>NC_064629.1:264270905-265005033 GCF_023864275.1 Schistocerca cancellata | reverse complement strand
GTGAATTACCGTTTAGCTTGGTGGCTGGAATCCCGCAGTCTTTTAACACCTGCCCAATGCGGATTCCGAAAGCATCGTTCTGCAGTTGACCATCTAGTTGCTCTCTCCACTTATATCATGAATAATTTTCTCCGGAAACGCCAAACGGTAGCAATATTTTTTGATCTAGAGAGCATACGATACCGGTTGGAGGACAGGTATCCTCCGCACACTGTTCTCTTGGGGCTTTCGAGGTCGGCTGCCCCTTTTTCTTCGCGAATTTATGGCAGAGCGCACATTTAGGGTGCGGGTGAACACTACTCTCTCCCGTACTTTCTCCCAAGAAAACGGGGTACCCCATGGCTCCGTGCTGAGTGTTGTACTGTTTGCCATTGCCATTAATCCAATTATGGATTGTCTCCTTCCTGATGTCTCGGGCTCCCTCTTTGTGGACGATTTTGCGATCTACTACAGCTCTCAACGGACCAGCCTTCTTGAACGACGTCTTCAAGGATGTCTCGATCGCCTCCACTCTTGGAGCATCGAAACCGACTTCCGTTTTTCTCCCAGTAAGACCGTTTGTGTTAATTTTTGGCGACGTAAGGAGTTTCTTCCGCCCTCCTTACATCTAGGACCTGTCAACTTTCCGTTTTCAGACGTCGCTAAATTCTTGGGTCTTACGTTTGACAGAAAACTATGCTGGTCCTCCCACATTTCGTATCTTTCGGCTCGCTGTCTGTGATCCCTCAACACCCTCCGTGTCCTGAATGGTACCTCCTCGGGAGCGGACCGAGTGGTCCTTCTCCGCCTCTATCGCGCCTTAGTGCGCTCGAAATTGGACTATGGAAGCATAGTCTACTCCTCTGCTCGGCCGTCTATTCTTCGGCGTCTCGACTCTATCCACCACCGTGGATTACGTTTAGTGTCTGGAGCTTTTTACACCAGCCCTGTGGAAAGCCTTTATGCTGAGACTGCTGAACCTCCGCTGTCCAATCGGCGAGCAGTCCTTCTGAGCCGTTATGCCAGCCATCTGTCTTCCATTCCTGCTAATCCAGCCCATGACATATTTTTCGACGCCTCCTTTGATGTAGGGAATGCAGGCCGCCCCTCCTCCCTACTACCACCGGGAGTCCGCTTCCGTCAACTGCTCCATTCTCTTTCCTTCCGCTTTCCTAAAACCTTCTTGACAACTTGGGGTACAGCACCGCCTTGGCTCCGTCCCCGGATCTGCCTGCTCCGTGACCTTTGTCGATTTCCCAAGGATGGTACCCCTTCACTTGTTTATCGTCGGGCATTTGCTGCTCTATGTGCACAAATGACGGAAGCCACATTTATTTACACCGATGGCTCGAAAACATCGTTAGGTGTAGGGAGTGCCTATGTTGTTGGCGACACCCCAAATCACTTTCGGCTTCCCGACCAGTGTTCGGTCTATACTGCGGAGCTTTACGCTGTTCTCCGGGCTGTCCACTACATCCGCCGCCATCAGCGGATACGTTATCTGCTCCGATTCTCTCAGCTCTCTCCTCAGTCTCCGAGCTCTTTACCCTGTGCACCCTCTGGTCCACCGGATTCAGGACTGTCTGCGCTTGCTCCACCTGGGGGGCGTCTCGGTGGCGTTCCTCTGGCTCCCGGGACACGTTGGTATCTGCGGAAATGAGGCGGCCGAAATGAGGCGGCCAGCTATTCCATCGATTCCCGTCGCCGATCTACGGAGCGTTTTATGTCGTCGTGTTGTTCATTTTTGGCACGCTCACTGGTCGACACTTCCCCAAAATAAATTGCGGGACGTGAAAACTCTTCCTTGTGCTTGGACCTCTTCCTCCCGAACGCGTCGTCGGGAGGAGGTAATTTTAACTAGACTCCGGATAGGGCACTGTCTTTTTAGCCATCGACATCTTTTAAGCGGCGATCCTCCCCCACTCTGTCCCCACTGCTCTCAGCTGCGGACGGTAAGACACCTTTTAATTGAATGCCCCTATTTTAATCCGTTACGCTCCCGTCTACAGCTATCGCCTGATCTATCGTCGATTTTAGCAGATGACACGCGCTCAGCCGACCGCGTTCTCCAGTTTATTAGTGACAGTGAAACGACGTCAGTCATTTGAAGCCTTTTTTTGGGACAACCAACCCCTTTCTGTAGTGGATTTTTAAGCATTCCTTCTGCTTTTAGTTTCTCCAATTTTATGACTTTGTTCCCATTGCTGCTGGATTTAAATTTCGGTATTTTACTGTTTCCTTAGTCACGGGCTGGGCGCTAATGACCATAGAAGCTTTGCGCCCTAAAACCAAAAATAAAAATAAAAAAAAAGCAAAATGGAATCCTTGTATAATCTAAGTAAAGAAAACAATGAAGTTGCTATAATGTGTAATTACATGCAGAATCTGCAGCTGCCGAAGATGTCAGTACAGGAAGCGCTCTGCTGCGGGCAACTTCCCTTCAAGGTATTATATATTCACAATATGAACTACACTGCAAAACTTTACGTACAGGTATATCATGAGGGATAGGCCAAGAAACATCTGGATGAAGTTGCTCTTCTTTCTTAGACTACATTAATAGTGAAGTACAAAGTTCTACTACGTAACTACAAATTTCCTGGTGGTTTTCCTGGTCAGAACAAAAATAAGTGTTGGATTTCTTAAAAACACTGGTTAGCACTGAAAGATTACACAATTTAGACCATTATTTTCCCGTACGTGGGCATTCTTACACGCCTCCTGACTGTAATAAATTTCGATGTTACAGAGAGATTCGCATATCAGATAGAATATATCCATTGCATGAGGAAGTAGTGTTAATAGTATCTTGGAACAAGAACAACATATTTAGTATTAAAATTTACAGACTGCAAACATTTTTGATTTTCGTAACTGGTGACAAAAATAGGTCTCCTTCAGGAAGTAAGTATTTTCGCTTGAGTCTATGCGAATAACGGTGAAAAAAATGAAAAGTAATATTCTATGTATGTGAATTTATGGAATTTAGATATGAAGAGCATCTTGTCGTAGGAAGGAGTATCACTGATGGGCTGATTGTGCAAAGCAACAGTTGAAAATTATGAACAATCAACCGTCCATTGTTGCCATGTGCTCCTTTTCTGCAGGGCTATGTGGAACTAAATGAGAAGAAACCAACCGATATACAGAAACTGAAACCATTCATACCAACAGTATATTGTGACTACATAATTAACTGGTGATAAATTCTGTTAAGGCTTATTCCGCAAGATACTTTTGTTTTCTTTACTGAATTTCTAACATTTGTGTAGCCTTATGATGTGACAAATACAAGATTTTCATTTTATTTCAAACATGTTTTGCGTAAATATTTGAGTACTCAAAATTGTTTGTTAAAAGGGAAGCACCCCCTTCCCCTCCCCCTCCCCCTCCATTAGATTTAGTGGTAAGATGGTCCTGTGGATATCCCGTCAAAAACTGAACACAGATCAAGCATGAAAACAGGAATGTGTACTACACTTTGAAAAAATAACCAAATCGAAGCAGTGAATGATCGAACTTTAAGAATGGAAACCTCAAAGGAAATGTGGAAAGCGAAGTGTCGTGGTTGTGTGGTCATGGTGTTTGAATGCTTCGCTGGAGATAAGAGTTCAAATCTCCCTCACGCTCTATTTTTTTTCTCAAATTTATGTCCGTCCAGTCTGACATGTCTGTTTCCACTTCTCTGGTCTTGGTAATAGTTGCACCCTACATCGGTTATACAACATGAGTCATATGGTAAGAATACGAGTATATTACCGTCGTAAGCGCACATAAGGTGAGAGCAGGCGAGATGCCGCATAGACCTCTCACGGAAATGAAAACAACAAATACACGGGTGAACAGTGTTACAAGGAAAGGAATTAGTCAAAACTTTCAAAATTGAACTAATGAGTCATAACATGTGGTACTTGCATAGAAAAAGACATGTACGTCTGGAGGTCAATTCATTACACTTCGTTGTTGTAAGCAGAAGTTACAGCACAATAGACACATTAATGACCCGACGGACAGTTCATAACTTTGTGAGAAATAAAAAAATATATGTTCGAAATCTGATCTCTCCTTCGCAGTCCAACACTGTAATCAGATAACCACGACACCATGGCCGTGTACATTCGGTAGATGTTGCACATTTTGAGCTTGGACTGCTCGTTTTTATTTAGCTGATTTTTTTCGTAGTTCAGTACATCTTCTTTCTGTTTTCATGCTTGATCTGTGTTCAGTTTTTGAAGGGCTATCCACTGGGCCATCTTACCACTAAATCTGAGGGGGCTGTGATGGGGAGTTGCCCTGTAAACCCCTAGCACAGGATAGGAAGAATGGGTCTCACGATCTGCTACCAAAGTAAAACTTTCCTAATAAACAGATTTATTGCTTTAAGTTTCCTAGTTTACTTCTGAAAAATGTAGGCTTTTGTCTTGGTTTCATGTTATCGACAGAATGTATAAATATTTGCACTTAAAACACTAGATAATCAAAAGAATTCCATAGCTCTCGGCACCATATTAACGCCTACGCTTAAAGTGCTTGGTAGAGTTCATTTAACCACATTCCCACTAATTCTCTATTATTCCATTCTCGAACAGGGCCTGGAGAAAACGAACACCTATATCTTTCTGTGCGTGCTCTGATTTACCTTATTTTACTACGGTGATCTTTCTCCCTCTGTAGGCTGGCATCAATAAAATACTTTCGCATTAGGAGGAGAATGTTGGTGATTCAAATTTCGTGATAAGTTCCCGCAGCAACGAAAAAGCCTGTGGTTTAACGATCTCCACCCCAAATCGTGTATTATGTCTGTGAAGTTCTCTCAACTATTTACCGATAATAGAAAAGGTGCTACCCTTCTTCGAACTTCCTCCATGTATTCTGTGAATCTTACCAGGAAACTATACCACACTGTGCAGCAGTACTCGAAAGGTGTAGTGTAGGCACTTTCATGTTGCATCTTCTAATGTTCTGCCAACAAAACTCTATCTTCTGTTTTCCTTCACCACAACATTTTCTGTGTGCTCTTTCCAATGTAAGTTATCTATAATTGCAATTCCTAGGTATTTAATTCAATTTACGGCCGTTAGATTTGACTGTTTTATCGAGTAACCGAAGTTCAACGGATTCCTTTTAGCACTCATGTGGATGACTTCACACTTTTCATTATTTAGGGTAAATAGCCAAACTTCGCAGCATACAGCTATCTAAATCCTTTCGCAATTGGTTTCAATCTTCTTATGACTTTGCTAGTGATAAACGACAGCATTATCTGCAAACAACGTAAGATGGCTGCTCAAATTGTCTCCTAAATTGCTCATGAAGGTAAGGAACAGCAAAGGCCCTGTAAACACCATCTTGGTGAATGCCAGAAATGACACCTGTTTTATTCGCTGTTTTTCTGTCAGTTACTACAAACTTTACTAGTATAGAATTTTTTTTCATTTACTGGAAAATGACAGAGCGCAGAAGTATTGTTGCAGAAGTAAGATTCACTGGGATCGTGTTCTAATTTTAACGCATGTAAATACGCTGTTTCAACAAATACAATAATTCCATCTATAAAGTACGGAGGAGGCAGTGCTCGTTCGGGGACGGATAAGAATTTGCTCTGGGTCCAGATTCTTAAATTTTTTCAAGCAGAAATACGCAACATAGCCGATCGATATAAAACACAAACAAATAATTAAAATTTAAGAAAAAAATTGGGTAATGTATTCTAGATAAACAGGTTCACAAATAGAGCAAGTAGCTAACTCGTTGGTCCAGCTCTGGCCTTCATGCAAACAGTTTTTCAGCTTGGCATTAGTTCAGAGTTGGTGGATGTCCTCCTGAGAGATATCGTGTCGAAGTCTGTTCATTTTGCACATTAGATACCCGCAATCCCGAATTGGCTGGAGGTCTTTGCCCATAATGCCCCAAACGTGATCAATTGGAAGTGATGGGGCAGCCTTGGTGGCAAATGTAGGGTTGGGTAGTACGCTTTTACTGGTCAGCGGGGCTCAGTTCCAACCAGGACTCATCAATGACGAGAATTATACTCTAGTAGTCTAGTCAAAGAGATTCCATGCCCCGATGATAGCGAAGACGTGTCTGCAGGCGCCCCAGACAGTGGTGAGATACCAACCCGTCAGTCACCTGCCATACAGCCTGCCAACCATGAGCAATGATCTGTGGTGCCTTTTCATTTCACAGCAAGACCCCTTTGGTTGTCAGCCGCGGCGCACTTACATCACAGCGGTACGTCGGCGATATTCTATGCCCCCTTCTGTTCTTCATCGCAAACCATCATGGGTTTACATTTCAAGTAGATAACACCCGCCCACAGATAGCGAGAGTTTCTACTGCTTGTCTTCGTGCTTGCCAAACCCTACCTGAGCAGCCGCTGGTGAAGTATCAGTGCAGCAGCGAGTCGCATATTTAGCTTTCGTATTTGTTTTGTAGTTTAATCTTAATTTCTTTCCGAGTGTTTGTGCGCTTGCATATTTAATTAAATAAAATCCTTGCGTATTCTCGTATTTGAGAGGAGTAATATTGCTTATTGATAGCCGTAGAGTATAAATTCGCGGAGTCGTTAGATATTAGCAGTACGATGGATAGGGTGTGTGCGTGCTGCGTGCGGGCGCAGGAGGAACTGGCTGCGGTTCGCGAGCAGCTGAGCGTGCTGTTGGCCACGGTCAGCCGCATTCAGGCTGCTGCGTCGAGGTGCAGCGACGGCGTAGGGTCTGGCGCGTCGCTTGAGACACCCTAGTTGTCGCTTGCTGCGTCCGTTGACTCAGCCGCCGGGGCACCTTCTAGTGTACCCGGCGTATTGGGGCCGCCCTCACCTCAGGATGAGTCACGGACTGCAACGCGTTCGCGTCGCTCGAGGCGGAGGGTCAATGTGGAGGTTGCCTGGCTGGCCTCACCCGTTCGTCCTGTCTGGGCAGGTGGCCGCTCCTTCAGCAGGGCCAGAGCAGGCACACAGGGGCAAAGGCTTACTGGTTATTGAGCTCCAACGTTAGGTGGGTGATGGAGCCCCCTTAGGGAAATAGCGTACAGGGCTGGAAAGAACTCCAACGTGCACTCGGTTTGTCTGCCGGGGGACCTCATCCAAGATGTTGAGGCGGCCTAGCCTGCGGCTATTGAGCGTACGGGGAGCAGTCTTCTGCAAGTAGTTGCCCACGTCGGCACCAGTGATGCCTGTCGCTTGGGTTCTGAGGCGATCCTCAGTTCGTACAGGCGGCTGGCGGATTTGGTGAAGACCGCTGGCCTTGCACGTGGGGTGCAAGCAGAGCTCTCTATTTGCAGCGTTGTTCCCAGAGTGGATCGGGGTCCTATGGTTTGGAGCCGAGTGGAGGGTCTCAACCTGAGGCTTCGTCAACTCTGTGACGGTCTTCGTTGCAGATTTCTAGACTTGCGCTATTGGGTGGGGAATTCTAGGATGCCCCTAGATAGGTCAGGGGTGCACTACACAAAGGAAGCGGCTACTCGGGTAGCAGAGTACTTGTGGCGTGCATATGGGTTTTTTTTAGGCTAGGCAGTAGTGCGAGGTGTCCTGATGAACACTCACCAGTCGACGTGCAGGCAGGGAAATCAGGACGCGTTCAGTGTAATGACGCTTCAGCTATCAAGATATTAGCAGTAAATTTTGAGTGTTAGGAATAAAGTTCCTGAATTTGCAGCCCTCCAGGAAGCGTGTGGCGCGCAAATTATTCTCAGGACTGAGACCTGGCTGAACCCTGAAATAGGAAGTTCTGAAATATTTAGTGAGGGTTGGAACGTGTATCGGAAAGACAGATTAGACACCGTAGGATGTGGTGTCTTCATTGCAGTTGACAAAAATATTGTCTACTGAGGTCGAAGTAGAGTGTGATTGTGAAGTTATCTGGACACGTTTAACAGGGCTAGGGGAAATAAAGTTAATTGTGGGGTGTTATTACCGGCCACCAGGTTCCACTGTGACAGTTCTAGAATCATTCAAAGGGAGTCCACATTCGGTATCGCTAAAGTACCCTGATCATGCTATATTAGTTGGAGGTGACTTCAACCTACCTAGTATAGACTAGGATGTCTATGGATTCATTACAGGTGGTACAGACAAGCCGTCGTGTGAATTACTTTTGAACACATTAGTCGAAAACTGTCTTGAGCAGCTAAATCGACAGTCAACGCGTAATGGAAATATTTTAGATCTGGTAGCCACGAAGAGACCAGACCTCATCGACGATGTCAGTGTTGAGACAGGGATTAGTGATCATGATGTTGTCATTACGACTATGGTTACGAAAGTTAAAAAGTAGCTCAAGAAGGCTAGGAGAGTATTCCTACTAGAAAGAGCAGATAAGCAGTTGTTAGCATCCCACTTAGTAAATGAATCGACTTCAGTTACTTCCGGTACGATGGACGTGGAAGAATTATGGGCAAATTTTTAACACATTGTAAATCACGCATTGGACAAGTATGTCCCGAAAAAGTGGGTAACGGACGGAAAAGACCCACCGTGGTTTAACAGCGCAATTCGGAGAATGCTTAGAAAGCAAAGGCAGTCGCACTCGCGGTACAAGAAAGATCGGGAGAATGAGGACAGGCAAAAGTTAGTAGAGATTCGTGCTGCTGTAAAAAGAGTGATGCGCGAAGCATTTAACCACTATCTCCATCATACATTAGCAAAAGATCTTGCTGAAAACCCAAGGAAATTCTGGTCTTATGTAAAATCGGTAAGTGGGTCGAAGGCTTCCATCCAGTCACTCACTGATCAGTCTGGCCCAGCAACGGAAGACAGCAAAACGAAAGCTGAAATTTTAAATTATGATTTATAGGATGCTGTACTTCGTAACATTTTTGTGTATTCTTGTAGTCTGAGTCTGGAGATGTTTGTACAAAAAAGGGAGCAGTCAAGGAAGAAATAGACAGTAACTCATTTGTGTTGAGGGGAAGCGATCACCGAATTCGTGGAACAGTTCTGAGAGGGACTTCCATCTGTTGATATAGAAGGGCTGATTACCGCTGAGTGTCGCGTATGTAGAAAGAAAGAGCAGGTTCACAGTGTTTCCTTAGGGATGGAGAGCATTGGGGCATGTAGTCGGTATTGTCAAAGTTAGTGTGGCTTACATTGTGTAGGCTTTGTATATATTGGATTGTAAAGTTACTATTGCTTATGTTATGGGATGAGTAGAGAGGGTGTGTGTGTGTGTGTGTGTGTGTGTGTGTGTGTGTGTGTGTGTGTGTGTGTGTGTGTGTGTGTGTCTGTCAACACACCTTGCATTCAACAGCAGAGACGAACTGCACCTGAATATGAATATGAGACTGGGGTGTGCGCCGCTTGGAATGCAATTTTCACTGGTGTTGGTCGGTGGCGGCGGCTGGCGGGTGCGAGCTCTGGCTGCCTCATTTCGCGGGGGTTGTAGCGCGCGCGGTGAAGCGTCAGTCAATCGTCACTTATGGTCCGTTAGAATCGCTAAGTGGGGGGGGGGGGGGGGGGGGAGACAGCAGTTTCTGCTATTGTGGAATGGAATTCTGAAGCGTCTTTGCCGGACCGCATTTAGAATGGGGAAGGCCGATAGCACGCGGCTCTGCTTGGAGTGCGCGTTGTGTGTGTAAATAAACGCTCGGTCTTTAAGGGCGCCTACCTACAACTTTGGCCTGCGTTCGGCTGAAGGTCAGGGTTGCACTCCCGCCTGATCACATCAGCACGTGTATGTAGGTGAGCACGTATTTGGATAGGTATTTCACAGGTGTTACGTATGAGGGAGGTGCCGCCACTTCATGTTTGCGGAAGCCGAGCAGGGGCTGTGCACGTTTAGAGATCTTAGATATACGGCAGTTATCGCTGCCTCCTGTGTATTCAATGGATTGTGCTTGCGTGCGTTGATTGCATTATTTCGAGATCGTGTCGGTAGGCCTTCATATGCGCTATTTGAATAGCGTACGAGTATTTAGCGTGTCTACACATCATTGTGGTGTATTATTTAGGAGCAGTTTGCAGGTCTGGACTGAAATTATTTGCGCAAATTAAGAGCTGTTTGGGTATTTGGAAGTAAATTTTTTGCATTATTTACGAGCGGTTCACATGGCTGTAGGCTGTGCTATGGGTTGTTTTTAACTGTTTACAATTAGCAAGCGTGTGTCTAGAGCATTATAAATGAGTTCTGTGGGAGTGGTTTGCAGGTCTGTATGATGTGGGGCATGTCAGAGCGTGTGTTCTGTAATTCATATACTCCATCCGTAAATAAATTGCTCCCAAATAAATAAACTTTCTCCTTCCATCACCCTAGTGCGGGCTGAGTCCTATTACTAACTGCCCCCTAGGAAGTGGTGGTGGTACGCATCGTTTTCAGCAATATTCTTACGTTGGTAGCAAAGACGCAAGTGAGCTTTGTTTACTGACAGATTTCACACTTGGCGCCTGATCGTAGGAGGTTGTGGTAGTCGGGTGGATGAGGTTAGTGCAAGTGTCCTTTCTTTACGCGCAATTTTCTTAGATCGGTCGCGAAAGCGTAAGCGACCTGTCTTTACTGCCAGAATTCAAACTCTGCGAGGGTTCCTAGGAAGAGGCGACGGTCCTCTAAAAGTAGTTGAAAGTAGGTAGTTGAACACCTTTGCATACATATATGAAACTGTAAATTGAATTATTTAATATGGTTAAAATTGAAATGGAATTAAGTACTTAGGTAATTGATAGGTTAGATGGGCGATGTGGGTATTAGCATATTTACAGAAGACTGTCAGTCGCGTGTATTGAGGGGGCGATCGAGCGTGTCTGACGTAAGCGGTCGGACGTCCGCGGGGCGCGTGTATGGTTATAACGTGCGCGCGAGAGGCAGTCAGATAACTTAGCAAGCACATGTTCTCTTGTACAGTCACGGCGGATTGAACTGTTGAGCAAATTTTGGCGCCAAAAGTGTAGCACGGCGTTCTTGGAATAATAATAATAATAATAATAATAATAATAATAATAATAATAAATCCTGTGGAGGCCCGGGAAAAGAATAGGCTTCCGGTATGTTCTGCCAGTCGTAAAAGGCGACGAAAAGAACAAACCACTAATACGGCTAATTCCTCTTTTAGTGTGATTATTTGGTTCAGGACAGAACTAAAGAAGCCTCGGACAAGCGCCGTCATGGTCGGGGACGACGCTTGAACCCAGGGCCCGCCCACAATGGTAACGACACTGCTAGCGAACTGGAAAATGATTTAAATCCAGATAGAGGTGTTTTGCAGGATATGCTTTCTGCAACCACCCTAGAAGGAAAATAAAGACAGAGGATTAGATGGTCAGATGAAGTTAATCGACACCTCATGTTCTGTTATTACCAAGCAACAAACCTAGGAACCAACACATCTGGATACAGATCACAAGTATACACAACATTAATTACCAGATACCCAGAATTAAAATTTTTAACAGAGCAACGACTAGCTGATCAGATCCGTGTAATAATCAAAAATAACTGGATACCCCAGTCAGAATTAGAAAACATCAAACAAGTACAACAAATACTGGAACAAAATAATGTGCAATTAGAAGAAGAAGATGGAGATGGAGAAGATGGAGAAGATGGAGAAGAACTCCAACATCCCAGAACAAACAAAAATAGAACACAAAGAGACACAACTATCAACACAATCATAAACAACAAAATAAATGAAAACACAACTATGGAAGAGCTACAACTACTGGTTTATGTAGGAGCACTCGCTACACTAAATATACACACTAAGCAGAGATCAGAACCAACCAACACACAGAAGAAACCCACAAAACCAGCATGGTAACACAGGCTACAGATCAGAATAGAAAAACTGAGAAAAGACATCGGACAGCTAACACAATTTATAAGAAATGAAATATCAGAAAAAAACGAAAAAGGTTAGGTAAAATCTCACAAGAAGCGATGGAGCAAATAGATGAAAAGAAGCAGAAATTACAAGCATTGGCCAAACGACTTAGAAGATACAAAAAAGTGAAAATAGAAGGAAATGAAACCAAACATTCAACACAAACCAAAAGAGATTTTACCAAACAATAGATAACACACACATTAAAATAGACAATCCACCAAACATAACACCCCCCTGCGGGTTCGGGGGTTAGAATAGGCCCGCGGTATTCCTGCCTGTCGTAAGAGGCGACTAAAAGGAGTCTCACATGTTTCGGCCTTATGTGATGGTCCCCTCTCGGGTTTGACCTCCATCTTTCTAAATTATTCCGAAGAGCGAGCCAATTGGGGAAGGGCGCCTTACATGGTGCACTGTATCCGTCGTGCAATTAGACCTTTAGCCGTCTTTCTCGTCGTTGCAATGGTGTCCCGCTCGTTTTCGATCTCTTGGGCGATTACCACACTGCACTCTGCAGTGTTTCTTTTAACTGCGACGACGACCTTGGCCATTTTTGCACCTAAGATCCAGCACGGTAGCCAGTCCGTTGTGGTGGGGCCGCCATGTACCCTCTTGGTTGTAGCCCCCTGACAACACAGGGATCGCTCTACTGATGCCTGCGCCGTTCACTCACCACGTATGCCAAGGAGTAGATGCCCATCTCCCTGGGGCATCAGGACTCCCGGCAATGGACATCCTGCCAGGTGGCTATTGCTGCGGCTGGGTGGCGCCCGTGGGGAGGGCCCTTGGTCGGAGTAGGTGGCATCAGGGCGGATGACCCGCAATGAAGCGTGGTACATCATCTCTCGCTGGTGGGCCACCACCAGCAGTCTCTAAGCGATCGAGGTCTAACCTCAACGGCAGGAAATACGATCCACGATCATTTCCCTCCCTGGCCACTCCATGGGAGGAACGTATGGCAAAAGAAGGCAGTGGAGACTATTCACCCCGGTTCCTTGTGTGTACGCGAGTTGATGGGGAATCGTTTATGTCAACCAAGCCCCAGTTTTTTGTGGAGCATTTAGAGGACAAGTTCGGGGAGGTGGAGGGCTTGTCCAAGATGCGCTCTGGTTCTGTGCTCATCAAAACGGCATCCTCTGCCCAGTCACGGAGGTTGCTCAATTGTGACAAGTTGGGGGATGTTTCAGTTAACATCACGCCACATAAGAGTCTGAACATGGTCCAGGGTATTATATTCCACAGGGATCTTCTTCTGCAGTCCGACGATGAATTACGCGCCAACCTCGAACGACGAGGTGTTCACTTCGTCCGGCGCGTCCATCGGGGTCCGAGGGATAATCAGGTAGCCACCGGTGCCTTCATCTTGGCCTTTGAGGGTGATGTCTTACCCGAAAAGGTTAAGGTGATGGTTTACCGTTGTGATGTGAAGCCATATATCCCTCCTCCGATGCGGTGTTTTAAATGCTGGAAGTTCGGGCACATGTCATCTCGCTGTACTTCCAGCATCACGTGTCGGGATTGTGGACGTCCTTCGCATCCTGATACTCCATGTGCCCCGCCTCCTATCTGTGTTAACTGCGGAGAACACCATTCCCCCTGCTCGCCGGACTGTAGGATCTTCCAGAAAGAAAGGAAGATAATGGAATATAAGACCCTGGACCGCCTGTCCTACACCGAGGCAAGGCGGAAATTTGAGCGGCTACATTCTGTGCCAATGCCAACTAGTTATGCCGCTGCTGCAACACCAGTTCGATCTCAGCTCGGTCAGCATTCACCGGCCCCCTTGGTTGTGGGGGGCACTTCACTCCCTGTTGCTCCTGCTCCATCTACTTCAGGAGCAACACCACCCCAACCACCGGGGACATCTGTTCCCCCTTCACAGCCGGAGAAGCGTGAGCCTTCTTCGGCTCCTCTCGCTCGGAAGGGGTCCCTTGGGGCCCTCCCATCCCAGGCTTTGCCCAGTGCCAAAGCGGACACGCGCAAGTTTGTCAAACAACCACCGGTCGCTGGTCGTAGGGCGTCACGGTCGTCTTCAGTCCCAGAGACTGACCCAGTGAGGCCCTCCCAGCCAGATCCACCTAAGGCTCAGCGCGCAAAGCAGTCGAAGAAAAAGGCTCCCAAGCATCCTGAAATTGCGGTGGCACCTGTCCCACCGCACCCTTCTCCCTCTGCGTCCGAAGATGAGGTGGAGATCCTGGCGTCCGCTGAGGACATGGATCTCGCCAGTCCCTCGGATGCAATAGATAGCTGTTGTCCAGGTGGTGACTCAGTAGCAGCAGGGGCCCCGGAGGCGTAATCTGCCTCCCCAGTCCCTTCACGCCTTTCCCATCCATGGCTAATACCATCCTCCAGTGGAACTGCAGCGGTTTCTTCCACCATCTAGCTGAGCTCCGCCAACTTCTCAGCCGTCATCCTTTCCTTTGCATTGCTCTGCAGGAAACTTGGTTTCCAGCAATGCGAACCCCCGCCCTCCGTGGCTATCGGGGTTATTTTAAGAACCGAGCAGCTTATGAAAGGGTGTCTGGTGGCGTCTGCATCTATGTCCTTAACTCTCTTCACAGCGAGTTTGTACCTCTACAAACAGCTTTAGAGGCTGTCGCTGTTCGGGTGTGGACGCCACAGGCTATCACCGTCTGCAGTATTTACCTTCCACCTGATGGTGTTGTCACACAGCAAGTCCTGGCTGCTCTGATAGACGAACTGCCGCCACCTTTTTTGCTGCTGGGTGATTTCAATGCCCACAACCCTCTATGGGGTGGGACTGTCTCCGATGTTCGCGGTCGGGCTGTGGAGCATGTGTTGGCTCAGCTCGACCTTAGCCTCTTGAACACCGGTGCTCCCACGCATTTCAGTGTGGCCCATGGCTCGTTCTCGACCATCGATCTCTCTATTTGCAGCCCTGGCCTTGTCCCATCCCTCCACTGGAGAGTGCACCCTGACCTGTGTGGTAGTGACCATTTTCCCATCTATTTGTCACTGCCCCAGTGTCATTCTTCTGGGCGCTTGCCCCGCTGGGCTCTCCACAGGGCTGACTGGCCAGCTTTTACTTCCGCTGCAACCATTGAGTCTCCCCCACAGGGTGACATTGACGAGGTGGTTCGTGTTTTAACCACGTCCATCATTTCAGCGGCCGAGGCTTCCATCCCCCGTTCTTCTGGCCTCCCTCGGAGGAAGGCTGTCCGCTGGTGGTCGCCGGAGATTGCTGAGGCTATTCGCGACTGTAGGCGGGCTCTCCAGCGTCATCGGCGGCACCCGTCTCTGGAGACCCTCATCGCCTTTAAGAGGCTCCGTGCCTTCGCCCGCCGTCTTATTGCACGGCGTAAGCAGGAGTGCTGGGAGCGGTATGTTTCCTCCTTGGGCTCCCGTGTTTCCCCCTCGCTCGTGTGGTCCCGGATACGGCGGATTTATGGACACCAGACCCCTACGGGTGTCCCTGGGATCTCTTTGGACGGCGCTGTGTGCACGGACGCTGCCGCCATTGCTGAACACCTTGCTGCGCACTTCGCTACGAGCTCTGCGACTGCAACTTATCCCCCCGCCTTTCGCTCTCTCAAGGAGCGGGCCGAGCAGATGCCATTATCGTTCCACACGCGTCGTTCTGAAACTTACAATGCTCCTTTCAGCGAGAGGGAATTCCTCGCTGCCCTCGGCGATTGCCCTGATACAGCACCAGGACCGGACTGCATCCACGCACGGATGCTGAAGCATCTCTCCAGGGACTGCCAGAGACACATTCTCGCGATATTTAATCGCATTTGGAGCGAAGGCGTGTTCCCGTCGCAATGGCGAGAGGGTGTTATTGTCCCCATCTTGAAGCCCGGTGCGGACCCACTGGCGGTGGACAGCTATCGTCCCATTACCCTCACCAACGTTTTGTGCAAATTGCTCGAACGTATGGTGGGGCGGCGTTTGTGTTGGGTCCTTGAGTCGCGCGGTCTCCTCGCTCCATCCCAGGGTGGCTTCCGTCGGGGCCGGTCTGCAGTGGACAATTTGGTGCGGCTGGAATCTGCTGTCCGTATGGCCTTTGCCCGACGTCAGCATCTCGTTGCTGTGTTTTTCGATCTGCGGAAGGCGTATGACACCACATGGAGGCATCACATCCTCGCCACATTGCATGAGTGGGGTCTTCGTGGTCGGCTCCCGGCTTTTATTCAAAGCTTTTTATTGCGCCGCTCTTTCCGGGTGCAATTCGGTGCCACCTCTAGTTCCTCTTACATACAGGAAAATGGGGTCCCGCAGGGCTCGGTGTTGAGCGTCTCCTTATTTTTAGTGGCCATTAATGGTCTGGCTGCAGCAGTGGGGTCGTCGGTGTCTCCTTCTTTGTATGCCGACGACTTCTGCATCTCATTTAGCTCCACGACTACGGGAGTCGCCGAACGCAGGCTGCAAGTCGCCGTTCGCAAGGCAGCATCATGGGCTCTGACTCACGGTTTTCAGTTCTCTGCACCCAAGACTCGAGTTATGCACTTCTGCAGGCGTCGGACGGTCCACCCTCATCCTGAACTTTACCTCGACGGCCACCTGCTTGAAGTGGTGGACACTTGCCGCTTCTTGGGACTCGTGTTTGATGCCCGACTCACATGGGTTCCTCATGTTACTCAGCTGAAGCAAAAATGCTGGCGGCACCTCAACGCCCTCTGCTGCCTTAGCCACACGTCTTGGGGTGCAGATCGCTGCACGCTGCTGCGGTTGTACAGGGCCCTTGTGCAGTCCCGGCTTGATTATGGGAGCCTGGCCTATGGGTCTGCGTCCCCCTCAGTGTTGAAGTTGTTAGACCCCATACACCACTGTGGGGTTCGGCTTGCCACTGGCGCTTTTCGCACCAGCCCCGTGGATAGTCTACTGGTGGAGGCCGGGGTTCCCCCGCTGCAGATTCGCCGCCATCGTCTGCTCGCCGACTATGCTGTCCACGTACATTGCTCGCCAGATCATCCCAATCGTCGCCTGCTTTTCCCTGCCATGGTCCTTCATCTGCCCGAACGGCGACCTAGGTCTGGACTTTCCGTCGCTGTCCGTGTCCAGTCCCTGCTGTCCGAACTGGGGTCATTCCCTCTTCTGCCTCCCTTCCGGGTCTGTACACCTACGGCTCCCTGGTGTTTGTCCCGGCCGTCCGTCCGTCTGGATTTGGCACAGGGACCTAAGGACTCGGTTCCGCCTGTGGCCCTCCGTCGCCGTTTTCTTGCGCTCATCGAATCATTTCCGGGCTGTGAGCCTGTCTACACTGATGGTTCCCTGGTTGATGCTCGCACTGCCTACGCTTTCGCTCACGCTGCCCATGTTGAGCAACGCTCCTTGCCGGCTGGCTGCAGTGTTTTTACTGCAGAGCTGGTGGCCATCTTGCGCGCTCTTGAGCATATGCGTTTCTGCTCAGGTAGGTCCGTCGTCATCTGCAGTGACTCCCTGAGCAGCCTTCAGGCCATCGACCGCTGCTATCCCTCCTCTCCTCTGGTGTCCTCCATTCAGGAGACTGTTTCCGCCATTGCCCGTTCTGGTCGTTCGGTGGTCCTGGTTTGGACGCCCGGTCATGTTGGCATCCCAGGGAACGAACGTGTAGACAGGCTGGCCAAAGGGGCGATCGACGCCCCGGCTTTGGAGGTCGGCCTTACGGCTCGCGACCAGCAGATGGTGTTGCGCCGTAAGCTGATTGGGGTGTGGGCTGCTGAGTGGCGTGGCATGACAGCCCCGAATAAACTACGGGCTGTCAAGGGGACGACCGATGTGTGGCGTTCCTCCCTGCGGGCTTCTCGCAGGGACTCGGTAGTCCTGTGTCGGCTGCGCATCGGCCATACATACCTGACGCACGGCCATCTGTTGCGTCAGGAGGATCCCCCCTTGTGTCGGTGTGGGTCCCGGCTGACGGTCGGCCACATTTTGCTGGAGTGTCCTCGACTGCGCACACTCCGGCAATCTTTTAATCTCCCGGGCACTTTGGCTTTGGTTTTATCTGACGATGCCTCCATGGCTGATGACGTTTTAAATTTTATCCGTGGTAGTCAGTTTTATGGTTCGATTGAGGGAGGTCCTGCACCTTTCCCTTTCTGTGTCTTTTGTCCTTGTGTCTGTTGCTGTTCTGGTGTGCTGTGAGATGGTTGACTCTTTCCCTTTTTTGTTGTCGTGGTCAGTCAACCAGTCTCCGGCCATCTTCTTCTCTTCTATTTATTTCTTTCTGTCTGGTGTTCGTCCGTACTCTTCTTTTCTGTAGTGTTCGTTGCCTAATTTGTGTTCTTTAGCACCTGGGGGGGGGGGGGCAGTCTCCTTCCCCTTGGGGTTTTATCTGCTCTGCGACTTTGTCTCGCTTGTTTTTTGGAATGGGGGACTGATGACCTTCGCTGTTTAGTCCCCCTTAAACATCCCAACAACCACCACCACCACCAAACATAACAGACATGGAACACTTCTGGAGCAACATATGGTCAAACCCGTACAACATAACAGGCATTCACAGTGGATACAAGCAGAAACAGACTCAAACAAGATGATACCACAAATGCCTGAAGTGATAATTTTGCAACATGAAGTCACCCGAGCAATTAATTCTATGCACAATTGGAAAGCCCCTGGAAACGACAAAACAGCAAATTTCTGGCTAAAGAAGTTCACCTCAACACATTCACATCTAACTAAATTATTTAAGTTACATTGCAGACCCATACGCATTACCTGATACTTACACATGGAATAACTTATCTGAAACCTAAAGATCAAGCAGACACAGCAAACCCAGCTAAATATCGCCCCATAACATGCCTACCAACAATATACAAAATATTAACTTCAGTCATTACACAGAAATTGACACATACAACACAGAACAAAATTATAAATGAAGAACAAAAAGGCTATTGCAAAGGAGCACAAGGATGTAAAGAGCAACTGATAATAGATGCAGAGGTGACATATCAAGCTAAAACTAAATAAAGGTCGCTACACTATGCATACATTGATTTTTGATAGTGTACCCCACTCATGGTTACTACAAATATTGGAAATACACAATGTAGATCCTAAATCGATACAGTTCTCAAACATAGTAATGAAAAATTGGAAAACCACCCTTAATATCCAAACAAATTCAAATAATATCACATCACAGCCAATACAGATTAAGTGTGGAATATACCAAGGAGACTCATTAAGTCCTTTCTGGTTCTGTCTTGCTCTGAACCCACTATCCAACATGCTAAAAAATATGAATTACGGATATAATATTACTGGAACATACCCACACAAAATCACACATTTGCTATACATGGATGATCTAAAACTACTGACAGCAACAAATCAACAACTCAACCAATTACTAAAGGTAACAGAAGTATTCAACAATGATATAAATATGGCTTTTGGAACAGACAAATGGAAGAAAAGTAGCATATTCAAGGGAAAACACACTAAACAAGAAGACTACATATTGGATAACCACAGCGACTGCATAGAAGCGATGGAAAAAACAGATGCCTATACATATCTAGGATACAGACAAAAAATAGGAATAGATAATACAAATATTAAAGAAGAAAAAAAGAAAAATATAGACAGACTAACAAAAATACTGTAAACAGAATTGACAGCAAGAAACAAGACAAAATCTATAAATACCTATGCTATACCAATATTGACCTACTCATTTGGAGTAGCGAAATGGAGTAACACAGACCTAGAAGCACTCAATACACTTACACGTTCACAATGCCACAAATATAGAATACACCACATACATTCAGCAACAGAAAGATTCATATTAAGCAGAAAGGAAGGAGGAAGGGGATTCATCGACATAAAAAAAACCTACATTATGGACAGGTAGACAATTTAAGAAAATTCTTTCTAGAACGAGCAGAAACTAGCAAAATACACAAAGCACTCACTCATATAAATACATCGGCTACACCACTGCAATTTCATAACCACTTCTACAACCCTTTAGATCACATAACATCAACAGATACGAAGAAAGTAAATTGGAAAAAGAAAACTCTACATGGCAAGCACCCGTATCATCTAACACAGCCACACATCGACCAAGATGCATCCAACAAATGGCTAAGAAAAGGCAATATATACAGTGAGACGGAAGGATTCATGATTGCAATACAGGATCAAACAATAAACACCAGATATTAAGGCAAGCATATTATTAAAGACCCCAATACCACAACAGATAAATGCAGACTTTGCAAACAACAAATAGAAACAGTAGATCACATCACAAGTGGATGTACAATACTAGCAAATACAGAATACCCCAGAAGACATGACAATGTAGCAAAAATAATAAATCAACAGCTTGCCTTACAACATAAACTTATAAAACAACACGTTCCCACATACAAGTATGCACCACAAAATGTACTGGAGAATGATGAATACAAATTATACTGGAACAGAACGATTATAACAGATAAAAAAACACCACATAACAAACCTGACATCATACTCACCAATAAAAAGACGAAATTAACACAACTAATCGAAATATCCATACCCAATACAACAAATATACAAAAGAAAACAGGAGAAAAAATTGAAAAATACATCCAACTGGCTGAGGAAGTCATGGACATGTGGCATCAGGATCAAGTTGATATAATACGAATTATACTATCAACTACAGGAGTCATACCACACACTATCCACCAGTACATCAACGCAATACAGCTACATCCAAACTTGTATATACAACTACAGAAATCTGTAATTATTGATACATGTTCAATTACCCGAAAGTTCCTAAATGCAATGTAACATATACCGTACAGTTAAAAGGAAGTGACGCTTGATCAAGGTCCACGTCACTTTCCCTTCTTAACCAGACTTAACGTCTGAGAAAGTAAAGAAATAATAATAATAATAAATAATAAATAAAAATAATAAATAATAATAATAAATAATAAATAAAAATAATAAATAAAAATAATAAATAATAAATAAAAATAATAAATAATAATAATAAATAATAAATAAAAATAATAAATAAAAATAAATAAAAATAATAAAAAATAATAAATAAAATTAAAAATAAAAAACAAAAAATAAAAAGTAAAAAAATAAAAAATAAAAAGTATGGTATTGCAGCCATTATCATGCTGGAATTTGAATTTGGCGCGAAGTTTCTAGTGCAGGTAGGCCAATAATATGACGACGATGATTGTTAATAAATGATAATCAATAATAATGAATAATAATAAAGACGACTACGATTTTGCACGCATTATCCTGTTGGAATACAAAGTTCCCACCGTTTTTTGCTTATGGAGGCTTAGGTTAGTGGACATAGCACAATTGACGTATTTTCCCGGCAAAATCGAAATTTCTCGCCATTTGTTTGGGGGTTAGGTTAGTGAAGGTAGCCCAATTGGCCTATTTTCCCGCCATTTTTTCTCGAGGGTTACGTTAGTGGACGTTGCCCAATTGACCTATCTTCTCGCCAAAAGCTGCCATCTTGGATGACGTCATGCGCTGTTGCCAAGTCTACATGCCGCCATCTTGTATGATGTCATCGCCGCCGTCTTGAATAAATTTGGCAACAATGCAGCGTGTCGTGACATGAACTTAGTCCTACTACTCTTGTCAGGATCTACATCTACATTTATACTCCGCAAGCCACCCAACGGTGTGTGGCGGAGGGCACTTTACGTGCCACTGTCATTACTTCCGTTTCCTGTTCCAGTCGCGTATGGTTCGCGGGAAGAACGACTGTCTGAAAGCCTCTGTGCGCGCTCTAATCTCTCTAATTTTACATTCGTGATCTCCTCGGGAGGTATAAGTAGGGGGAAGCAATATATTCGATACCTCATCCAGAAACGCACTCTCTCGAAACCTGGCGAGCAAGCTACACCGCGATGCAGAGCGCCTCTCTTGCAGAGTCTGCCACTTGAGTTTGTTAAACATCTCCGTAACGCTATCACGGTTACCAAATAACCCTGTGACGGAACGCGCCACTCTTCTTTGGATCTTCTCTATCTCCTCCGTCAACCCGATCTGGCACGGATCCCACACTGATGAGCAATACTCAAGTATAGGTCGAACGAGTGTTTTGTAAGCCACCTCCTTTGTTGATGGACTACATTTTCTAAGGACTCTCCCAATGAATCTCAACCTGGTACCCGCCTTACCAACAATTAATTTTACATGATCATTCCACTTCAAATTGTTCCGCACGCATACTCCCAGATATTTTACAGAAGTAACTGCTACCAGTGTTTGTTCCGCTATCATATAATCATACAATAAAGGATCCTTCTTGCTATGTATTCGCAATACATTACATTTGTCTATGTTAAGGGTCAGTTGCCACTCCCTGCACCAAGTGCCTATCCGCTGCAGATCTTCCTGCATTTCGCTACAATTTTCTAATGCTGCAACTTCTCTGTATACTACAGCATCATCCGCGAAAAGCCGCATGGAACTTCCGACACTATCTACTAGGTCATTTATATATATTGTGAAAAGCAGTGGTCCCATAACATTCCCCTGTGGCACGCCAGAGGTTACTTTAACGTCTGTAGACGTCTCTCCATTGATAACAACATGCTGTGTTCTGTTTGCTGAAAACTCTTCAATCCAGCCACACACCTGGTCTGATATTCCGTAGGCTCTTACTTTGTTTATCTAGCGACAGTGCGGAACTGAATCGAATGCCTTCCGGAAGTCAAGAAAAATAGCATCTACCTGGGAGCCTGTATCTAATATTTTCTGGGTCTCATGAACAAATAAAGCGAGTTGGATCTCACACGATCGCTGTTTCCGGAATCCATGTTGATTCCTACATAGTAGATTCTGAGTTTCCAAAAACGACATGATACGCGAGCAAAAAACATGTTCTAAAATTCTACAACAGATCGACGTCAGAGAGATAGGTCTATAGTTTTGCGCATCTGCTCGACGACCCTTCTTGAAGACTGGGACTACCTGTGCTCTTTTTCCAATCATTTGGAACCTTCCGTTCCTCTAGAGACTTGCGGTACACGGCTGTTAGAAGGGGGGCAAGTTCTTTCGCGTACTCTGTGTAGAATCGAATTGGTATCCCGTCAGGTCCTGTGGACTTTCCTCTGTTGAGTGATTCCAGTTGCTCTCTGTACAGTTCTGCTGCCTGCATAACATTTCGCCTACCTTAAACAACAAAAGCAACAATGAAAGAAACGTTATGTCGATGCACTTTGTAGAAAGGCCTACTCTACACAATAGTATTTTAAAGGACTAAACTACTGTTCTAAATGTTACAAAATGGCTCTGAGAAATATGGGACTTAACTTCTGAGGACATCAGTCCCCTAGAACTTAGAACTACTTAAACCTAACTAACCTAAGAACATCACACACATCCATGCGTGAGGCAGGATTCGAACCTGCTACCGTAGCGGTCTCGCGGTTCCAGACTATAGCGTCTAAATGTTACATTGCCCACACATGAGTAGCATTTTTACCTTCTCTTCGTTGGTGTGCATTCTACTCACACAACTCTTCTACTGACGGTAGTTGACGGAATGACGGGTGTGCATTCTACTTATATTTACATTTGTCCTCTGTCAACGTCAATATGTGGATGTGTTCCATTACCCCCGAGTACCTGCACTAAGTGCTGGGAGTGTCAACGTCTGTTTTGTGCTGTGTAATTAATAACGTTGTGTTTCAGTGATACATTTTTGAATACGTCTTTAGGAGAGGAAATGAATTACCGAATAAAAAATTACAGGGTGCCATTTAAAAAGTCATACTGCTGTTCATATCTTTGTAAAAAACAAAGTTACAACGAAGGCAATCATGCTGGTTGAGGTCCCACTGACAGCTAAAGAACATTTGCTTGGAACATTTTGTAATTTGCATCTGGACAAACAGTTATTTAGGGTGGTCAAGATAAATAGGTCATCCTGTATATGATCAAGGCTTCAAATTTCGATTCCCGGCGGGGTCAGGGATTTTCTCTGCCTCGTGATGACTGGGTGTTGTGTGATGTCCTTAGGTTAGTTAGGTTTAAGTAGTTCTAAGTTCTAGGGGACTGATGACCACAGATGTTAAGTCCCATAGTGCTTAGAGCCATTTGAGCCATTTTCAAATTTCGTCTCGCACACTACCTGTTCACACACAACAAAAATTGATGTCTCACCTTTTAACACACTGATTTTAATAGGAGTGTGTGATGGAGAAGGGGAAGGAAGAGGGGTGAAGGAAAAGGACTGGAGAGGTTCATGTAAAGAAGCACAGTTAAGAAAAGTAACCCAGAACCTAGGGTCAGGGTAGACTTAGCAGACTGGATCTACATGGATGCTCTGCAAATCACATTTAATTGCCTGACAGAGGGTTCATCTCTATTATTCCAACCTCACATAGCATGCGGATAAAGCGAACACCTATATCTTTCCGTAAGAGCTCTGATTTCCCTTACGTTATTATGGTGGCCATTTCTCCCGATGTAAATCGGCGTCAATAAAATATCTACACATTCGAAGGAGAAAGTTCGTGATTGAAATTTCGTGAGAAGATTCCGCCACAACGAAAAACGCCTTTGTTTTAATAATGTCCACCCCAAATCCTGTATCATTTCAGTGACACTCTCCCCCTACTTCGCGATAATACAAAATGTGCTGCTCTTCTTTGAACTTTTTAGATGTACTCCGTCAGTCCTATCTGGTAAGGATCCCACAAAGCGCAACAGTATTCTAAAGGAGGACGGACAAGTGTAGTGTAGGCAGTCTCCTCAGTAGACTTGTTATATTTTTTAAGGGTCCTGCCAATAAAACGCAGTCTTTGGTTAGCATTCCCTACAACATTCCCTACAATATTTTCCTTTCAATTGAAGTTGTTCCTAATTGTAATTCCCAGGTAATTATTTCAATTCACGGCCCTTAGATTTGACTGAGTTCTAGCGTAACCGAAGTTTAACGGATTCCTTTCAGCACTCGTGTGGATGACGTCACGCCTTTCGTTTTTATTTGTCAATTGCTAATTATCGCACCATATAGATATCTTTTCTAAATCGTTTTGCAATTTGTTTTGATCTTCTGATGACTTTAGTAGTCGATAATCGGCAGCGTTATCTGCAAATCTCCTGGATAGATAAGGAACAGCAAAGTACCTATAACACTACCTTGGGAGACGCCAGAAATCAATTCTGTTTTACTCGCTGACTTTCCGTCAGTTAGTACAAACTGTTACCTCTCTGACAGGAAATCATGAATCCAGTCTATGACTGAGACGATATTCCATAAGCACGCAATTTCTCTACAAGCCGCTTGTGTGGCACAGTGTGAAAGTCTTTCCGGAAATCCAGAAATACGGAATCAATTTGATGATAAGAAAGGATTGATTCAGTCTTTTTTCTTCTATCCTCTTCCTTTTCCTTCAGCTCTTCTGCCAGAAGAAGGAACCACTTGCTCCGAAAGCTTGTAAAAGTTAAACCCTTTTGTGTGTATGTTCTCCTGCCGCCACTTGGTGAATAAATTTTTGATCTATCCATTTACATTATATCGTCTCTATTAACTCTATCATTCTGCACAGATGGTCCCATTTCTACCACACATACCACAGTCTAGTACCAAGACGTTGAATGTTCTCTATTTCAGTCAGCACATCAAAGTGACTGTGGGATGCTAGGCCAACAGTCACGTTTAGGTTCACTTGCTGTCAGACTGTAGGTATTGATGAATAGTAGTATTCAGATGGTACTTCGTAGATGGTTCACAATTATATATAAATACTGAACGATGGCGCTCATGAAATCGAGCTGTAAAAGTCGAAGTTGCTTCAAGGGTGGCGGCTGAGTGTGTACACTATTGGCCAATATGTCAGTGCCCCAGGGGCATGTTGTGATTAGCTGAGAGCAGGATAAAGTCGATGCACCCACACAACGCCATTGGGAAGAGGGCAGACTTCCAGAAAATTGGGGAGGGAATCCTGGGAAAAAAATCCGCTGATATTTCATTTCTAGGAATGGTGGTGCTGACATCAGCAATTTTTGAGCTAGAACTGTCAGTGATATCCTACTTATAAATTGATTTCTTAGGCCATGTAAGCAGCCTAAGGTTTGAAAGGTCACACTTCTGTAAATAAAATTTCCTTCTCCTGCTGCCACTTAATTTATTTTTCCCAGACGCGCTTCGCTGTTTTCTTGCTCTAAGGCATCATCAGTGGGATTTATAAATATAGAGTTTTGTTATTTTTAGATTATCAAACAGTTCGTCACGATTTTTTATGTAAAAAAAGTAATTACGATTTTCTGTCGTCTGCGTTTCCTCTCATCTCGTCTGGAGGTCGCACTACCACTTTATTACCGACATATAAGCACAATTTAGAGTTCCGATCTTTTTCGCACTGTTCACAACGTTTCTCCTTATTTTTGTGGTTTACTATTATTCTTTTGCCACTCGATTTAACTATCTCTTCGGACACTGTGCTTTTAAAACTTAAATGTTGTAACTTTGCGAGGTGCCGGGGCTAGCAGTGTATTTAACACTAAATGCTTCTAGAATCTTCATGTGGAAATGATGCTCTAAGCCCCCCCCCCCCCCCCCCCCGTTTTCTAACTCCGACTTTTGCTGTTGCACATGGATTAAGAAGAAACGCAAACTGACTGTAATCGACCCTGCAAGTGGAGTAGCAAAGAGTTTGGCACCTGCAATAATTTAATTTGATAAAGGTAAGTTTCATTAACATAGTGAGAAATGAAAGGGTTGCTTTACCGATCCACAGAATGAAAGTTCTGTGCAAAATAACAATTTGATTTATTATGACTAAACTCAAAATAATAAACAACACACATGAAACATTTACAATACGTCAAACTGGGTACTCAAATAAATGCTGTGAAGGTGAAGTTGTCCATAAACTAGCTTGTGACGTTTATGACCAAGTGGTATGTGGAGCCAATTCCTTGCAACTCAAGACTTAAGAGAAACACCCAGCCAACCCAACATTAATTGCTGCTACAGTAGTGATAACTCAGACAATGAACACCCAAAACAGAACAAAGTTAGAAAAGACGAACAGGCGCTCTCTGCTGAGCTCTGATTATCACCTAGCAAAAATTGCCCGCTTTGCCGGTGCTGCGGACGTACATTACCAAGCTGTCTTCTTAACTGCAAGGACACGATCTGGCATACCAGAGGCGATGGCTGGTTGCTTCGACGTCCCGTCGTGGTGATGATAATGTCGTGAGTATAGCCCAAAACAAATTCTCCTGGTCTGGTTGTTCCAGGCTAAAGACTTCCTAGCAATACAAATACGCCTCTGAAGGAGATGAAGAAGACCCGCCACACAATCACTGATGGGCGCTGATAACCACGCAGTTGAGCGCCCCACAAACCAAACATCATCATCACAATCACTGATGGTACAGTGATTGATTTTAACAAGCGAAGTCACACAGTAACTCCGATACAGTCAACTTTAGCCAAAACTGCCCAAGACAGACAACATAGGCCGCTTGTACGCAGAGCGCTCAATTGCCAACTGTACTCGGAAAGTTACGTTGAAGTCGAAACTTCAGCAACTTCGTCAAACAGTTACGATCAAATAAAAGTATATTAGACAGCCAACGGAAGGCAGGCTGTCCAGAGCAGCGAGAGCTCAGTCTTGTAACCTACTCCGACCGAAAGGCGAGAGCCGACTCTCTCAAGAGCCCCGTACAAACCGTACACAGAACATTCCCGCCCCCCCCCCCCCCCCCCCCCACGACAGTGGCCGTGGTTAAACGTTCCAATCAGCAACTCGAAAACTGGCGGAAAATTCCACTCTATTGCCGAAGCACTACCATTCCACCAATGGAGATTCTTGGTGCCGATTTTGCTACGTCACGGAGCTATGCCCTGAGCAAGCCAATCATAGTTACGATTTTGCAGAAAACGCGGGAATTTGCCTGCCAAGACTGCATGGGTACACAAGTCATTCCCACGCCTCGCTGGTAGCCCGCCAGAAACGGTTTTCACTACGTTGCTGCGAAGTAACGGAATCTCTAGCCCAGCCGCTCCCTCCGGCCCATCTGGGCGATTCGCTCCCGCTCTTATGACAGTGTCGGCTTCTGGAAAGCATCCACTCGACCCGTCGGCTTACCCCTTCAAGCTCAGCAGATCTCGCCTGTCACCGGACCACCCGGGTGACGAGAGACGCTGCGTGGGAAGTCCGCGTGTGAAGGAATAGTAACTTTTCACCGCATGCAATTAGAGAGGAAAATCTAATTACTCAGAGTAAGATAGAAATATGAGAGGGGTCTCATGCCACCTCTCAACTTCATTACGTGTTTCCTCCTCTTTGGTGTGTTTACCTACTTGTTGCCAAACTAACGAAGTATATGTTCAAAACCAACTTCAGTTCGCGATGTTTATATCCTGTGTGTTCATTAGAGAGTGTGAGAACTAATATCTGCGTGTGTTGGGAAAGTGGGGGGGAGTTAAAAGCACAGTGTCCGAAGAGATAGTTAAATCGAGTGGCAAAAGAATAATAGTACACCACAAAAATAAGGAGAAATGTTGCGAACAGTGCGAAAAAGATCGGAACTCAAAATTGTGCTTATATGTTGGTAATAAACTGGTAGTGCGACCTCCAGACGAGATGAGAGGAAACGCAGACGACAGAAAATCGTAATTACTTTTTTTTTACATAATAAATCGTGACGTGAACTGTTTGATAATCTAAAAATAACAAAACTCTATCGTTATAAATCCCACTGATGATGCCTTAGAGCGAGAAAACGGCGAAGCGCGTCTGGGAAAAATAAATTAAGTGGCAGTAGGAAAAGGTGGTTTTATTTACAAAACAAGTATTCCTGTGCTTGCTGCGGAGGATGGCCACGCAAGAAAACTCGTTCTAAAGGTCATTTTGTATCACAGGGATGGGATCTTGATAGCAGATGCTATACATAGACGTGTCAGAAAGCTAGCGTTGACCCTCGTTTACGTATTCTCGTGGCACGCCACTTGTCCACAGGGAGGATAATGATGCAGTCAACAGTTTATAGGGAATGAATAGTCTGGAGATCTGCAGATGGCGGGTAAGGACCACGTTGTAGGGACCTCAGAAATTGTTGTGAAGCAATACTGGATGTTATGAATTCTTGAAAGGCTTGGAAGTTTTGATCTCGAGATAGTTGCAGTGGATCAAGTTTGGATCATGGTGCGAACTTTTCAAGGCAGAGCTCGATGTAAGGTTTGCTGTTAGAGAGGTTTTTAGATTCGCTGCAAAGTAATACTTTCAGGTGAAATTGCATGTGAAGTAAAGTACATCCTTAGCCAAAGAAGCGTGGCTAAAAGCAAGTTTAGGGTTGAAAGAGACCCTTGGATGGTACAGAGAATTCAGTAGAGGGTGATGGCCTTGGATGAGAGGTTGAGAACACTGTCCTTTTTTTGGCTGTTTCTTGTAATCATCAGTTACCATTGCCATGGATGTAGGCTGGGGGGATATTGAGAAGGTTGATAAAGCTCTGTTTGTAGGAAATTAGTGGTTGATGACGAGGCTGTTCAGGAGCTGGATAGGGACAGATATAGAAACAGCAAACTTGATGTAGTTTAGGAGAAGGTAGGATAGATAGTTTTTGAGGTGACATCTTGCCAGTTTTTGGAGTTTCACCGAAAATGCAAATAAAATACTTTCTACACCATCCAAAATTTTCGTCGTTTAATATCCGTTGATAACTTGTATTGTACTTCTAATTCTGAATCTGTAGGTTTTGTTACAGAACCCACATTTAGTATGTAATCGATATAACAGTATTTGTTTCTGAAAATTTATAGTTGATTGCAATTATAATGCAAATATTGAAAATTGCTGGGTAATGACCACAGAAACTTTATTTCAAATGTACCGATAGAAACAGCGAAATGGCAATAGCTGTTCCGTTGCTCATCTTTGCATATGGAGAGTCTCTGTCGTGCTGCAAGCAGAGAGAAAGCAGAACAGCTTGAGTCATGAAAAAGTGCGGAAGTGTTTGATGGGCGCTCCCGCAGACGCGGTGTGCAGCTATGATCGCGCCAGTGTAGGTGCATCTAATTCGTTAATCTGCTAGTATTGATAACACGGTAGGAGTGGACAGGCAGCAGAGGAAGTTACAGTTCTAACTATTGCCTGTCCCATAATTATCCGTGGCACTGGAGACGACTCGTGTTTCTTTACTATCAGCAGCAACATTAGCAGTTCAGCATTATCGTCGGGTACATTCTTCATCGTCCGTCCCGCTACAAAATCGCAGGCTATTAAGTGACAAAAATATAACTAATATTCTGGAGGCATTTCTTCCACAAAGAATAACTAACCTTAATAATAAGCTGCAATACTTGTTGTCATTGTCCTCAGACTTTATTACCAAGAGGGTCCCTTTCGTTTCCGTGCAATCACAGTGTGTCGTAAAAATATGAAAATTGATTAACTGTTTACTGCCCATTTTGTTTGTTTGCTAATGAACAATTTGTCTAAATTTTCTGCCTCTGTAACTGTTCACTCTTGTATGGCATAACAGAGGCTTAACTAATTTGCAATTTTAAGTATTACGTAAATTCATTCACTCAAAGCAACGTAAAATATCACTGGCAAAACTAGTAACTAAAGATACAGCACAAATTAAGTGTGTGCAGTTTCATTTATTCTGTATGTAGCTTAACGAGTGACTGCTGCCGGCTTGGTATGTATTTTATTCTTATATTAAAAGTAAAATCTGTTGCCCATTTGCTTGGATTAAATTCATTTCAATCTTTCACTAATTAAAAGTAAGTTTCTTGCCTTTTCATAAATTTTACTTTGTTACACTGAGGTTACTGAAAACCATTTTTTACATAACAAAATTTAAGTTATAGCCAGTCATTTGTTTAACCAGTAACAGTATTTAACTTTATTTTAATAATTTAGTATATCAGAATAAGTAACTGCAAACTCGGTGCTTTCTGATTCATTTATTTTCTCGAGAACTTTAGTGTTGTGGAAAAGAGCGACAACCTTCTGTTGTCACGCAAGTGATTATTTGCTTAAATTTCTTTGCCATTACTTTTCTTAAGATTCTGGAGATTCATTGCCCTACTGGGCTAGCGACCGTTTAATTATCCTCTCCTTTACTAATCAGTACCTCTTTTTGTATTAAATATTAGGTGACACCTTTCTCCCCCTGTGTGGTTCCTGAGTGATGGGAATATATTCTCCCAAATCAGAATTATCACCAGTATTTCGATTAGGTTTAAAATAAATCGTTCCCTCAGAAGGGCCTTTCCTCCTACTAACCGGTACTACACACATTAAAAAATGTTTTGCATCACCTTGGTTGTGGGAGTTCCGGAACCTGTACAGAAAATTGGAATATTGATCAACATAAACATCATTTCAGATCTTTTTATTGCTCATGAAAACCACACACTGCATGTTGTATCACCATACAGCAAGGCCTTCAGAGGTGGTGGTCCAGATTGCTGTACACACCGATTACCTCCAATAACCAGTAGCACGCCCTCTTGCACTGATGCATGCCTGTATTCGTCGTGGCATACGATCCACAAGTTCATCAAGGCACTGTTGGTCCAGATTGTCCCACTCCTCAACGGCGATTTGGCGTAGATCCCTCAGAGTGGTTGGTGGGTCACGTCGTCCATAAACAGCCCTTTTCAATCTATCTACGGCATGTTCGATAGGGTTCATGTCTGGAGAACATGCTGGCCACTCTAATCAAGCGATGTCGTTATCCGGAAGGAAGTCATTTACAAGATGTGCACGATGGGGGAGCGAATTGTTGTCCATGAAGACGGTTGCCTCATCAATATGCTGCCGATATGGTTGCACGATCGGCCGGAGGATGGCATTCACGTATCGTACAGCCGTTACGGCGCCTTCCGTGACCACCAGCGGCGTACGTCGGCCACACATAATGCCACCCCAAAACAGCAGGGAACCTCCACTTTGCTGCACACGCTGGACAGTGTGTCTGAGGCATTTAGCCTGACCGCGTTGCCTCCAAACACATTTCTGACGATAGTCTGGTTGAACGCATATGCGACACTCATTGGTGAAGAGAACGTGATGCCAATCCTGAGCGGTCCATTCCGCATGTTGTTCGGCCCATCTGTACCACGCTGCATGGTGCCGTAGTTGCAAAGATGGACCTCGCCGTGGACGTCGGGAGTGATGTTGCGCATCATGCAGCCTATTGCGCACATTTTGAGTCGTAACACGGCGTCCTGTGGCTGCGCAAAATGCATTATTCAATATGATGGCGTTGTTGTCAGGGTTCCTCCGAGCCATAATGCGCAGGTAGCGGTCATCTACTCATCCACTGCAGTAATAGCCCTTGGGCGACTTCAGTGAGGCATGTCATCGACAGTTCCTGTTTCTCTGTGTCTCCTCCATGTCCGAACAATATCGCCTTGGTTCACTCCGAGACGCCTGGACACTTCCCTTGTTGAGAGCCCTTCCCAGCACGAAGTAACAATGTGGACGCGATGGAACCGCGGTATTCACCGTCTAGGCATGGTTGAACTACAGACAACACGAGCCGTGTACCCCCTTCCTGGTGGAATGACGGAAACTGTTCGGCTGTCGGACCCCCTCCGTCTAATAGGCGCTACTCATGCATGTTTGTTTATATCTCTGGATGGGTTTGATGACGTCTCTGAACAGTCAGAGGGACTGTGTCTGTGATACAATATCCAAAGTCAACGTCCGTCTTCAGGAGGTCTGGGAACTGGGGTGATGCAAAAAAAATTTTTTTTTTTGTGTGTGTGTCGTTGGATATGAGGGTGGAGAGGAAGGGTATTAGGTGTTCCTTTATTGGTCTTTGCATTGCATGTTGTCGTTGGCGGAAATAGGCTTTTTCCACTGGAGTTTCCTTTATTGCTTGCCATTGGTGGAAATCGGCGAGTAGGAGACTGAGTGGCGTCAGCAGCGTAGCGCTGTTTACTAACTGCCTAGTATCGAATAGGGCGCGTCAGCACACTGTGTACAATTTGCTGTGGCCTACCGCACGCCTGTTGCTTTGCGAGAGCTGTCTTTCCGCAAAACTATGTCCTGCTGCTGCTGCTGCTGCTATTCCTCCTCGAGCGAAACAGCTGTTTCGTCAGTACGCGGGCCTCTCGAAATTCAATCTTCATCCTGCACTGTTCCTGTTATCCTGCCGCCGCTGATTTGTTGTATTGTTTAAGACGGATATATCTCTCGTTTTCAGATAACCTCTCACCTACATACACTAGTCCACATTCGCACCCGATTTCATAAAATCCGGCTGCATGAAACTTGTCAGTTGTATCTTTCGTCGAGCCCACAACGTCTTTTATTTTGTTGTTGCTACGAAAAATCGGCTTAATACCTGCCCGACGAAGAATTTTATCCAGGTGTTCAGTGATCCCTACTACGTATGGTAGCAGGACGGTGTTCGTGCTTCGATCTGTATTTCTTTATTGTCCTCCTCCTTTGGCGCCATAGTTTTATGTATCATCCTCATGTCGTAGCCAGTAGCTCCAAAAATGTACCAGAGGTTCTGTAGTTCAACTTTGAGATTGTGTTCATTGCTGATCCTGTAAGCTCTCTTAGTTAACTAAGAGAGCCTACGGGAGCAGCGAAATACAGAACCTGAGGTCCTGCGGCGACAGATGGTCGTTTAGGAGGACAGAAAATGCTCCAAGCTATGCCTGAGTATCATACAATCTTAAAAATTGCAAGTTTATAGGTCTCTGAACTTCAAAAATAAATCACAGTTACATATTAAAGGACATTTGAATACATCTGCGATCTCAGAAAAATCTTAAAAAATACAGAAATTGATATTTCACAGCGAATAAACATTTTTCACACTGAACCTCTGCGAGGTTCTTTAGTTCATACGATTTCAGTATTTGATATCTCAGATGACAGGATGTCACGATTATTATGGTCCCTGAAAGCCACTCATCTTTATCTATTTTATATATTGACCTATGACGTCTTTTATAAGTTTTTTGATAGACAAATGTTTGTCATAACATCGTATTCTCCAGAGTAGCGCAGCTAGTGAATGCAGCATGAATACCTCAAATATTTTCATACTTGTGTAATTATTTAATGAACATTTTACTATTTTGCCAGTAACTTTAATTGCATGTTGATTGGAAGTGCTTTTAAAAAAACTATGCTAATTTAAAAGTGATCAGTTGCATGTGTTAGCAGACGAGACAATTGAAAAGAAGTCCAAAAGGCACCTTTGTCAAGAAGGCATAAATAATTGTTTAAATAATGCTCAATGAGAATTCATTGTCATTTAAGGTGAGCGCACTTACTTAAGAATTCTGGTTCATTTATGAAAAAAATTCCTTATTTCTAATTATTATGGTCATCTGAGTGTGAGTAAATATTTATAATATTTCTTTATTTAAATATTGTTGTAATATATTCATTTAGTCCAGTAAGTGGTAAGGATGAGTCAAATGATGTTTGTAGCATGTAAGAACAATTTCGTCTGGAAAAGCTTTTTTTGTTGCTGTGTCCACAGACTGGAGTTCTATGCATTTCAGTTACAATAGTTTTTAAATATGTTAAAATATTTTGTGAAAAAACGGAGCACTAATATTCACACCCAGAATTAGAATATGTACAGTCACAGCTTGGCATACAAACTGGACTGACAGTCTGGTACATACGAACTTCCAACTTGGCGTTTTATTTATTTTCAGTTTCTGATTTTTTAATGTATAGATCTGAAAGAAATCTTTTGCTTTGAGTAAGATGCATTTGGCTAGACTCACAAAGTATGTTAGCTCATTTAAATAACTGTCCTTGTTCACTGTTCATTTGTGCTATTGGTTGCTTGGTACATGACCGCAGACTTCCTACAACTTAGCATTGTACATGTCCTTAATACTTTTATCTCTGTTCACATTTGAAGGATCATTAGAAAACATACTTCAGATATTAGAATAATTGCATGTACACTATTACTACTAGTGTACAGTAGCATGTACATGGCTTTACCTATACAGCCAATTCTTTATGTAAAATAAAATTTACTTATATTTTGTGTACCTTTTTAAATCTCTGTGTGCGTACAGTCCATTTATTTTGCCTGTATGTTGATAGGCTAGTACGTAACATCATCCATGCGGAATTATGAGTATGTCGAATGGACCTGCTTACATTAGCTGCCATTTTTTACTAATTTTTTTATGTTACTGAAGGTTCTGAGTGCTTCCTTAGTAACACTCTTCAACTGTTTATTGTATGCTTCCTTTTCTATATGTGCACTTTCCCCTAAGGAGAACATCACCTCATGAACCATCTTGTCCCATGAGTCATGTCCTCTCTGTACTTGGGGTAACAGATTCAACCATTCTTTTATTTTCTGATTTGGCTAAGAATAGTTTTGTTGGTGTATGTGAAGTAGATATGCATGGAAGGCTGATCATTCTTTTTTCAAAAGCGGCTAAACATTGCACCCACTTAGTTCGCTTATTAGCAGCATAAGTGTGTACGAATCTGTTCAATTCGTGAAGTATTCTTCCAGACAGATTTCCTTCGGCATGAAATCTTGTTTTAAAAACTGTTTTCTTTTTTCATTTTTATGGAAGGAAGTCTTCCATCCTCCCAGTGAAGATGCTGGCATTGTCTGATAATATCACACGTGGCTTCCCAAAGCGCAGTTATGATCCTCTTTGATTATTGGCGCTGTGGTTGCTGTTTTAGTGACATACATTCTTATGTTCTTTGAAAATAAACCTTACATTTCCACTATGTAGTTAACTCCTCCTGCGGCCTGAGGAACGGGTCCAGCGACGTCATTTTCGACATTTTAAAAGTGGTTTTTCCTTAATGATTTATTACTCCTGTTAAGAAGTCTGGCCTTTCGACAAATAATGCATGTTGTGATTACTTGGTGTACTTTCTTACTCTTTATGAAATTGCAATATGCGTGTGATGGAAAACTAATAATAATTAAATTGCAATCAAATTCACCTTCATTAATAGTTTTTCACCATCAAATCAGTTGCAATCAACAATCTACAGTAACTCACCTGGTCTTAACTATTAACTGCACATTGATGTCAAATAGTTTGTGATTATAAATCAAGAGAGTTAAAGCACAGGAAAGATTCTCTGATAATGGATTAATACAAACATATAAATGAAGTAGAGTCAACAACATATTGTCAATCATGGGCTTGGTTCCTCTGAATGGAATGAGATACCGCCATTTTTTGTCTTTAAAGGACTTAAACAATAGTACCCAGGTAAGTATAATTAACGTTTAAAATAACAGGACAGCTATTCCTAGTTTATTACTTACGTTTAACAGATTCATATAACGGCCATAAAACTTTCATTTCACCTTATAAACTTATATTTTAACTCTTACATTATTAATAACTGCTTCAACCAATAATGATTGTTATCAATTGTATAACTGCGATTGATGGTACAAACTATGCCAGCACAATAGCAGTTGCTTACACCAAGATACCTTGATAATTAAATCAAATTACTGCAAAACGGTTCATTTGTATTATATTGTATTGGACTGACGACATACAAACGATGGAGTCCTCAGTTGTACACAACCCCACAACAGGCTACAGCAGTCCACTCGCCCCAGAACTGCCCCACACCGAACCCAGGGTTATTTTGCGGTTTTGCCCTCAGTGAAACCCCCCCACAGGAACATCTCATTCCAGATGAGTGTAACCCCAATGTTTGCATGCTAATAAAGTAATTATGGTGTATGTGTACGTGGAGACTGTGTTTGCACAGCAGTCGCCGACATAGTGTAACTGATGCGGAATTAGGGGAACCAATCAGCATTCGCCGAGGCAGATGGAAAACGAACATTTAGTTCGAAAAAACTTGAATAAAATACAAAGAATAAGGTTTTTGAGTAAACATATAAAGTCCCTATAAACAAAAATAGTCAATTATTTTACAGCATCACAAAAACTTCAGGAAAATAAAGTACAAACAACAACAAAAACTGAACCCAGTCCTTCATGAGTACAACTATTTCTCTATTATGTGTAAATTACAAAAAGTAAGGTACTTGTATCTCAGTAGCTTGGGTCTCAGTGAATGGTAAACTATTGCCCTGACATAACTTTGGTGCAAAAGAAATGCAGTAGGGTGTATGCTAGATGAGGCTTGGATTGAGTGGAATTTTAGCTGTGACAGCGTAAACTTGTGTCAGTTGGTAGTTGACAGTTGCAGGTGCAATATCTTTACAGTATTCTACGGAAACCAGTTCATAGATATTGGCCACTGATGGGATCGTGTATACGACTGGCGCTCACACCCTCTTCATCAATTATGGCCTCTAGCTGGTGTGCTGAATTATTGAAACTGGTAGCTAAATAATAATTAACATCAAAAGGATGGCTGCTGGTATACCATTTTATTACATAAGTGAATGGCCGAAGTCCCTCAGACCTTCAATTGGAATGATGGACATATTAAAACAAATTATACATTGGACCATCGGCGAGGGAGAACGGCATCTGTTGTTGCTGCATATAGGGCGAGTACACCATTTATTTGATAATTATTTTATGAGCTTGAAATGGGAGTGACTTATTTTCAGTTACCTTTGTGGATAGTAGTTTACTTTCTTCATTTCTTACATGTTTGAGTGCTTACCAGGCACTGACTAGCGTTCTAATAACTGTGTAGTGTACAGTTTTGCCGTCTTTCGTATGGATAGGGATTGTGACTGCTGTTTTCAGACGTCAGCTGAGTTGGCGACCCTTCACACACAGCTCCAGCTGGTATTGTCTTCAGTCACACAGCTTGAGACTACTGCTGATTGGGGTCACAGTGGGGGCCAGATGGGGAATCTGGGGTACGTTCAGCATATCCCACATATCCCTCAATCGATCCACTACGATGTCCACCCTGGGTACTGTCCATACTCAAGTTGATTCCTCACTCACTGCCAAGTGGGAGGCCGCTCCAAGGAGAGGCAGGCAGTGAAAGACTTTTTGAGGTGCTGATCGGGGGCCACTCTGGCCCATCTGACAAACAGGTTAGGGCAATTTCTGTGGCTTACAAAGTCCCTGAGCCAGATGACGTCGCTCACGCTGTTCGAGACGAAGCCTCTCAGCCCACAAGGTCTGGCCATTGACAGAGGGTGGATTTCCTGATATTTGGGATCTCCTACATTAGGCACATAATGGGGTCTCTTTGGGATATAGCTCTCAAGGTGGAGAAGGAATCTGTTTGCACTCTGTGTGCTTACTGGGTGGAGTCATTGCAGAAGCAGAAGGGTGTTTCTGGATGCTATACAGAGCACAAGGTGCAGCCAACTGCAGGTGGTGGCTCATGTCTGAACTAACAATGTGTGTCACTGGGCTGGAAGAGATTCTCTCTGTGGTATCAGGTGGATAGCTGGAGTAGTAAAGAACTGAGAGTCTTGCTTGCAAGGTGAAGGTAGAGCTCCCCATCTGTGGCGTCGTCGACAGAACCGACTTTCCTCCTTCAGTACAACACCGAGCGCAGGGTCTGAATCAGAGGTTCAGGTGGTTCTGCGACATTGTAGGTGACAGATTACTTGCGCTCTAAGGTGGTGGGTTTCTGGGTCCCACTTAATAGGTCGGGGGCCTACTACACACAGGAAGTGGAGGGGACTGGGTTGTTTTTAGTTTAGAGCGTCTCAGGAAACTACAAAACGGGGCATCAGTCTAAAACGATACAACACAAACACAGAAAAGTAGACCAAGAAACTGTCGGTATTGTACTTGAAAATTGTCATAGAACCAAGGCTTCAAGCACTACTAGAAATCACTGTAGCTGAATTCTTTATAGGTATGGAAAGTTGGCTGAAGCCAGAAATAAGTTTTGCAAAGGGCTTAATCATGCTCAGAAAGGAGAAATTAATTACAGTTGGTGGTGGTTTGTTTATTGCTGTAATAAGTAGTTTACCTTGAAGTGAAATCGAAGTAGACAATTCCTGTGAGTTAGGGGTTGCGAAAACATACTTGCCTTCTTAGCAACAAATAATCATGAGCAAATAGGGAGCATCATGAGAGAAACAGGGATTAGTGGCCACAAGGTGGCTGCAGTGGGACTGAATACCATAACACCCAAACTCACCAAGGATAAACGAGAAATACATCTATTTTTAAAAAAAGCAGATAAAAATGCACTTGATACCTTCATAACAGATAATTCCCACATCTTCCCATCTGAATATATAAGCACAGACCAGATGTGGTTTAAATTTAAAGAAATAGTGTCTATGGCTAATGTGGGACATATTCCAAATCAATTAATAACAGACCATACTAATCCCTCATGGTACACTAAACAAGTTAGAACACTGTCGCAAAAGCAACAAAAAACCCATGTCAAAGGTAAAACAACCAAAATCCTCAAGACTGCAGAAGCTCAAAATGTACTGATGATAGCGCCACAAAAGTACAGTTAATGCATAAAGTTTTCTGAAATTCCCGTCACCAAAGAAGATGTAGTATATATTTTCGAATTCGAACAGAACAAGAGAAAACCTGAGTAATTTAAAAATAAATATTCTTAATGTAGAGAAGCATCTTAAATCACTTAATAGAAGCAAGTCCTCCAGTCCTGATTGTATACCAGTCGGGTTCCTCTGAGAGCATGCTGATACAATAGCTCCATATTTAGTAATCATATGCAACTGATCGCTTGTTGAAAGATCTGCACATAAGACTGGAAAGTTTACAAGTCATACCAATACTCAACAAAGGGAATAGGAGTAAGCCACTGAATTACAGACTCCTACCGCTTTTGTAGCTTTACAGTAGGATTATGAAATGTATACTGTGTTTGAACATTATGAATTACTTCTAAGAAAACGATTTATTGCACATGAATTCAGAAAATATCGTTCTCGTGAAATACAAGTCGCTCTTTATTCTTGTGTATTAATCAGCACTATTGATGGGAGAGGTCAAACTGATCTCATATTTTTAGATTTCCAGAAGGCTTTTGACACAGTCCCTCACAGGTGACTTCTAATCAAATTACATGCCCATGATCATTGATATAAAGGGCTACAAAAATTAACATATCACAGCATAAACGTTAATTTCACACACTATGAATAACTTCTTTAACCAATAATACTGATTGATACAAATCATCTGTGATGAATTATGCCACAACAAAATTACTGACATCAAGATACACTGGCAATTAAATCAAATTACTGTGAAAAGAGCATTTAGTCTAACAACACTTGCATATAATATAAAGAATAAGATTTTGAGTAAACAAATACTCTCTTTATACAAATATAATCAATTGTTTTACAACATCACAAAAATGTGGAGAAAATAAAGTGAAAATAATAAACTATAGAATCGAAGTCCTTCATGAGAACAGGTATTTCTGTGTTATATATAAATATATAAAATAATCAACTTGCATTCCAATAAATTCATTATATTATTGTCTTTACTATTTAACCTATTTTTTCTGTTAATAGTGAAGAAAGATAAAGTAATGTAAACTATTTAAATATTTATTATCAACACTGCAATGTAAAATCTAAATAACATACAATTACTCTTATTGATATTATGTTTTGATACCAATAATGCTTAATTTAAATGATATATTTAGGAAATTTTATTACTACAACAGATAAAATTGATTATATTAAAACAAAACAAATATTAAAACAATACTAATATTAAATTAGGAATGGCATATCACTCATTAGTACCATAAAATATTTAATTACAATATTACAAATTATTAAGTGGATAGTTATTTCTCTTTCAGCATAAAAATAGGCAGCTACAACTTGTAATAAATATACAAAGTTAAATATTAAAATAATACCAACAAAATAAAACTCACAATGAAATGATTGTTTTAATTAATATATAAAATTAAATTAATGTTTAAATAAAAAAGAGAAACTAAAAAAATAAAAAGTATAAACCAATGCTGCAATAAATGAAATTGTATAGAGTGGAAGGACACCATACATGCTTATAAACAAGACACAACGTTTTATACACACATTAAAAATACATGGTGTGGTGTGCCTGATTGTGTTACCTTGATAAGGTAAATAAAGTATATCTTAAATATAGCTGGTTTAAAGCCTATTATCATATTTTCAAATAAACAAATTATAGGTCATTAATACCAATCATACCTAAAGATAAGTAAGTTAATATTTATGTTTAAAAAGTTAAATAAAAAATCAAGTATAGAAATTGAATTTTTTAAGTAGTTAGATACTTTAGGATCCCACTAATATTTGATAACTACAAATAAATAACCACTAAGATATACGGTTTTTAAAAATGAGTCTAAGGCAAAATGTAATATTACCGCATGTAATAAGAAGAATAAGAGCCTTGTACAAACTAAACAGTCTCTTTGAAGCAACATACCCTATTGTTTTGCAACATCACAAAAACTTCAAGGAAATAAAGAATAATGAAAAACAATTCAATACTAGCCTTTCATGAGAATAACTATTTCTCTGTTATACATAAATGAAAAAAATTATGAACATGTAACATGATAATTGTATTATATTACTGCAATTACCATTTGCACTTTGTTTTCTATTAGTAACAACCAAAGATTAAATAACAAAATTTTTTAACTTGATATAATCTACACTTCAATGTAAAATGTTAATAACATACATTTACTTTACAGTGATAAACAAATACCAAAACTCTGGTAAACCCTAGTACAAAAGGTAAAACAAAATAAAATTTTGTTCTAATTTACATTAATATTTCATAAACGTCTTCCTATATATAGTTTTCGGTCCATCACCAACATTATGGCTTATCTCTTCATAATTGTAGCTACCTTATCACAATACAAGAACGACATTGACATGCAATGCATACACACCTTTAAGCCAATACCACTTACCATAACAAAATTAAAATACTATCAAATACACCCCCATTAAACAGTTTTCACCATCACATCAGCTATAATCAATAACCTATTGTAACCTACTTCTATTACTACAAGCTCCAGCTTCACCTGAATATTTTGCAATTTCAATTAAAGGTATTATAAGTCAAGAAAGAGTGAAACTTCCTGGCAGATTAAAACTGTGTGCCCGACCGAGACTCGAACTCGGGACCTTTGCCATTCGCGGGCAAGCGCTCTACCAACTGAGCTACCGAAGCACGACTCACGGCCGGTACTCACAACTTTACTTCTGCCAGTATCGCGTCTCTCAAGAAAGATTCTCTGATAAGAGTGACATACAAAGATGTACCTTAAATATAGTCATCACATATTATTAATGATGGAGTAGATTTCTCTGAATGGCGTGAGATGCAGCCAAATTATTTTAGTTCAGAAGCCTCATCTAATGGTACCCAGGTAAATATAATAAACATTTAAAATAGCTACTCCTAGCTTATCATCCACCCCATGAACCATGGACCTTGCTGTTGGTGGGGAGGCTTGCGTGCCTCAGCGATACAGATGGCCGTACTGTAGGTGTAACCACAACGGAGGGGTATCTGTTGAGAGGCCAGACAAACATGTGGTTCCTGAAGAGGGGCAGCAGCCTTTTCAGTAGTTGCAGGGGCAACAGTCTGGATGATTGACTGATCTGGCCTTGTAACATTAACCAAAACGGCCTTGCTGTGCTGGTACTGCAAACGGCTGAAAGCAAGGGGAAACTACAGCCGTAATTTTTCCTGAGGACATGCAGCTCTACTGTATGATTAAATGATGATGGCGTCCTCTTGAGTAAAATATTCCGGAGGAAAAATAGTCCCCTATTCGGATCTCCGGGCGGGGACTACTCAAGAGGACGTCGTTATCAGGAGAAAGAAAACTGGCGTTCTACGGATCGGAGCGTGGAATGTCAGATCAATTAATCGGGCAGGTAGGTTAGAAAATTTAAAAAGGGAGATGGATAGGTTAAAGTTAGATATAGTGGGAATTAGTGAAGTTCGGTGGCAGGAGGAACAAGACTTTTGGTCAGGTGATTACAGGGTTATAAATACAAAATCAAATAGGGGTAATGCAGGAGTAGGTTTAATAATGAATAAAAAAATAGGAGTGCGGGTTAGCTACTACAAACAGCATAGTGAACGCATTATTGTGGCCAAGATAGACACAAAGCCCATGCCTACTACAGTAGTACAAGTTTATATGCCAACTAGCTCTGCAGATGATGAAGAAATAGATGAAATGTATGACGAGATAAAAGAAATTATTCAGGTAGTGAAGGGAGACGAAAATTTAATAGTCATGGGTGACTGGAATTCGTCAGTAGGAAAAGGGAGAGAAGGAAACATAGTAGGTGAATATGGATTGGGGGGAAGGAATGAAAGAGGAAGCCGCCTTGTAGAATTTTGCACAGAGCATAACTTAATCATAGCTAACACTTGGTTCAAGAATCATGAAAGGAGGCTGTATACATGGAAGAAGCCTGGAGATACTGACAGGTTTCAGATAGATTATATAATGGTAAGACAGAGATTTAGGAACCAGGTTTTAAATTGTAAGACATTTCCTGGGGCAGATGTAGATTCTGACCACAATCTATTGGTTATGAACTGCAGATTGAAACTGAAGAAACTGCAAAAAGGTGGGAATTTGAGGAGATGGGACCTGGATAAACTGAAAGAACCAGAGGTTGTAGAGAGTTTCAGGGAGAGCATTAGGGAACAATTGACAGGAATGGGGGAAAGAAATACAGTAGAAGAAGAATGGGTAGCTCTGAGGGATGAAGTGGTGAAGGCAGCAGACGATCAAGTAGGTAAAAAGACGCGGGCTAATAGAAATCCTTGGGTAACAGAAGAAATACTGAATTTAACTGATGAAAGGAGAAAATATAAAAATGCAGTAAATGAAGCAGGCAAAAAGGAATACAAACGTCTCAAAAATGAAATCGACAGGAAGTGAAAAATGGCTAAGCAGGGATGGCTAGAGGACAAATGTAAGGATGTAGAGGCTTGTCTCACTAGGGGTAAGATAGATACTGCCTACAGGAAAATTAAAGAGACCTTTGGAGAGAAGAGAACCACTTGTATGAATATCAAGAGCTCAGATGGCAACCCTGTTCTAAGCAAAGAAGGGAAAGCAGAAAGGTTGAGGGAGTATAGAGAGGGTCTATTCAAGAGCAATGTACTTGAGGACAATATTATGGAAATGGAAGAGGATGTAGATGAAGATGAAATGGGAGATACGATACTGCGTGAAGAATTTGACAGAGCACTGAAAGACCTGAGTCGAAACAAGGCCCCTGGAATAGACAACATTCCATAAGAACTACTGACGGCCTTGGTAGAGCCAGGCCTGACAAAACTCTACCATCTGGTCAGCAAGATGTATGAGACAGGCGAAATACCCTCAGACTTCAAGAAGAATATAATAATTCCGATCCCAAGGAAAGCAGGTGCTGGCAGATGTGAAAATTACCGAACAATCAGTTTAATAAGTCATGGATGCAAAATACTAATGCGTATTCTCTACAGACGAATGGTAAAACTGGTAGAAGCTGACCTTGGGGAAGATCAGTTTGGATTCCGTAGAAATATTGGAACACGTGAGGCTATACTGACCCTACGACTTATCTTAGAAGCTAGATTAAGGAAAGGCAAACCTACGTTTCTAGCATTTGTAGACTTAGAGAAAGCTTTTGACAATGTTGACTGGAATACTCTCTTTCAAATTCGGAAGGTGGCAAGGGTCAAATACAGGGAGCGAAAGGCTATTTACAATTTGTACAGAAACCAGATGGCAGTTATAAGAGTCGAGGGGCATGAAAGGGAAGCAGTGGTTGGGAAAGAAGTGAGACAGGGTTGTAGCCTCTCCCCGATGTTATTCAATCTGTATATTGAGCAAGCAGTAAAGGAAACAAAAGAAAAATTCGGTGTAGGTATTAAAATTCATGGAGAAGAAGTAAAAACTTTGAGGTTCGCCGATGACATTGTAATTCTGTCAGAGACAGCAAAGGACTTGGAAGAGCAGTTGAACGGAATAGACAGTGTCTTGAAAGGAGGATATAAGACGAACATCAACAAAAGCAAAACGAGGATAATGGAATGTAGTCGCATTAAGTCGGATGATGCTGAGGGAATTAGATTAGGAAATGAGACACTTAAAGTAGTAAAGGAGTTTTGCTATTTAGGGAGTAAAATAACCGATGATGGTCGAAGTAGAGAGGATATAAAATGTAGACTGGCAATGGCAAAGAAAGCGTTTCTGAAGAAGAGAAATTTGTTAACATCGAATATAGATTTAAGTGTCAGGAAGTCGTTTCTGAAAGTATTTGTATGGAGTGTAGCCATGTATGGAAGTGAGACATGGACGATAACTAGTTTGGACAAGAAGAGAATAGAAGCTTTCGAAATGTGGTGCTACAGAAGAATGCTGAAGATAAGGTGGGTAGATCACGTAACTAATGAGGAGGTGTTGAATAGGATTGGGGAGAAGAGACGTTTGTGGCACAACTTGACTAGAAGAAGGGATCGGTTGGTAGGACATGTTCTGAGGCATCGAGGGATCACAAATTTAGCATTGGAGGGCAGCGTGGAGGGTAAAAATCGTAGAGGGAGACCAAGAGATCAATACACTAAGCAGATTCAGAAGGATGTAGGTTGCAGTAGGTACTGGGAGATGAAGAAGCTTGCACAGGATAGAGTAGCATGGAGAGCTGCATCAAACCAGTCTCAGGACTGAAGACCACAACAACAACAGCTTATCATCTCAGTGTCACCCATTCTTAAAAAGTTTAAATAATTTTACAGTTCACATTACTAACATATAACTTTACCCTCAGATTATAAATAACACCTTTAACCAATAATATTCGCTTGTAACCATCATCTAATTGGCACTAACTATGCTGACACAAAATCAATTGCTAACTTCAAAATCACTTGCAAATTACATCAATGTTGTTGTTGTGGTCTTCAGTCCTGAGACTGGTTTGATGCAGCTCTCCATGCTACTCTATCCTGTGCAAGCTTCTTCATCTCCCAGTACCTACTGCAACCTACATCCTTCTGAATCTGTTTAGTGTATTCATCTCTTGGTCTCCCTCTACGATTTTTGCCCTCCACGCTGCCCTCCAATGCTAAATTGGTGATCCCTTGTGCCTCAGAACATGTCCTACCAACCGATCCCTTCTTCTAGTTAAGTTGTGCCACAAACTTCTCTTCTCCCCAATCCTATTCAATACCTTCTCATTAGTTATATGATCTACCCATCAAACTTCAGCATTCTTCTGTAGCACCACATTTCGAAAGCTTCTATTCTCTTCTTGTCCAAAGTAGGTATCATCCATGTTTCACTTCCATACATGGCTACTCTCCATACAAATACTTCCAGGAACGACTTCCTCACACTTAAATCAATACTCGATGTTAACAAATTTCTCTTCTTCAGAAACGCTTTCCTTGCCATTGCCAGTCTACATTTTATATCCTCTCTACTTCTACCATCATCAGTTACTTTGCTGCCCAAATAGCAAAACTCCTTTACTACTTTAAGTGTCTCAATTCCTAATATAATTCCCTCAGGAGCACCCGACTTAATTCGACTACATTCCATTATCCTCGTTTTGCTTTTGTTGATGTTCATCTTAAACCCTCCTTTCATAACACTGTCCATTCCGTTCAACTGCTCTTCCAAGTCCTTTGCTGTCTCTGACAGGATTACAGTGTCATCGGTGAACCTCAAAGTTTTTATTTCTTCTTCATGGATTTTAATACCTACTCCGAACTTTTCTTTTGTTTCCTTTACTGCTTGCTCAATATACAGATTGAATAACATCAGGGATTGGCTACTACCCTGTCTCACTCCCTTCCCAACTACTGCTTCCCTTTCATGGCCCTCGACTCTTATAACTACCATCTGGTTTCTGTACAAATTGTAAATAGCCTTTCGCTCCCTCTTTTTTACCCCTGCCACCTTCAGAATTTGAAAGAGAGTATTCCAGTCAACAGTGTCAAAAGCTTTCTCTAAGTCTACAAATGCTAGAAACGTAGGTTTGCCTTTCCTTAATCTAGCTTCTAAGATAAGTCGTAGGGTCAGTATAGCCTCACGTGTTCCAATATTTCTACGGAATCCAAACTGATCTTCCCCAAGGTCAGCTTCTACCAGTTTTACCATTCGTCTGTAGAGAATACGCATTAGTATTTTGCATCCATGACTTATTAAACTGATTGTTCGGTAATTTTCACATCTGCCAGCACCTGCTTTCCTTGGGATCGGAATTATTATATTCTTCTTGAAGTCTGAGGGTATTTCGCCTGTCTCATACATCTTGCTGACCAGATGGTAGAGTTTTGTCAGGCCTGGCTCTACCAAGGCCGTCAGTAGTTCTTATGGAATGTTGTCTATTCCAGGGGCCTTGTTTCGACTCAGGTCTTTCAGTGCTCTGTCAAATTCTTCACGCAGTATCGTATCTCCCATTTCATCTTCATCTACATCCTCTTCCATTTCCATAATATTGTCCTCAAGTACATTGCTCTTGAATAGACCCTCTCTATACTCCCTCAACCTTTCTGCTTTCCCTTCTTTGCTTAGAACTGGGTTTCCATCTGAGCTCTTGATATTCATACAAGTGGTTCTCTTTTCTCTAAAGGTCTCTTTAATTTTCCTGTAGGCAGTATCTATCTTACCCCTACTGAGATAAGCCTCTACATCCTTACATTTGTCCTCTAGCCATTTTGCACTTCCTGTCGATATCGTTTTTGAGACGTTTGTATCCCTTTTTGCCTGCTTCATTTACTGCATTTTTATATTTTCTCCTTTCATCAATTAAATTCAGTATTTCTTCTGTTACCCAAGGATTTCTACTAGCCCTCGTCTTTTTACCTACTTGATCCTCTGCTGCCTTCACTACTTCATCTCTCAAAGCTACCCATTCTTCTTCTACTGTACTTCTTTCCCCCATTCCTGTCAATTGTTCCCTTATGCTCTCCCTGAAACTCTGTACAACCTCTGGTTCCTTCAGTTTGTCCAGGTACTATCTCCTTAAATTCCCACCTTTTTGCAGTTTCTTCAGTTTTAATCTACAGTTCATAACCAATAGATTGTGATTAGAGTCCACATATGCCCCTGGAAATGTCTTACAATTTAAAACCTGGTTCCTAAATCTGTGTCTTACCATTATGTAATCTATCTGAAACCTGTCAGTATCTCCTGGCTTCTTCCATGCATACAACCTTCTTTAATATTCTACAGCATAGTGAATGCATTATTGTGGCCAAGATAGACACGAAGCCCATGTCTACCACAGTAGTACAAGTGTATATGCCTACAAGCTCTGCAGATGAAATTACATCAAATTAGTGCAAAAAGAATATTTAGTCTAATAAAAATTCCATAGGATACAAAGAGTAAGTGCATAGGTAAGCAAGAATAAAACTTTTGATTAAACAAGATAAGGTCTTGTAATAAGATATTGCCACTTATCTTAAAATATCACAATAATTTCAAGAAAATAAACAATAAATTTAAAAAATTAGAACACAAGTCCTTTATGATCATAGTTTTCCTACTATATGTAGATAAAGAAAAATATGTGGCTTATATCATGATAAATGTATTATATATTGTCAATACCATTTATTCTTTCTATTCTGTTAATAATGAAGGACTAAGTATTGATATTGTTTAAATTAATATTAAAATTAGTTTAGAATAACATGTCATGATATGTCGATACCCCTAATGTAGTATTATATATAAAATACTAAATCACTTCATATAATTATTTTATTACATCATTATAATATAACTGGTTTATTAAAATAATAATAATATTAATTTAATAATGATAACCCATATACTATATATTAATACAGTAAATTTTTTAGTTATGTTATTTTAAATAAATCATTAGATGGTTATCATTTCCAAAAGCACATAGCTCCATATTTTAATAAGAATATTCCAAAATTTTAATAAAATAAAAATATATGTAAATAAAGTTTAGATGTTAAATTAAATTACTCCTTTGTATAAATCGAGAAATGATAAAATTAAAGCTCTATTCCATTAATTTAAGTGGAGAAAAAGAAAACTATGTATACATTATGTTAAAACATTCAATTTATATGTAAATAACAAAAATGGAGAGTGTGTTGAGGGTATGACAGATGATTAAAATAAGTTTTATCTGAAAGATCGGTGTCTTATAGTCCTCTATTACATTTTAAAATATACAAATTACATTATTAAGTCCTTTAATCCATACCCATAACACAGAAATAATTTACTATTAGTATTTGAAAAATGAAATAAAAGTAAATTAACTATAGAAACGTAAATGTTTTCTTAAGATACTAGAGATTTTACAAAATGCCTCATGTTTTATTTATACAAATAAATAACACTAACTATGATACAGTAGCTATACAGTTTTTGTGAATGATCTAAATCGATATAAGTAAATAAATTCCATAATTCTGATGAACACTGATACAGAAAATACTACAAATTACTGTTATTTTGGCAAATTTTGAGTGGTTTTTCATGAACAACCTACATTATATAAACTGTAATATAAAAAAATCAATTCTACAAAATATACTAAGGCAATAAAAATGCAATAAAATTTCATCTACACAGATACTCTGCAAATCACATTTAAGTGCCTGGAAGAGGGTTCATTGAAGTACTTTCACAGTTCTCTATTATTCCAACCTCATACAGTGCACACAAAGAATGACCACGCAAATCTTTCTGTATGAGCTCTGATTTCATTTCTTTTGTCGTGGTGATCGTTTTTCCCTATGTAGGTCGGTCTCATAAAATATTTTAGCATTTGGAGCAGAAAGTTGGTAATTGGAATTTCGTGAGAAGATTCTGTAGCAACGAAAAACGCATTTCTTTTAACGATTTCCAGCCCAAATCCTGTATCATTTCTGTGACACTCTCTCCCATATTTCGCGATAATACAAAACGATCTGCCTTTCTTTCAACTTTTTTGATGTACTCCATCAGTCCTGTCTGGTAAGTATCCCACACTGCACAGCAATATTCTAAAAGAGGACGGTTAAGCATAGTGTAGACAGTCTCCCTAGTAGGTCTGTTACATTTTCTAAGTGTCCTGCCAATAAAATGCAGTCTTTGGTTAGCCTTTCCCACAACATTTTCTATGTGGTCCTTCCAATTTAGGTTGTTCATAATTGTAATACCTAGGTATTTAGTTGAATTTATGGCCCTTACATTTGACTGATTTATCATGTAACCGAAGTTTAATGGATTCTTTTTAACACTCATGTGGATGACCTTGCACTTTCCGTTATTTAGGATCAACTGCCACTTTTCGCACCATTCAGATGATTTTTCTAAATCGTTTTGCACCTTGTTTTGATCTTCTGATGACTTTATTAGTCGATAAACGACAGTGTCATCTGCAAACAACTGAAGACGGTTGGTCAGATTGTCTCCCAAATCGTTTATATAAAGAAGGAATAACAAACATGAGTAATGTAGAAGTAAATATCCTCAGAGTAGTGAAGCAACTTAAATCAATTAATAAAAGCAAGTCTTCTGGTCCAAACTGTATACCAATTAGGTTCCTTTCGGAGTATGCTGATGCACTAGCTCCATAATAATATACTTAACAATCATACACAACCACTCGCTCTATGAAAGATCTGTACCCAAAGACTGGAAAGTTGCACAAGTCACACCAATATTCAAGAAAGGTAGTAGGAGTGATCCACTAAATTACAGGCCTATATCGTTAATGTCGATATGTAGCAGGATTTTAGAACATATATTGTGTTCAAACATTATGAAATCATGAATCCAGTCATATGACTGAGACGAAATTCTATAATCACGCAATTTCACTATGAGTCGCTTGTGTGGTACAGTGTCAAAAGCCTTCCGGAAATCCAGAAATACGGAATCTTCTGTTTTGCTCGATGACTCTCCGTCAATTACTAAGAACTGTGTCCTCTCTGACAGGAAATCATGAATCCAGTCGTATAACTGTGACGAAATTCTATAATCACGCAATTTCACTATGAGCCGCTTGTGTGGTACAGTGTCAAAAGCCTTCCGGAAATCCAGAAATACGAAATCTATCTGGAATCCCTTGTCTATAGCACTCAACACTTCATGTGAATAAAGAGCTAGTTGTGTTTCACAGGAACGATGTTTTCTAAACCCAAGTTCACTGTGTGTCAATAGACCGTTTTCTTCGAGGTAATTCATAATGTTCAGACACAGTATATGTTCTAAAATCCTGCTACATATCGACGTTAACGATATGGGCCTGTAATTTAGTGGATCACTCCTACTACCTTTCTTGAATATTGGTGTGACTTGTGCAACTTTCCAGTTTTTGGGTACAGATCTTTCATAGAGCGAGTGGTTGTGCATGATTGTTAAGTATGTTAGTATGGAGCTAGTGCATCAGCATACTCCGAAAGGAACCTAATTGGTATACAGTTTGGACCAGAAGACTTGCTTTAATAAGTGATTTAAGTTGCTTCACTACTCTGAGGATATTTACTTCTACATTACTGATGTTGGCAGCTGTTCTTGATTCGAAGTATGGAATATTTACTTCGTCTTCTTTTGTGAAAGCATTTCGGAAGGCTGTGTTAAGTAACTCTGCTTTGGCAGCGCTGTCTTCGATAGTATCTCCATTGCTATCGCGCAGAGGAGGCATTGATTGTTTCTTGCCACTAACATACTTCACATATGACCAGAATATCTTTGGATTTTCTGCCAGTTTTCGAGACACAGTTTCGTTGTTGAAACTGTTATAGGCATCTCACATTGAAGTGCATGCTACATTTCGAGCTTCTGTAAAAGATCGCCAATCTTGGGGATTTTGTGTCTGTTTAAATTTGGCATGTTTGTTTCATTGTTTCAGCAACAGTGTTCTAACCCATTTTGTGTACCTAGGAGGATCAGCTCCGTCCTTTGTTAGTTTATTTGGTATTAATTCAAATGAATAATAGAAGAAACAAAATTTAATATGACATATCTGGATTAACACAAAAAATTTTCAGTATAAATGAAATATTCTACCGATGAGTAATACATAGTATCCCTTCCTAAATACAGTTTCCAGTACATTTACTATGTTAGGACTTATCTCTTCTTAAATGAAAGGACCTTATCACAAAATTTTGGTAAAATAACTAACAATGAAACTGATGAGTGATGTGTGCACACCTCAGAATCAGTATCACTTAAAATAAGTGAATTAAGTTACTATCAAATCGTCATTATTCATAAACAGATTTTGGCTATTAAATCCATTATAAACAAAAATATTATTTAACCCACCTCCTTTTAAATTTAAGCTCCATTATTGCCTGAAATATTTTTTAATTGTAAAGTGAGAGAATTATAACTTTAAAAGGGTTCTATAATGATGGAGATGTTCAAAGATATAAGTTGAGTGGAATAATTCATGTATCATTGTTAATGGGATAGGTTCCTCTGAACGGAATTCTTTGGGTTTATAGGGATCTGGTAAGCACAGCTACCATTACAAATTGTAGGGAAACTATTTCAATAGTCTGATTACACACACACACACACACACACACACACACAGAGAGAGAGAGAGAGAGAGAGAGAGAGAGAGAGAGAAAGAGAGAGAGAGAGAGAGAGACTGTTATTTCAAAAATGCTGTTAATGTGCAACACAGAGCAATGCTGAAAGTGGCCCCCACGAGGTATATCAGAAATGCAAGATGTTTTATTAACAGATGATTTAAGTGACCAATGTCTGAGTTGCAGCAGATTATGTAGTTTGTAGCCCCAAATTTAAACACAAGTCCTAAATTAGCTAGAACAATGTGAAAAGTGTCTGAAAAAACAACTGTCAACAATCTGGGGCAGATATAAAATCACGATCACTATGTTCATGGTGATTAAAGCTAACCTGTAGCAGCAAACTAAAGACAGAAAGAACACATTTTCAGTGCTAAAAGTAAATGAGTCATTGGTTCCATGAAGCAACCCTCTTATTAGCTATATTAGCCGCCACTTTACTAATCAATGAGCAGTCCTCTTTGCCACATGGTTATAAGATTATAGGTGACACAGATTCCAAACCAAAAAAGAATGATAGGAAGACAAATAAAAGCAAATAAAGTCAAGATGATGAAAGTGACACAGTGAAGAATTAGAAATAAAGAAAATACATTTAAAACGATTAATTGAATAAAAATAGTAATCAAACTCGTTTAATTAGATTGAGAAATAAGAAAAATTCGCCAAAATGGATTAAATTCGAATGTTGGAACTTACTACACGTCAGGATAATACGCTAACTATTGTGGTAAGCCACATGATTGGTTTCAGCGCTTATTTTTATGATTGTAGTGCTCCTGTTGCAATGATGAACTGCAGCCTTCAAAAATTTTGTGTCACACAGTGTCACATGGACCTTATCTAATGTAAGCAAATATCTGTAATTATGATAGCCCTATATGTGATAAGTAGCACCTTGTGCAGAAGTATCCAGTAGTGTTTAGTCAGCACTGTGTAAGAAACGTGTGTATTTCATTAGTGCCATTCTCTGTGTGCATTGTGTTTGGTGTGGTTCTCATTAAATACATAAAATACAAAGAAAAAGCGCCAGATCATGACTCAGGATTCAAACACATGGAGAAAAAATACTGGATAAGGAATTGGAAGCGAACTCATCAATTGTTATGGCAGTTTGGCAATAGCAAATAGTGGATGACTTTGGGTGTTCTGAAACCATTGTGTGAAGTGGGAATTATAAAATAATTTTAATTGGACTATAATTTATTGTTTAAGTTCCTCAGATTCACAAAAAGAGCCATAACAAAAATAAACACTTTACTTTATAAACAGTTTTATTCTCACTTTATAAATAGTTTTGAGGGCACCCGGAAGGTGCAAATGTGAAAAATAAGGAATTATTGTTTTTTGCATATTAAAATTTTACTTAGTTTTCTGATTAATTTGCTTCAAGAATCACATATCTAACTTATTTATAAGTATGTAGCAATAAGTAAATAGAAAGGGCCTGCACTCCTCTTTGTGAGAGTTTCCTCACCTGTTTAAAGGGATGTGTTTGTTTGTTTGTCAGAGAAAGATTTTCATATCTTTTGAACTTTCCTCTATTTTCTTTGGTGATAGGAATAGCGATTTTGCGTTGTATGGATTCTATGCAGATGTTGGCAGTTCTGGCAAAAAATAAGACATTTGTTTATCAAAGTTTATTGTTGTGTGGTTTTCAAGTGCAGTTTTGAGTGTGTTTGAATAATCATTTTTAGCGAAAATTCTCTAATTGAGTAACATAACTTTTAAATAGCGGAAAGACAAAGGAAGAAGCATGTTTGGATGAATGTGTCTGCAAACGTATAAGTTAGATCTGAAGCAGATATTGAGGCTTCTTCCTCCCATTACAGTTCATCCAAGAGGAGACTGAATACTAGTGAAGACAGCTACAATAAAATACCTCATGAAACAGATCAAAACAATGTAAATGAAATATTTGATGTAAGTGTCAGGTATTTTTAAAAATTGTATCAGGTATAATAATTGTAATCAGGAAAGTTTTGAGCTTCAAGTCAAGTGACATGTAGGTCTTGCATGTGAAATAATGTTATTCTGTGACATGTTTGATTACAAAGTATCATTTCTTAATTGTCATTCTGTACAAAGTCAGTGAGGAAAGTTATTTGAACTTAATTTCAGACTGGTTTATGTCCTTCACTCTACTGGGAAACGTGCAAATACAGGACAAATGATGGACCGTATTATGAACTTAAAACAGTCTCCCACAACATTTAGTATTTACAATAAAACATTAGTGTCTGTAGTGGAAGATATTGCACAAGAACTACGTTGGAAGCAGTTGAAGAAGCCGTTAGTGTCATGACAGTGTCAACAAAAAGGCGCTTACTGTAGGCTTAGGCAGTTCCTGGCAAAAGAGAGGCCATCAGTCACTCTGATATGGTAACAGCCACTAGCGGGGACACTGCAGAAGTGATTGATATTTTATCAAAATATTGCAGATACCCTGGCAGAATTAAAAATAAACATGCTGAGAGCTGTCAATTTAATTACAGTGGAACCAGTGGTGGTATGGAAGTTGAAGAGGCAAAGAAAATTTTTGGAAGATATTTTTCATGATACAACGCTAGATATGTCAGGTCCTTCAAAAAATGGTTCAAATGGCTCTGAGCACTATGGGACTCAACATCTTAGGTCATAAGTCCCCTAGAACTTAGAACTACTTAAACCTAACTAACCTAAGGACATCACACACACCCATGCCCGAGGCAGGATTCGAACCTGCGACCGTAGCAGTCCTGCGGTTCTGGACTGTAGCGCCAGAACTGCTAGACCACCGCGGCCGACAGTGTCAGTTCCTTAGATGATGCTAACTGCAAAAGTTTGAAAACAACTGAAGAATTGAAACCCTGTGGTAACAACATCCAAATAAAAAAAGTTCAGATGTACTGGTCACATTCAGAAGAGAATGGGGTCAGGACTAAAGCAGCTGAAAAGAAAATTAGAAAGAAAGCAACTTGCTGATGGAAAGCCTATTTGAGGTAGGAACAGCCTGACAGATGTCACAGACAGATTGCAGAGATATTATAGACTTTCTTTAAGACAGAATACCAGATGTGTAAGTGATATGAAAAGGCAATTTGGGCATTATTTTGTCATACAATGTCGACAGAACAAAACTGAGCACAGTTTTTGTCCACACAGTCCTTCGTCATGGTGTAAGTACGATGAATTGAAAATACAGGAGAAATTTATAACCACAAACACAATTTACCTGCAGCAGAAATGGAAGAAATATAGCGAATGTATAGAGAATTATCAAATGGAACATTATTGGAGAAATGTCTGCATGGAAAAACACAAAACTGCAATGAAAGTATGAATAATGTAACTCATAATCACGTTCCCAAACGGCTTTTGTTCAAATTAGTATGAGGGCGAGTCAATTATTATCCGCAAAGCAGTTATAAAATTTTATTGTAACCAAATAGGAAACTTACAAGAAAATCATTTTTTGAAATAGTCTCCTTGCGTTTCAACACACTTGGTCCATCGTTGTAGAAGCTTCCTGATGCCCTCATAAAAGAAGGATCTTGGTTGAGCTGCTAGTAAGGAATGCACAGCTTCTTTCACTGCTTCGTCTGAGGCAAATCGAAAGCCCCTTGATGCCTCTTTGAATGGACCATACAAGTGATAGTCAGAAGCGGCAAGATTGGGACTATATGGAGGATGATCCAGTACTTCAAATTTGAGTATCTGGAGCGTCTCAGCAGTATCGGCAGCAGTATGCAGACGGGCATTGTCGTGCAACAACACATCACCCTTTGACAGCAATCCTCGGCGTTTGCTTCGAATTGCAGGCTTTAGCCTGGCAGTGAGCATCTCACTGTAACGTACACTGTTTATTGTTGCGCCCATTTCCCCATAATGTTCCAGTACTGAACCTAGTGCATCCCAAAATACCGTAAGAATCAGTATTCCTGTGGACGGTTGAGTCGTAAACTTTTTCCTGCACGACGAGTTTGGATGCTTCCATTCCATACTCTGCTGTTTACTCTCCAGCTCGTAATGATGGATCCATGTTTCGTCACCAGTAATGATGCTGTTGTCCCCTTCGTCACCATAGTGATCCAAATGTTTTTTGCAGATGTCCAAGTGCGTACGTTTATGCTACTGTCTGAGTTGTTTTGGGACCCATCTTGCACAAACATTATGAAACCCAAGTATGTTGTGGATGATTTCGTAGGCAGGAATGTGACTAATTTGCAGACGGTGTGCCACTTTGTCAATAGTTAATCGTCGGTCTAAGAGAATCATTTCACGTGAACGCTGAATGGTTTCCTCAATTGTGGCGGTAAATGGTCGTCCGGCTCCTTCATCGTGCATAACGACCATTTCGGAATTTTTCAATCCATTCGTAGACACTCTGTTGTGGCAAAACGCTGTTCTCGTACTGATACGCCTTCTGACCACAAAAAACAGTTCACTGAACATTGCTCGTCTTTGATGCAAAAAGACAGCGTAACAGCCATGATTAACAGCATGGCAGCGATAATGAAACTAACCTAGCAGCTTGGAAACTGCAAAGATATAACAGCAAGTAAATAATGCATGCGTCATCAACGGAAAACGACAGTACTACCAGAATAAAAAAAATGTAACTAAATTGCATATAACAATTGACTTACTCTCATACTTAAAACTTTTCAATCTATGATACAGTAGCGGTTTACAACAAAGAAATGTGATTAAGTGTGAAGTGCTGAGGAGGCTACTGCTAAAACCAGGATGCTTCACTATTCATTCCATGCCTGTGGTATATTCTGAGAGAGTAAGAAATGCTGAAAATACAAAATGGTCATGAGAACAAACTTCAACAGAAAAAAGTGTAAAAAGAAAACTGTTAGATGTGATTGAAGATCCAAACGATCTGTCCTATGCACCTGTGATATTCTAAACAGGTAACAGATGTGTAGCTTCGTTTCTTAAATTTACATTTTTTAAATTATAAGTACCATTTTCTTTAAAACTATAACACATACAGGGCTCAGACTTTCAGAGCAGTATTTTAAAATGTTTTTGCCGAATTTCATGTTACAAACAAAATGTTAGGAGATATTTTATCTGATTGTTTTACTACAGTATTAGTATTCAGATAAAAATACATTAATTTTTCATATTAAAGGTCATTGTTCTCAAAACGTTTTTAAATACTGTGCAACATAGCCTTCCAGTACCGCTGGTGGTAAAACTCTACCTAGGTAGGAAGATTACCGTCACTCTGTCATGCCCTACCACTCCTGCAAGCTACTGTCAGTAATAAATGGTTTCTTAAATTCGTGTGGTCCACGAAATTGCTGGCCCCAGCGAATTATTGCCAGGTATTAATAATTTCTAGCGGAAGGTTTTCACCAACTGGTAAAAATTTGAATGCAATAGATAATGCAATATTTTTGAATGACTACAGAAGGCACCTATACAGGGCTTAATAGGCAGTATATAGCTTTTATTTGCTTTCATGACTCAGAATTCGACTGTGGTACTGACTTTCACCTATTCTTTATGATGGAAGGAGCAAATAATCACTGGAGGGTAGAGATTAATTGACGTTTATTCAGTACCGATGGTATTTCAACAACTAGTCGTGTTTCTCTTGCAAAATACATCACCAAAACTGTTTTCTCTAGTTAACATGGTTGACTTTCGCCACGTAAATATGGAGTGGGACAGGGGAGTGCAGCCCTGGCTACAATGTAATTTTATACAAACACACAATTATACCTAAACCCATGCTTATTACATTCAATTGCCATAGGTGACTCAGAACAAGTTCAGCGAAAACACTAAAAGCAAAACTACGTCAAGGTGGAAGAGTATTTCACAAGTCTTTATCAAATCAATGGGAATTAAAATCTGATACTCTTGTTAAGGACACAAGTTTAAACCACATATTTTTCTTAATGCACAACATCACCAACAAATCAAATAGTTATGGGGGAGCGCAAGAAACATCATCACTTCAATGCTATTCAACACACGTGGCCAAGTTTTGGTAGCCAACAAAAATCCAGAAAAATACTGACACAGAAGATTACTCCTTATCTACTTTAAACTCGCCCACTATCGTATGATTATTCATCATGTACAATGCATTTTCCAACCGAAAGTACAATTCATCAATGTGGCGGTTGCTTCGACACACCATGTGGCACGAAAGAAAGCTCAAAAAGAAAACATATGGAAAATAAATAAAAATCCCCCAAAATATTACTATAAATGAAAGAGCAGATTAAATTACATTGAATGAATGAATCTGCGTTAAGCACAGAGCAATAATATGACCATGAGCTTAAGGACCATGGTGCGTGGGCTGACCAAGGCTCAAACGCAAAGTTCTCCTGAAATTCGAATAAATTATGAAAATAAAATCCCTTATGGGATTTAGTGGTAATCCCGCATCTGATTTCAACATCTGGACTTCATTACTGAGCAGATTTTAGACAATCTAATATCTTTGTTAACATTACCAAAAGAAGGGCTGTGTCTCCATGTCTGTCCAGCACCACGATACAGGAACAAGTAGCCTACTCGACCAGACATCTCACCTAACCATTCTTCGTTCAAAAGGTGGTGGAGGGGATGGTTCGCCAACCTAACAGAGCCAATACTTGGGCCTTCACAATCTCTCTGACCTGACTTGCCCTCCATCTTTGCTGAATTTGTTCACGTTTTGGGGGTTGGTACTACCCTACCACAGAACGACTCTACACATGCAATGCTATGACCTCTGACCAGAGATTTCAGCTACATCACATACTATCTCATTCATACAGTCCAAGGTCACATACGGGAAAGGGTACAAGGAAACGTGGCACACATGAAAGAAATCTAATAAATAAATAAACAACACTTGGTCCATTCTCTTCTGTTTGCTATACACGGAATGCACTTCTGTAGAGACAAAACACTCTGGTTATTGTTCTCCTGTACCGGAATTTATTGGAAAAAATTTGGAATGGGACAACAATTTCCGTTTCGAGTGAATAAAGCCTATTTAAGTTGTAAATTTTGATTTACTAAAACTAAAACTCTCTCATAGTTAGCTAGTCTGATGATTTGTTTGATAATTAAAAGTTGTGTAGCCTCATGACCACAAAACAAACAAATCTTCTCCGAATCTGCATAAAAAATAATATTTGGGTCAAATTTGTAAAACTCTAATTCCTCTCCCTCAAAACCCACCCTATTGGGAGAGAGGGAGAGTTTTTGTATTAGCGAATCAAAATTTACAGAGAAATAAGTAAATATTTTTTATTTATCTGTAACCATTTTCTATTCAAAAATGATAAAATAGATTTTCTTGATTTACTGTGACAACTACCAAGAATCAAAACATTGTTTAAGACAAAATGTACATAGTATTTTTTCTTGAACCTGATACTGCAATAAAAAAGGAGTTTCGTATTTGAAATTTTAAACCGCCTCCCATACCACCCCCAAAGGGCTGCGAAGGTGGGCTAATTTTAGCACCAGCAGATGTCCCCCTCGAAAATAATCAACTTTAGAGTCTACACATATTTTCGTATTGAGGCTTATTTTTCGAGTTATTCTCGTTTGTCAACTAAAAATTTACACCCTGTAAAATAAAAATTTTTATAGATCTAATTAGGTATATTTATTAATTAAAACAATTGATAATATTAATTTAACAGAAATGTTAATTAAAAATTTATTTCATTATTCGTGCATTAAAACTACAAAATATTTAATTATACTATTATAAATGATTCATACAATAATGATTTTGCGTGTCTTCTATATAAGTAACTAAAACTTTCGGCAAGATAACAAAATCACATTTGAATACATGTTATTGAAATAAATTGTATAATGATAGATATAATAAAAATTTAGAGGTACATTATTTTATGTTTTAAATAAAACGATAAAGGGAAAATTAACATCCTAACACTTAAAATTTAATGAACTAGTAGTAGACTATACATATAAAACATTAAAAAACTTAATTTACCTATTAAATAAAGAGAAAGAATTACCTGATAAGGGAATGACTTGATAGGTTGAATAGTGTTTGTCGGGAATATAGCTGATCTAAAGCTTAACATTATATTTTGAATTTAACAAATAATAGGTTCATAAATATAAAGCTTACCCCTCTAAGAATAAATAAGACGATATTTATATTAAATAATTAAGTAAAATTTGATTCCTATGAAACTACATACATCAGGTAAAAGTTCATATCCACAAATAACTCAACAATAAATAATTTTCGTAGATGAATCTGAAGTGAGAGAAGCTAATAAATACCTAAAATTTGATAAACCCAATTCAAAAGCTTTTAAACTTTCTTTCCTATTTGGAATAAGGGATGCTAAGTAATTTGAATTATTCAAACTATGGTAATTAATACATTAATGTAACAATACAATAAGAGTCGATTATTTTAATGATAGTAATACTCTGAAACATTTTGGTACTGATAATATCAATTACCGATGATTTAATTGTGTAATTATTGTATTGTGATAAAAATTATAATTGAATTAAATTAAAAGGCATCAAAAAACGATTTTTGTTTCATAGGTTATATAATAATAATTTAATGTATTTTATAAAACACTGTAAATATATTTTAATTTAAAATTTTCTAATACAATTTTTCAAGCATATTCCCTAAAAATACTGAGTAAACTTCTACTTACAATAATTAAATTGAAAAAATAACTTTATTAAATGAAATATTCTTTATAAACATAGAGTCTTAGAAAACAAGTTAGATTTCATTTTTACAAACTAAATCACTATAATTGCAATACAATATATATATATATATATATATATATATATATATATATATATATATATATACATCTTTTGTAGATCAACCTAAACAGAGTTGAATAACCAAATTCCAGAAGTTGAAAAAATTTAAACAAAAAGGACTTAAGTTTAATTTTACTTATGTAAATTTCAATTGATATTTCATAAACTGCTTACACTATCAGAAACTGTAATTTAAAACCTCAATTCTTAAAAATATTCAGCAACAAAAAATAAAATCTCTATCAAACAATAAAAATGTAAAATAACATAATTAATAGTTAAAACATCCTAATTTTTAATGAAATTTTTCAGTGCAAGTCAAATCTATACTTATAAGTTGTACCTTGAACCGTTTCCGTGATACTCTTGCCAGTACATCTACTATGTTACAACATATCTCATTAAGTGAAGCTATCCTATCAATTATTTTTGACAGTATAACCAATTATGTGAGAAATGTGCAATGTGTACAAGACTCAGCCTCAATATGAGTTCAATGATCCTAAAAAATTGCAATACAATTTGCTATTAGTCATGGTGTAGGTCTGAATGGAATGAGATATGGTCATATCCTTTTGCAACTGTTCTCTAATATATATAAATACAGATAAATATAGAACCTTTGGGTGTGTTGAATGTAATATTGCCATCATCATTTAGTCTATCTCTTTGTTAAACATATGCAAAAATTAAACAATGTAAATGTTCACTGTTACAATTATTAACACTTCTACAAGACATGTTAAGAGTAACTTCTGTTGTAATTTTAATTTTATATATGGAACAGCAATTTTAAATGGTACATTAAAAAAAATTATACTTTCATGATTAAAATAATTGATTATATTAAAAATGATACACTTACATCAAGTAAGTAACAGTGCAATATATTTATACTGTATAATATTTAATTATATCAAAATGAAAGATTAAGAGGATAACAATTCCTATCAGTATTTAAGCAAAAAGTTTTACAAATTTTGATACATTTTCAAACTCAAATTATCCATTAATAGTAATAATATAAAATAATAGAATGCAATGTCTAAATCAGTTAAGTTATTAAATGAAACTGTTTCTTACTTAAAAGGTAAAATTAAATCTGTAATACAGAAAACTAAATAGATTAACAAAACAATACGATTCCAATTCGAACACTATTTAGTTCATGTTTTCAATAGTGAAACTGGATTCCCCAATAAAGTGGTGCCTTGATAGTGAAAATAATGATTATTTTAAATATAGTTGGTTTAGAGTGCAATATTATAATTTCGAATAAATCAATTATATTTAACCAGCATTAATGCTAATAACCTAAGACATAATTTACTTAATATTTGTGTTGAAAGAGTTACATAAAAACAAACTTATTACGAAAATATAAAATTTATCTTATGAGACTCGATGCCATAGGAAGCCATTAACATTTCATTTGTAAAGAAACCTCTACCTAAATTATGGTATAATAGCAACACATTTCTGGAAAACTAACTAAAATTGAGATGTATCGAATTTTGATAAACCCTTATGCAAAAGAGTAACAATTAAATTTAATTTTGTAAATTAAAAAATAATATTACTAATGGGCTACTAAATTTATTGATTGTGTTAAAATAATAATGATATTAATTAAATAACAGTTATTTAAGTTATAAAGTATTAAATTACATAACTATAAATATTTTCTTACATAATAATTACTTTTCGTAAATAATTAGGTAGCAAAAACGTTTAGTAAATATATAAAATAATGTTTTAATATAAATGTAAGAAGCCCAATACTGTCACATTTAATTACATATAAGGTTTTAATTAAATAATTTTTAAATGAAAGGAAATGGATGGCATGAATGTTCCTAACATATACTTAATTCGAATAAAAGGAAAATGTATACACATAAATTATATATTCAATAACAATGAAGAAAGGCCTCATAACGAGTTAATTGGGGGATGCCTCAACACAAAATCATTTATTCTTCCTTTTCCCTAAAAAATAAAGATAGAATAAATTGTATTAAATATGTTAACTAATATAATAAAAGCTTGAATCTTATGATAATAATATCGGAGTAACTATATTGTGGTTGTACTACACAGACACAGACACACACACACACACACACACACACACACACACACACACACACACACACATATGTATATATATATATATATATATATATATATATATATATATATATATATATATTCGACTATATATTTAGATAATTATGGTTATGGAAAATGGAAATGTTATACTTGATTATACTTAAACAAAAATAATATTAATTAAATAATGGTTTTTACATATAGTATAACCTTACAGTAATGTATGTAATACAATACCATTAGCATGTAATTAAATAATAATCACTTTCTGTCCAAGAAATAGGTGGTTACAAGTTTCTTATATACATAAAATTAAATAATCAATTAATATTAATAACTTGTAGCTCATGATAAATGTAAAATTAATTTTAATGTATTAAAATAAATCAAGAAAAACTAAGATAAAATGACAAAGACAGAATGGTGATCAAATACATAAAATTAAATATACTAAACGACTACTACGCACACGAAAATTGAACTAACTTTTAATTTAAGCATTACACGGAATAATGACAGCGCCTGATTGAAGTGATAACTTGGTAAGTTAAATCAAGTATATCTTAAAGATGGTTGCTTTAAAGCATACTATTATATTTCGAAATTGAAATAATGGCCTAAAGCGTTTAAACCTTATCACCTAAGGAAAAAGTGAATTAACAGTGAATTAACAGTAAAGAAATAAATAAATGTAGCAACGATAAAAATAAAAATTTCTCTTATGATAAAACATTTCTTAGGAGATGAATTAAATTTGTGTTCTACAAATAACTCAACTATAATTATGATAGATAAACTATGCATATTTTTGTAAATGAGTACATGTACAGATATATACATAATGCAATTACATATGGTGTTACATATGAAATTTGCCTTAGCAAAAATAAATTAATGTTTTGTAAACCACTTGTGTTAAGACAAAATTATAATATAAAAAAAGAATTCTACAACATTTAGTAAGAAAATTTCTGCACAATATAATTGTTTTAGTATGTCTGGGAATATTTAATGGACATTTAAAATAACCGAGTAACTATTCTTGGTTTTTATTTAAAATTCACCAATTCATAACAGGGGACATAAAACATATATTTATTTTCAAACTAAGGTAGTTGTTTTACAACACCTATAGTATTTCCAGAAAATACAGAAGATTTAAACAAAAAAGAAAACAAAGAAATAAAGCAATGAAAAATATAGAACTTGTATCTAGATAAATAAATTCAATTATCGTCTTTATCATTCAGTTATTTCATTTAATAAAAGATAGAACAAGTTCCTTCATAACTCAACAAATTCACAATTATATCTATATAAAGATATTCACTTTTTATCATGATAAATGTATAATACTACTGTTTTTATCATTTAGTCTTAATATTTTATTAATAATAAAGATAGCTTAAAGAACATTATTATTTAAATTATAATCATCACTTCTTGAATTTGGTATGTTAAGAATATTCAATTGATTATTTTGTAATACTTTATAAATATGTAAATATATCTGTATATAAGAATAATTAGATAATTATACCATACATTCATTTCATAGAATTATAATTTCTTTATATATTAGTATTCCATATATCACTTATTAATAGTGTAACAGATTTAATTATTTTATTATAAATTATTTATTACATTACAATTGAAAGCTTAATAAGTTAATCACCTCATTGACTACAGAAAAATGTGTTGTTAGATATCTAAAAACTAATAAAACAACCCAAAAATAATAATTTTTAATAAGCACTAAGATACCTTAGGAAATGATTAATATTTTATTTCTACAAATTATCCAACAACAAAATTTGATACTTCACCTATGCAATTTTTAAAACAACCCAAATTTTGAGCAATAAATACATATAAAAATTTGGGAAACCACATTACAGCACATACAACAAATTAAATTTCCTTCATTGAATTTCAATTATTTTTCTTAGATCATTTCCAGAAAATTACCATCTAAAAATCAATTCTACAGATGTAAGTAATTAAAATGCAATAAAATATTTCTGGTATGTAATGAAGAAGCAAAAATATAATTTAAAATAATTAATATTCAAGGTGTCTGGAAATGCACAGAAGTATTAGCAGTGTAACATGTATGTTCCTAGAAACACTGTACATCTGTCAGGTTTTGACTATTTCATCTTAATTCGTGTTACTTTATGTAAAATTCTCAGCAGAAGAATGGAAAATGAGACTGATGAGCGATGTATGCACGCCTCATGCCATTAGCATTAAAACGAATTGCATTAAATTACTATGAAATACACCTCCATTAATAGTTTTTCAGCATAAAACCTATTATAAACAAAAACCTACTCTAACCTGTGCTTTGAACTGAAATATTATTAATCAGAATAAACATAGCTCTGAAACATTTTCTGATAATGGAGATACTCGATTATGGTGTAGGTTTCTCTGAATGAAATGGGTTTGGTTTAAATACTTCAACTAATATTAACTGTGAAAGTCTATACATAATTTGGAACTTACCATTAGTAACTTATATAGATATACACTATGGCATATTTTAACAAATTAAGTGGAAGTATGGATTGTATTATCTTAAACAATGCTATTTTAATCTTTCTTTATTATTAATGGAATATATAGATGAAACGATATACACAACAATCTAATGCATTTATTGTGATACAAATTAAATGTATATCTTTATATATAACAGCGAAATTTTTCTTCTTATGAAATACTAGTGTTCAATTTTTTTTATTCTTCATTTTCTTGAAATACCTCTGATGTTGTAAAATATCATCTTACATTTATAAAGACAGCTTATTTGGTATTTTCAAAAGTTTCGTTCTTGCTTATGTCTACACGATTTCTTTACATTATATACAGGGTGCATTAGACAACATGAGCTTTTGCAGTATATTGATTTAATTACCAAGTAATTTTGGAGTTAGTGAGTGATTATATACCGGCGTAATATGTTCCAGAAGTCACATTTTTGGATTGATAAAAGTGGATTTTATTGGTTAACATAGTTTCCATATTGTAAGGATTAAATTACAAGTTTGTGACATGGCCCGTTAGATACAATGATGAAATTTAAATAATAAACTAGCAATAGCTGTCCTATTACGTTAAATGTTAATTATACTTTCAAGGGTACTATTAGTCCTGTTCTTTAAGTGGAATTCTAATTCTCTTGATATATAAACACAGGTAATTCAGGTCAAAAACAGCTGAGAATTAAGAGGATGTAGGTTACAAAAATGTTTGTAGATAATAGTTATGATGGTGAGAAATTGTTCATGTAGGTGGATCTGATGCAAATTTTATTAAGTTAATTTAACTCATATTGGTTCTTATGTGTGTACACATTACTCACCAGTCTCATTGTTGATTACTCTGTAATAATTTTTGATACAAAATAGCTCTCTTTAAGACAAAGTTGATTCACCCTCTCAAGATAAGTTATTACCATGTAGTTCTTTGTTGATATTAAATACATCCCTCTAGCCCACTGATAAGTATGTAAAATTTACTTATTATTCCAGCAATACCAAGTGACTCTTTTTTGACCCATTTGTATATTAACTCAATTAGATATCAGTAACATCGGTTTTCAGACACTAAATAGTTTCAGGGCATGCCTTGACATTAATCAGAGGATTGTAGAGTGTATTATGACAGTTTGTGTCAGAAAAGACCGTAAAATATAAATAATTTGGAAGTCTGGAGATATTTTATATCACCATGTATTTCTGTTTTCAACTGACCGTTGACATGCAGATCAATGAAGTGACACTGTTAAGTCACAGAGTAAGATATTATACAGTGGGGAAGCACCCACTCCTCCTACATCACTGTCTTTAGCACTGCTAATAGTTCTCTTACATAATAGCAGAGGATAGGCACGTCACCCGTACAGAAGTTTCCTGTCTGTATGTCTTTGTCCATGGCAAGGTTCATGATAAATAAAACTTTATTCAAAACCCAAACACAATATCACTGATCATCAAATGTATACGTATAAGTAAAACTGCATCATCACTGGTCTTTTACAATCATTCCCTATCCCTCAACCATTACAGCGGCTTTTGACATATGATTCAATTTGCAGCTGACAATAGCGATGATTCAGATGTTGTGGACGACTCACAAGATGGTGATGGCGTAATGGTCGATGCACTTGACAAAGCTGCGATAGGTGGACATTGTCACTGTGCATTGGGTGCCAGGAGTGTTGCAGCAACTCATTCTGGACGAGGAAGAGGAAGCGCCATGCAGTGTCTACTTCCTGGTGAGGAAGTGGAGAGCCCCAGTAGCACCAAGTGCACATGGATTGAGCCAGGCATCACAGCAGGTAGGTGCAGCATCCAGAATGTGTTGCATTAGGTACCCTGGCCAACAGGACACGGCAAACGACATGTTGTACACGACTCACCAATCTCTGCATTGCGGCTATATGTCTACGAACTGATCCTGAAACTGATACAAAAGTACACCAACGAAAAGGCTCAAAGCACAGTTGGCAAAAATGAGTGGTCCCTAAGCCTGGAAGAACTACGAACAGTACTCTATCGCTCATTTCGAATATAATAAACTTTCTTGAGACTAAGATGCTTATGTCCACGAATTAGTGTGGTTTTAGAAAACATCGCTATTACAAAACTCAGCTTATCCTATTCTCACATGATATATCGGGCGCTGATAACCGCACAGTTGAGCGCCCCACAAACCAAACATCATCATCTCACATGATATACTTAAAACTATGGATGAAGGGCAACAACAGATTCCACTTTTCTAGGTTTTCAGAAAGCATTTAACACAGTGCCCCATTGCAGGCTGTTAACGCAGGTACGAGGCTATGGAAGAAGTTCACAGATATGTGAGTAGCTCAAAGATTTCTTAAATAATAGAATCCAGTATTTTGTACTCGACGACGAGTGTTCATCAGAGACTAGGCTATCGTTAGTAGTGCCCCAGAGAAGTGTGATAGAACCACTGTTGTTCTCTATATACATAAATCTTTTGATGGAAGACAAAATTTCCAGTTGGTGTAATGAATGGCAGCTAGCTCTGAATGTGTATAAATGTAAATTAATGTGGATGAGTAGGAAGAACAAACCTGTAATGTTCGGATGCAGTATTACTAGTGTCCAACTTGAAACAGTCAAGTCGTTTAAATATCTTGGCATAATTTTGCAAAGCGATGTGAGAAGAACGTGCATGTAAAAACTGTGGTCAGGAAGGCAAATGATCGACTTCAGTTTAGTGGGAGAATTTCAAGAAATAGTGGTTCACCTGTAAAGGAGACAGCATATAGGACGCTGGTGCGCCCTATTCTTCAGTACTGCTCAAGTGTTGGGCACCCATACCAGGTCGGACTGAAGGAGGACATCGAAGCAATTCAGAGTATGGCTGCTAGATTTGGTACTGGTAGGTTCAAACAACACGTATGTGTTACAGTGGCGCTTTTGAAACTCTGTTGGGAATCGCTCGAGGGAAGGCACCGTTCTTTATGGGAAACACTATTGAGAAAATTTAGAGAACCGGCATCTGAAGCTGACTGCCAAACGATTCTGCTCCCACCAACTAACATTCTGTGTAAGGACGACGAAAATAAGATATGAGAAATTAGGGTTCATGCAAGGTATACAGACCTTCGTTTTCCCCTCGCTCTATTTGCTAGTGAAACATGAGAGGTAATGATAAGTACTATACAGGGAAGCGTCCGCCAGCCAACTTATGGTGGTTTGAGTGGTGTCTACATTACCGCAGATGCAGATGATTTCATTGGATTACTGTACACTCACGGAGCATATACTGCTCAGGATATTTAATGTAAAGACTTATGGAACAATAAGTGGGGACCTCCTTTCTTTTGGAGCACCATGTCAGGGAACAGATTTGCAGAAATATGCAGCCATCTTATGTTTGAGTCATTGTCATCAAGAAGACAATGTAAGGAAACTGATAAATATTGCATTGCTTAAGAAATATGGAATCTATTTACTGACAATTACTTTGCCTGCCACAAGCCAGGTGAGAGCATAGCTGTCGGCGAACAACTGTATCCTTGCAACTGTAGTTGCTTATTCGTACAGTACCTGACGAGTAAATCTGATAAGTATGGAATAAAATACTGGCTTTTGTGGGATGCTGAGGAGCGCTGCATCCTGAATGGATTTCCTTACTGTGGCAAACATGAAACTCGTGATCCAAGCAAGGGTCTTGGTCACCATGTTGTCTTGAAGCTGGCGAGGCCATTCCTCAACTATGGTCATAACATCATGACTGACAACTTCTTCACCTCCGTGAAACTGGTGGTTGAGTTGAAACAAAAACGAACAAGTTTAATAGGCACTCTTCAGAAATCACTCAAAGAGGCCCCTCCTGGAGAGCAAAAATGCTGATGATATATTCTATGCTGCCCCCCTACAAGTCAGGCGACACTCTTTTCACAGTATAGCAAAGGACAAAGAAAAAATGTCCTTATTCTGAGTAACATGCAATTGGATGTCAGGCTATGAGAATACTGAGAAGAAAATTCCAAAGACGTGAAATTTTCTAATGAAACTTAAGTTCAAGTTGATATAGATGACCAAATGGCTAGCCACTACAGTATCTGAGCTGACAGACATCAGTGTCCTGTGGATGTCTTGCAGATGAGCTTCTTGCCCCCTACAAACTGCAGAGAGGAGCCAATCCCACCTTGCAGGCATTCGATACCGGCGCTGGCTAATATGGAAATAGTTCATGTTGTCAAATTCAGTTTTCGTGCAAACAAAAAAAGGAGAGCAAAACATCAAAGGTGTGCTTCAAGTCCAATAACTGTGTGTTCAAACACTACTAAGCAAAAGCTCTTACTGAATGTTGGAACTGTGAGTCCACCTCAGTTTAGACAACTGTGTCAACTCTTTGTGCCTAAATATTTCCAAATATTTATAATTATAGACTGAAGTTGTTTGTCCTTGTGTTCTAGTTTCTTGATTGCAATAAGCAAGAAAACACATAGAGCATTTTAATCCGCTGCTGCATTTTAGAATCTTTCACAAATGCTTGGTACTTACCTTTTTGTCTGTAAAGGACATTTTAGAGACCAAATTATTGTTTGGTTACACATTAGAGTGGTCTCCTGCTGTCGGTGAAAAATGACACACATGGTATTATAGGAGTACGCCAAGATGTGGCACTTCTAGTGTTAAACAACAGTGTTATTGTTTCTCCCATCTTTTGCTCTACTAGCATTTAGCTAGATACTGTTGTTGCTCAATTTTATAAAAATAATTTCATGCAACTGTTAGTTACAAATTAACAGGTAACAGCAACGAAGTTTACTGTAGACCACTCAATTTAATGAGCCATTTGTTCTGAAAGCCTTGTGCATGACAACTAATAATAGAAGAAAACTATCACATAAACATTGCCTTGCTCTGATCTCGATTTCAAAACGGTCAGATTAAGAAGCAGGCAAACAATCATTATAGAACTATACACAAACTTACTTCTAAAATCCTTTATGCTTACAAATTTTCATCTTGTAGACAAACAACAATTACTAATAATACCTGCAAGAGCAAAAAACTTCCTTTATTAAAAAAAGAAAACAATCAAGAGGTCACAGGCTTATTGTGCATGGTCTGTTACGACAGTGGAAGCTGCTTACCCAGCTTGGTCAAATAAGCCGACACTCTGACCTATAGAGGACACTTAGACTATGGACAGCTAGACCTACACCATAAGAAAACGCTATTAACACATAGAAGTTGCTTCAGCAAGTAAACAGTGCTACATCTGACAGCTGGCAGTTTACAAACCTGGGCACTATCATTAACAAGGGCGTTAGTGGACATAGTATCTGCATAATTATAGCTGGTATGCATATTAGATATTATTTTTCAAACGAGACAAAGAACCATGAACTTGCCCCTGAAGACAAATTATGCAGCTATAACTTACAAATAGGATGCTCTCAAAACAGAGCCTTTCATACATGGCTTAAACAGTCATTAGAAATATGAACCCATCATTAGAAATATGAACCCACCAAACAGTTTGAATTTTGCTTCAACAGCATTTGCTTAACGTGTTAACTAGGTCAGCCCCACAGTAACAACTAGAAAAAAATTATGCTTTCAACATAGATCTTACAGAAAGAAATATGTGCCTTTAACACAACAAGAAAGCAGTCTTTCTCTTTCTACATTCTTAACGCTGCATTGAGAACAGCCAGGGGGCAGCCAGAACCAAACAACGAGTTTGGATGAGGAATCAAATCCATAGAACTTGTAATGCTAGGCAGAATGGCGTTAATGCCCTAACAGGATAGTGCATAAGCCCACAAGATAGATATGGAGCAATGAAAGTGACTCGCAGTTTAATATCATTTCTAGCAGCACACCAAGGCAGTAACTCTGCCACTTCCTAAGGCTAGCTACAGGGGGCATAGACAAACACTGACAGCCCTCAGCAACAACCACATCCGTTTGATGTCCCCAGCCAAACACCAGTTCTGCTATCACAAAGACGCCATTCCATGTTGTTCCACAGGCCTGTGAGGCCTCAGTAACCTCCATGACACTCACTGCCCAATGCTTGGCACCACCTGCCCTTGCATGAGCCACCATATCCTGTCTTCATGCCACCTGCAAACAACCACAGTGGTTCCCAGCAAACTTCTCCACCCATGCAGATCAACCAGCGCAAACCGAGGATATCAGTATGAGATACAGTTCAACCTTCCCCCCTTGAAAAGGAGCTGGAGGGAGCGAGGAACCAGATCTTTGGTCCGAGCGCCAATCGCTCCAAGGTTTAGGTGCACCTTCTTGACCGGCTTCAGGTGCGCCCTGGTGCTCCATGCAGCTCTTCCCAGACTGGATATCCTCTTCCCAGACTGGATATCAGGGAGCAGGAAGATCACAGGTGAAAGTCCCTTAACCCTTATGTAAGGTCCCACGAATATAGGCAACAACTTGTCAGCAATTGCCTGGCTGCTGTGACTCTCCCAGCAATAGTTTTTCAGAAAAACCCTGTCCTCGGCAGCAATAGAGGCGACCTGTCTGCCCTCTACCAGTAATGTGCCAGCTTGATATTAGTCTTGGCAGCATCACCTTTTTTGTTTATATCTTCAAAATCCTCAGATCCAGCTGTTCAGGCAGGAAGTTATTTAGGTGACCAAAGGTTGGCAAATGGGGAATTCAAGGGAAGTGTGAACATCTGCTTGGCAGTTGCAGTCTTACTTGCTTCGTGGGTTTCTGTACTGAAGGCAAAGGATAACCAGTTCAGCTATCCATCCCATCACCTCTATAACGTCTCATCATTTACGATGAGAGCAGTCTTATGATCTCAGTTGATCCTTTCAACAAACGAGAGCTGGGGGGTAGTAAGGCATAGTGGTGATATGAGTTATTCATTGTCAAAAATAAAATTTCCTAAATTCGTTGGATATAAAGGCGAGGAAGGATTGAAATAAGCGAAGACCAGCTCAAGCTGTCATGCACTGAAGTCACCGTATTACAACTGCTAGGAATCAACCATAAGAATCTGTTGAACATGTCAACCACAATGAAATTGTAGCGATTACCTCTCTGTGCACAGGACAGTTGACCTAGATAATCGTTAAAAGGTTTTTCCATAGGTCGGTATTCGCGATTCGGTTGCAGTAAATCTCGGTCAGGGCCAGTATCAGGCTTCGCCACCTTACATGGTTCGCATCCCCTACAAACTGCTAATGTCACGGTTCGACGGTTCGTACCCCTCCAAATCAGTTGTTCCCTCACCTTGAGCCGTGTTTCATGATACACCAAATGCCCCGTGCACACTGACTGATGGAAATACTTGAATACGCCGGCGATGGAACTACTGGGTACATACAGCTTAGATCTCTTGTTACCACATGGCTGAAAACATAGCAACCCCTTCTGCAAGGAGTTGTCTCACATGGTTTTACCCTAATTTGACCTGTTACCGATAGACTGTAATTCATGATTCCATCGCTGCTCCTCCTTAAGACTGGGAAACAATGATGGTATTTCTCTTAAGGGGGGACGTACATGAAAATGACCAAATTTGTGAAAAAAATTTTATTGGCTCTTCATTTACTACATGGTATTGAAATTTCAATTACCAAATATTACGTTCCAATTCCGCTTCTAAGGGGGAAAAAAATAATAATTTGTAATAGCTTGCACAGGGCGACGCCCCCCCATCTTGGTCTTCATCCTCTCGTATATCTATTTATACTGCGTTTTTTTCCAGTTTTGTGCAGTCACGATGCAGGGAACGTTTGTGTACTACATCAAGAAGGCTGTGGAATAATATCTCTGCCGCTGGTTTTATATTCTTTGATTTATAGCGTTTGTTTACGAGTGTTTGTTTGGAATACATTTTTACGAAAGTTGTAAGTAGACTTGTTATTATATTTTGCAGCATGCCGCGTTCTAGTAAGGTGTTTAAAAAGGTTAGAAAGTGTCAAGCTTCTCGATGTAGTAAAGACAACTTGAAAACCAGCCCCATAATAACAAATGGAAACGATACTTCAACCAAGAAAGCGAGTGCTTCGAGAAGGAAAATTGACAGCTGTCAATCACTTGATGATTGTGGCTCAGACACTCAAGCTACTAGTGGTTTTAGGCTTATTGATTTGAAAATACTATCTGATATTATATCATCTGCTTGTGTATGTGCTGACTGTGGTGCAAAAAGTTTGAGATTATATGACGAAGAAAACAGAATTGGAATAGTGTGTATGTTGCATCTTACTTGTGAAAGCTGTCATTCAGACACTGCTTTTAGAACTTCGGCATCAAGTAACCGGATATATGAAGCAAATATGCGTTTAATATATGGCATGAGATGTTTGGGCATAGGCAGGGAAGGTACCAGACTGTTTTGTGGGATCATGAACATGCCACAACCAAGTGCTAGGTACACCACTGGAAATAAAACACTGCTAAGTGCTCTTCAAGAGGAAGTGGAAGAAAACTTGAAGTCCTCTGCAAAGGAAGCTGTGAAGATGAATAGTGAACTAAAGACAGAAGCAGATAACACGCCAGACACCGATTTGTGTGTGTCATGTGATGGAACGTGGATGAAGCGTGGACATACATCACTGTATGGAGTATCATCTGTCATTAGTGTTGATACTGGAAAAATTCTTGACGTTCAGGTAATGAGCAAATATTGCTATAGCTGTGTACTCGGAAAGAGAGCTGGTGAAGTGGAAGAAAATAAGTGGCAGGTTGAACACAAGAAAGTGTGCTGTAGAAATTATTCTGGTTCTAGTGGTGGAATGGAACCTGCAGCTATGAAACTTATGTTCCATCGAAGTGTGGAAAAGTACGGTGTTAGATACACAAAATACCTTGGTGATGGTGACTCCAGCTCCTTCAAAACTGTTTTGGAAAGTGAACCTTATGGTCCCCATTGTGCTATAGAAAAGTTGGAATGTGTTGGACATGTGCAAAAACGAATGGGAGGCAGACTTTTAAAATTGAAACGTGAATTGAAGGGCAGGAAACTTGAGGATGGAAAACTTTTAGGTGGTCCCAACAGACTCACAGACAAAGAAATTCATTCTTTACAAGTGTACTATGGCAAGGCAATAAGGGACAACAGTGGAAATTTGAATAACATGCAGAAGGCTGTGTGGTCTATTTATTTTCATAAACTATCCACAGATGACAAACCTGTACATAATTTGTGTGACATATCGTGGTGCAAATTCAAGCAGGCTGAGCGTGATGGCATGAACTATTCACACAAGCACAGTTTACCTGTGGCTGTTTTAAGTGCTATAAAACCAACATTTAGGTGTTTAGCAGAGCCAGACCTCCTACGAAAGTGTGTGCATGGAAAGACACAAAACCCTAATGAAAGTTACAACTCACTGATTTGGAAACGTTGCCCAAAAACAACATTTGTTTCAACAATTATTGTTGAAATTGCTGCATATGATGCTTGTTTAGTTTTTAACAATGGTAATCTTGGAAGAATAAAAACTCTACAGAGGCTAGGATTTCATCCAGGAGCTTTCACCTATTCAATATTGAAGGACATCGATGACAAAAGAGTTGCTGCGGCTGATATTACAGCCAATAAAATTGAACAGCAGGTTAACCAAAGAAGACAAGCAAAGAAGAGACTGCTTGCAGATGAAGAGGAGTATGCATATGGCTTGCACTAGTTCACACAGAGACGGTAAGACCTAATACAAACACTATCAAATCATTGATTCAGTTTTCCCGTAACTTACATTTTTATAACTTTATGTACCTTTTTCTCAAAAACCACAAAAGGTAGAGAAGTGAAATTTGGTATATGACTAGTCAGTACTATAGTGAAAAATTCTGTGGAAGGAATTTTCATTTAATAAAATAGTAAGGTATTTATGGTAGAAAATATTCCTTAAATTTGATATATTATTTTTCAGGGAAATTGGGAGACCCGTAAAAACTGAACAAAAGAAGATATAAAAATTCTGCTCCACAGAGTTTTGTAATTATTTGGTATGAAAGTGTGTACAAAAATTCATTAACATTGCTCTCACAGTTTTCTCAAAAAAGGAACATTTGTAATTACATTGTTGAAAAAAAATTAATTGTTAATAATTAAAGATGTAAAAGGTCAATAAAAATGAAAATTTAGGTTCATATGCGCATAACATTTCTTAATAACTGTACCAAATTTGGATTGATTATCTTAAAAAATTAGAGTTTTATAAAATACTTTTAAAATTACTGCAGTTTCGTGTACGTCCCCCCTTAAAACGACTATGGTGCGCTTCGCTAGCATCATACACTCTGGCTCTTGCTCAGCCTCAGCCTCTTGGAACATGAGGCTTAAGATGTCGACTACTTGGGTTGCCCACCTCTAATATCCAAAATACAAAACTGAAAGGGAGAAATTCCCACCGCCCATCTGGTTGTGCGTTTCGAGCCGAAAACTGCGATGTTTCAACAAAATTTGTACAAGGCAAGAAGGCAAGAAGGACAGCTAAGGCTTTACAGAATATATAGACTCAGCGCCCAATGACGCCTACGAGACATATGCAAGGGGCCTCTTTCGCTGTTCTATTCTTGTAATACCATGGCTGCCACCCCTATGTTGGACACATCAGTCTGTACAATAAAAGGAAGGTTGAAAGCAGGAATCTCTACCGCTGGAGCTGTGCTTAAGGCCCGCTTTAATCCCTCTAATGCTGGCTATTATGACTCTCCCTCCTCCCCCCCCCCCCAGACAAACTTGTCGCCCTTTCTATGCAACTGATTAATTGGTGGCGCCAACGAGGCTAAACTGGGTATAAATATCCGAAAAAAATTTCTATGTCCATAAAACGAGCAATCACTTTTTTATCCTGCGGCAGACGAAGATGTTGGATAGTCTTAGTCTGGCTTTCGTCAACGGCGACTTCGTTTTGCGAGATAGTTTGTCCTAAGAAGGAAATTTCCCTCTGAGCTAGGGTTACCTTGGTGGGTTTTAACGTCAAACCAGCTTCTCTGAGCCATTCAAAAACTCTGCGTAGGTGACCAGAATCCTTTTCAAAATTAGTGCTGTACACAAATACATCGTTCAAATAGTTGTACAGGAACGTGAATTTAATGTCCCCCAGAACGAAATGTAATAAACGCGACGAAACGGCCACACTGGTTGCCCCAAAGGGGACTCAGATTCAGAAAGATTATAATCTGTATAAAACGGCGTAACTGGTTGAGATTTCAGTGAGAACAGTAATGTAACTCCACTAGTGGAAAAGACTCCAAAACAATCTTCAGCTACACCGCAGGATAATCATCCACAGGCTTACTCCTTCATTATGAGGTTTGGGGACTAAAAAAATTTGGGCTGCATACGGTGAAGCTGAAGGTCAAATCACATCATCTGTAAGCACTTGATTAATAATCTCGCCCAGTTTTGTCTGTTGTATGTGGAGACAACCGATACTGGGTCTGGCGTGTGGGGTTCTGATCGGTAAGTATTATGTGATGCTTAATTTTATTGGTCACTCCTAAATGGTCGGTAAATACTTCCGGAAACTCGCGAACAAATCAATCAGCTGGAAGGCTTGGGCTTCTGGTAAATGACAAACGTCGATCTTAGCCCCTGAATGACCAATTTACACGCCTTGCTTCCTGTCACATGGGAACACATTTGGAAACTTTCCCTACGCCTGAACTTAAAGGAAAACTGACCACCAGCATAGTCCACGAAACACGAAATCAACTGCAAAAAAACACAGTTTAGAATAAGTTTAGCTGATAACCTCCCAACAACCCGGCACTTCAGAGGTCATATAAAACCCTGAATTCTTAACTTGTGACCTAGTACCTCGAGTGGCCACCCATCAGCAGCCATACACTATTGATTATCTAATTTTGGCCCCAGCAACCTAACGATTCGCCTATACCTGTTATATCAGACATAATTCAGAAGAGATACACCACTACCAGAATCCAGCAGGGTGTAGATAGGTTCCATACCCAGTATGGCACATACGTACTGTAGCCTCCCGCACATTACTATGCATAGCCTGTGACAACCCAATGGGAGCCTTCAACACAATGCCAAAGACTCCCCTTTCTTTTGGTGTCAGTTGTTTCCACACCTATTCCTAGGAGCCAAACACACAGTTTGCTGCAATGATAACACACCTGTTTAGCAGGCTAAAGGATGGACCAAGTAGGACATTAACACTATTCTCCCTGTCCTGACAACAAACTATGTCTAATTCTCCCCACTTACTGTCACCACAACGAATATCTTAAATTGTCTAAGTCAGAAAAATAGAATGGCTTGTCACAAAAGAGAGCCCTAAGGTCTGTTTTCTGGTCTCATCCCTTCTAGGATGTTAGTCACCACCTCACCTTCAGTTATTTCTACACACAAGGCTATTACAAAATATATCTCACTGATATTAAGAGCTAAGGCTTCATTTCTGTCTTCCACTCAATACTCATGTTTATTTATTAACTTCTCCTTCTTGCTACTCCCAAGTCATTTATTCATAAATGACTTCCAGAAATTCCACATTTTGCCATTCTCTAACACCTCTGCGATAATCCTGGCTTATCGACCCATGACCAATGCATAAATGAGTTGAAACACCACACTATGATCTACCTGCAACACATTCATCTGTACATGTATCTTAACTAATACCCACAAAAGATCCATTAACTGGTCAGTAATATCAACAGATAATCTCATCACTACTTTGAGAGTAGAAATTAGTGGATTAGGTAACCCTCTGAACAGAATCTCAATTTTCAGTGTCACGTTTAGCCTCACTGAAATTAGTGGCAGCATTGGGTTCCTCATCATACCAACGTAAGGATATCATGTGTTGTTGCAGGAAGAAAACTTCATCCTGCTGATTTTGAGTTTCTGTTACTATCCAATGGTCTTTAGTTATATTACAATTATTGTGGGCTCTGTTAGACAAATGGTCAAGGAGGCCCTGTACTCGGCAAATTTGCTTATGAGATAGAGAGGAAACTTAAATGGTAACACATCGTGCTGAAGATACCCATAAATTTTTACAAAATACAAAATACTCACACCCACAAAACGCAACCACTCTCTCTGCTACCATTGTAGTTGGAAAGCAAGGCACAAGGGGTGCTGCAGTAGAAATCCTGAGTCCGGTAGAGAAGACATGTTTGAATTTTTTAATTTATTCCAAAAGACATGTAACAAGCTTCATTTTTGTTAGCATAAACGTTAACGTACAACATGATGAATTTATTAAAGTTCAGTCAGCATTAAATAATGTGGCAAGGTAACAACCTTCCAAGAGGTAACACTCTTGCACTCCTTAAAAAAAAAAGAAAACAATTAACAGCAATTAAACAACAATATTATTGTTTCCTACATTTCTTGACTCGATACAATCGTTCTTCAATTTATTATCTGGTTACACAACAAACATTACTTCTGATCACTCAATTTAACGAGCCATTCGTTCTGAAAGACTCATACAAGACAACCAATAATAAATCAAAATTCTCATACAAATCTTGCCTTGCTCTAATCTCGATCTCAGTACGATCAAATTAAGAAGTGGGGAAGCAATACTTTTACAACTAGGCACAAACATACTTCTAAAAACCTTTCTGTTTACCATACATTAAACAAACTCACATAAAATAAGTTACAGCTGAACAACGTACCCTGATTCCCACCACTTCACATTACTTAAAAATAAATAAAATCCTTTCCCTTTATACAAATTTTCACTTAGAGACACACTATAATTACTAATACTACTAGCTAGAGCAAACACCCTTTAAAAATCAACAACTCACAGGTTCATTGTGCATGGCCAGTTACAACAGCACAAGCCGCTTAGCCAACTTGCTCACACAACCGGACACTGTGACATAGGCAGGACTCTTACACTTTGGACACCTAGATGTACAACATAAGAAAACACTATTAACACATAGAAGCTGCTCCAGCAAGTAAACCTTGCTACATTGACAGTAGGTAGTTTACAAGGCTGGGCACTGTCCTGAACAAGGACACTAGTGGTTAAATTATCTCTGCACAACAGTAGGTAGTGCTCTATTCCAAATTATTTTTCAAAAGGAACACAGAAGGACGAACCTTAAGTGTGCCACTGAATACAAATTTCCCACCTGTAACATTCGAGTATGATACTCTCATAACAGTACTTTTTATACATAGCTTAAGCAACTACTAGAAATATGAACATACGAAACAGTTTGGAACTCTGATCCAACACTATTTAGTTTAACATGTTAATTAGGATAGTCCCACAGTAACAACTAGCAAAAGAAATATTTGTACAGCTCTCAACAAGTTGATCATGTAGCAACGATTAAGATGAGGGAAGTGTAACATAATAGATTTACTGTAAAGTGCATCTAGAAAGAGGTACAAAATATAATTTATCAGTAAGCTTTCCACTTGCACTGAAATTTTTTCTGTACAGATCTGGAAATCTTAAGTATTAATCATGTTATATTTAATTTTGTTCATTTTATTATTCGTTTTTACTGTTTTAGTATGTTTTCTAAATCGATTTTTTATATTACAGTTTATTCTTAATTTAAGTAGTTTAAAAAATATTACTTAAAATTTAGTAAAGCAAATTTAATTTGATGTATCCTTTGTTAAGTGTTTATCAAAATTATATTATTTTTTTATTTATCGTATCTTCAGTAACACACAAAGATCTGTTCCATATATAGTTTGTTAAAAAATATATAACTGTTTATAGATAGACTGTTTTATTTACTTTTTAATAGTAATATCAAAGTAATTATTCTTTAGGGGGATAAGGTTTTATTGTATTTACTCATCATTTTTTGTTTTAAAAATATTAGTAGGTTTTATACCAGCTATCATTAACATATGCTTGACATACCTATCAAGGTAACAATGTATAAGGCTCTACAATTATGTTATCTAATATAGAAATAAACATTTTTTTAAAAGTAATATATGAATGGTTTCCTTTTAGTCTATTTAATTGTATGTATGGGAGCTTTATTTTCTCCTTTTAATTTTACTTAAAAATTAATTTAAGGTAAAAGTGTAACTGTAATTACATACATCATTACAAATTTTATTTTATTAGTCTTAATGATTATTTAATTTTACATGCTGATCAAAGGTTCCAGATACCCGTTTTTCATTTTTCGTTTTTTTTAAAGTAATTTAATTTAACATTTATTACTTACACATATCACCAAATATTTTATTTTTATATTAATTGATTTTGTAATTGTATCTTCTTATCAAAACTTTTAGCTACTTGTTTTTTGAAAACAAAACGGATTAGCCAATAAATCATCACAAAACAAGCAAAGTACTTCTCTTTATTTGTATCAAATATAAACATTTTCTTCATGAAAGACTTGCATTCTAGTTGTTTTTTGTTATTTTTCTTTCCCATTTTTCTGCAATTTTTCTAATGGTGAAAAGGAATAATTTGGCATAATCTGTGCCAGTTGCCGCAGGTATGCAATGGATACAAGTGAGTAATACTGATTAAAGAAATTATTTGTAATACAAGGGATAGATTATGTGTTTGTAAAATGAAATGAAAATTCTCAAGCCCTTTTTTGCGAATTGGTGAAACTTAAATAATAAATCAGGATTACCTACACTCCTGTTTCTATTTGTGTATTACACTTAAAAGGTTACTGTATTTTTGACTGTACTCGATATGTTCTTATACCTCAATCATCAGAGAATCTGTTTAGTGTAATTATTCTCTTGATTCGTAATTAAGAAATGTATCAGGCTGCAGTACAGCTTCTACTTAAGATTGGAGTGGTTAAATTATATTTTCCATAGTGGATTTGATGGTGAAAAGCTGTTAATCGAGGGGGATTTTATAGTACTTTGATTTACTTGATTTAACTGGAATTAGCTCTGAGATTTGTGTACATGACCAGTCATTCTCATTATTCATTACTTTAACAAAAATTTGTGATAGACTTCCCTCAATTAAGATTAATCAAAACGTAATAGATGTTCTGCACAATTTAGCTAGGAAGAGGTTCAAATAAACTTATTAGTAAAGTCTTTACCTCACACCAACAATTTTTCTGATCATACCCAAATACATTTATAAGTAATTATGTTTACTGCACTTTTGTTCAGTATATTATTTATTGTAATTATGTTATTTTAATCTTATTGTTTTAAATCTTTATGTGGATTTAATACAGTAAATTAAACGTCTTGCACCTTTTGTATTGGGGTTTATCATAATTTTGCTACATATTTACTTGTCTCATTTCACAAAAAATGTATATTTAATGTACCTTAATCAGTTTTGAGTTATTTCTAAGTATGGAATGTTAATGATTTCTTAAGGTATCTAGTTTCTTAAGTAAGAATTTAGTAGTTTATGATCGGTTTATTTTCATTGAACTTGTATTTTCTTTTCCATTAACTTTAGTAAAGTGAAATTTGTTTATTTTAAAGTATAATAGTAGGCATTGTACCATCCATCGTTTACATATACTAGATTTACACAATCAAAGTAATGCTTCATCAGGCACTCCATTTTTGTTGATTAACAACTAAAAGAAACCCTCTTTCTTAAATATTTAAGTGTTATATTAACCCACTGTCATTTAATTACTATTATGAGTATTATTTTAATATAATGAATTATAATAATTATAATTGTAAGTATAATTACAGTTATATAATTTTCTAGGTATATTTTGCATTAGGAATATAAAATTAAAATTCCTACTAATTAATTGAATATTATTAACATATATCTTTGAAATGGTGTTACTGCCTATATTTGTTTAAAGGGACATTGTTTGTTTTGCTCAAAATTGTTAATCATTCTATTATATGCAAGTTTTGTTAAACTAAATGTTCTTTTTGGAGTAATGGATTTGGTATCAGCATACTTTGTGTCTGCAGTTGCAGTTATATGAGTGATACCAGTCAAATAGTATTTGTTAATTGTTAATGAGAGTGTTAAATTAAAAGTTTTTAATGTGATATGGCAATTGTTTTCTGGACTTTTATATGAACTGGTAAAATTTAAGTAATAAACTAGGAATAGCTATTCTATACTAAAATTTGAAATGTTAATTATAATTACCATGTTCCAAATAGTTAGGGTCATCAACCCTGAAGAATTTGACTGTATCCCTTTCCATTCAGGGGAACCTACCCCATTATTGATAACACAAAATTCACTATACTTAATTTTACATGTTGCTATATCTCCATTATCAGAGAATCGTGTTGAAGATATCATTCTCTTAATCTATATTTATAAAATATTTCAGACCAAGTTGCAGCTTACAATTAAGAGAAGAGTGTTATGATAAATTGTTGATTACAATGGATTTTATGATGAAAAACCATTATTGAAAGACTATTTGATAAAATCAAATAATTTAGTTATTTTAGCCAACATTGACATTGCCAGTCACACTCATCCTTGGTTAATCTATCAAATATTTGTGATACAGTAGCTTCAACTAAGGTGTGATTACTCGTAACACAGTAGATGTCCTGGAATCTGTTTCTGGGAAAGGTTCAAGATGAAACTTGTTGGTGAAGTCCTCACTTATACTGAACATTTTTGTCTTCAAATCATGATATTTTGATTATTAACTACATTGTATTAAAATTTTGCTTACTTTATTATGTAACAGAAATTTTTTTATTGTATATCTATTCTCTTAGAAAATTTTGTAGCAATGATTTCTTATATAATAGTTTACTGTTTTGTAAGTATATATATATATATATATATATATATATATATATATATATATACATACATATATTCTTTGAAAGTCAATGAAGGTCAGAAAGGTGGGATGAACATCCGTTTACAGAAGGTGTTCCAAGTGATGACCATTGGTATCAGTGCAGTGCTGCAATTTCCTTATCATCGATTGAGTGGTATTCCTTATCACTTCAGCTCTTATTGAAGCACATGCTCTGACTGTTTTCTCTCATATATCGTGAAAATAGTAAATATTAGTTGAATACGGCATATCCAGCTATCGTGACATTAACATGTAAACATCATTCAACGGTTTTGCAATACGATATTTATAGGAATGGTAAGACTGGTATTGCTGATTCAAGTGAATGTAAATGACGTATTCCTTCGAAGAACAAGTCGATACGCTTCTCATTTATGGAGAATGCCAACGAAATACAGAGAGAGCTAGAGACTTATAAGCTGAAAAATATCCTCAATGTACTCACCCTATATGTCGTACATTTAAATATGTGTATGATAAATTGAGAACAACTAGATCTTTAACGCATCAGAAACATATCTGGCAAAGGAAAGTTACTAACGAGGTTCAAAATGGCTCTGAGCACCATGCGACTGAACTTCTGAGGTCATCAGTCGCCTAGAACTTAGAACTAATTAAACCTAACTAACCTAAGGACATTACCCACATCCATGCCCGGGGCAGGATTCGAACCTGCGACCATAGCGGTCGCTCGGCTCCAGACTGTAGCGCCTACTAATGAGGAATTGGAAATTGGCTCTCTTGCCACGGTGGTTCGAAATCCTTGTGTTAATTTTCATCCAACCGCAAAGAAATCTCTCATGAGCCAGAGTAGTGTTGTTCATGTTCTGCATCACTATAAATGTCGTCCTTACCATATCAATCTCAACCAAGTATTAACTGGTACGGATTGTATGTGTCACACTAAATTCGGTCGATGGGCTCAACTTCAGATTGAGAGGGATTATTATTAATTTGATTTTATTACTGATGAGGCTACATTCACGACCACGGAAATGGTAATTTGCATAACATGCATTATTGGGCAACCGAAAATCCCAGTTGACTGTGGCAAGTTGCACAGCAAAAACCATGTTCTGTGAGTGTATGGTGTAAGATTATGGAGGGCAAAATTACAGGCCACTATTTTATCAAAGGAAACCTTAATGGTAGGAAGTACACGACATTCGTGCAAGAAACATTAGGTCTTTTATTGGAAGAAATGCCTTCAGGAACAAGCAACAGAATGTCATATCAATACAATGGGCATCTGCACATTTTTCACCGATGGCTAGAAATGAGTTGCTGATACAATTCCCAAATCGTTGGCTTGGACATGGAGGACATGTGTCGTGGCCGGCTCGTAGGCCAGACGTAATGCCTCTGGATTTTTTGTGGGGATTTGTAAAAGACATTGTTTATAAAGACGTTCCAACTACACCTGAAGATACACGAGACAGAATTGTGAGAGCATATGCATCGATAAGTGCTGAAGTGATAAGGATTAACACTCAAACCATGATAAGGAGATTGTAGCACTGCATTGATACCAACGGTCATCACTTCGAACATCTTCTGCAAATGGACGTTCATGCCACCTTTTTGATCTTCTTGAACTTCAAAAACGTTACTGTTACACTGATGCGTGGCTTAATTGCCGCTTCATGTATGTTAAAATGATATTTGACATCTTTAGTCAGACATTTAACTAATTTCTTAATTTTCTCCTGTTGTTGTATTCAGTGAACATTAGGTAATCACGCCTGTGGCTATTCTGAATGGTGGCAAATAATGTGTTCACTTACTTTTTTGTCATGTTACAATTTTTACATTACCATTCCCATCCTATCCTGTTCATGTGAATGAACTTGTGTGAATGTGGTAGTTCAAATTTTACATGTGTAGTTTCGTTTGGTAGATGTGACTTGTAGTAGGCGGTGCCAACCTTAGAGAGAGGGTGAGGTGACTCACATTTGTTAGAGAGTCGATAATAGTGTCAGTCAGCATGTAGGCCAGTCAAGTTGGCAACAGCGAGAGGGGTGTCTTCCTGCTCTGGAGGCTTGTCTTTTGGAAGTCGCGGAATGGTGAGTGGTTGGCGCGCTTTTGGTCAGTGATTAGGACAGAGCTCGAGGATGGATGGAGCCGGTGCAGTATCACACAAGGATGGGTAACAGTTTCTTTTTTCTGTTCAATTTTACTTACTGCAGCACAATTTTGTCCTTCTTACTTAACTCGATTTCATGCAGTACATTTAATTAAATGTATTATTATGAGTTTTATTGTTTTAATTGATTACATAATTTTATATATTTATCAAAACTTGTAGATATCTATTTTTAATGTGAGACACAAATATTTTACAGTATTAATAACTGATAAACCATTGTTTGTACTCTACCTTTGACAAGATGGTAATAGGGGCTAGTTATTCTGAGCTGGTGAAGCATACATCAACAAAGAGGCTAGAATTAAACAGGATTTGTTTTTGTTAAATGCGACAGCAGGTGAGATAATGAGACCTACTGTCCATCTGCCCATCACAATTTCAGGGATAACTCAACTGAGTATTTTGGAGCTTCGATTGTATTGGCCATAGGAGCCCATGGAATTGCTATGTACTCCACATCTATACAGCTGAAATCGAATTCTAGGGCTGGAATTAATGCAGTCCTGAAACAAGCTTATGAACCAGCAAGAGGGACAAGTCTTCCTGGAAACCTTATTGTAGCATGTAAACTGAAATCAGAAATTCAGTACTGCAAAGAGACAACATTGTCATACGAACCACCACAGTGGCGCTTGTTCTGCTGAGCACAGTACTTGCTTTGGTACGTAGAAGATGAAGCATAAGACTGATCTCGGACCCAGCAGTCATTCAGAGTCCAGTGCATTGGAAACCCTGAGCAGAAAAGCAGCAGACAGAAGTAGAACTCACAGGGTTGTGGTTTTAAGAATGATTGATTCATTCTAGCTTGTAAGTTGGGAATAGTGAGTTAAAAGTCATTTTGAAAGAAGCCTAGTAATGAAATAAGTTCCATGGTGTCTGAGTTAAGGAGCAGAGCAAGGGGCCCTGTGGAAATATGAAAGGTTAAATGATAGACTTAAAGGAACCAGTTGTTAGAATAATTCATAAAAGGCGAAACAGGGCCAGAAGGGCCACTCGCCAGGAACTCTAACATAAAGGATAAATTAGTTTGGTGAACCCTAGGGATCTGGGCCAGCCAGAGTGGCCGTGCGGTTCTAGGCACTACAGTCTGGAACCGAGCGACCGCTACGGTCGCAGGTTCGAATCCTGCCTTCGGCATGGACGTGTGTGATGTCCTTAGGTTAGTTAGGCTTAATTAGTTCTAAGTTATAGGCGACTGACGACCTCAGAAGTTAAGTCGCATAGTGCTCAGAGCCATTTGAACCGAGGGATCTGGGCTTGGTAAAAAAGAGTGTAATGCAATGTATCAACAGTAATTGGTCAAAAAACACATCATAGCGGACGTGTTGCAACAGAGCCAGCCACTGGCAGGCAAGAGGGCTATGCATTGCAAAGCAAAAGTCAACCGATTGGCGTTGCAAAGCAGAGCCAGCTTGGTGGGGTATAGTAACAGCCAATTCTGCCGTATCCTAGCAGAAGGAAGGAATCCTTTCCTCATTGCCACCATAGAAGTGTTTAGAGTATATGCATTAAGCTGTAAACCAACATATTCTGGAGAGTATAAGTACTAAGCCTTTTGTGTACTAAATCATTTTAATCTGAGTATCACAGCCTACACCACAAGCATGCAGCATCCAGAGTGACATCCCAGAATGCACTCACAGGGGAGGCACCTGCTTGCTGCAGGAAGTTCATCGTCATTGTCAGCTGTGCCACCATGCTGTCATCACAGTCACAGCTGGAGACATCGCTGACAGTGCCATTCAATTAACATCACTCTCAGCCCCACTCATAGTGCTATCAGTATGCCAGACATCTATTGTTTGGCATGAGAGGCAACTGAATGCCTCCACCCAGATGTTCCTCATGTACTATGGCCGAGTCCCAGAATAAAGAAATTAACTGAACAAATCTATTGTCATCCTTAGCTTATAGTAAAGTGGAGGTGGGTTAAAATAGATTTTTGTTTATAATGAATTAGTGATGATAAACTGTTAATGAATTTGTATATGATAATGATGTGATTCAGTTAGCTTAACTGATATTGGTTTCAGATGTGCACATGTCAAACATCACTCTCATTCTCGATTCTTTCAACAAAGATTTTTAATAAGCTAAATGGTTCAAATGGCTCTGATCACTACGGGACTTAACTTCTGAGGTCATCAGTCCCCTCGAACTCAGAACTACTTAAACCTAACTAACCTAATGACATCACACACATCCATGCCCGAGGCAGGATTCGAACCTGAGACCGTAGCAGGTGCGCGATTCCAGACTGTACCGCCTAGAACCGCCCAGCCACCCCAGCCGGCTTATTAAGCCAACTTAAAATAACGTGACATATCTCTTAAGAATGAACATAGACTGGGAAGTGTTTCTAGAAACATATAACATATTAAAAAGTATGTCAGTTACTCTACTAATTGTTCTGTGCATATCAGGATACCTTAAGTGCCAATTATGCTATATTAAATTATTGCATATATCATTATTTAATAGAAAAATTTATTTTATTTTTAAATATATAGTTAATTTTGTAAATTGAATTTTTTATATCAGAGCATACTGGTAATGTGTATGATTTAAGAAATATTAATGTCACTTTACCGAACTTTTTTAAATTGCCATATTACTCTTTGCTCTCATTCTAACTTGATTTATAAAATTCTATAGCCAAAGTATCGAAATTAATGTTGACTTATTTGTAGGTATGAAATATTAATATTTTCCAAAGGTATCTAATTGCATAAAAAACTATACTTCTTATTTATTTTTGCTGAATTTTTAAATAAAAATATTAAAATATTTTCTGCTGATGATTAGGTTTTTAAGTTATTACCCTTCAATTATTATCTTGTAAATTACTTATACTAACATAATTAAATCTTTTATGGTGTTAGTAAATGAAATGCGAAATAGCAATTTTTATGTTATATTATAATAATATGTATATAACCAATTATTTCAGTTATGATGATATAATTATCTAATAATTTTTATGTACATAACTATTAACATATATATAAAATACTACATTATGATTAATTGAATATTATTAATGTATTTAATTAAATTATTTATTACATTAAATTCAATAGTAATGTTATTTAATCTTTCTTTATTATTTGTAAGCTACCGCTTCTTTGCTCTTTTCTGCTGATGGGTAAGCCTGCGAGCCAAACGTGTAAGTGAAAAATTTTGCACAACGGATTTTATAACTCTAATTTGTCACCCTGACAATTACATGCTCTCCAGAAGGGTAAGCTTGTCCTTTGCTCTGTATGTGACGTTAACTAGTCTTCAGCAAATCTGGTTGGTTTCTAACCATATCCTCAGTATATGCTAGAATGTTCAGATGTGTTGACCTTCAAACACTGCCTCCACCAGGTGGTTGCAAACATGAAATACCCAAATAAGGAGATAATAAAATGACCAAGGAAAGTACTAGATATAAAATGATACACTCAGTAGTGTTAAATTCTTTACTCTTCTGCAATTCACTCTATTCAAGATTACACAGTACGAGCAACATTATAGTTCTGCCTATTCACATTTGGTAATCGCTCTGTCTGGCACTGTCCTGTGATATATTCACGGTTGTTAATTCAAGTGCGGAACACTGACATCAGCTATGGCAATTGTAATTATATTTAGAACTACACTCGTGACTGGCAACGTGAAGCCTCAGCATAGAATGAAAAAGACACGCACACCTACAAGAAATAACATAGTAATCACTTAATTTTCTTACACAACGTCGTGATGGCGCAGTGCACATACAAACACATATATAAAACACTTCTTATGGCACCAACCAGCGAGTAGACGCTCAAACAAGTTACTATTTCAAACAATTGAAAACACTGGAACCAAGGAGCAGACGCTCAAGCGTAGTAGTAATTCTACAAATTATTCTAAGACACTAAAGCCAGCTAGCAGACGCTAAAGCGCGACAACAAATGCAATTCTTATTAAACTAGCATTTATAACGCATGTTTCTATGCATCTACGCATAATTTATTCAATCAAGCTGAGATCACGATTAATATGTAAGTAATTATTTACTGAGACTTTAAATATTAATAGAACAGTAAGATAAAATGATAAAAATAATATTATACATTTATTGTGATAATAGTTCATTGTCATTATTTACATACAGTAGGGAATTTCTAGTTATCATGACAGAAATGTGTTCAATTTTTTAGTAAATCATTGAATATTAAATTATAGGGACAATGACATAACCCATTTATCATGATGCAAGTTATAGATTTTGTTTATTTTCATATAACAGAAAAATTGTTACTGTTATTAAGGACTTCTGCACAATTTTTTTTTGTTGATACTTCTCTAACAGGTCTTTTGGAGGGCCGAGTAAAATTTTATTGTGTCCATTTGCTGTTAGGATGTTCCCATTATTGGGCGCTAGTTCCGGTTCGTGCAGAATGTGTAACATGGAAAAACTAAGTTTTACCATTTATTAATAAAGACGGAGCGACAATGCATTACGCGCATCTGGTAACCTGTCATCACTGTGTCGAGAGCGATACATGTTCACAACTGGCTGGTCTCAGACTGTTCTTCGTATCCGGTGGCTGCGTACACGCCACGGCGCGCGACTCAGATTGCATTTCCCGTCAGCATTCTGCGTGATAAGCGCACAGCGCGGCGGCTCTCCCACTGTCCGCTTCTGCCGTACAATTCTGCCGTTACAATCACCCTCCTTCATGAAAACAAGCTACTGAAGGTTGCTCGAGACGACCTCCTCGGCGTCATGCATTTGTCTCGCCAATAGCGGCATTGGGGGGCACTTCAACATTTATTCTGTTTGCAGACACAGTGACGATGGGCACTGACGAGTGGGTTTTCAGGACAAAAATTTCATACATTACATAGGCTGCACATACAAGAGACATCAATAAAAGCACAAAGAACACAACACTGGCAATCAAATATGGATTAGCATTGTTGGAAGATTCAATAGACTTAATTTTAGTTGCTACTTCTAAGGAATTTAACCCATTATTAGTATTTATTAAACTTTCATGGATATCCGCAATAAATTGTCATCCTCGGGTAAGCTGGACAGAGAATGATTTGCATAGGTCAGTAAGTATGATTCATTGTAATAAACAGGTAACATCCTTGCTAAAGGGAATTTTGCATCTGCATAAAAGGTGGTAGGTAATACAGAAGGCGTTTCAAACAGATCACTTGATAAATCACAGCGCATAACATTCAGAATTAATCCACTACCGGTTAATTTGAATGTGAAAGGTAGTTCAGGTGTGTCAAACGTTTTACAGGTAAATGTGATTTCGAGAGTTGAGTTAAACGAATATATTATACATTCAGAATATCTTTTAAGGAATGGTTGATGAAGGTGCATTAAAATCCTAGTGCAATCACCGTGAGGCAGATTGTTCTTAAGCAAATTTTTCTCACAACTGTACACTCTAGTATCTAAGAATACTGCCATCTCTGGGAAAATTTGCTTATGACTACATTTACACTTACGAACATCATGTTCATTCAGGGATACAAAATATCTTGTGTCTTTACTGATTAATAAATAATCCTTTAGCTGATACATTGTGTGGATACCTACTTGGTTCCATTTCACAGGGTAAGTATGAGTTTTTTACATTTCAAAATTATGCTTGGATCTCATAATCGGTATAGAAACAATTACAGTTAATTGATCTTCAATCATTAAAGAATATGTGGTAGTTAATCTGTAATAAGCATATAAATTGTAGGAATTGACAGGGTAAATCATGCTGGATGATGCATCTAGCGTACATTCAATCAACAGCAACATTTGTAAAAATTGGTCTGGATGCAATAAAACACTATTCAAGCAATCATTTGAACTACTTTCTAGGGCTATTCTTAAATTGAGAGCACCAAATTTAGCGTTTGATAAACTGTCAGTAATTCTTAACAGTAGGGTGTTCAAACCTAAATGTGCACTCACAGCTTGAAGAATTGCATATAATTCATGGGTGGTTGCATTAATTTCACCATGAATTGTGTTAAAATGTGTAATGAACTCTTTCACAATTTGTTGTGATTAGTAATTGTGTTTTGCATATTTCTTAACACAATTATTTCATTAGAAAAGTTAACTGAATTTGTGTTAGACTACTGCTCTAGGGCTAGTATTTTATCATTTATGTCCAATAGATATTGGCTAGTTAAGGTACCAAATACAGTACGAAGAACTCTACCTCCAAAATCAAACCAGGCACGATTGCGCCTAATCAAGCTTTTATGTGGTAAGAGTTTTAAGAAACAGTTAATCTCTTGCTCATAGCTAGCGAACGTGGATTCTACTTGTATTTTCGCAGTAATCCAGTTGTTATACCAAGAGGTTCCAGTTTCCAAGACTGAATCATTATTCTTAATTGAACAGATCAAATCGCCAACAGAAGTGGCCTAGCGGTTCTACGCGTTACAGTCTGGAAACGAGCGACCGCTACAGTCGCAGGTTCGAATCCTGCCTCGGGCATGGATGTGTGTAATGTCCTTAGGTTAGTTAGGTTTAAGTAGTTCTAAGTTCTAGGGGACTGATGACCACAGCAGTTAAGTCCCATAGTGCTCAGAGCCATTTGAACCATTTGAACGGATCAAATAAATTTGTTTTTTAACAGAATCAAATTGTTGGTGAATCTCAGACAAATTATATTTAAGCACAACTGTAGCACTGTGTGTTGAGACTACCATGTCTGATTGTGGTTCAAACAACACACCTGCATTCTGTGATACTACGTCTACAGCATTAATGGAACACACTAACATAACAAAGAATGGAATTACAGTAAACATGGTTAATAAGTTCTACACACTAGAACTAAACAATGAATATAAAGAAATATACGTCTTCGGTGACCTGTGGAACAGATGTTATTTACACTTGAGCACCTTGCGCAGTAGCTGCGACTTTATGTTGCACAGCACTTCACATACGCACTCGGCTAAACGCAACACACCTTGCATTCACTCACACTACACACGCTTACCGAGGTTGTAAGTGTGCCTTGGGCTGGATCGCTGGGTTGACGGCGGCGACGTCTCGGGCTCGAAGTCTGGACTGTGAACTCGCGGTGCTCGGCTCCTGGATTTGGGAGCAGCTGGTCTGCCCCTCGGTCGGTCCTCGTCGTCGTCCTGCGTTGCTACAGGGAATCTACCCCGGTAGGGCTTTACACGTTTGACATGGACGACAACCGAACGAAAAGGCAGTTGGAGCTTTAGAGTGACAGGTGACACCACCTCCTATATCGGGTATGGTCCCTTCCAAAACTTCTTAAACTTTTTGACCTGCGACTTCTTTAGCACTACATTGCTCAGGTAGACAAAGTCTCCCACTCGATACTGCTGCGCGACTGCTTCGCAATCATCCTGCTTGGCTTGCTGAAGGAAGGACTGATGATTCCGCTGTTTCACTCCCCTCCATGCGTCCTTCAGTTTGCGAGCTAACTCCCTTACGTGTTCATTGCTGATTCCAGCTGTCGATCATCCAAAGTCCAAGGGTGAACGCATCTTCCGTCCATATACAATTTCATAAGGACTGAGGCCCGTTGATGAGTGCATTTTAGCGTTGTAGTCATTTACAACATATGGAAGACAGACGTCCCAATTATCGTGTTTGCTGCTTACATAGTGGCTAAGCATTTTAATGATGGTTCTGTGTACTCTGTCGACGCGACCATTGCCTTCAGGGTGTGCTGGTGTAGTTCTCAACTGCGTTATTTGCATCAGCTTACATGATAGTTTAAGTAAATCACTCATAAAATTCGTCCCTTCGTCACTGATAATGCTTAATGGAGATCCAAACTTTATAATCCATTCCTTCACAAAAACTTTAGCTATGGTTTCAGCACTTTGATCAGGTATTGGTACCATCATAAGATATCTGGAGAAATGATCTAATATCGTCAATATGTACTTGTTTCCATCCTTACTCTTCGGCAGGGGACTGACGACGTCTAACCCTATTCTTTCAAAAGGTTCACTAGTCTCCGGCAGTTCTTGTAATGGTGCCTTAGCTCTTCCCGAATTATTCCGCCTGTTGCGGGAATCACATTGTGAGACAAACTCAAATACGTCAGCCTTACGACTTGGCCACCAATACTTCTCAGCTACTTTGATATTCGTTGCCTTTTTACTGCAGTGTCCTGATAGTAAGGAATCATGTTATTCAGTTAGGATTCGCTCTCTCATGCTTCCTGGAATAACTAGGCGATTCCCTTTGCTAGTAACTTTGTACAGCAATCCATCTATTTCAACGAACTGTTGATCATTTTTCCATATTTCGCATTGTGGATCTTCTTCTTGGGCTGCTTTTAATTCCTCCTCACGGCTTATGGTGACACAAACACGAACCTTACGACTCATCACATCAGCATTCACATGTTGTTTCCCAGGACGATGGATAACTGTGAATTGGTAAGCGCTCAGTTCTAATGCCCATCTTGTTAGTCTCGAACTGGGTTCCTTTAAGCTCAACAGCCATTTAAGTGCGGCATGGCCTGTGATTACAGTGAATTCTCTTCCTGTTAAGAAACATCTGATTCGTTTGATACCAAAGACCAGAGCACAAAGTTGCTTTTCATTGGTAGTGTAGTTACATTTCGCCTTATTCAATTGCTGGAAAGCAAATGATACTGGACCTTCTTGAGCATCAAATTTTTGGGACCAAAAAGCACCAACTGCAAAATTTGAAGCATCTGTGGAGAGGATGAAGGGCTTACTGAAATCCAGATAGGCCAAAACTGGAGCTGTGGTTAGAGCAGTTTTCAGTTTTTCCATTGCATTTTTACATTCTGTTGACCAATTGAATGTGGCTCCTTTTTTAAGTAACTGTGTCATTGGCCTTGCGATATCTGCATAATGGGTTATGAAGCGACGATAGAAATTCGATAAACCCAAAAATGATTGTAGTTCTTTGACTGTTTGTTGTTCAGGAAAGGTTTTGACAGCTTCGATTAATTTTGGAGAAGGGCGGACACCTTCACTGGTTATAACATGTCCAAGGTACTTCACTTCACTTTGTGCGAAGTGACATTTATCTATTGATAAAGACAAGTCCGCACTTCTGATACGCTTAAGTACTGCTTGAAGTCTCTCAGTGTGTTGCCTCATGTTTTCACCAAAAATTATCACGTCGTCAAGGTATGCAAGAGCTTGTGTTGGGGTGAGCCCACGTAAAACAGAATCCATTAGGCGTTGGAAGGTAGCTGGGGCGTTACGTAGTCCAAAGGGCATACGGAGGTGTACACTCCTGTTGCAGTTACAAATGAAGTTTTTGCTTGATCATCTGGATGCACTGTTAATTGGTGATATCCACTAGTTAGATCACAGACTGAGAATATGCGACATCTGCCCAAATAGTTCAGGGTTTCTACCAAGTTTGGTAATGGGTAAATGTCTGGTGTGATGACGGCCTTTAAAGCTCGGTAATCAAAGCAAAATTGGAACTGTGGTTAGCCCAAAACAGATTTCTTCTTTACTAGGACCACTGGTGATGACCATGGTGGATTAGCAGGATCTCTTGGTTTAATAATTCCGGCCTCTAGTTGTTCCTTGACCATATCTTCGACCAATTCTCTTTGACTGAATGGAATTCGGTAAGGCTTCTGCGTGGATGGTGCTGCATTTCCAGTGTGTATGCGATGCTAAACTAAGTGAGTAACAGGCAAATTTGAGCGTTCTCTGAAAGGATCTGAATACTCTAACAAAACAGGTGCTAAAATCTTCTGATCATCAGCTGACAAATGTTCAATCTTCTTCCAAATTTTATTCTTTAATTCGATTTCATTTTCAGCTGCTTGTTTCAATGTTTCAGTATCACTACAAGAATCTGTTTCCGTGACTGCTACATCCGCTGCTTCGTTTGGAATCGGTATTACATCATCTTTACTTATGCTCGACACTTCAGCGACCTTCGTTCCTCGTGGCGAAACGACATCTGTATTGCTCATATTCGTTATTGTTATTGGTACTCTCGCCACGTTCGGCCTCACCATTGTAGTACGCTTATACTTCGGGCAACATAACATTGCATTGTGTCCAATAATTCACAATTTTCCGACCGTTCGGTCAACAACACAGCTCCTTTTCTGATCAGCGGTGACTTTACTTCAACATGGATTGTCTTTCCTGTTCCCTGAGGAACTTGCTGTGGCTGAGTAATTTGTACTTCGACTCGGAGGGTTCCAACTGATGCGTCGGTCGGGGTGATCGGTCCCTCGACGTCAGAATTTTGGCTCCTTTGATTCCGACATGAAGAATGATTTTCCAGGTTGTAATTGTTACGGCCTAGTCTGATCCTTCCTTCTGCAACAAATATCTCTGCCCCGTTTGCGGATAAGAAATCAAATCCAAGTACATCATCGTAGCGCGTTTCATTATTAGAAACCACTTGCACCGTTGCTGTATATTTGTCCTGGCCTAGGCACAATTCTACGTCAACTTGTCCATAGTTACGTAGTTTCCCATTGTTCAGCCCCCGCACATTAAACATTGGCGGTCTCAGCTTGTCCCTTTCGTTTATAGAACACCACATCAATGAGGTCTGTGCTCCCGTGTCGATCAATAATTTAATATTTTTTCCGCAATAAACAGCACCTATCACGAAGTCATTATCGAATTGATTTTCAGCTGCACTATCAGGAATCACTGCCTCGGGCAAGGGGCGGACGCTGTGGTGGCACGTACGTCCCCGCAATCGTTTAAAGATCTGCCGAGTTTTCTGCTGCTCACATTTGGTTTCTTTTTGTTGCGACAGTTCCTCGCCAAGTAACCCTGTATCCCACAGTTGTGGCAGGTCCTGTTCTCCTTACAGTCCTTGTGCTTGTGACCGGGCCTATTGCATCGGTAACATTCCACATTTGAGTTCAACACGCGACGTTCTTCTTTTCGCATGTCATTTGGGCGTCTCAATGCTTCGACAAAACCAACAGCTGCCTCTACTGCTTTTTGAAATGTTTTACAGCGTGCAAGTCTGACTACTTTTTTTACTTGTTCCCCATACAACCCGTGGATGAATGTGTCAAGTGCTCTCTGATCGGCTTCCAAAAGCTGGATCCGGTTCTCATTTTCGTCCTCTACAAGTTTGTAAGTCTGAGCATTTATGTTTCGGATTCTATCAGCGAATTGCTCGATAGAATCGTCACTCCACATGCGCAAACTGTGAAGTTACTCACGGTAGAATCTGATTGCATTTTTGCGTTTGAACCTCTGAACCACTACCGTTTTAAAATAATTGTAAACTTCTGTTTTCACGCAAATCGGCTCCGTACCAATGAAATTTTGTGCCGCTCCTTGGATTCTCAATTTAGCAACTGCTAGCTTATCTGAATCAGTCCACGAACCCAACAGAGCTGCGCATTCGAGTTTCCGAAAAAATACTTTCACATCTTCCTCAGGTTTTCCACTGAACACTGGTACAGATAGCAACAGTGAAAAATTCTTTATTGGAACAGAAGTGCCGTCATGTGACAAATCAACCGGGAGGCTACGCTCGCTTTTATCTGCTTTTAATTGTTGAATCTCTCTTCGTAGTTCTTCTATAACGGTTTGGAGATCGACCGTGTTACTCGCGTTTGCGTCTACCATTTTGAATGCAGATACCGGTCACTCAATACAGAAAAATTTAAAATCCATCACTGTCTTTCGTTTTAAGCCAGTCTGAGTAGACTAACCTGAATTCCAGCGCTGGATGTCCCCGTGTTGTCGAACGATGTCCTTGGCTGTTGCTGCTAGCTGTGTTGTCGTGAAGATGCTCCGATGTTAAGTTTACACATCGCTGCACTTTTCAGGACTGTGGGTTTCCCGAAAATAATCCCACTTCTGACACCACTTTTCTAACTGGGTCTTTTGGACGGGTGAGTAAAGTGTTATTGCGTCCATTGTTTTTAGGATGGGATGCGTTAGCGGTAATTCCGGGTAGTGCAGAATGTGGAACACGGAAAACTTAGTTTTACCATTTATTAATAAAGACGGTGCGACAATGCATTACGCGCGTCTGGTATCCCGTCATCACTGTGTTGAGTAGTGCGATTATACATGCCAATGATTTTGTGGTAGGATGTTTAGCCATTTGCATGTCCCTTGAAGATTAATTGCTTCCACCTCCGGTTTTTAATCGTCATTTTCAACCGTTCGACAATACTAGCTTTCAAATGGGAAAATGGTGAATAGTGATTCATCTCAATTCGTTCCGTTACTGTTTTGAAACGCCTATTGTAAAATTCACCTCCGTGATCGGTCTGAAGGTTGTTGAGACATCGATTCGTTCCAGTCTGCAATGGTTGTTCGAAAACCTCCAAAACCTCCTTCCCCGTCTTTACCTTCACAGGTTTGGCCCAAGTGAATTTTTAATATATATGAATGACAATTGAAATGTTCTTGAAACTGATATTTGACAGTGAGTAGTCATGCGTGTCTACAAGATCAGCCTGTCATAAATCATCCAGTCCTCGTTTTTCACATGCCCACACAGAAATTTTCTGCAAGCAGGTTTGTGAAGCTCATGAACAACTTCCCCATAATTACTCGATTATGTGTCTTTCTCAAAGCTCAGATATGGTTGATAATATTTCTTACGTGTGACCCATATTCCCTGTAGCAGCTGATGCTCTAAGTAGTCGTCATTGATCTACGATTTTATTTAGGTCATCGTAAAATATACGCTCTAGAGATAGACTATTCAGTCTTTTAGGCTGAACTTCAACTCCTTTACCTTCGCTTTGTGCAGCTGCTACCATGCTTTAATTATATTCTTGTAATTGTTACTCTTTGAGACTTTCATTCATCCTTTGGGGGTCATGTGTGATGGTCATGCATTATATTTAACAATATGCTTTTAAATCTTTTGGGGTACACTTTTTGACATTCGACTTTTTTGAGAATATTAGCTGTAACAAATCAGACCTTGTTTCAAATTCCTTATCCCCACGTCTTATTTTATTCTCAGTTAAACACACTGGATGCCTACATAACAGATAGTGTTTTGTCATGCTGACCACATATGTTCTATCTAACTCAGCATTACTGTAACGATTAATAAATTCAGTAATATCATTTACTCCGTCGCCATCTTCTTCTTCTTTTCTGCCTCCATCCATTGTGCATGACAGCTCTTTCAGTCTGTTAGTTAATGGCTTAAACGTTTCTGAGATATATTGATGTCGTCACAGCTGCCCTAACTTTAACAATCGTAACTTCCTTCGAATAGCCTTCTGCACCTCAATATCTTTTCGCTTTGTCGACGAGATTTTGCTGTATACTAAGCCGTTTTTGAGAGAGTTTACAACCTACATATACTTTGAGACTACTTGTGATGATGGGAGTCAAGTGATTTAGCTTCGCCTTGCTATATCCACGCATATCTCTTAGTTTTACAATTCACATTGCTGTACTCTAGCATTCAACACCTTGACATTTGCGTCCTCTGAATGAGTGTACGATGTGTGTGCATACTTGTCCATTGTCTAGATTATACTGATACAGTTACATTTTGATGCACTGCCTTTTATGCATAATCTCATTGAAGTTTGGTCTATGTCGGTCCTCACTCAATTTCCTAGTTTTATCTGTAACTAGAAAGCCATACTGCGAGTTATTCCAGCTATCCCCACATATGGTAACAAATCCATTGAATGACATTTCAGTTCCTGTATGTGCTTGGAAAATATGCTTCAGATTTGGAATGTCCTGTTTGAAAGCAATAATAATGTTTGTATTATCCGGTATCATCTGTTATCATCTGCTTCTTGATCCCTGAGTATGTGTGGCTCAAATAAACTGTATTGACCTGCATATGGTAGCCAAAGCAGAAATATCGGCGGATCTCATTCTGATTTTTCAATGTGACGTCGTTAAATATGAATATGCTGTTTGACTTTACTTTCTCAGGTTGTGGAATATCACTGCTTTCGCAAAACGTCTGGAATGTTACTCCCTCAACGCTGTGCAAAATCTCCTTCAGTAGCTGCTGATATTTTGGCTGAAAAAGAGTTGTTGAAAAATATATACATCATGGAAGTGGACTCCCTCAGGCTGTTTAACAGTGTTAGAACTAGATTAGTTATCCCACAGCCTGAAGTTCCAATAACCAAAGCACATGTAATATGGGGAAGTAATGACCACTTCGTCTTGTTCTTTTGGTTTCCAGGTTCATTATTGCAGGACCAGTCGCTTACCACAAGATTCTTGTGGTGAGGTTGTTTCATCCACTCGATCATGGTGGTAGCCACTCGTTTACATTGAAACGTATGGGGTTTTATAAACGCTCAGAATAGCTGGTTATATAAACAAACTTCAAGAATATCGTAATTCAGTGCCCACATCTGGTAATATTGAATCACACGCTTCTACCTCCATCGATGCACAGCATGCACCATAGAGATGAGCTATGGTTTCTTCCGATGGGCGGATACTTTGGCAAGCTAACTCCCATAATGTCTCATAGAATTGTTAGATACATGACCGCCATCCTTGTTGACACTCTAAATCTCTCTGTATTATATAGCTGATTCATTAAACTATAAAAAGTGTGCTTCTGTAGATGTTTGCGCAATCTGTTGTTAAATATTTTAACTGTACCAGGGACGTCGATTACAGAGATTGTATGTTCACCCAGTATCAGCGAGGGAGAGCAAACGTTTCCGTGGAACAAGGCCCTAATCTGCATTGATACATCGCATAGTCAACGCCGTTCATCTATGGATAATACTACTTTAACGTCACGAAATCGGAAGTATTCAAATGCTACCAGTGAGTGGAACTCCCTATTCGATATCATACCAACACTGACACACACACACACACACACACACACACACACACACACACACACACACACTCGCTGGTGTTCAAACAGTAGTTTTTGCTGAACAGCATAATGTTCACATCAGGTGCCCGCTGCAGCAACGTCTTCACTTCATCTGCAAGGAAAAGACACTAATTATTAGTTAAGCTTATTTGCCTTATTGTCCCTATTCACCGCCATCGGCGTTAATACTGACTCTGCCTCGAAGCAGGAAGTGTTGATACACGTCTTAACATCCTTATCTTTTGGCGTTGCTCTCACAAGTGGCAAGTGGATGAACTATTTATCGATCACTGTAAGTATAATTTCGTGACTTCAATAATTACATGAAGTCCATGGAGTCCTGTTGCAACAAAGAATGTTGACCTTTATACTGCTTCTGAGGTAGTAAAAAGTGCTTATGCTTATCCTTACTATTATTATTATTGTTATCATCATCACCTAACATGTTTATTCTCATATGGTTAGAACATTGAGGTGGCCTGGATGATAAGCATCTCAGAGCCAGAAGTGGCATGTCGATCTCTGTTTTCATATTTGCTGACAAAATTCTCATTAAAGTTTCTAGAACACCACAGCAACAACAGCAAGTTGTCTCAATATCTTCATCGTCAGCGCTCCAAAATAAATTACGTTAATATAACAAATTGAATGGTTAGCAGCGAGATGTAGGAATGGCAGACGTTTTTTTAAAATAATTCCAGTCGACGTCTTTATCAGTCATTGTCATTGTCAAGACTTGAATGTAGCAAGAGGACGCTGTATGTGGATATGTTTTTAAAAACCTTACAATTGGCTGCTACTTTAATAGTAACAAAACATAATGACGATTGTAGGTAGATCAATGCTTACATGCATCTTGCGTTGACAGGCATTTTAGGAAGTGAGGAGGGATGGAGTGGTGGAAGGGGACAAATTGACCTCCCCTTCGTCCTCTCTCTTCCTTGATCTTGGCAAGTGGCAGGAGCTCATGATTCCTTGAATGGCCTTGGAGGTAGGGAAGTGATGATGCTGATGTCGACGAAATATGACGAGCAGAATTGCATGATATTTCCCAGAATAACCATTTGGTTGGGTTCAAGTTTATCTCATACCCGAAGTGCCCTACTACTGCCCTTCCTGTTGCCAACCAGATAACCTCCAAGACAGAATGTGTGTACCCCAGCTGTCTGCGTGAAATGTTGTTGTTGTTGAAGAGAGTGAAAGTTTTCTAAATATATGTGTATTGTGTAAATGAGGTGGAAGTTGTGTACCAGCTCATTATTTACCTAGTAGAATTTCGGAAACTGCCTAGAGACCTCATCCAGGCTAGCACGCCGACCCTCGTTATCTGTCAAGTGGATGTGACCTGTAGCCGGCACACCTCCCTGTCCCGGAAGCAGTGCATTAACATGCATAGTTATATATGCAGGTCATATTAATTTTTTCATTCAATTTATTTTACATTTGTTGGCGTCCAGTGTGAGGCCATTGACAAATCAGTCCCTCAACCAGTTTGTAATTGACTGCATTTTTTGTTTCCAGCATGGGACTTCGATTTGATTTAATCCTCTGTTCATTGCTAGTGTGAGGATTTTGAAATTATTAGACATGACTCGGGAATAACTAACGTCCTACAGTGGCCACTTGAAGACCAAGGAAACGACTCACCTTGAAGGGGACAAAATGGTAGATGTGATTTACATGTATAGATACTAAATGATTACAGTTTCAGAAAAACTGAATGATTTATACAAGAGAAAGTGCTTACAAATTGAGCAAATCAATTACGTGTTGGTTCATCTCTGGCCTTTATGTAAGCAATTATTCGGCTTGGCGTTGATTGACAGAGTTGCTAGATGTTACCCCGAGGAATATCGTTCCAAATTCTCTTCAACTGGCGCCTTAGATAGTCAAAATCTCGTGCTGGTAGGAGGGCCTTGCCCATAATGCTCCAAACGTTCTCAATTGGGGAAAGGCCCGACGACCTTCCTCGTCAAGATAAGGTTTGGCAAGCACAAAGATGAGCAATAGAAACTCTCCTCGCGTGTGAGCGGGTATTGTCTTGCTGAAATGTAAGCCCACGATGGCTTGCCACGAAGGGCAACAAAATGCCGCTTAGAATATCGTCTATATAGCGCTATGCAGTAAGGGTGCCGCGAATAGCAAACAAATGGGACCTGCTAAGAAATGAAATGACACCCCATACCATCACTTCTGGCTGTCGGGCAGTGTGGAGGGCGACAGTCCGCTTCATACCCTTCCGCTATAAGGGGCGTCTCCAGACACGTCTTCGCTGATCATAGGGTCTCAGTTCGAAGTGCGGTTCGTTAATGAAGTCAATTCTACTCCAGTCAATGAGATTCCAGGCCAAATGTTCCTGACAACAATGAAAACAGGCTAGCTAGTGTACAGAGTTCAATGATAGTTAGTGCAAGGGGCGCCATGAGTTCCACCCCCTTTCTGTGAGCCGTCTATTAACGGTTCTTGTTATCACAGAAGCACCAGTTTGACGTCGAATCGATGATAAAGATGAATCCGGGACTCTGAGTGCCTCTCTGACAATAGTTCAACCCTCATGTTCTGTCGTTCCTGTAGATCAACCGCTTCGTTCTTGACACTATGTTCGGATATGTTTCACCCATTTCTGCCAACATCGTCGATTAGTAGCATCGCTCCTATCTAAATGTCGAGCGATTCGCCGATTACTCCATCCAGCTTCTTTGAACCCGGCTATACCTCCTTTCTCACAAGCTGACATCTGTGTATATTGTTCATGCGCCTATCTGCGAGGAACATTTACTGTCCAACTGTGTACACAGAATGAAACTCGCAAAGACTTTATGCACTGGTATCGAGATGTCCCACGTCTGCTATCCTAGTTATTTGAACAGTAAAATTGCACAGCATCATCACACATTCATCCGTTGACCGACAAACTTTATAATTTTGCATTTTCCGTCGATATCTGTAGGAATATCAGTTTGTGACCAATTTGCGTTAAGTCCTGCGGGGTGTGTGTGTGTGTTTTTTTATTTATTTATTTTTTTGTGGAAGTTGATAGTTTCATAGTTTCGTACGTGATGCGTGTACGTGTGCTGAATGTAATACGAATGAACTGAATGTAGCAGGAGTAGATAGCGTATTTATTGTCTGTTGCCCCAACATCTGCTGAATCCTGTGACGTAGCTTTGTACTTGTGATTAAAATGTATAGTTTCTTCTGTGTCAGTATTTGGTTTTATGTCTCCATTGTTCGGTCTGCTGTTAACAGCCCCATTGTTTTGTTTCTGTCACTTCGTTCTGTGAAGTACTTTTGTTTCTTGTTTACACCTTCTATGTATTTGTGGTCTGAAAAGATGACAGACATGGAAGCCAATAAGTCAGTCGCGCGAATTTCAAGAGTGAATAGGGAAGCATAAGTTACTTCCGTGGAGGGTATACAAAGCCACCGTCCTCTGGACGACACTCCTAATGTTAGAAAGCACCGCAGTACACTTGGTTCAAATAAAACAGGGGAAGGTAGAGACAGCAGTGCAACTCGACCGACTGAGACAGGAGAAACAGCCACGATTTGCGAGACTAGAACCGAAGCTGAAACTCTGCTATCAAAAGCTTATTGTCAAGTAACAGGAGTTTGAGGTGACTTGGAGGCAGAGACAAAAGATACGGGTGGATGTATCGACAGTCTAGGGGGGTGCTGGAAAACGCGTGTTATGAGAGTGTTGCCAGCGTGGACAGAATGGTGAAAGCAAAAATCGCGGAGATCACTACACACGTATACAATGAAAAGGACTAGTTACATGCGTACACAGCAGGCAACTAGTAGACAATTGCACAACTCGCAAAAAAGAGTTTCTGCTCTTGAACAGGAGATGTCTGCAATAAGACAAGAAAGTGTCCTTATGAAGAAGGTTCTCTTGACAGTTCTGCATGCTGCTTTTCCGATGTATGGATATACCACCACCTTGGTTCGGTCGAACGCGAAGTATTCACTCGAAGGTGTACTTGAAGAATCTAAACCTGTAACTCTCGGCAAAAGGGGTGGCAGAGTGCACTGTGTTGCTAGTTGTGTGACAAATGCTTGAAAAGCTGTCTGGCCTGATGTGATGATTTTTCACAACAGTGTGTACATAGTTGCTTACATCCATGTATTTGCCAACGTACTGGAACCTAGCCGCACAAGCGGGCGCGAAAATAAGCAGATACCAGAGGCAGTATGCACCACGGCACATCAATCTATGGCAATATCCCTGTGCACTTTGTCGTTCTGATAGGGTATATTGATGACAAGATGACACATTACGAATTGTGTAGAGCGCTGCGCAAGTAGTAGGGAGATGGCGGTGCTGGTGCAATTTTGATATCTAATTTGTATGGAAATAAATGAAATCATCAATTAATTCCCCCCCCCCCCCCAACCCACCCACACTTCCATCCCCAGATGACGTTACGTGTTTTCTCAATTCCCCTCCACCCCAACCACATTCACATCCCCAGATGACATCATGTATTTTCTCAGCTTGCACGTAGACACCAGCGATCTCCCTCTCCCCCCTCTCCCACTTACCCTATTGGTGCGTGTTGGGAATTTCGAGTTTTGGTGGGAATTTCTTTGTCCCATGGCTGTGCTAACTTTCCACTCCATCCCAAAACAGGAAATGGCGGAAATTAAAAATGATTGTGACCTGTCCAGTACTCGAACAGCAGTCCTCCTGGAAAGAAAGACCAAGTGCAACCACCTCACACAATTGTACTACCAGAGACGCCTAAAATTGGTAGTAGCCAATAGGAATGCAGCATCCAATCACATTGGGGATATAAAGTGGGCCCAGCAGCTCTGCAGCCTTGCAATTGGCTGTAAATAAAAAATGGTGGTGCCCTTTCCAGGATTCGAATCCTTGTCCTTCTGAATGGAAAGCCCAAGTGCACCCCCAGCACATGAAAACTGCCCAGATGTAGGAGAGAAAGATTAGGTTAGTGTACTTTTTTTTTCGTTGGGAAATTGACGTAAAAATCGGTCCTACTGATGTAATTAATGATAAAGACCGTATCTAATTACGCAAGTATATCTATAGCGCTAGACAAGGACTGCCTAAAATCGCAATACAGCTCAAAAACTGACGATAACATAAACTGTGGTTCTCCTGATTGGAAAAAATTTCACAGTACCACTAGAAACTAGACTGTCGCGTAAGGTACTATGTTTTTGGTGGCAAATTTGTTCAACTGATAAGATGCTGGTGTTGGACAGAGAGGACTTTAAGAAGTGTAACACCTGTAAGCATACAGCTGAGGACATAATGCAACACATGTAGTGGAGAAAGTCGACGTCCCAAAAGACTGCAGAGGGGTTAGTAGTAGAACATGCATTCTCCTCGATAGGCGCTCACAAACATCCGAAATTCAAGACTCTCTTACCTCTCCTCATCCCTAGTATCCGTCCCTCTCTCCATACATCCACTTAGGGGGGTGGGTGGGGAAATACGATTTTCTGTCGCCCACAACCCTACTGGCGCGTTCAAGCTGGCTGTGTTCCCTCTCCGCATTGAGGCAACGGTCCTTCGCCATCACAAAAGCATATATAGTCAGCTAAGCAATAGGAGATAAAAGGACGGCTGTCCCAAGTACAACTTGCTCACCTAAAATATGGCAACAAAGCCCCATCTCTAACACCACCGATAATGGTTAGGGAGCGCACCTCCGGCGGCGACCTCACACAGCCTAGGCACGCCTTCAAAGTCTCCAATAGGCCTGTCGTTCTACAATGGGAAACACTTTTATTTAATGTCAACACAACTCTTTCTTGTAATTTGTGACATGTACTTCTCGGAAAGACTGGACCCCTTCGGAACAACAACGAAATTCCAGAGAATGGTCCAGATGGTCCACAGCGTCAGTACAATGTGTCGCCATGAGGACATGGATGGGCTGTCAGCGTTATCGACGCCAATAAAAGCTACACATACAATACAGCGCGACGCAGGCATTCCCCAGCACTAAACTGTGATAAATGACGGCTAGCCTCACCATAGGTTTCTTGTCTAAAAGAACAGCCACGACCTCCTACAGACCTAAGCCACAACACTGTTATGAGCACTGGGAATTTGTATTTAACATCATCTCTTCTCCTATAATCAAGTATCTATTAAAAAGGGAAAACACAATCGCGACGATAATAAACGTTCTCTTTCCATGAAAATAGGCGAAGTCCATTTTATTTCAGTTTATAAGTAAAATCGCTGTAGTTTTTACATTCAGCTGTAGAATATAATCCGCATCTCATTATTTTACGACATACAACGAAGTGCACTGCCGCCGATTACAGATGATCAGCAGAGACATGTCCACCCGTCGTAAAATCGGGAAAAAATCTTTCACTATTTTGATGTGAAAACTACAGATCACCACAGAATGCCTCATTATTTTAAAATCGGAGTAAAGAAAAAGCGAGAATTTAAACTCTGAAGAAAAAACATCTATATTAAGCAATATCTTTCAGCTTCATGGATAAATTACAGGCCGGCCGGTGTGGCCTTGCGGTTCTAGGCGCTTCAGTCTGGAACCGCGTGACCACTACGGTCGCAGGTTCGAATCCTGCCTCGGGCATGGATGTGTGTGATGTCCTTAGGTTAGTTAGGTTTAAGTAGTTCTAAGTTCTAGGGGCCTGATGACCACAGATGTTAAGTCCCATAGTGCTCAGAGCCATTTGAACCATTTTTTGATAAATTACACGATCCGAGAGCGTCTCTTGTGTTCAAATCCGTGTTTGTTAGTAAACGGTCATGCACGTGTGCATTGCAAATATTTCAGACACGTGCATTGCGAACATTTCAGACACGTGAAATAACATTAGAGAATACAATCGTTCACGCCATTAGCTCACATGTCGAAAAATTCGTAATCGTTTTACGTTAGACAACAAGCTATAATTCAAGAGAACATAGCTGTTTCGTTCACTATGGCAGGTCTCGTTTTACCAGTGGGATGCTATATCATACTCAGCGTTTACAAAACAAGTCGGAGAGCTTGTCTGGTCCTGTGTAGGTGGGAGATTGAAATTTCGTTTAAAGATATCGCCACAACGAAGAAAAAAAAAACGCCCGTCAACTATCATTCTGTGGTGCCCTCGCCGTCTCTTCCATCCACCAGACGGCACGCCATTGTTACGAAATTGATGGACTAATTAATTAAATTGATCATGAGAGTCACTCTGCATGGCGAGTAAGCTTTTTCAGCAGTCGGATTACACTCACCAGGTAAGTCAAGTGGGAATCTATGGAGAGCAGACAATGTTCTTTTTGAGGAACACTATTGATGACTGACTTTTGAAGCTGACCACAGAGGACTTCTACAGCTCAAAACATACATTTCGCGTAAGGACCGCGCTATTAAAAACACGATCATAAAAACTGTGTTACAGTCACACTGCATAAAAAGCGGTCTTGAGTCTACAGGCACACACAGGTCGCTGATAGTACAACACTTTCTGATAGAAATCGATTTGGAATCAAGTCTAAAGATTCAACCACATGCGATGGATCCTGTAGATATGACTTTTAATGATTACAGCCAATGGTGAATGATAATCATGCCATTGTCATATCTCGAAACGAGTCACCTTTTTCGAACTTATCTGGTAAGGATCCCATACAGTAAAAACTTCAGCGCTGTTTTTTAGTTAGTCCCTCTTCAACTTGTAACTGCTCCTCAGTCTCTACCTCGCCCTTCCTGCATCTTTGTCCATGTGATCGTCCTCATTTAAGTCGGACCTGAACGTATGTCGGAGAGCGCTATATCTAAGACCTTCTGCATTCCATGGACAAACAGAACGAGTTAATGTGACAGGACCACGTTTTGACCACTAAGTGGAAATGAGAACATGTTGTTGTAGCTCCACCAACCGTGGACAATGTGTAAGGCCAGTGCCAAACGAAGCTTTCCCCTGCAATATGAAGTGGTAGAGCAGTTATGGTGGTGTTCCTTCTTGGGAAACGTAGGAAGACTGCACATTATACGGGACATGGAAGAAGGATGAGGATTTTGCTGCTGCATTGCAATACCTCACCAAACTTTATACAGGTACTGCAGTCCGAAGGAGATCTGCGTCTCTCAGGATGCATTCATGTCTGTCACCTAAACATTCTCTGTCACCCCAGTATTTTTTACAATCCAACAGACAAAACCGACGAACTGTGTTGTTATTTGATACAGTGTTTTCTTTCTGCTGTAACACATGCAACCAGTGCATGAATACAGTTACATACAGCTCCATCATTTTTTTACCATCACGACTTCGAGGTCTCAGTCAGGTGCAAAACCGACACTAACGTGTCTCAGTCCATGGCTCTCAGAGAAAACTGGACATCACATGGTATAAATTATGTTGCTGCTGCTTCCACAATAAACACAGGATGACTGAAATAAAAGACAGAGGCGGAGTTCCTTATTGACAAAAAAATGCAGAAGACATCGCGACATATGGAAACTGGTAAAGATTTGCGGCGTTGTGGAGCGTTTATAAACAGCTGTCCGAGGGTGATTAATGACCTCTACATTCAAAGTTCTCTTTCATTGTGACGTGGTAGCAGATGTCTAGTTATCCCGTGTCGACTGATCCGCATATTGCAGTAATGTATGCGACTACTGATTCGTTGCAGACCATCCTCATAGGGTATGCTCTCACTAAGACTCTCTCTCCATCTGAAACAATTGATGTCAGTCAATCATCAAGTATTAATCAACAGTGTACCAGAGAATGGATGGGAAGGAAAAGACGCTGCTATTTACTGTAATAAACACCACAGTTGTTAGTGGGATCAATTTTACCAATTCCACAAATTTTTCTGTAATTTCAACACCGACCAATGAGCGAGCAGCGTGCTTCCCAGTTTCTCTATCATCGCCAAACCACCCCTCCACTACTTTGAGAGTTGTTTTGTTGTTGTGGTCTTCAGTCCTGAGACTGGTTTGATGCAGCTCTCCATGCTACTCTATCCTGTGCAAGCTTCTTCATCTCCCAGTACCTACTGCAACCTACATCCTTCTGAATCTGTTTAGTGTATTCATCTCTTGGTTTCCCTCTACGATTTTTACCCTCCACGCTGCCTTCCAATACTAAATTGGTGATCCCTTGATGCCTCAGAACATGTCCTACCAACCGATCCCTTCTTCTGGTCAAGTTGTGCCACAAACTCCTCTTCTCCCCAATCCTATTCAGTACCTCCTCATTAGTTATGTGATCTACCCATCTAATCTTCAGCATTCTTCTGTAGCACCACATTTCGAAAGCTTCTATTCTCTTCTTGTCCAAACTATTTACCGTCCATGTTTCACTTCCATACATGGCTACACTCCATACAAATACTTTCAGAAATGACTTGCTGACACTTAAATCTATACTCGATGTTAACAAATTTCTCTTCTTCAGAAACGCTTTCCTTGCCATTGCCAGTCTACATTTTATATCCTCTCTACTTCGACCATCATCAGTTATTTTGCTCCCCAAATAGCAAAACTCCTTTACTACTTCAAGTCTCTCATTTCCTAATCTAATACCCTCAACATCACCCGACTTAATTCGACTACATTCCATTATCCTCGTTTTGCTTTTGTTGATGTTCATCTTATATCCTCCCTTCAAGACACCATCAATTCCGTTCAACTGCTCTTCCCAGTCCTTCGCTGTCTCTGACAGGATTACAATGTCATCGGCGAACCTCAAAGTTTTTATTTCTTCTCCATGGATTTTAATACCTACTCCGAATTTTTCTTTTGTTTCCTTTACTGCTTGCTCAATATACAGATTGAATAACATCGGGGAGAGGCTACAACCCTGTCTTACTCCCTTCCCAACCACTGCTTCCCTTTCATGTCCCTCGACTCTTATAACTGCCATCTGGTTTCTGTACAAATTGTAAATTTGAGAGTACCATATGCAATATTGCGAATGTAGATAGGTGACTGTGCAGTATCTCCATTCATTCTTAATTCTCAAACGTATATATACCAAAGTATACCAGACAGCGTTCTATACTGATCTACATATTTCTAGTACCTCGATCATAGTGCGTTATTTACGATTCCGATTGCCCATCTTTCCCTATGTGGCTGGGAGTCACAGAACATTCTCGCATTCTTAGGATAAAGTAGCAGATTGACAGATCTCCCGCACTGTCTTTGACCAACCCTCCCTGAAACTGTGTCACCGATTTAATTTGCAGCTGACGATAAGTAGGTTACTATATGCACACTATGCATCAGACCCAATCGAGTCCGTAACTGTTGTTCGGCAAGGACTGTTCCGCACTAATCTTACTCACAGCACCGATCCAAATGTACAAGATCTCTCCCGTTGCCGCATGTCGAGGAGGTTAACGCCCCTTATCGGTGTACCGCACGTATGAGAGTGTTGTGATGATATAACAGACATTATGTAGAAGAAACGTGTAGTTTATGCATGATGGAGCTCCAGACGGACGTAGTTTGAAGCATTTTACGTAAATGAACTACGCTATGAATTCTACAGTATTGTTCTAGTGTCTGGGGTCAGTATCAAGAAGGTATTGGTACGAGAGAAATGAACACACATACTCCTTAGGCTACACAGTTCTGCACTTAAAATATGCTGTATTAATAGAGTGGTCCTGTTTCTGATCTATTAGTCGTGTGGAGTGCAACATTGTTAATATTCCAGAACATAGAGCAAACACACTGCAGCTGTAGAATATGTGGTTGGCAGTGACTGAATGCATTCGAGAACAGTGCTATACTATGCCGTCCGATCAGAAAACAGTGCATTTGCACTAAGTGTTGATAACTGTACTACATTTACTTCTATAGGCATAAGTGACATAAAATCGATAAAATTATGAAAAATGAATGAAAATACATATAAATTGATGGAAAATGCGCCAAAAGTGGGGGAATGGAGAGGAATGAGTGGGTACAGACATGTCTTCTTCTTGGTGCAGGAAAGTTCTTGTGCATGGGAATGAATATGCGGCAAGAGGAATATGAAAAAAAATCACAGAGAATACCTGGAACCAGAGAAACAGTCACTTTTTTGTGGACAGCGATTAGACGGTTGGGATAGAATGTTTAATGTGGATGACCATCAGACGTAGAGTAATAAAATTATATTTGTCAGGTCAGAAGCCCAGGTGTGAACCCAAAATTTTCAACAGCCCGCTTATATCATTTTGTAAACTGCCCTTACCTAATGAGCGATGTATTACAGGCTGGGGTAGCTGTAATATACAACTACAGAAAGGGTCGCATGTTTGATCCTGTGCAGGACTGTTTATATGTTTTAAACTCTAATAAACTATATTTACAATATGCTTCTCTGTGTTCTCCACCTATCATAGTCATGTGGTGTGAGCTAACAAAAACTTTACACACATTTGCTGCATGGCTTTCTTTTAGCAACACTCTACTGTATGTTTCTTGATGAAATAGTGATACATGGAAGTTGACAGCTGTCTCTGATGTTTTCCCGCAAGAAAAGAGCCATCTGCCTCTAAACTGAGATGGATCTGTGTTAAACGATGATACAAAGTGGATGGTGTGATGGACTGAGAGGGGCTGTAGCGATGCCTGATTTAATGGTAGACTGATGATATGAATAAGACAGAGGGCGATGTTGCTGCATGCCAATTATCATGCATTTAATCATTTTTTTCCGTTGTTCTCTTGGAGTGTATCAGTTGTGTGGTATAACCTGCGATCAACTAGTACACAATTCCATGTTCTGTGTGTGTGACTTAGAGCACCATCTATCTGTGATCGTTAACAGCAAACATCTCATATGACAGTCATCTGAGGATTTCCAATGCATATGTGATGTTCATCATCATCAATGGAAACCCTGTTTTGGCGCCCTCATCTATACGAACAAAGATGTATGCCATTTACTCTATTTCTCTGTCACATCTTGGACATAAATCCAGTCTTCTGTTTTACATAGGTTCGAAGTGGCTGTTACTATACTTTTCCTGTTTGTCCTATCCAAAATGCATTCGAGAGAATCATCGAGAGGAGGCAGGACTTTTTAGTTGGTTGGTATATAACATGCGAAAATATTCTCACAGAAAATGAAACAGCACATGGGTATGTCAGAAATAAGACCATATACATATGGAAAACTGTGGTAAAAATATGCAAAATCACATAAAATCGGTAAATATAGATCAAAACCTGGTATAATCACGAAAAATTGGTGTGAGATACGTAAATATTGAGGGGAATAACATGAAATACGTAAAATCACGAAAACCAATTACAATTATGGAAACTGGCTGAGAATACATAAAATTAAGGACAAATACCATGGAAAGAGTACTGAAAAAATCAATAAATTTGCGAGTTCTGTAGGAGAAGAGTAGACTGATGACACATATACACACCTTAATAATGGAGAGAGGAAGAATTCTAGAGATGTGGCATCAAAGCGAAATGGCTATATTACCGTGCACGACCATTTTATAGCGTTGTTGTGACAGTAACATAATTTCTGAACCGAAATCATGTTTGAATTTCGTAAACGACAGGAGTCATACGCCTCTGGAAACCTATGTAGCGTTTTTGCTATAAAAAATTGATGTTTTGTTGGTTATGCAAAGTAGTACCGCTATACTTTACAGTTTGTCACCACAGTTTACAGTAGACAAACTTGCAGGGAGAAAGTATGTCATGCACTGGGAATATATTTTTTATATTGGAATATTAACTGTGTTGTACTCCACATGACTAAGAGGCCAGAAGCAGTGCTGCTCTAGGAATATGGTATGTTTTAAGTACAGAACCGTGTAGCCTTAGGAGTGTATGTGTTTACGTCCAATGATCATTTCTCTCGTACCAATACCTTGGTACTGACCTCAGACATTAGAACAAAACTTCATAATTGATAACATGGTTGATTTACGTAAAACACTTCAAACTAAGTCCGTCTGGAACTCCATAATGCATAAAACACAAGTTTCTTCTTCATAGCATGTGTTATATCGTCACAACACTCTCATATGGGACATATGCAGAAAAGGGGCATTAACGTCCTCAACATGTGTGCATCTGGAGGGATCTTGGTAATATATTTATGAGAGTCCTGGTACAAAGAGCATTTTCGAGTAAAAATTCCAGGCTGCAAACCAAGAATCTTATTTCACAGTATTCCCCTAGCAAAAAAATCTCATTTGCCTATATATAAAAAACCAAATTCTTGTTTTCTCGTTTCAAAACTTTACAAATCTAATAAATTTTATTCTTTATAAATAAGAACAATCAAACCTCAATTGTTTATACAATCGATAGAAATAAACATTAAAATTCTCAAAGGTACATTTTAATTGAAAACATTTTAAGAAAAATAAAAAAAATTTAATTCTATATAAATACAATGAAAACAAAAATGATCAACAAAGCTGAATCATGTAACAACTTAGAAAATTATAGTAAAGGAATGTATGGATTGAGTTATAAATATTTAGAAAATTGTTGTGAATAAAACAGTTATTCAAATGTAACTAGGGAAGATTTGATAGAATGTATTGAAAAGAAAGAAATGGAGAAAGAAATGAAGAAGAGAGAACTAAAATATAAGAATATAAAAGAACTTCAATCAACTGCTAAAACAGAAAATATAAAGAATTATTCAGAACCAAAGAAACTAAAATTAATCGTTGTTATTGTATCCCTATTGATAATACTATTGACAGAGGTAACAATAACGAATTGAAAGAAAAGTTTTTAAAAATATGACATCAAATTTGTAAAACATAAAAATAAAAAAAATTCTGCACTTATAAAAGTCAATTAATTGATCTTTACATAAATTCTGAAGGCAAAATTAATAACGATAATGATTTGAGTAAAAAATCTTAATGTGATCTACGTAAAAATCTGTAAAACAAATAGTTTAAAAAATTATTCTAATCTTAACAAACAACAATTAAACAGTTTTAAAAGTATATCTGAAAACAAAATTAACAGTAATGATAATGACCATTATTGTCAAAAGCTTCTAATAGATAAATATCAAGAAAATAAGGAAAAAATTACACAAGCATTTAACAGGTTTTAATTTTTTAGATGATGAAATTATTTCAAAACAACTAAACGAATTAACAGAAACGTTTCTGCTGTCAAAGAAAGAATAATAATTTATAAAATCAATAACAATAATAATATTGCTGAATCAAATATTTTTATCAAATTAAAAAAGCAACAATAACCAAATTAAAGAATATTTTAATTCAAAGAACAACAATTAAAGTTAACATGACATTTTATTCCAATTTTAAAAGACAAGATTCAATAAAAGAATTTAATTTTCAAACAACTGATCAAATTTTATTAATAACAACAGATTTAGAGGATAATTATCAAAAGTCAACAAATAAACTATTAACTGAAATGGAAGAAATGGAAAAAAAATTTGATTGGTCTTTATTTTATATAGATAGTTTAGGATTAAATGTTAATATATCAATCCAATTTCTCGTTCATCTTATATCGATTTAACAAAAGTAATTACAGATAAAAAAGCAGTAATTAATGTATAAATAAAGGTCAACAATGTTTTCTTAATGCAATAAACTCAGTTTTATACCCAGCAAACATTTATTTACAAAAAGTTAATTATAAAAATTTTGGATTAGAATCAGGTGAAATTTTTGAAAAAGCGAAAATAAGTTATTTACTTGAGTTATCAGATTTCAAAATTTGAAAAGAAATCAAATGCTTCAATTTATTTTTTGCATATGAAAGAAATGAAGAAGAAGAAGAAGAAGAAAGATTATTATAATCCTCTTTACTACACACAAAATAAAGGAGAAAACCATGTTAACCTTCTTTTAATAAATGACGAAAGTGATTAACATTATTGTTGAATAAATGCTTTATCTAAGCTAATTAGTTCTGAAACAAGTGAACACAATAGGAAGTTTTTCCCTTGTGTTGGTTGTATAAGATATTTTCATTCAGAAGGAAAAAAGAAGAAAAACATGAAATGGTAATAAAGAACATAAAGAAGTAAAAATAGATGATCTTATAAAGGTCAAACAATTGAAATCAAAAATTAAAATTATTCATTATGGGTAGCTTTTGTAATTTATGCAGTTCTGGAAAGTTTGTATCAGATATTTATATTATATAATATATATTTATATTAAAACTTGTCAGGCAATTCCAGATAAAGAAGAAGCCAAAAACTCGCTAAAATGTTAAAAGATGAATCTAGAGAAATTGCTAGAATATATAAACGAAATATTCCAATGATAATGACAAACGAATACAAAATAAATTAACGTTTAAACAAATGAGTCCTCAGTTACAATTTTTAGCCTTATGAATCAGGTTTCAAGAATTCAAAGAGTGCCTTCATCGGAAAGTGGCCTATATCATAATTACAAGCAGTTACAAAATGTATGTTCTGGGACACCAGGACAATTTTATAAAAAATAAAAAAATCGTTCATTATCACTCACGATTTTTTTATTCCGTTATCACTCACGATTTTCTTATTTGTCACAAAATTGTCCTAATCTCCCAGAACATACACTTTGTAACTACTATCCCTTTTTATCTAATAATAATATAATATAATATGATAATAACTATAGTAAAAATCATTTATTCCATATACATTTCTGAAAGGTGAATGTAATGTAATTAAACATATTAAGAAATTAACTATTATTTTTAAAAACAAGTTTTAAAAAGGACATTTTTACAACATTTTTAGACCCAAAAATTGTCCTATTTTTGACTTCTCTGAAAAATGTGTTTTTTAAAACTTTTTTCCATACAATTTCTAAAAAAGCATTATCTTTATAAAATTTGTCAATACTTTTTTTAATCATACATTCACTACACTGTCTTAATTCTGGCTTAGCACAGCCTAAAGACCACTTTAGCTGTCGCTTAGTGTTGTCCATTTAAATAAAATAAAATTAATGAGAAAAATAAGTTTTTTAAAATTTCACCTTGTGAATTCTATACCATGAAATTCAAATTTCTATTTTTACGTTTCTTCTTTCCATTATATTTCAGTTCCATTTGTCCTTTTTTAATTATTTCAAGTTGCCAAGGATCAATAATTTGTAATACCTATCTAATAAAATAACTTTTAAATCATTATTAAGTTAATTACATATTTTTTCTCCATATCTAGTATTTATATATTCACAGTCAGTCACATTATGTAAAACATTAATCTCTAGTTCAGTAATTTTTCTAATCTCCTTTGAGACACTAACACCATTAAGTTTATTGATTATAGTCTCCATTTATATAGAAAAAATTTTATTAGATTTATACATAATAATTATTTATTAGATTTCCAATAATGAGTAATAGACCAAATGGTAACGTATCTATTCTATTTTCTAAAACAAATCTTTTATTATCATGAGGACTTAGTGCTTTTTTGTTTACTTGAATTGTATATCTTTCATGTTTTTCACTTTTAATTAAATTAAGTTTTCTATATTGTTCTATATTGTTAAACAAGCAATCTTTATAATCTTCTAAACTTGTTTTCAACAACACATTTGTAATTCCTTCAGATTTCTTTTCTGTTTTGTCAACAACTTTATAAGCATACATCTTTGCTCTTAAACCACAAAATTCTTCCATTATTTTTCCATTACATTCATCTTTCATTTTACCAACCACTTTCTTGTTTACTAGTGGAATATTATATATATTATATGTTGGATAATCACTTGTATGAAAATAATCAATCATTGATTTCATATCTTCAAAGAAATCTTCGGTTTTAATATTGTAAATATAACTATGTGTATCTTGATAACATAATTCAATATTTTCTCCATATTTAGGTTTCATAACTCTGTAGTGAAAATCATACATTAATTCTTTTGATAAGTCAAGTATACTTAATCCGACATAAATAGCTTTATTAAATATTATTTTAGTTTTGTTCATATGAATAGCAGATAGATTTTCAGTAAATATAGTTCTATGTTTAAAGTTTGGCTTAGCTATAAGTTTATCACATACTTTACTATCTGAAACTAGTTTAATACCTTGTCTATTTCCTATATTTTCCATTGTTTTACCAAATACAGAATTATTCATTAATTTATAGAAATGTTTTTCAAAATCATTTGTGGCTTTTGTTCTTAACTGTGTGTTTACATCTATATACTTCTTTAACCAATTATATTGTTTAAATTTTAAAACTTTATGTATTTTTGTAAGTTTCATTACTAAAGATAAAAATTGTTTAAGATTTCTATAATGTACTACATAATTATGTTTTTTATCTAAAGTAGTTATTAATTTACTTTCATTTGTACCTGGAATGTGTTTTGATTCAGGAGCTAGTGGTAAATCTTTACATAAATCATGTAATTCTTTTGGATAGTCAAGATCTACTTCAAGTATATATCCATCTTCACTATTGTCTAACATTTCACTTATTTTTGTAGAATTAAAATTATTAGGTTCACCCCATTTAAATCCGCCATATGGTAAATATTAGTTCATAGCATAACCATATAAATTATTTGCATCTAGATACATTATATAATTAGATATTTCTTTATTATTATAATCTTTTAAATATTTATTATTTGCTTTTACATATCTTTTACAACATTGTGAAATTCCACCACTTATTCCTTTTTCAACCATTAGAAGCATATCATAGTCATATAATAATTCAAATGTTTGATTAGTAATTTTTAACATTGCATCCCAAGATAAAACTGGTGTCAAAACATCAGTTAACAATAATACATCAGTTTTAAGATATAAATCATGATATTCACCACCATTTTTGATTTTGAATTTTTCCGAAATTTTCCATGTTCATAACTTTCATCACTTATGTCACAATCATTTAAATCACTATACAATTTATCTTTTGTTGGTAATTGTCTTTCTTCAAATTTTTTCAAGAATCCATGTAATCATATGGATAAAAAGCTTTTCAAATTACTAAGTTAAATAATTCTGGAGAAACATATTTTTTAATATTTTTTAACTGCCTTTTCTTTAAATATGATGAAAGTTTATCAAGTGAAGAAGCCATAAATCTAAATGTATAAAAAATCTCTTTATTAAAATTTTTGTATGTTTACTGAAAGTAATATATTTATATTCATTATTCGGTATTAATTCTATTTCTTTTTATCATAACCAAGTTGCTTTACGAAAAGATGTGGATCATAACCAGACAAATTATGATAAAAAATAGGTACAAAATCAGGTTGTCTTAGTTTTAAATTACACATCTTACATGATGGATCAATATATTTTCCAGTTAAATGATCATGATGACGTACCTTTTTATTCTTTTTTGTATAAGAGCATTTATGTAGTGTACAAATTGTAGATTTTTGATACATTTTGTATTCATCAAGATCAAGTGGTTTCATTTCTTCAATTTCAGAATAAATTCTTCCAATATCTTCAACTTCTTGTTTTATACATTCCATAAATTTCTTATGACAATTTGGTCCTCTGTAAATAACAGGATCTTTATAATTTCCATATATATATTTAATATAATAACAAAATCCTCTTGGTACATGTTTTTGATATTTCATTGTATTAGTGTTTCGGGATTTGGTTCACAATTATCCATCTTTAAAAGTAAACATTCAAAATCAGCACAAATAACAAATAGAACTTTTTGTGTAAATTTATAATTTTGAAAATATACATATTCTCCTTCACATGGCATTTCAACTGTTAATGGTTTATTAGTTAAATAATTACTTGTGTGTTCATCTAATTTTTCTTTGCTATTAAAATGCAGTAGGCGTAGATCACCAACAGATTTTACTTCAGTATGTTTAGTCATTTGACTTGATACAAGACTTGATAATTTTTTTACATAACAATAAAGTGAATAATTATCTTTTTTTAAAATAAAGTAGCTTTACTTGTTTTTCTTTTTTGATTTTGTTATTTTTAATGGATACACTTGATAATTTTCATCTTCATCATCAAATGAATAAACATTAATAGATACATTAATTATATTTTCTATTTTTGGAATATGATCAACTAGTACAGGAAATTCAATATTTTCAAGTTTTTTTTTATCAAGATCAAGACCAATGCCTTTATATTTTGTTTTTCCTTCTGGATGTTCATCTACAGGAAACAAAACTGCTTTTATAGACAATAAAAACATTTTAATCATTATTTTTCACATTAACACATGCTTATTTTATTTTTAATATAATCTGGTAAATCAAAATAAGATGATCCAATTAGTGAAAATATTTATTAATTGCTGATTGTAAACCAATTATTCTATTTAATGGCTATCCAGATCCCTGTATTGAAAATTAGATATTTTTTGTAAAACAAGTCTTTTGCCGTATTTGAATTCTTTTTAAATCTTTTTCTGTTAAAATATAATAGTATGGTGTTTGTTGTCCAAATTCTTGAAATTTATCATTCATTTCATCTGTATGTACTTTATATACAGAATATAAATTAAAATTTGTCTTTCCACCATGATGTACTTTCAAATAGTCTTAAACAATCTTAAAAATTTTTGTTTTTACTGCATTTAAGAAATGATTAGGATCAGGTGTATCCATATTATTTTCTAAATTTATAGTTTCTAATCTGTTTCCAAATGCCTTTCAACTAAGTAATCTTTACAGCAAATAAACAATTTTTTCTGCCTTCAGTTGCAAGGTAATTTTACTCGTTTACCTAGGTTTCGATTCCAGTAATGGAATCTTCTTCAGAACCTATAAATTAAACCACATACGGACATATATTATTCACTAAAATGTATTATCAGTCTAATGATTGAATAATGAAGAAATTGTGATACTTACAAAAAATGAAATTATTTTGTGAGCCAAACACTGGCCATGTCACTGATTAAAAATTAAAACATTAAAGACGCATAATCATAAGATTATGTCAGTCAAAATTAAAACCATTAGGGCGAACGTAGACGGAGCTGCGCCGGCCATAAATCAGGACCACACGTAAGTGTCTCGAAAACTAGGCGTCGTGAGCAGTTACGCGGCGAGGCTCGGCCATGGCCAAGCGCATGCGCAAGCGCAAGCGCAAGCGCAGGGGCGAGAGACAAACTGTCTCAAAATTACATAGAGCAAATATACATATAAACAAAATGTGACTGAACGCTGTCCTACAATTGGACAAACCTATCTATTGGTATAGCAACATTAAACAATTTACCTGAGAACAAACTACAAAGCCAAGGTATAAATTTTTTTGTTTTTTCTTTCAATATTATAGTAAGAGGGCGTAGCCCCGCTACAGTAACTAAAAATTAGTGTCAAAACCATGTGTGCTAAGCATAAATGTCTTTAACATAAAAAAGGCCTTAGCAACTATGTGTCATTACCAAGCATATAACGAAATACAAAGACACACATGTACAATCACATTATAATAAAGGGACAAAGCAGATAGGGAAACAGCATCGGCCATTCGAGGCGGACTGTGGGTCAACTCCACTGAAGTAAAGGTTGAAATCCTTCGAAATAACTTCTATTTTTTAATTGCAGCTGATCATTAAGTAAGTTGTCCCTATCAATACTAAGATGTTTAAAAATTTGCAATTCTTCGAGGGTGTCTAGCCTACATCCCTTTACTTCATTATGCAAAAGCTCTGCGTCTTTTAGAGGCTTGGGAGCATGCGCCTTTTGGACCAGATGTTCAGCAAATGTAGATCCTCGAGTCCCATCACCGCTTTTTGTCGGCAGGTGCTCTTTAAACCTAACAGACAGGGCCCTTCCTGTCTGTCCAATGTAATAAGAAGGACATTCACCACACGTGATTTTATATACACCTGACAGCGAAGATTTATCATTACCTTTATCCAGAGAATGAACTAGGTTCTTTTTGAGGTTGTTGGTGGTAGAGTATGAAACTTTACACCCTAGGTTTTTTAATAAACGACCTACCTTATAGGATATGTTACCTATAAAAGGAACTGATATGTATTTCGTTGCCTGGTGTTGATTGTGAGTATCTGAACTGGAAAGGGTGGTAGTCTTCTTTCGTGTTTTTTTATTGAACAACTGTCTCACTATACTGGGATTATGTCCATTATTCTGAGCGATGTTTTCGAGGACTTTTAATTCGTTCTGTAAGTTGATTGGCGAAAGTGGAATGGAAAGAGCTCGATGGATACTCGAGTGAAAAAAGGCCATTTTTTGGGCCTGAGGGTGGGTGGAATCAGCTGGGATGATGATGTCGGAATAGGTTGCTTTCCGAAAAATTTTGAAATCTATTTTGTTGCCAATAATGGATAGAGTCAGATCGAGATAGTCTAAGGTCCTATCAGCTGTCTGATTTTCTTGCGTGAAACTGATTTTTTCATGTAGGTTATTGAAAGTGGTAAATAACAGTTCTAGCTCTTCATGGGAACCTTCAAACACAAACAGCAAGTCATCTACATATCTCGCATAGAATATTATATTATAAAGTCCTGATCTCGATTTCTATCAAATAAAGGATCAAAAGAACTTGTAGTTATTGGTAAAGAATCAAGTGCAGCTAATATATCTTTTAACATTGGTCTTTATATTTAATAATAGTTCTACAAAATGCACAATTTTCTTTTTCCTTTAACCATTCTTCAATACATTCTTTATGAAAAATATGCTTGCAGCTTGTTTTAACAAACTGATTATTATTTTCATCACTTAAAGAAATAGGACAATCAATATCTTTTTCATATACCACAATTAGTTCATAAGTATCTTTTTCTTTAGATTGCATTTCGTTTTGGTTCTCCATTTATAAGAAATAATTTTATTAGGTTTATAAAAAAGTTAAATTCTCTCAATTTTTATGCTGTATCTTTCAATATATTTATTACTTTAGGAATTAATTCACATGTTTTATGACAATCAATATCAAATAATTATAAATAAGTTGTTCCAGCTCAAATTACTTTTTTTGTAAATTGACTGTATTCATAGAATGTATCATCTTTTTAAAAATACACAAACCATTTGCATACCTAAATGCAGGATTCATTTTTGGTGGTAATCCTGGAAATTTTCTAGTTATAGTTCCTCATGATTTGTATGTAAAAGTACATTCATCTAATTCTACATAGAAATATTCGTTAAAGCATAAAAATTTTCTACCCGAATCAGTGTTCACTATACCATTCAATAAAAAAATTTACGTAGTCATATAGCAGATATTGACTTTGGATATCCTGAAATTAATTGTAATGTGTGTAAATCTACCATATACAACATATTGTCTATAAATATTACAATTTCACCACTTTATCTTTGATATAGTCTATCTATTTTCAGTAAACCTTGTGGTAAAAATGTTAACCAATTAGTTATTAATTGTAATTTATTCTCATTTATCGAAACCCACTTATTATGAAAAATATACAAAATTAGATATGCAAATAATAGATGATCAAATTTCTTAAGTTCACATAATGATTCAATTGGTTCAATTTATTTAGGTGACATAGAAGTAGTAGTTGTAGTTGTTGTTGTTGTTTGTGTTCCATATAAACTGTTAATAGCATCAACATCATCTTGAGATAATTTTAAATGTGTACCATTATAATAAGGATACATTATTGATTCAAAATCATCTGAATGTTCTAAACCTAATGCATGACAAATTTCATGTACTAAAACTTAGTATAGATTTGTTTGACAGCACACAACACCCAGTCATCACGAGGCAGAGAAAATCCCTGACCCCACCGGGAATCAAATCCGGGAACTTAGGCATGGGAAACGGGAAAGCTACCGCACGACCATGAGCTGCGGACAAATAATCATCCAATTTATGTAATTAATATGACACGTAGAAAGAATGTTGTAACTACAAAAAAACAACTATGAAACTTTGTGCAACTTTTAATGATAAAATTCCAGATGATTCACTTGCTTATGTAATTATGTATGGTAAAAGGAATCTTTCATGTGATGCCCAACATAAAACACTTACTGAAAATTTTTAATTATTAACATTTGCTTCTATATAAATAAATGAAAAACTTAAAAAATTTATAAATGTGTTTACTTCATGCTTATATACATTTCTGAAACAGTTTAAGAAAGTTAGAAAAAATAAAAACTGAAAATTTTAGTATCTTACTTATTAAATTATTTCTGATTTGTTTCATTTAACCTTATGGCTGATGAAGCGGAAAGTGAAAAATTTTTTATACTTGTTCTTTAATATAATTTTTATAAACATGTTTTTCACCAAAGTCAAAAATAGGACATTTTTGGGGCTCAGAAAAATATATAAAAATGCTTTTTTAGAAATTGTTTTAAAAATAATTTTAAAAAACACGTTTTTCACAGAAGTCAAAATAAGAAAACTTTTGGGTTTAAGAAAATGTTGTAAAAAAATGTCATTTTTAAAAACCGTCTTTTAAAATAATTTTAAAAGAGATGTTTTTCACAAAAGTCATAAATAGGATGATTTTTGGAACTAAGAATAAGTTGTAAAAAAATCTTTTTTAAAACTTATTTTTTAAAATAATAGTTAATTACCTAATATATGTAAATCCATTACATTTACCTATTGGAAGTGTATATAATAAATGATTTTTATTATATTTATTATTATATTATATTATATTATTATTAGATAAAAATGGATAGTAGTTACAAAATGTACGTTATGGGAGATTAGGACAATTTTGGAAAAATAAGAAATCCGTGAGTGATAACAAACGATTTTTTATTTTTTATGAAATTGTCCTAGTGTCCCAGAACATACATTTTAGAAAATACTATTACAAAATTATGGAAAAAGAAAATTTTTTATATAAAAGTGTAGGTACTGACTACCAATACAATACAGAGATGACACTTAGATGTCATGTAAAAAATAAATAACATGATAGGAGCACTTTACTGTGCTTTTGCATGCTGCACAAAAGCCTCCAGTTATTTGGTTAAAAAATTTAGTAGTTACTCTATGAGGATATGCATTTCAGTATACTTTCTACACTTCAAACAGTAAATGTGTTTATGATTCTACCTTTATACAGAATAAATATTATAAAATTTTTCACCATATACAGTTATCTTTACATCAACTTTAACTATTTTAGCAGAATACTGTAATGTGACAGTGAGAAAATTTGATCTGTGAACTATTTTTATTTTTTTGATTTCAGGAGATATTTTGTAAAGTTTTTCCTGTACACTCCTCCAAATATTAAAATCATTAAATATTAAATCTTGGTTTATGTTTCACCAACAACATTAACATTTTTAATAAATATTTCTTATTTAATTTAAATTGTATATTTTTGTTTGCTTCCAGCCATAAAAGTAAATTCAATAATCTATTTATCAAATACTTTATAAATGAATTTTTAACTCATTTATGTATGGAGGTAAATCTATTTTGAAAATAATATCTTTGATATCCTTCTTTGTAAAGTTCAGTCTTGTTGTTTAATATAATTTTTGAGTTGCGTTAAAATACTTATATATTCAGGTATTGTGTCAGAATTTTATTACTCATTCTATAAATAATGTTTATGCACTATGTCTTTTACAGCTATTGGATCATTTACATTCCCCATTTTTCTGCCTTTAGAAGTAATGCACCTAATAGCTCCTTTAAGAATAACACTAAATCTTGCTGAAACTGATTAGGTAGCTTATTTAGTTTTGAATCTATTCATGATTGAACACCTTTTAACTTTGATTGTAATGACACTAATAATGGCTTTATTTCTTCATTAATTTTTTTATTAATTGATGAGGGGAAAAATATTGATTTTTGTTTCAAAATCTTTAACTTTTGGAAAATATACATTATTAATTTTTTATTCTCATTGAAGACAGTCTTTTTTTGTGGACCATTATTGAGTCTATTTTGAAAAATGTCGATTTACAAAATGTAAACTATCATTTAACTTATTATTCATACATAATAGTTTTAACTAACGAAATTTTTCATCGAAGTTTAGTATTCTCCTGATATTCTAGTAAATTATTTCCCAAATAGATAACTACATTTTTAGGAATTTTCCCTCCATATGGAACATTAAAACTTTATATTCTTATTTTTATATTAACAAATCAAACACGATCAAAGAATCTAAATTTACTCTTCTTCATTATAATTTTTTTGGTTCATTAGGTAAACTTAAAAAATCAAGAGATTGAATGACTTTTAACTAATTCTTCTATGTCAAAATCAGATAAACGATTATTAAATTTTGTGATTATATCTTTGAAATTTTTTTACTTCCTTTCTCTTATGTCCATTTGCTAAAAAATATCCATTTTCACTTTTTTCTTCCTTAAGACTCTTTTTGCTATTCCTGCAGTTCCACCAACCAGTTAACCTATGGTTGTTGAATATCGTACTGCAGCTAATAATAAAGATAAAAATGCAGCTTCGTGTTTTTTTGTTTTTTATTCCTAAGACATTCAGCAACCTTTTTCATTACACGAATAGTTAATGAAACAAGTAAATTTCCACCAGTCTTTTTCTCTTTGTTGGTTTTTTCAGCATAATTTCACAATGTTTCAACACTACTTAATCCTCACTATTTAAGTTAATTGATTTTGAATTACTTTTGCCACTAGGTAACACAGTATAATTAACTGAAAAGTCATTAATTTATATAGATTAAAAATAATAAAGAATTTTTATAAACCACATCCATTTTTATCGACATTTAAACTCATTCAACAATTTCTTTTTGCATAGATAATTCCTCTAACTACAGTTGAACAACTTTTTCTCCTAATGAAGAATGCATCCTTTTTTATGCAAGTAATTGAAGTTTTTTATCTGCTTCAAGTATGTTTTCCTATTATTTAATATCTCTATAAAAAATAACATGTTCTTTACATACATCAACTAATGGATTAATTCCTCTCTCATTTATAACAGATTTTTGCTTTAATTTTGTTCCCTGATCACGATAATTAGAACCACATAAATGCATTTCAAATGGTAATACGTTAACTACAGTATTAAGTGATCTGTTTCTATTTCTCTTTTTTCTATAATTATGTGGAAAAAATCTAACTAAATAAGGAATTCTTTTGGATAATTAGTAATGAAATCACTAAATTTATTAGTTAACATTACTAATATTCCATCTTTTGCTTCAGTGTGACAGTTTTTACTTCCTGCTAGTTCTTCACCATGAATCCTGTTAATCTATTAATTAACTGATGAACATAATCCATCCAAACATATTGGTTTTCCTGCTAAACCTTTATCAAAATTGTCAAATATATCTCTATGATTTCTTTATGTAAAACTAGGAAAATATTCTTCAAGTAATGTATTAGGCAGATTCTTATATTTATTACCTCTAGCTGACTTTATTTTATTTGGTGTAATTTCACTACATACAGCATTTGAGTCAAATAAATTTCTTGATTAATTTTACAAATCAAGAGAGTCAAATTCTGTACCAACATCATCAACAGTTATTGGTTTTCTACTCAAAAGCTTCATTCATCCATTTATTCCTTCATATTCCTCTTCACAAATTTTAAATTTATCACTATTTAATTTTACTGGTAATTTTTCAACATATTTGAATTGATCAACAGTTCAAAAACCAAAAACATTGTCTTCACTATGATTAATAAATTCTAATGTTCTAACACTTATAGCTTTTTTAAGAATTTTCTTTAAATTTCCTTTCTTTTTCATAATCCTCTAATTAACTATTTGTTTTTTGAATTACTTAAATTACTGTTGACCTGTGGACTTTCATATTGTTTAAATAAAGGACTGGCATTAAATTCTTCTAAATATTGTCAATTATATGTAACAATTTTATTTCTACTTCTCTATTTTGTTCAATTGCTATCAAAACTTTTTCTCCTAATTCTTCAGTTCTTTGGCTAACATTTTCAATTGTATCGGTAACTAGTTGACTTTCTTTTTTAAATTGTTCTTATTCTGTTCTTGAGTATTTTTTCCATTTCTTTACCTATTTTTTTAAATGTTTTATACTTTTCTATTTCATTTGGCTTTTTTAACAACTTCTGGATAGTATTTTGCAAGCATTTATTATGAATAAATATATAATAATCGTTTTTTTCAATGGCATGTTCATCATTTTCATTCAACAGTTATGTTTAACATTTATGATCCACATTTGTGTTTAACATTTTCATTCAACATTTTAAATTTAACATTTACATTCAATGCTTATGATCATTGTTTATGTTCAAGGTTTAAAAATTCTTTTTTTCCCCTATAAATACCATTATTAACATTTCTTGTCACATCTATCGCAATAAAATAAAATTTATCTTTATTCCAACATTTCCTACATATTTCTTTAAATTCATCAGACTTTAAACCACCATGAATGAATTCATGATAAATATGATTTAAATTTTTATCATCTCTAAAAATATTTAAAAATTTAAAACTTTCTCCAACTAATTGTTTTGGTATTTTTGAATCCATTTCACTTACATAAAAACAATCAAAATACAGCCTAATTATCTTCACATACATCCAACACAATTATTTTAACATAATTTTCAATGACACTAATGATTTTTTCATCAATTTTATTTTCAATTTTCCACATATTTTTATAGTTTCTCGATATTTTGGTTGATCTAAACCCTTAGAATTAACACAAAAATGATTATTTTTTTAAAATTTAACCGTCAGCAACCTAAATTTTGTTAGCAACAATTAATGTTCTTTTTCCACAACCACTTGGACCTGTGATTGCACATTAAAATACAGTTTGGTAAAGGTTTGTTTTTAAATTTCTCTCCTGGAATTCTTATTTCTCGATCCTGATCTATCATATATTTACATAATTTCTAATAATATAAATAAGTAGACCATTTCAATCGAGTGATTATTCATCTGTTCTGAAAAAAATTAACTATTCCAATAAGAGAAACTTACAAAAGTGTTTCACTAGTTGGTATTTATTCACCTCTTATAAATCCAACTATTATACAGGGTGTTACAAAAAGGTACGGCCAAACTTTCAGGAAACATTCTTCACACACAAAGAAAGAGAATATGTTATGTGGACATGTGTCTGGAAACGCTTACTTTCCATGTTAGAGATCATTTTATTATTTCTCATCAAATCACATTAATCATGGGTTGGAAACACTTCGGAGCCAGGTTTTAAATTGTAAGACATTTTGAGTTAATTCAGTTTCATATTTTACTAGTTTTAACACTTGTATGGAAACACCTGTTATACTGTATCAATTGGTCAATAACTTATGTATTTCTTAAAAACTATATATTATCAAATGCAGACTCTGCTCAAAATTTATTGATTATGAACTGGAAACAAAAGTGAGAAAATTTCAAAAATTTAGGAAATTAAGGAGATATAGCCTTGATGAGTTGAAAGAACAAAAGGTTGCCCTGTTCAAGTCAGTCGTTGCTTAATGCTCCCTCTGAACTCTCAACAACCAATCCATCGGTCACTGAATCTGTTAATGAGAAGTGTACGAAATGTGCAGGAGCTCCATCGTGCATGAACCACATGTTGTGTCGTCCTTGTAAAGGCACATGTTCTAGCAGCACAGGTAGAGTATCCTGTATGAAATCACGATAACGTGCTCCGTTGAGCGTAGGTGGAAGAACATGGGGCCCAATCAAGACATCACCAACAATGCCTGCCCAAACGGTCATAGAAAATCTGTGTTGATGGTGTGATTGTACAATTGCGTGCGGATTCTCGTCAGCCCACACATGTTGATTGTGAAAATTTACAATATGATCACGTTGGAATGAAGCCTCATCCATAGAGAGAACATTTGCACTGAAATGAGGATTGTTGGATGAACCATTCGCAGGAGTGTACCCATGGAGGCCAATCAGCTGCTGATAGTGCCTGCACACGCTGTACATGGTACGGAAACAACTGGTTCTCCCGTAGCACTCTCCATACAGTGACGTGGTTAACATTACCTTGTACAGCAGCAACTTCTCTGACGCTGACATTAGGGTTATCGCCAACTGCATGAAGAATTGCCTCATCCGTTGCAGGTGCCCTCGTCGTTCTAGGTCTTCCCCAGTCGCGAGTCATAGCCTGGAATGTTTCGTGCTCCCTAAGACGCCGATCAATTGCTTCGAACGTCTTACCGTCGGAACACCTTCGTTCTGGAAATCTGTCTCGATACAAACGTACCGCGCCACGGCTATTGCCCCGTGCTAATCCATACATCAAATGGGCATCTGCCAACTCCGCATTTGTAAACATTGCACTGACTGCCAAACCACATTCGTGATGAACACTAACCTGTTGATGCTACATACTGATGTGGTTGATGCTATTACTGTAGAGCAATGAGTCGCATGTCAACACGGGCACCGAAGTCAACATTACCTTCCTTCAATTGGGCCAACTTGCGGTGAATCGAGGAAGTACAGCACATACTGACGAAACTAAAATGAGCTCTAACATGGAAATTAAGCATTTCCGGACACATGTCCACATCACATCTTTTCTTTATTTGTGTGTGAGGAATGTTTCCTGAAAGTTTGGCCATACCTTTTTGTAACACCCTGTATTGAAAAGTAATAAACTTTACTGTCAAAGAGAAACGAAATAAATTCCTGTTGGATAATATGGTTTGGAAAGTTTAGAAAAATATAGTCTGAAATGTTTAGAAAATATTCATATACAAGCAGATAAAATTTTAACAGAACCGTTATCAAAAGTAGTGTTAAATTATTTATCGATAACGAACACTGTCTTGGTCATGTTTTAGGATTTATTAATCAAATTATTGAAGCAAATAAAAAAACTATTGCTCTAGATGTTCCTTGAATCATTGCATTTGATATCGTTAATGTAAATTTTAAACTGAGTAATGAAATGATTATTAAACATACTGATCATTTGCATCCAGAAACCAATATTATTGCTTCATTTTAACCCAATTCTGAATTTGGTGGTCCAGTAATTATGAACCAAATCACCCTGTAAATAATACAATTTTTAAAACTATTCAGAATTTAGGAATAACTATAACTGATGAAAACAATAAATTGATTAGGCCATCAATTTGGTAACAATAACGTGCCACCTGGTAGGTGGAAGAGATGGCTAGGACATCACGGAATGATTCTTGATAGGCGTTACTTTTTTTAACGAAATTTCAATCTACCTCCTACTACAGGGTTAGACAGGCTCTCACGATTTGTTTCGTAAACGCTAGTTAGATATTGCATCCCAATGGTGAAACAGGAACTGCCAAACTGTACAAAACAGCTAAGTTCTTTTGAATTATATCTTGTTGGTGTTGAATGTAGAATGACTGTGAGTTTTCCGACATGTCAGCCAATGGCTTGAATGACTGTATTCTCTAATGTTATTTCATGTGACTGAAGTGTTTGCAATCCACACATGCATCTTAGTTTATTTGCAGACACTGATTTGGATGCGAGAGATGCTCTCGGGTCGTGTAATTAGTCCATGGAGGTGAAAGAAATTGCTTAATAAAGATGGTTTTTCTTCAGAGTTTGAATTTCTTAAACTCGATCACGCTTTTAAAACAACGAGGACTTTCTGCACTGATCTGAAGTTTACAAACTAAAGTAGTGCAATTTTACACGGGGTGAACATTTCGCTGCTGATCATTTTTAATCGTCTGAGGTGTACTTCGTTGGATGTCGCAAAATAATGAGATGCGAATTATATTTTACAGTTGAAAGTAAAAACTATGCCGATTTTACTGATAAACTAAAATAAAATGGCCTGTGCCTGTTTTCGCGGAAAGAGACATTTATTATTTATTTTTTTCCTTTTTTAATAGAAGCTTAATTATAGGAGAGGAGTTAATGTTAAATACAAATGGTACAGTCCACTGCTCAAAATAGCGTGGTGGCCAAGTTCCATAGGAGGTCATTGCTGTCCTATTAGGCAAAGAACGCACAGTGAGAATAGCCCCAATTTATCACACTTTTGTTTTCAGCAATGCCTGCATCGAGCTGTATTGAATGTAGCTTTTGCCAACAGTGATAACTATAACAGCCCAACCACATTGAGAGGTTACTACCATTGTCTTTTCCGGCCACAACTCTCCTCACTGTTGCCTCTAGCAGTCATGCCTCCTAGATGTATGGCCTGCCAAGTGAGTGCTTTCAATGTTTGTGCATCAGAAATGTTGATATGACTTATCATAGCCACTGCTTCTGTACATTGATAGCAAAGCCCTATCACCCAACTGTTTTTCTAATTTTTTTAAAATTATATCAACGCAACATAATTAAATGCGCCTGACCAATAAATTTTAAATATGGCACTGTCTCTAAACATTTCCAATGCACTCACTCCACCTTGACAAGACCACGTACCCATTCTATTCCATTAATTTTAATCAGAGCTCAGCTTTTTGGTAATAGGGAGCTTATGGCAAAAATGTCTGAACAAATTGCCTACCCTCTAATGAATGATTATGACCATCATTTTGTTTCATATCTCCTCTTTTATTTTCTGAGATTCTACCACTGTAATGATACGAAATTTCCTCTGATACATTTAAACATAAAACAAACGAAGGAATTCTCTGGCCAGTGGGCATGGTGTTATGTGCTCCCTGCCGCCGTTGGATAAGCAGCTGCAGCAGCAAGTCGTATACTCTTAGCTCACTCATTTGTTACATAGTTTAATTCTTAATTTCTTTGCGTGTTTTTGGTACTTGCATTGTTTAATTCATAAATTTCGGGCGTATTATAGTATTTGAGAGTTGTAGCATCGCGTTTTAGTACCTGAATAGTGTAAAATCGCGTAGCCTCCTTCTGCCGCCGAGCAGTGTGTCAGCAGTGCGCAAGTAGCAGCATTACTGCATTTACTAGGCAATCTTGTATTTTAATAACCGTTTAAATTTTGTGTCGATTTGCTTGCGCTCTCTGTAGATTAGTTCAGACGTTCTTTGCACAACAGTTTTTAGAATGGATAGGGACTGCAATTGCTGTGTTCGGATGCAGGCTGAGTTGGCATCTCTTCGGTCCCAGCTTCAGGCAGTGTTAGCAGCGGTCACACAGCTTGAGGCTGTTGCCAGTGGGCATCACTGTGGGGGTCCGGATGGGGGTTTGTCGGGGGCGGCCAGCTCGTCCCACGCATCCCCCGATCGGACTACGACTGTGGTTGCCCAGGATATCGCCCGCATTGAGGCTGATCCCTCACCTGTGGTAGAGTGGGAGGTCGTCTCAAGGTGTGGCAGGGGGCGAAAGACGTTCCGGAGGGCTGAACGGAAGGCCTCTCCAGTTTGTCTGACGAACCAGTTTCAGGCTCTGTCTCAGGCTGATACTGATCTTCGGCCTGACATGGCTGCTTGTCCTGTTCCAGAGGTTGCCCCTCAGTCTGCAAGATCTGGGCAGTCGCAGAGGGTGGGCTTACTGGTAGTTGGGAGCTCCAATGTCAGGCGCGTAATGGGGCGCCTTAGGGATAGGGCAGCAAGAGAGTGGAAGAAAACCAATGTGCACTCAGTGTGCATACCGGGGGGAGTCATTCCTGATGTGGAAAGGGTCCTTCCGGATGCCATGAAGGGTACAGGGTGGTCGCTCATGTCGGCACCAATGATGTATGTCGCTATGGATCAGAGGAAATCCTCTCTGGCTTCCGGCGGCTATCTGATTTGGTGAAGACTGCCAGTCTCACTAGTGGGATGAAAGCAGAGCTCACCATCTGCAGCATCGTCGACAGGACTGACTGCGGACCTTTGGTACAGAGCCGAGTGGAGGGTCTGAATCAGAGGCTGAGACAGTTCTGCGACCGTGTGGGCTGCAGATTCCTCGACTTGCGCCATAGGGTGGTGGGGTTTCGGGTTCCGCTGGATAGGTCAGGAGTCCACTACACACAACAAGCGGCTACACGGGTAGCAGGGGTTGTGTGGCGTGGGCTGGGCGGTTTTTTTAGGTTAGATGGCCTTGGGCAAGTACAGAAAGGGCAACAGCCTCAACGGGTGCGGTGCAAAGTCAAGACATGCCGGGACCAAGCAGCAATCGGTATTGTAATTGTAAATTGTCGAAGCTGCGTTGGTAAAGTACCGGAACTTCAAGCGCTGATAGAAAGCACCGAAGCTGAAATCGTTATAGGTACAGAAAGCTGGCTGAAGCCAGAGATAAATTCTGCTGAAATTTTTACAAAGGCACATACGGTGTTTAGAAAGGATAGATTGCATGCAACCGGTGGTGGAGTGTTCGTCGCTGTTAGTAGTAGTTTATCCTGCAGTGAAGTAGAAGTGGATAGTTCCTGTGAATTATTATGGGTGGAGGTTACACTCAACAACCGAGCTAGGTTAATAATTGGCTCCTTTTACCGACCTCCGGACTCAGCAGCATTAGTGGCAGAACAACTGAGAGAAAATTTGGAATACATTTCACATAAATTTTCTCAGCATGTTATAGTCTTAGGTGGAGATTTCAATTTACCAGATATAGAATGGGACACTCAGATGTTTAGGACGGGTGGTAGGGACAGAGCATCGAGTGACATTATACTGAGTGCACTATCCGAAAATTACCTCGAGCAATTAAACAGAGAACCGACTCGTGGAGATAACATCTTGGACCTACTGATAACAAACAGACCCGAAATTTTCGACTCCGTATGTGCAGAACAGGGAACCAGTGATCATAAGGCCGTTGCAGCATCCCTGAATATGGAAGTTAATATGGATATAAAAAAAGGGAGGAAGGTTTATCTATTTAGCAAGAGTAATAGAAGGCAGATTTCAGATTACTTAACAGATCAAAACGAAAATTTCTGTTCCGACACTGACAATGTTGAGTGTTTATGGAAAAAGTTCAAGGCAATCGTAAAATGCGTTTTAGACAGGTACGTGCCGAGTAAAACTGTGAGAGACGGGAAAAACCCACCGTGGTACAACAACAAAGTTAGGAAACTACTGCGAAAGCAAAGAGAGCTTCACTCCATGTTTAAACGCAGACAAAACCTCTCAGACAAACAGAAGCTAAACGATGTCAAAGTTAGCGTAAGGAGGGCTATGCGTGAAGCGTTCAGTGAATTCGAAAGTAAAATTCTATGTACCGACTTGACAGAAAATCCTAGGAAGCTCTGGTCTTACTTTAAATCAGTAAGTGGCTCGAAACAGCATATCCAGACACTCCGGAATGATGAAGGCATTGAAACAGAGGATGACACGCGTAAAGCCGAAATACTAAACACCTTTTCCCAAAGCTGTTTCACAGAGGAGGACCGCACTGCAGTTCCTTCTCTAAATCCTAGCACAAACGAAAAAATGGCTGACATCGAAATAAGTGTCCAAGGAATAGAAAAGCAACTGGAATCACTCAACAGAGGAAAGTCCACTGGACCTGACGGGATACCAATTCGATTCTACACAGAGTACGCGAAAGAACTTGCCCCCCTTCTAACAGCCGTGTACCGCAAGTCTCTAGAGGAACGGAAGGTTCCAAATGATTGGAAAAGAGCACAGGTAGCCCCAGTCTTCAAGAAGGGTCGTCGAGCAGATGCGCAAAACTATAGACCTATATCTCTGACGTCGATCTGTTGTAGAATTTTAGCACATGTTTTTTGCTCGAGTATCATGTCGTTTTTGGAAACCCAGAATCTACTATGTAGGAATCAAAATGGATTCCGGAAACAGCGATCGTGTGAGACCCAACTCCCTTTATTTGTTCATGAGACCCAGAAAATATTAGATACAGGCTCCCAGGTAGATGCTTCCGGAAGGCGTTCGATACAGTTCCGCACTGTTGCCTGATAAACAAAGTAAGAGCCTACGGAATATCAGACCAGCTGTGTGGCTGGATTGAAGAGTTTTTAGCAAACAGAACACAGCATGTTGTTATCAATGGAGAGACGTCTACAGACGTTAAGGTAACCTCTAGCATGCCACAGGGGAGTGTTATGGGACCATTGCTTTTCACAATATATATAAATGACCTAGTAGATAGTGTCGGAAGTTCCATGCGGCTTTTCGCGGATGATGCTGTAATATACAGAGAAGTTGCAGCATTAGAAAATTGTAGCGAAATGCAGGAAGATCTGCAGGGGATAGGCACTTGGTGCAGGGAGTGGCAACTGACCCTTAACATAGAAAAATGTAATGTATTGCGAATACATAGAAAGAAGGATCCTTTATTGTATGATTATATGATAGCAGAACAAACACTGGTAGCAGTTACTTCTGTAAAATATCTGGGAGTATGCGTGCGGAACGATTTGAAGTGGAATGATCATATAAAATTAATTGTTGGTAAGGCGGGTACCAGGTTGAGATTCATTGGGAGAGTCCTTAGAAAATGTAGTCCATCAACAAAGGAAGTGGCTTACAAAACACTCGTTCGACCTATATTTGAGTATTGCTCATCAGTGTGGGATCCGTACCAGATCGGGTTGATGGAGGAGATAGAGAAGATACAAAGAAGAGTGGCGCGTTTCGTCACAGGGTTTTTTGGTAACCGTGATAGCGTTATGGAGATGTTTAACAAACTCAAGTGGCAGACTCTGCAAGAGAGGCGCTCTGCATCACGGTGTAGCTTGCTTGCCAGGTTTCGAGAGGGTGCGTTTCTGGATGAGGTATCGAATATATTGCTTCCCCCAACTTATACCTCCCGAGGAGATCACGAATGTAAAATTAGAGAGATTAGAGCGCGCACAGAGGCATTCAAACAGTCGTTTTTCCCCCGAATCATACGCGACTGGAACAGGAAAGGGAGGTAAAGACAGTGGCACGTAAAGTGCCCTCCGCCACACACCGTTGGGTGGCTTGCGGAGTATAAATGTAGATGTAGATGTACACATTTCAATACCCTATAGTCTCTTAATGTTTTTCCTTATTACTATAGTGGAGTTTCTGGATTGGTACGGATATCCACTAGTTCCCTCTCTCTCATAAGCTCATTCATTAATGACCTAGAGAATATACTAGCGATCAGGCTATTCAAAGAAAATTCTTGCTTTTTGGTACAGTAATTGTGACGAAGTTGCTGCATTCAAATTACACAGATTAAACATGTAAGATAAAAAACAACAATCGACTGTAGCCAGTGCATATGAAATCTTCTCCACGACAAAATTTCAACCCAGATTAACAAGTCACAGACCTGCGGATTAAATTTTACATGCTTACCTTTACATGAATCTGCCACCAAAAAGTTTTGTTCTTGACGACATTCTAAAAAGGGGAATCATTATTTTTAGTTCCATGCATACCATTCCCAAATTCTTTAGTTTTACGGAGGACACTGAAAATAGGCGTTTCAGATTCAGTAACCTGATACCAAGTGTCAGAACGTGGCTGTTCACCAGGCCATCCCACACTTCCTCAGAAATGGGGGAGGATCCTGTTACTGTATTTTTCAGCCACAATACAGATCCTCTACTGCTCTGGAATACTTCCTTTCTTTGGTTCTGCCAAAGGTGACCTAAGGACAGTCTCAAAGATAATTACAGATTCTACAACCACTATCTGTGGTCAGCAGACATCAGACCATTCACTCATTTCTCAAACATCGCAGAACTGGATATAAGGATCTATTTTTGAAGGAAGTGCGCATATGAATAATTAAATATAGAAATTGTCCTTTTTTCTACATCAGTATCTGGTTTCAGTGTATTGAATAAAACTGTGTTATCATAAAACCGCAGTTCTGACAAGAACAACAAAGTATGTTGTTATAAATTTTGTATTACTGTACCCAATGAGGCAAATGTTTTCTATATCAGGTAGTACTGTACACTTTCAGCGTGCTCATGACGACATATTGTACTGAAGACACTGCGGACCATCTGGACCATTCTGCAGAATTTCTTTGTTATTCTAAATGGTTCCAGACTTTCTGAGAAATACATTTAACAAATTGAAAGAAAGAGTTGCGCAGACATTAAATAAATGTGTTTTCCATTGCAGAATGACAGGCATATTGGAGGCGTTGTGGGCAAGCCTAGTCTATGTGACGTCACCGGAGGTGCGCTTCCTAAACATTATAGCCAGTGAGTAGGGTTTGGGTTGTGTCACTATACTTTAGACAAACAAGTTGAACCTGGGATGCCCGTCCTTTCATCTCCTATTGTTTAGTTGTCTATACATGTTTTTGTGTTGGCAAGCCCTGTTGCCTCAATGCGGACAATGACCATGGCTAGCTTGTGCACTTCCAGTAGAGCTATAGGCCTTAGAAAATTCTGTGTCCCTGCTCCCATACATCAATGGATGGAGGGATGAGGGGAGGTAAGAGGACCTTGAATTTCGGCAGTTTGTGAACACATGTCAAGGAGAATGTACGTTCAACTAGTGTCCCCTCTGCAGTCTTTTGGGATGACAGTTTTCTCAAGAACATTTGTTGCATTGGGACCCATCCATTATGAATGCTGGCTTTTTCAAGACAATTTCGAAGTGCAATTAGAATAGTGATGCATTTTTCCCATCATTTGCCAGCTGTTGTGGCCGAGCGGTTCTAGGCACGTCAGTCTGGAGCCATGCGGCTGCTACGATTGCAGGTTCAAATATTGCTTTGGGCACGGATGTCCTTAGGTTAGGTAGATTTAAGTAGTTCTAAGTTCTAGGGGACTGGTGACCTCAGATGTTAAGTCCCATAGTGCTCAGAGCCATTTGAACCATTTTTCCATCAGCTGTGGTAGAGTCTATTGGCTTCGATCACCTGAGCTGCAAGGTGATTTTTGTGCAGGTGTCTGTAACGATCTCTGACATCAACCAACAATAGATACTGTCCTCAGCTGTCTGCTTACAGGTAACACACTTTTTAAAATCCTCTCTGTTCAACACCAGCATCTCATCTGTTGATCACATTTCCTGCCAAAAAGAATAAGGATAGTACCCTACATCCCAGACTTTTTCCCACCAGTTTGCAGGTGAAGGGTAAAGTTTGAGTGTGTTTGTCACTAGTTTTGAGTATTATTGTGAAATTTTTTCCCAACAGGATAACCCCAGTTGTATGGTATTGTCAATTTTTGAGCTGTATAGCGATTTTAGGCAGTCCTTGTGTAGCGCTATGCATGTAGTTGTGTAATAAGACCGTATCTTTACAGTTAATTACATAATTAGGACTTACCTTTATGTCATTTTACTAACCAAAATAAATAAAGTACACTTACCTAAATTTCCTCACCTCCATCTTAGCAGTTTCCTTGTGTTGGAGGTGCACGTGGACTATCCATCGAGAAGCATCAGGGCTCAAGTCCCAGAAAGGGCACCACCATATTTTATTTCCCTCCAATTCCAAGACTGCTGAGCTGCTAAGCCCAACTTGCATTCTCAATGCGATCCGATATCCGACACCTCTGGCGGTATAATTTTGTTAGGGGAGGTGCACTTGGGCTTCCCTTCCAGAAGCACCAGTGTTCAAGTTCCGGACAGGGCTCTGCCTTTTTTAATTTTGCGCCAGTACCCGGGTGATGAGTAGGGTGGGATGTTAGCACAGCTCTGGGACAAAAAACGCCCATCAAAATTTGAAATTCCCACCGGTATTGTAGGTGGGGGAGGGTGCATCAGAAGAGGGTTGGGGCCCATGTGCAGGCTGAGAAAAACACATGATGTCATTCAGGCTTGGGGTGGGGTGGAGGCATTAATTAATCAATTTAATTGATTTGAATATCAATTTGATATCAAATTGATATCAAAATTGCACCCACACCACCATCTCCCTACTACTTGAGCACACACTACCCTGCTCCCGTTCAGCATGCACTTGTCATTACACTGTTGAGAGAACTATTTTTTAGACATTCTAAGTACTTCAGATGACACCAAAGAGTAAGTACAAAAGGGAGGACTCATGCTAATATATTAAGAATGGAATATTGTGCACCAAAAACATTTGTGCAGCACAATGACAGGCCGATTTGGCACAATAAATGTTGAACAAGAGAAGACAGAAATAGACAACATTGGAATGGATGCCATAGTCTGCACTTAGAGACTGCAAGACCGGAATTAATGAAGGAACTGCAGACGCCATGTGAGTTACCTTCAAGGATCGTGTATTGTGAAAATCATGTATGTGTGCCTTTACTAGCCTCACATCTGGCGGAAGTACTCGAGATCAGAGGAAATACATGACCAAAGACAATGACATTTCCCAGAGCTGCCTCATTGAAGGACATCACATAAGCAATGTGTGTTAGTACCGATCGCAAGTGCAAGAAAACATTGGTCAGTATTGCAATGATGCAGAGATGCTAATAAGGCAAACAGTCGCTCTCCTATCATCGAGAAAGCCAATGTGCTGATCGATATTAAGACATGCATCGATTGTGGTTCGAAAGTGAAGGCACTTTCGAAGTCTCTTATTCAAAACTGGTGGAGAGTGGCCATTAATCGGCTGAAATACCTCCAAAAGGTATCAGTAGTATGTCTTCAGACAGTTCGAGGACGAAGACCATTTCCCAGACAAATTTGCAGGATGCTAATAAAAGAAAAAAATTCAAAGTTCCCCCAACCAAAAATCTTATTTCCCCCATTTCGAAAATAATTAAATTTTAGATAAATACAATGGAAACAAAAAATGACAAACAAAGCTGAGCTATTTTTTAAAAAGTTAAAAAATTATAGCAAAGGAAATATTACTTATGATTTAAATAAAAGAAAAATTCAAAATTTTAAAAATCTCATTTGCCTATATCGAAAAACCAAATTCCAATTTTCTCATTTAAAAATTTCCAATCTCATGAATTTTATTCTTTATAAATAAGATCATCCAAACCTAAAGTCTCATAGGCACATTATAACAGCAAGCATTATAATAAAAATATAAAAATCAAATTTCCTTCTCCATAAATATGGTGGAAAAATAAATGATGAAGAAAGCTCAGAATTTTAAGAGCTTAGAACATTACTGTAAAGGAAAATATCGATTGAGTTTAAAAACCTATAAAATTACAGTAAAGAAAATAGCTACTGAAATGGGACTAGAGAAGATCTGTTTGAATTTATTGATTATATTAAGAAGAAAGAAATGAACAAAGAAGGCAGAACTAAAATCTAAAACTTTAAAAGAACTTCCATCAATTGCTAAAACAGAAAAATTGAAGAATATTTATTATCTCAAAAAAGTCAGTCAATTGATCTTATTATAGATCCTGTTGGCGGTATTAATAATATGATAACAATGATGTATTCAATTAAAAAACTTTAAAAGAACTTTATCAAATCTGTAAAGTGAAAAGAATAAAAAATTATACTAAATTTAACAAAAATCAATTAATCGATCTTATCAAAAGAACTGAAGTTAAAATTAATAATGATAACGATTTGAGTAGAAAATCTTTGAAAGAACTCCATCAGATCTGTAAAACAATAAATTTAGAAGCATTTTAATCTTAAGAAAAACAGTTAATCAATATTACCAATAGTCTGACAGTAAAATTATTAATAACGATAATGAGAACACTTTTCAAAAGCTTCTAGTAGATACATCATGAAATTAAACAATCACGTTATCAGAAAAATTTACACAGTTTCAGTTTTCTAGATGATGAAGAGTTTTTCAAATCAACTAATCGAAATTATAGAAAATATCTGCTTTCACATCAACACAAATAACTTATGAAACTTATAACATTGATAAAATTGTGGAACCACAAGAATTTTTTAATCAAATTAAAGAAGAAATAATTACCAAATTAAAGAAAATTTTTTAATTCAAAGAAGAGCAGTACATCTACATCTACATGGATACTCTGCAAATCACATTTAAGTGCTTGGCAGAGGGTTCATAGAACCACATTCACTTAGTTAACATGAATTTTTATTGTAATTTTAAAAGATATAAAAAATACAATAATTTAATTTTGAAACATCTACTATTATTAAGAACAACATATTTAGAAGATTATTGCCAAAAATCAACAAATGAGCTATTAAGTGAAATGGAAGAAATTCAAAAGAAACGATCTGGTTAGTCATTATTTGACATAGATAATTTAGAATTAAGTGTTAAGAGGCACAATCCAATTTTTGGTTCCTTTTATATTGATTTACCAAAAGTAATTAAAAATAAAAAAGCTACAGTTAACATCAACAAACAACTATCAAAAATGTCTTGTTTATTCAGCAACATCTTCTTTATAGCCAGCTAATGACCATTTAGAAAGAGTTAATAATTGTAGAAATATTGGATTAGCATCAGATGAAATTAAAAAAAAGAGAAAACTAACTTTCTTGTTCAGTTAACAGACATTCCAAAATTTGAAAATAAATCAAAAATTTCAATTAATATTTACACAGATGAAGGCACTGAAGAAGATAAAATTATATATCCTCTTTACCACATACAAAATAAACAAAAAGAACTTGTAAAAACTTCTATTAATTCAAAATGAAAATAATTGACATCATTTATGGATGAAATATTTATCTACATTAATTAGTAAAGAAAAAAGCAAACACAAAGGGAATCTTTAACTTTGTGATCGATGTTTAAGCTATTTTCATTCACAACAAAAATTTGACATTCACAAAATCGATTTTAAAGCTCATAAAGAAGGAATAAGAGATATCACTTTTAAAAGTCAAAAATTAAATTAGAGATATATAATCATTCATTATGAGTTCATTTAGTAATGTATGCAGTTTGCGAATGTTTATTAAAACAATTCAAACCCGTCAACCAAATCCTGAAAAATCTTATATTAGAATTAATAAAAACAATTACCAATTTCATTGAGTTATTACGTTAAATATTCTAATTGTGATTATGAAAGTTCAGTTACGGATACAGGTAAAGATGCAGCAAAATAATTAATTGAAAAGTTAAAAGAAGAATCAAGAGAAAGTGCTGGAATATATAGTCGAAATGTTCCAATGAAATTGACTAAAGAAGATGTAATCGATGTTAAAAATTTAGAAATTTGTCATAATTGTGAAAAAGGATTTGAATTAGGAGAAAAGAAGCTAAGAGATGATTATCATTAAACAGGAAAATATCGAGGAGCTGGAATCTAAAATCGTAAATTTATTCCAGGTTATGTTCATGATTTAACGAATTAAGATGTTCCTCTGTTTATTAAAGAATTGGCGGTTGATTATAAAGACATTGATGCAATTTTAAATCATGAACAAAATCATATTTCTTTCAGTAAACATGTTGCAAATTGGTTAACGTTAAGATTTTTAGATACACTTAAATTCATGGCTTCAAGTACTGTTAAATTATCTTCTAGTCTTCCAAACAAACAATTTAGAGAAATAGCAAAATATTATTAAGATGAACATTAAGATTCAATAATTAAAAAAGGAACTTCCTGGCAGATTAAAACTGTGTGCCGGACCAAGACTCAAACTCGGGACCTTTGCCTTTCGCGGGCAAGTACTCTACTGACTGAGCTACCCAAGCACGACTCACGACCCGTCCTCACAGCCTTGCTTCTGCCAGTACCTCATCTCCTACCTTCCAAACTTTACAGAAGCTCTCCTGCAAAACTTGCAGAACTAGCACACCTGAAAGAAAGGATATTGTGGAGACATGGCTTAGCCACAGCCTGGGGGATGTTTCCAGAATGAGATTTTCACTCTGCAGCGGAGTGTGCGCTGATATGAAACTTCCTGGCAGATTAAAACTGCGTGCCGGACCGAGACTGGAACTCGGGATCTTTGCCTTTCGTGGGCAAGTGCTCTACCGACTGAGCTACCCAAGCACGACTCACGACCTGTCCTCACAGCCTTACTTCTGCCAGTACCTCGTCTCCTACCTTCCAAACTTTACAGAAGCTTTCATGCAAACCTTGAAGAACTAATTCTCTAATTAAAAAAGGAGTTAATATCCAAACGAATACATGAATTCTCAAGAAAAAATACAAGAAACCTAATTATCTAAAAAGAATATTTTTACTCAGGACTTAAAAAAGATCATATATCTGATGAAGATTATGAAAGAGCAAACACGGTTTGGAAAAAATTCAATATTAAAAATTTACATCAATATGAGAAATTATATAACAGATGTGATTTTTTAATTTTAGCAGCTTTTTTTCGAAAATTTTAGAGATACATGTATTAAATCTTATAAACCTGATCCATATTGGTATATTTCAGTTCAAGGATTAGCATGGGAATACTTATAAACCTGATCCATATTGGTATATTTCAGTTCAAGGATTAGCATGGGATTCTATGTTAAAATAACGAAAGTTGAATTAGATTTAGTACATGATTATGATATGATTTTATTTCACGAGAAAGGAATTCGAGGTGTAATTTCTCAAAGTATTAAAAGATAAGCACAAGCAAATAACAAATATGTGAAAAATTTTGATACAAAAAGCAATCAAATTATCTATAGTATTTAGATAAATAATTGATATGAATATCCTATGAGTCAGCATTTCCATTTAGAGATCGTGAGTGGATGGATGCAAAATATTTTAATGCTGAAAAAGACTTAAAATTCTAGCTGATTTCTGTAATTATGCCTCCTGTTTGTTTCTTTTTGAATGCCCCTGATAAATATGGTTATATTTTCGAAGTTGGTTTGGAATATCCAAGAAAATTATATCATTTACATAAAGATTTACCGTTAGCACCCGATGGAGGAAATAATTCATTGACAACTTTAAATAATAAAGAAAAACATGTTTTAAATTATAGAAATCTTAACCAATATATAATGCTTGGATTGAAATTAAAGAAAATTCGTAGAATCTTACCATTTGAACTGTCAGATTGGTTGAAGTCATTTATTGAATTTATCTCAGAAATGAGACAAAAGGCATCTAACGAATTTGAAAAAGATTTCTACAAGTTAATGAATAATTCAATGTTTGGAAAAACTATAGAAAATATTAGAAATATACAAAATATTAAAATAATAACAGATCCAAGAGAATACATACATTACATTTCAAAGCCAAAGATGAAAATATGACAATATTTTCAGAAAATCTAGTAGCAGTTGACATTAAAATATTGTTCAATAAACCTATTTACAATGGAATGGGTATTCTAGATATTTCGACAATAAATATGTACGATTTTCATTATAGTGTTATAAATTCAAAATATCATAAAAATATTGATTTATGTTACGTGGATATTGATTCTTTCATTTACTTTGTAAGAATTGAAGATTTCTATAAACATATGAAATCAATGACAAACGAATTTGATGTAATTGATTATCTAAAAGATACTCTTTATGGAATTCCGCAAATAAATGAGAACGTTTTAGGAAAAATGAAAGATGAAAACTCTGGTAAAATTATGTTACAGGACATTAGTTTAAGAGTGAAAATGTATGCTTATAAAGTAGAAGATGAAGAAGATAAAAAATCTAAAGGAGTTAAGAAATCAGTTGTGTAAATGAACTTACTTTCAATGACCATCAAAAATTGCTTAAATGGCAAAATAAAACAATATAGAAAAATGAATTTGATTAGATCATTTAAACATAAATTACATACAGTCAAATGTAATAAAATTGTTTTAAGTTATGATGATGACAAACGTGTTATATTAGAAGATAGAATTAATACATTACCATATGGACATTAAAAAAATAAACCTAAATAAAATAAAAGACGATAAAAATGATTCATGAAGAGAATTAAACAGTTACCTAAAAGATTAAAATAAAAAATTTTAAAAAATAAAAAATAGAAAAATTAATTAGTTTTAATGTTTTTCATTAGATGATAATTTTGTATGTCTTTCCAAATAAAATTTATAAACATGTTATCCACAAAACATTTAACTTTTACATAATCTCGTTTTTTATCATTATTAATATTTTTCTGCTAATTTCTAATTTTTTTAAATAATCACAGTTGGGAACATATTTAGTAGAATTTTTAATTTCCTTTAAACATTTTTCTCTAATAAATATTTTAATATACAAATTACGAAGAGGGTCTCTTTGTATCTTTCTTTGACAATACTTTCAACCTGATTATGAAGACAAAGTATGTCTTGATACTTTAATGTCTTAATGAATTTCTTTTTCTTCATTACACAGTGGACAAATCATTTTATATTCACTTGCCATTTATAAGAAAAACATTTATTGACATTTAAAAAAATATATTAAATTTTTTATATATGACTGGAGTCAGTGGTGGATCTAAAAAATAATAATCTCATTTATAACAATAAAAATATTTTGATAATTGTTGATGAAAATAATAATCCACAGTTTAAAGCAAAAATGTGGCTTATAATTTTGAATATAAAGATACTAATGATGCAATTAAAACATATTGATGAAGATGATAAAACAACATATGAAGAAATTTTTAGTCTCAGCGATTTACTGGGGTTAAAAGATAATGTAGGAAGAACTATATTTATTAATGAATTTAAGCTTTATCCTTTATTTTTAAAATCTAAAAAAGACTAAGTAAAACAGTTTTAAAATGTGTTCCTGATATTGTTTTACCATTCATAAGAATACATGGTGAATATAAAATGAAACAGAAGGTAATTCACCTGGAAAATTTAAATAAAATCAAAGATAAAACAGAAGTAATTCGTGATGTTGTTGAATTAATAGATGAAACAGATCAAAAAATAAATACTTTATTACCACATGTTGTTTCTCAATTAAGTGATGAAAATTTAAGATCTTCTTTTATTATTTTAAGGTCATATGATTATGATTTTAATTATGACTATTATGTTATTCAAACACAGTTTTAAAATGTTCAAAATCAAATAGATATTATCAGAGGTAGACATCCAAAGAGTTAATTATGTACCAAATTCAGTAAATTTACATAACCTAATAAAAGAAAATTTAATAATCGATTGTCATCGAAATTATTACAATATTTTAAATAATTATTCACAAGAACAATTGAGTGAAAGACATAAGTAGACAAAACACTTTTCTTAGAATTTAAAACTAAATTTCAACATACTTTGCTCATAATTAAACTCCATATAAGATTTATAAGTACTTTTATATCGATCTAACAAACAAACGTTACTAAATTTATTCTTAAATTCCATCAACAGAAATTTAAAATATTCAAATAATTTTGACATTAAGTTGTTTGTGTTAACCTTAATTTGAATATGGAAATAAACTCTATCTCCTATAATGTAACAATAAACATCATGAAAATTATATTCAACACCCTACAAATTTAAAAACCTGATTAACTAACTCCATCTATACGCAAATTTTTTATTAATATTTTAAACTATTACTGTCATTTTATTTACCTAACTCTTGCATGAATTATCGAAACCTAATTATTTAACATAAACTTTATTACCTTCCTTATTTAAAATTTTCTCAACAAGGTAATCATCTCGAAAATTTGTTTTCAATAATTCTTGTTTATAAAAATTTTCTTTTATTGGTCCACCATTTAAATCTTTCAATTTCTATGTGACCGGATTCAAATGATTAAAATCTCAAATTTCAAAAATTTCTGGGACCAGTATAACCATTTTCAAAAAGTCTTTAAGTTCACTTATTTTAACTTTTTCTCCAATTTTATATTTCAGTTCAGTATCTAACAAATTTGTTACATAAACAATTTTCAGTAAGATTTTTTCAGTTTCTTTATTTACATCCTTCAGGGCAATTTTTATAGTTGAACATTTTGTGTTATTATAATCACCAATTAATGTTGAAACTGAATCAGCCCATTTATAGTTTCCTTGAAGAGCAAATTGCTTTCACATTTTTCTTTCAGTGTTCTATTAAATCGTTCAACAACAGTTGCTTTTAATTCAATAAAAGATGAATAATGATTAATATTAAAGTTTTCCATTAGTTCTTGAAATTCTTTGTTATAAATTTCTTTTCCATTATCTGTTTGCAATTTTTTTGGTTTTCTAGTGATGAATATTTTTTCGAAGGTATCACCTATATTTTTACCTGTTTTATTTTTAACCAGAATAGCTAAAGCAAAACTTGAAAACAGTGAATAGATCAATTGTCAATGTCTATAAGTAATGTACTACTCAACAGTACCTGTGTTATTTATCAACCATGCACTGTTACTCTCCACTTGATGCCTCTGCTCTGTAGTGAGGGGACCAGACACTGCAGTGAGATGTGGAGTTATATGCTAATGGAGAGCCTTCACATACTGTAAAATGCCAGTCTGTGTGCCATGTTCTGCAGTTCAGCTACTAGAGTAATAAGCCCCTACCAACCATAGTAACCACAAAAAACGAACATATTTACTACAACACTGGAAGCCAAATTTGTTGAGTGTACCAATTGGTAAAAAGTGGTGGCATGGACTAAAATTGGTTGAATTGCCTGCCTGACCTTAAGATAACTCGAGTAGGGGCACTGTCTTCACTAGAAAGAAAGACGAATTTTTTCTACCCACCAAAGAGCCAAAGCTTTAAGTTTAAAAAAATGCTGGGGTGAGATACTTTGATCCTGTAGTGTGTGTGATATTATGTCATGTTGCACAAAAAGGTGGTAACTATTAACATAAGATACTTTGAGGCCCTAAGCACATTTCATGTGTTACGTATAGGTACTAATATTCCTCTCAGGCTACAAGCAACATACAGAATTGAGGTGTAACATTTGGTAGATTAATCTTCTTTAGTAAATACGTTCTTCCACAGGATACCTAGTGTAATTTTAATTGCATTTCTCCGTTTTGGTAGTTAATGTGATACCAACTATGTTAAATGCTAACAGTGTTACCAATAGACGTATACCTGCCTTAAGTAACAGATTGATCATTCCAGGCACAGCCCGCTGGCCTGGCTAGCATGAATTTCTCACAGTGCCCTATACAAGGTTAGTAGTCAGTTTTTTTAATAGTCATTGTTTTAAACACATATCCACATAAACAGCAAACTAACAGCAGTAAGCATTAAGTTTTTGGTCTACATCTACAACTACATCATACTCTGCAAGCTGTCTAATGGTGTGTGGTAGATTGTTCTTTCGGTACCACTATCTGATCCCTCCAACCCTTTTCCACTCACAAATAGTGTGTGGGAAAAATGATTGTCCGTAAGCCTCTGTATTGGCTCTAATTTCTCGAATTTGCTCCTTGTGGTCAATATGCGAGATGTATATGGTTCAAATCTCATACCACATTTTTTCTTTCAAGGTACATCGATGAAATACATTCAGTAGTCAGCATGGGTGCATAAACCTGGCGCCTTCTGTGGAGGCCTCTTCACTCCAATGTTCACTGAACAGTCATTGAGGAAACGCTATTGGCAGCCCCTTGTTCATTCAGGTGGTCAGTTGCTCAACTTTTGCATGTCTTGTCAACAGTACACATCTCTGAAGCCATTGGTCACCCCTGTCACCTATGGCACATGGTGCACCACAGTTGCCTCGACGCCAGTTTTGGATAACACCACTCTACCACCCACATTATACTTTAACTACAACAGCATGCAAACAGTTTATAAACTTAGCCATTTTGGAAATGCTTCCACCATTGGTCTCAAAGTCAGTGATGGTGCTCTTTTGGACATCAGATAAATTGCTCTGTTTCCCCATTACAATAAAGACTGCAAAGTTTTCTGAGCCCCCAAAAAGTTTTATATACCCTCCACTGCTTCTGCCACTACTTGCCATTTGTGAGAGATTATTACACATTGACATTGAATGTAGATGGTGGTCATATTAATGTGACTGGACTGTGTATCTTAGTATGACATGGCAAATGTGGAGTGATAGAGAGAGAGAGAGAGAGAGAGAGAGCAGTAGTGTGTGTATGTCATTTTATGTAAATATTTTTGACTTTCACAGAAATTATGCAACTTGTCCTCATTTTATGCATCATTTTAATATTACATAAGATGTATATATATGTATACAAAGATCATAGAAATAACTCAACTTGACACCGTTTTTATGTATTGTAATAAGATACCACTGATTCAATATCTTTAATTTTCATAGAATTAACGCAACTTGAGGTCATTTTAATGCATAATTTTCATATTTTGCCAGAGGTATACAAATATATTTGACTTCCATGGAAATAATGCATGTCCTTGACTTTCAACTGTGGGTTACTTAGCTTTTTATTGCATATGTGGTTCCATTTTTACACATCTTTTCGATACTACACTTTGATTAACTGAAGAGGAGTGTGAAGGAGGGATACAAAACACAACTGGGGTACTTCCACCATCTTGTTTTTTTTTATTAAATTTCACACCAGTTTTTAAATTCGCCACCACCACCATATTTGATATTGTTTAATTTCCCCATTTTTTAAAATTTCCCATCATCTGCAATCTTTGATTTGTAAATTCTCTGCTAATTTTTAAATTTCTCACAACCAACTAAGTTGGGTTTGTGAACTTCCCATGACTGTAGCACCATGTCACCTGGGTTTCCTACTGCTCTATACTAGTAACTAGTAACTTTTCTCTGTTTTCAAAATACAAACACATTACAATTGGAAAAACAATGCTTCCCTTTGCTGGTGTGCTTCTCTCAGTCAGAATATCTTTTTACTCCAGATACACAAACAAAAAATTTCGTCTTCATATGTCGGTTTTAAGTCACTTTTGCCTTACATTTAGTTTTACAATCGCCATCGCATAATGCCTTCAGTTATACTCTGTCTCAGACCCTCCTTCCGTTTTATGAGAAGGTAATAAGCTACTGTCAGCTTACTTATATGTTTCACTATCCCTCTCCACAAAAAGCCAAAAACTCAAGTCCATTTCCTTGGCCCAAAAACGGCATAGCTTAGCTTCTTCAGGGACGAATTATTTTAATCATTTCAATTTTGACAATTGTTTAACACTATATTCGAGATATAAGAAAGTCATTACAAATATATTTTTCAACAAATGTTTCAATTTACTGTACAACAACGAAATAGCAAATGGACACATTTGTGTACATGGTGCACAGCAACTTACATGAGAGGAAACATGGTGAAAACATAAAGAAACCAAAAAATGTGATAAATAATGTCAAAATTCAACTAACAAGACATTGTTCACATCATGTATTGTGGAAGAACTCCAGAGATTCTGGGCAAACAGAAACCTTGCATTTTTGCAAATGTATCTTGTTCTTCTTTTGCAGTTTTTATTTCTGCACCTAGGAGGATACTTACATTCCTTTTTTTCTGGGTAATTGGCTATTCCATCCAGTCTTATATCTGCAGAACATCCAGTGCATTGCCTTTTCTTCAAGTGAGCATGGTCAGGGGTGTTTGATGGTCTGCCATGCTTCCTTTTCAGGCTTCCAAGCTCTATAACTGTTGTAGCAACTGATACCTTGAATTCCACAAAAGAAATTTTTCTTTCAGTGTCTCTTTTGTAAAGAACCCATGCATTTACTAGTGCAACATTATAGAAGTGGAAAAATACCCTCAAATAAAACTTCTTGCTCTTCATTGTGTGAGGGTAGTGTGCAACCAGCCGGTCAGTCATGTCTACTCCACACATAAATTTGTTGTAGCATGCTACACCATATACCCTCTCTGTATTTATGTGAGCATGGTTCTTCACATCCCATCTTTTGACAGCATCAGTTAATCTCCCTCCAGCAAATGTAAATATCATGTGGACAATGTTTCTATCCACCCATCACACAACTGTAATATTTTCATTAGAAGTAGCAATAGACATTGAACCTCGACCTGATTTCATTAGAGCTTTGCTGTTGGTCAATTTACTCTCTGCACACTTCGTCTGTTAGACCTTATGGTTCCCAATACATGAATTTTCTTTTGATTCAGATACAAAAGCAATTGGATTGTTGTGAAAAAATTGTCAAGAATGATCTTGCGATTCTTTCCTTCTAGCCCCTGGCACAATATTACGACAGTGTTCCCAATAGGACCAAAGTTAGGGCTCAGTGTGTTATTCTGTCCCTGCCTTTTCTCTTGGTACATCTCTAAAACTGTCATGTATCCATCTGAGCTAGAGCGTACCCATGCTTCGAATCCCCACTTTTTGGGTTTAGACTTTATATACTGTTTTGCCCTGCTTCTACCCTTGAAGGGGATAATCATTTTATCTATAGATTGATATTCAGCAGGAGTTACTGTCCCCGAAAATGTCTCTCTCAGTATGTCCAAAATGGGTTTCGCTGTCACAAACATGTCAGTGTTGTTTTCAGGGGTTTCGTCATTGTCCACAAAATGTAAATACGTTTTTATTTTCTCAGATCTCTTTAGTGACATAATGTCAGCAATAAGATCCATTCTGAAAGCTGGGTTACTTGACCAGTACATACGATAGTTTGGGTACTTTATATATGCCATAATCGCTATATATATGTCATAATCGCTAAGAAGCAATGGATTTCACTTACTGAGACAGATAAATTGCATTCACCATTTGAAAAAGCATACCGTGTTGTCTCTCTAACTATCACGTCCAGTGCTTCAGGAGTGAACATGTTGCAGTAGTAAAAATATGGTGTCTTTTCTACTGAAAGATCACTATTACTTTTGTAAACGCCACAGAATGCGGGAATGTTACCAACGAAGTTATTGTCCGTGTTTGGATATCATATAATACTGGAAGATGTTGGAGAATTCGAAACTGTGGAACTTGTAGTTGCACTATTGGTCTGCTCTGTTATTGACTGAATTGCGCTATCAACAGCTAAATCACCACTAGCAACAATGTCATCACCAAGAACACTATCATCATCACAATCATCATCAGGAATATAATTTTCTTCATCACTTGTAATTTCATCCAAATCAGAACAATTGGCATCATCAACAGAATCTAAAAATGAGTAAAATTTCCTCTGGGCTCAATGTTTTCCTTCGATTCATTTTTAATAATGATGGAAGAGAAACTGTAAAATAAGTGAAGGTAACAAAATGTCAAACACGGTATTCTATAATTGAGACACTGGTAAAAAAAAAATGTAAATGCTGTGTGGCTAGGGCCTCCCATCAGGTTGACCGTTCGCCTGGTGCAAGGCTTTTGAGTTGACGCCACTTCGACGACTTTTGTGTCGATGGGGATGAAATGATGATGATAAGGACAACACAACACCCAGTCCCTGAGTGGAGAAATTCTCTGAACCTGGAGCGTTAGGTTTGACATTCTGTCATGCTGACCACTCAGCTACCAGGGGTGTGCGAGACACTGGTGGTTACGTTGTATTTCAGAATATGTTACCTATTGCACTGTGTCCACAAATGTGTACATTTGTAAACAGTCGATTTACACAAAATAGTTCCCAAATATCACTATTTCAACAGTAACATTATAATAATATATGTTCAAAGCACACAATAAAAAATTGTAGACGAAAAATTATCCTGCAGAAAAGTGTAAATTATTATTTCAAATGCATATACTGAACAACAGGCAGCTGTTCACAGATACAAAAAATACCTCTCCATAAAAGTCAAAAGTAATGAACTAGGGACAGGGTAGGGAACTTATGGGAACACAATGCCCACAAATGTAACCACTGCCCATTACAGGACCTCATTTTCTTCTATATAGTCAGCATAACGTTAATGGCCACATATGTGCCAATATCCCTGAATAGGTTAACCATCATTGAACAATGGTCTTCATTTTGCATTTGTTCTTGTTTTGTTCTTTTCTTAGCCCCTCTTGAAAACGAGCCGGCCGCGGTGGTCTAGCAGTTCTGGCGCTGCAGTCTGGAACCGCGGGACTGCTACGGTCGCAGGTTCGAATCCTGCCTCGGGCATGGGTGTGTGTGATGTCCTTAGGTTAGTTAGGTTTAAGTAGTTCTAAGTTCTAGGGGACTTATGACCTAAGATGTTGAGTCCCATAGTGCTCAGAGCCATTCTTGAAAACGATGACTTGTTTCCTTTGAAAAATTTGCAGTTTTTCGCATTTTCCCTCTAGATAATGAGTGTTTGCATTTCTACTGTATTTGACATCCGTCTTCACTCATTTTCTACCCTTTTTGTTTTTTTCCTAACTAAGTTTGTACATATGTTATTTGTTTGTTAAGATTTTTCTTACAATTCTTTAGCGATAACTTTGGTGTATATTGTAACACATTTTACCATTTGTTTTACTACCTTTCTCTAGTAAATCATTTTCATGTGACTGAATTGCGCTATCATTCGGCCAATCAAATTTGTCAACGCCTGGTGGTTCACATAAATTTTCTTGTCAACAATTTTTTTCATTTCTTTACGAACTTCTTCAAATTTTCCTGTTTTTTTTTTTTTTTGACACGTCCCTTATGTTTCTCATTTCCATTTTCTCTGCTAATCATCAATGAGGTACCTTTTACTTTGATTCTACATACTATAATGGGGGGTGGGGGGGGGGGGGGTTGCAGTTCACTGCCCTGAAATCTACTAGCAAACTGTTATAAACTTTGGGAAATATAAGTAGCTGACTTCTTATCTCCATTGCTGTATTGTTTGTGCTTAATTTTCCATAAACACGTATCACTGCTTTATATTTCAAAAAATTAGCAATTAACTCGGTAAAGCAATGATGCGTATCAGTAATTATTTAATTCAATATGCAAACGAAGACGAGGAAGACAATACTGAATAAACACCTAACTCAAACACGCTTTGTGTGCCAGATCTGCGGCGGTCTCCAGTGCATGCGCAGCGATTTTTTTGCGCGAATATAATGCCAACCAATTTTTGCAATTTTGGTCAAATGTTCAAGTCCAGCTAACAATTTTGCTCATATTTCATGTCTATACAAATCTCCTGCTCATATGAGCTGATTTGTTAAACAAAAGCCTCTTTTGGAAGAATACACTTCACGGGAATAATATCCAAATCGTAATGGAACATTTGCATTGTGTAACAGAAACAAAGCAAATAGAAATGTTTTTTCTTGGCTTGCAGCTATTCCCACTTGTGTCATAATATTCGGTGACGTGGTAACTATGCTACGCAAGACCTGCTCCAGAAGTGTGGTTAAATCAGACATAAGTTTGGTCGTTTAGAGAAGTCTTAAAATGAGTAAGCCAGCGAAAATATGTTAACTTTCGATGTTAGCAGACGACGACACTGTCCCTCGCACCCACAGCCCATCAATGTGAATTTAAGAACTGAACTTTAATGTTCCATCCTGTACAGTTCGTCATTTGAAATGCAATTGTTGAATGTATTGAAGTTCTGCTCCGTCACGTGCGAATCGACCTTCAACACTTTGATGAAATTCTCGCGGTCGTGTGTGAACCACTCTGCAAATAACATGTCATTTGTCAACTACAAGGGGTCTTTGCACTGTTCCAAGGACGAGCAATTGTTTGAATGTACAAACAAATATTATCGGCGACGTATGCTAATTGTTTATAGTTTACAAATACAGTAAACAGTTGCTTGGTCTGTTGTGATGGTGATAAGATGCTTCGCTAATTCTTATCGCAAGAAAGGAGCATATGTTCAATTCGAACAAATGCAGTTATTGGAGCCGTATTTGTTAGTGACTTTGGTGACTAATTTCCCTTTGCTGGTGGTGGGAAAGTACCGCAGATGCCACAGATCAGTAGGATGGATACGATAAAGAGGTTAAAACTGCAGAACCTGAGAGATGAAATTGTTCAAGATCTTGACGTTGACGACATTGTGGACGGCCTTCTTTCATCTGGCGTTATAACTGAAGAGGAACGGGAAAGTATATTTTCTGAAGTGAGTAAATAACGTCAGCTGTTGGTTGAGTTGTTGATTATTCATTCTCTATGTTCGTTGGAAGTATGCCTCCTCTGATTTCCTTTGTTTCATATTTTATCGCTTCGTTACAACAAAGCTCTCCGTCTGAGGTAATATCGGAAAAGGTGACGAAGGGCTTTGTCTATCTGTCATTATTTAAGCCTCTGTGGCTCCAGAGAGTTTTCTTTGATTTGATTTATTTATTATAACTTATTCACGTTTGAGCCGTACTAGACCATGCATTGTACAAGATAGGTTATTTTCAGTGTTTTGTTTTAGTTTTCCTTAGTGCCCGTATTACTTTCCTTGTCTCAAAATTTTCTAGTTTCCGGTCATCAAACCAAATTATTCCCATCATCCTGGATTTTGTGCAAGTCAAATTCCCCTGTCGTGAATTTTCTGCCTAAATGCTTTCCTCTCTTGTGTAACATGGTGTGTTGTTCCTCCTCCTTTCAGGCCGTCTTTTACAGCACCGATCCATTTTGTCGTTTATTTTTGTTTTACTGTAAAATATTCAACAACCATTGTAGTTAATCTGATTGGTCCCGTTCTTTTAGTATTTCCATAGAATTTTAACCTGCCCCCCCCCCCCCTCTCCTCCCCAATTTCCGAGCACATGTTAGTGTGCGTTACAGTCGGCACGTTTCTTGTGCTATATAATTTCTTCCTAATATTTTAATTATTACTTCTCATACTCTTGTTTCGATTTCTTCAATATGTCTGTGTAAAATGAGTGTCACAGTCCCATAAAGACACTGCTGTCATGTCTATGTCTCAGTTTGTTGTATTTTGAGAGGCATTTTTTGTTATAGATGTTTCTTGTAAACCAGAAAGTTTGACAATAAATTTCGTTACAAGTATTAACCAGGCCTGTTACTCAGAAGTATTTGAACTGAGAAACGCTCAAGTTTTCTCATATTTAGTTTTTGTAATTTCGTGTGCCATGTTGTTGCTTGGCTTGTATTTTCTTTTCTCAAACACTATTTGTACCCCTACCATTTGTGCTGTTTCTGTAAGCATTTGTATATGTCTTTGTGTGGTTTGAATGTGGTGACAGAGAATAGCTGGACTGCCTGCAAAAGCTTAGCAATTTATCCTAATATTGGTTCCTCTGATTTTATTGGCGCATCAGTTACTAGCTCTGATTTTAGTTTCAGCACTGTGGGATTCCATTATCTAAAACAGATATGAAAACCAATGGACAGTCAGATTTTCTCACTTCTGTTTTATTTTCATATTGTTCTGAAATTTCTTCCCTGAATTTTACCTTAGATTTTGCAGCATTTCATGGTCCACTAATAATTGTAGTGGTTTTGGGATCCAGTCTTTGTTCTTTCAGAATTTGGAAGAGACACTTAACATATTCCCTATTGTACTTTGTTACTAATTCTTTGATGTCTGAGGCTGTTTCAGGATTGAAATTTGTGCTGAACAAGTTCAGTTCAGTCTGAAACCTGCTTGATACCACTTTTGTATTTAAGTTGTTGTTGATCTCAGTCCAAGAGACATTGATATAGAATTTTGTATGGAATAGAAAGAAGAGAAATCCCTCAATAATTATCAACATCTGTTCTGTGTCCCATTTATATAGTGGATCTATAGTTTTCCAGTCGTCAGGAATTTTCTCTGTTCGACAATCGTTTTGGATGATCAGTTAATTTATTTTAATCTTGTTGTACCAGCTGATTTCAGGCATTCTGAAGTAATTTCATCTTCGCCAGATAACTTACTGTGCTATTTTTTCAATTTTTTTTGTTTGTCTCAACGTGTTCTCTTCATTTGGTACTCTTGAATTTGCACTAATTTTAGGAGAATTTCTGGTTGAATCCGTTGTGGGGCCAGAGCAGTTTAGAAGTTTTTAAGAATATTTGCAAAGTTCTCTGCAATTTTCTTGGTTGTTAAGTGCCAATTGTCCATTTTCCTCCTTGAAGCAGAGATATTGATATTTAGATTTGTTTTAAAGGTTTTATAAAAATTCCTAACATTTTTTGTGTAAGTCTTCTTCAGTTTCATGAAGCTGATTGTTTTCATATGATCTTTTTGCCTGTCTAATTTTGATATTTATTTGGTAATTGTCAGGATAATGTCATGAGCATTTTCTGATTTGTTACTACCCATTGCTTGAAAATCTTTGTGCTGTGATTTTACTGTGTGTTCACAATCTTCCACCAGTGATGCTTTTTCTGCTTTTCTAAAGGTATCTGATCAAGTGAGGTGACACAGGGGTTAGCACACTGGACTCACATTTGGGAGGATGACTGTTCAGACTCGCATCTGGCCATCCAGATTTAGGTTTTCCATGGTTTCCCTAAATTGCTCCAGGCAAATGCCAGGATGGTTCCTCTAAAGGGGCACAACTGATCTCCTTCCCCAGCCTTAACACAATTCGAGCATGTCTTCCGTCACTAATAACCTCAATGTCAATAGGGTGCTTAACCCAATCTTCCTTCCTTCCTTCCTTCCTTCTTAAAGGAATCTGATTTTGAGTAGTTTTGATAAGCTTGTGTTTGAGTTGTTCTGAAGTTTGTGCTGTGTTCGTCGAGTTCATTTGCTAGTACTGGTGGTTATATTTTGTCATTATCAAATTTAGGAATCACGAACATCCTTTTGCCAACTTTCTGGCACTTTAAATTTAATTTCACTCGGGGTAAGTAGTGGTCTGTTTGCCAATATTTGCCCCTTTGCATACTTGAACATTTAATGAACATTAAAAATCTTCTTGTGATATGGAATCCACCAATATTGTTGTTGGGAAATCACCATGAGGATTTTGAAAATTTTTTTCTGGAAATGGATTGTCATTATTTTGAGGTTGGAATTTCTACACAGTTCTACCAGTCTCTTCCAGTTTTGATATGCACATGTGTGTGCAGGGAAATTATCAGTTGTTTTCTTGGATTTTCTCTCTTTCCCTAAGTGTGCATTAAAATCACCTGTTAGAACTATCACATGATTTTTGGAATTATTGTGATTCTATTTTCTACCACCTCTCATGATTTGTCTGTTTGTTGTATTGTCTTTTTTGAGTGACATATGTGCATTAATTACTGTGTACATTTTATTTGCACAGCTTAAGGAAATTACCATTGATCTGTTGTTCATAGATTTTACTTCCGTTATGGAACTAAGAACATCTTCTGAAATTGCAAATTCAGACCCCAGATGGGATTTTTTGGAATGTTTTACTTTGAACAGTCTGAAATTTCCAAAATCCATAGTGTTCTCATCTGGAAATCTTGTTTCTAGTGCAGCTAAAATTTTCAGTTTCTTTTTTTTTTTCCTTAAGAGTTTCCCCTAATCTGTAGAGTTTCCTCACTTTAGGGATGCATTAATGTTGAGTGTGCCAAAGAAAGTTTAGATTTCCTTTGATTTGCATTGCAACATCTCAGTATAGACCCCCCCCCCCCCCCCCCAGAAGCCAATAGACCAGTTGCACCACTCATGCCAGAGACTTTGTTACCTCCTCAGGTAATTTTGTGGTTACTAAAACTCTCAGTTGCTGTACTTGGAATTACAGTGATGAAAAAAAAAATCCCCTTGATTGTCAAGACTGGATTGGAGTGGTTAATTCTATTGTTCTGAGCTCTTGCCACCACCTCTGGTGACCAGATGCCGACACACTGCCACTTTATCAAACTCGGACACAAAGTGAATTTTGTTTTGTTAAATGAAATGTGTCTTGTTCTAGTTGTTACAGCATATCGAGATCTATTCTCTTCACCCTTGCTGGTGCCATTGAGATCTTTGGTTTTGTTCTAGCAATAGTCCGTCACAAGATTTTTAATAATTAGGAATGTTATAAATCTTCAATGTTACCACCGTTGGCTGCACGGCAAACTCCGGCGTGGTAGCCAAACATGTCCCACACAAGTGAAAGCATATCTGCTGTTGCTGAGTGCATGGCTGCAGTGATCTGGTTCCACAGATTGTTCAGAGTGGTTGGTAGAGGTGTGACGTAAACAGCTTTCATCACATAACCCTGTAAGAAATAGTTGCAGGGTGTGAGATCAGGAGATCTTGGTGGCCAGAAGTGCAGAGCCAGGTCCTCAAGCCCCCTGTGACTAATCCAGTGCTGAGGAAGGGAGTCATTCAAAAACCCTCATACATAATGGTGCCAATGGGCTGGAGCTCCATCCTGTTGGAAAATGAAGTCCTGGGAATCTTCCCTAAGTTGAGGGAACAGCCATTGTTCCAACATGTTGTAATGGTCGCCTAGTCGTAGATATAGCTAATTGCTATAATCACACTATTTCACTCCCATTTACGGAGCTTGTTAGCACTTGATGTTAGGTTGGCGCCATTAAAATGCATTGTGTTGTGGTAATCGCTGGTACTTGCTGGATCGCTGCCGTGTCTCGATGCTGATGCTGGCTCGAAATCTGGTTGTCTAGGGTTAAAAACATGAGGTCCCGTGTTTTTTATGTGCTTTTGATGATAAAGAACGAGCGAAACCAACAAATATGTAAACTTCAAATATTTATTACTCTGGTGGCCATCTTAATTCCACTGTCCACCAAAGGCCATGACTCAACACAAAGTAGTACCTCCGTTGCATGTTCTTTGTATTGTTTATCCACCTCAAACAATAACACACAAACACACTTTACCAAAGTGACATTCCGACTCCCTCCCGACCCTTCTTGCAGCTTGTATTTATAACATTGTCAAAGAACTACTAAAAAGAGATATAGTTTATAAGTCACATGTACATCTGTTATCATAATTTGTGCAGAAAAGTTATTAATTTGCATCGAGTGACATAATTTAACATGTTATTAAAATGACAGACAGATTTGTTGACTTGACAGAATTATTCTCTGTTACAAAAAGGCCGTTTTTTAGAAGTTTGTCAATTGACTTCTCTAATTTGCATAAATAAGTAAATAACATGAATTATTAAGAATTACATTGGTTTTCGTCTAAAATAGGATTGATTTCGTGAATACTGAGTGAAAACGCTCCTAGTGAACAAATAGGTTTCACTGGGTGATTCTTATTTAAGGAGATCCAAAATACCTAAGTTGTCCACTATTTTTCGTACTTCATATTAATTATTTAAGATGAACTCAGTGTTTTTACATGATGACATTTGCTGTATCAGTGATCAAGTGATATTAACTTTTGTGTGGGTCAGTTATTCAGTATAATTTAATGGGTTGACTGTTTATGGAGACATGTTATGCAATCATTGTTAACATACACCATACCTTTGCTATAATCATAAATACTCATTAAACTGGGTGAATTTGGAGGGTATCGCATACTTCGGTACAGTAAAGCCTTTAATATGTTCCGTTACAATGTCCAGGTACATGATTCCCGTTACAGTTCTTTCCGCAAGGAAAAATGGCTCATAAACCTTTTTACGGGATACAGCACAGAACATGTTGATCTTCAGTGAGTCTCTTTCATGCTAGAATGGTGAATGTGGATTTTCCATACCCCATATGCTAACATTGTGTCTGTTGACTTTTCCGCTAAGGTGGAATGTCGCTTCATCGCTAAAAATTACAAGCTGTAGAAATGCATCATGCTCCATCTTTGCTAGCACATAACCACAAAAATGCGAGACGCTTCTCTTTGTCATTGGGGTTGAGAACCTGCACAAGTTGTTATCGGTAGGGTTTGTACAGCAAATGCCATCTCAGAACTTTCCATACAGTTGGTTGGAGTATTCAAAGCTCTTGACTGGCTCTGTTGGTAGACTTAACTAGGGCTGAGCACAAAACTTTCTTGAATGCATAGGACATCATCCTCTGACACACACAGTCGGTCTGTGCTTTTTCCTTTGCACACATTCCCAGTCTGTTTAAATTTCTTAAACCAGTGGCTAATGCTTTTGAGAGTTTGTGGTTGAATACCGAATTCGGTACGAAATGCCCGCTGCACTGCAATTTGTGACTCACTTTGTGCGAAGAACACACAAAACCTTGTGCTCCACGCTTGCTATGTCACTCACAACTGACAGTGAGACAGAATGATGGCACTATTGCCATGCGAACTCTGCTGACCATTTCTGAAACCATCACTGCCCACCCGCAAACACCTGCCAAAAGCTTTTAAACTTCCTCTTTTCATTGGGATAAAGCTTGTTCATTTTGGATTTATACTTGAATACATACGAATTTTTGAAAATGGATCCTTCATTTAGAATAACCCTGTATTGTTTTGTTGATAATTTTTGACTTACCATTAAGAAGCTAAGCTTATTTGCATAGTATAGTATATGAAGATTTATTTCAGGGAATTTGATTCTAACTGTTTTTTAATGGGGCTTATTTGTCTTCTTTTGGGAGTTCATTCTGTTTCAAGCTGAAATGTTTTCGTTTGGATTTCTAGGTTCTGCTTACTGTATGAAATTGTAAATAATTCTGTATGACAGCTCTGTTTAATTATTTGACCCTTTTGTGTTTTGGAATTGTTCTTTAAAACTGATTTCCACAAACTGCCGATTTACAATATTTTGTTGTTTACAGAAAACACGAAAAGCCAGAGTACGTCACTTGCTCGATTTGCTACCGAGTAAAGGCTCATGTGCATTTGATAATTTTGTGAGAAATCTGAAGAATGAGTACCAGTGGCTTTATTCAAAGTTAATAGAGGACACTGATCCAAGTCAAGATGAAGAAAAATTTCTAGATGCCTTACTGTTAGGTGGAATACCTCGCACCCCACCACACAACGTAGAAAGACAGGAGACTGTAAGTGACTGTTCTTCTGATAGCTAATGTTAAGGGTTTTGTAAGTTAAAATAAAGATTTCACTTGTCTGCTTTGATCAGAATGGCAGACAAAATCACTCGTTGAAAACTAGCATGTATAAAATATGCAGCATGCTACAAAGTTTTAGTTATTCTCATATCAGATTAATTGGATTTTCTGATTCTCATACATAGTCGCCTTTCAATCTAATCTAGACCTTGGGGTGTGCTACAGATCACTCTGTCACCACAACCCATACTCAAAATAAGAGGCAAAATTTAATTAGTCTACTGTTCTATCTTAGTTTTTCAAAAGCCACATCATCAGTACGTCACAGGTAAAAGCCAACTACAAGTTTTTGGTAGATTCAGCCTATCTACTGGCATCATACCTTGGTTTAGTTTGGGATTTCCCTTTGTTATGTGAAAGAAATCAGTGATCGCTTTCTCTCCAAGATGGTAGGAGGTACAACTTACTTATCAGATTATCTTACAGTCAAGAACTTAAATTTTAAACAAATTTAAACGTGGTGATTCTTTGACTTCTGAATCTGTCATGGGGTAATGATAGTGCTGCTTCCATGCAACCCTCCTCGCACTCCCCCCACCCTCCACACACACACCTGCAATCTCGATTGTAGTGACAGGCTGTTACATCATTGCCAGGTTTTGCTCCATATTGAATGAATTTACTTTTATACATGACTACAGTCACAAGGTAAATACAGAAATATACTATTACTTAAGAAATCCCAGAGTATTTTGGTGAATGTTGTATATTGCATCATTCATAGACTAACAAAACCAGCAAAGGATCCATAACATAGATCTTATTGTTAATAACACAGGAATCAAAGGATTGTTCCATACTCTGAAAATGTTGAAGGGAGACCTCCAGAGAAGATAAGTTACTCTATGCACAAGTAGTGATCACAGTGAAAGAAACAACAAGAGCAGTTAAGTCATGGGAAGTATCTGTAACAATTGATGTACATACATATCTTACAGACACATGAACTACTTGGACTTGACTTATAAATTGACAGAGGGTAATAGTGGTATATGGTGTTGTTTTTACAGTACTGGGACCAACTGAATGAGGCAGTGCTGTTGTTAAGATACAGACCTCGTATTCAGGAGGATGGAGTTTGCTCTGTCTAGCGATCCTGATTTAGGATGGTTTTCCTAAATCATTTCAGGCAAATACTGGAATAGTTCCTTCATTGAGGCCGTGGCTGGCCACTTGTTCTATCATTGTAAAAGTGTACTTATATATTTGATGTGGTTGTATATTTTTGAGCTATTTATTTTCATTCCATGATGATGATAAATCCTATATCATTGTAGGTGATATTTTGATAAATAAACAAATAAACCACAAAAACAGGTAGTCACTGATGTGACTGGGATTTATGCAAGGCCTATCAACTTCTGGTGAGTGAGGTCCATGAAGTCTAAAGGCAAACAAAAATTGCTCTGATAGTAATTGTAGTTGTATATAATAGTCAAAGCAATTCATCATTATGAAAGAATGTTTCATACAGGATGGATATTATATGGTGTCTGATTGTAGTTGTTAAAATATCTTTGACTGTATTAAAACAATTCAGTATTTATGTTTTGTGGCGGCGTTCGTAGCGACAAACACTTCGCTGTAGAAACGGCTTACGAAGTCACCGCCACACTTTTAATAGCGGGCCGACTGGTCCACTGGAACAGTGAACAGAAAGATGAAAACCCAAACACTCTGATTAAATAAAAGTCGGTACTTATCTTTATTAACGAAGATACAGAAACACAGTAGTGAACTCCGTGTCTACAGAAATCTGTCTAGTTCGAGTCGGAGCGGCTAGGTCAGCGTCGGCTGACGACAAACAACAACTCTGCTGCGATGAACACACAACTGACTAGCAAGTACACAAATCGGTGGCGAGTATACAACTGAGCGGCGAATACAGAACTGTCCTAGCGCTCGCGACTCCAGCGCTTAAGAAGCCAGAAGCCAGCGGTGGCACGCGCAGACTTGCGGCGATTTCCTGTATCGCTGGCGCTGCTTATGCGGACGGCGTCCGGACTTTGATGCTGCCAACCTTTTGGCAGCGGGCTTGGTTGGCATTACTGGCTAGGATATAACACTCCTCCCCCCCAAATCGCCGCACCGTCATTGAATAATGACGTGGCGAGCGTCGACGGCGGGGGAGGGGTCTGGCCGCAGGCGTAGCAGAAGAGACCGGGGCGGAGACTGTTGTCGGTGGCAGTCCCCGGTCCGCACCCCAGCATTGGCTGCGCGGGGCCTCGGGAAACACCGACTGAAAACCGCGGTCAGGGTGCACGCCTGTGACCACGGGCGCAGCTTCTGGTACTGGACGCAACGGGGCGTCGGGACCCACGAAGAGAGGCAGCGTCTCCGGATGCTGAGTCGACGGCTGCTGAGTGGGCGCCGGACAAGGCGCTGCAGTGTCATACTCCTTGGGGGTGCCCAAGGAAAGCGGCTGCAGGACAGGCTGCACAGCCACCGCTTGGGACGGCGGCCCGGCTGAGGGGTCGACATCCATCTGCTCCGAAGGCGGTGGCGACTGAAGAGGGACCGCAGGCGCCGGAGCGACCACCTGGGGCGCTCCCGGATGAAGCTGCGCGGGAGGCATCAACGGGACGGGCTGTCGGCGTGGTAGCAGCGACGGCTGCTGCTGCTGCCCTGGTGGCGGCAGCGAAGTCGGAAGGCGCGGCTGGAACCCGCCGCGGACCATATCTGTGGACAAAGAACGAGCGGCAGAATCTGGGCGGCCAGCGCGGCGCAACTGGTTCTGATGCCTCCTGTGCACCCCAGTAGCACCTTGAACAGTATAAAAACCGCGACCCTGGACACTTATCACGGTGCCTCGTTCCCAACGACGGCGACCGTGATAAACTCTAAAAAAAACGGCATCGTTGCGCTGAAAATGCGTGCGATGTTCAGAAGCGGCGGGTCGATCCGGGGGGTGCAACAACCGTAGTAGGGTGCGATGACGACGGCCATGGAGAAGCTCCGCAGGCGAAGGGCCGGCGCGTGGCGTGGTCCGGTACGACGACAGGAACGTGATGAGGGCCTGCTGATGAGAGTGCGTAGCACGAAGGCGGTCCATATGATCCTCGAATGTGCGGACAAAACGTTCCGCTGCACCATTCGATTGAGGGTGGAACGGCGGAGTAAGAACATGGCGAATGCCATTGGCAGAACAAAAACTTTCAAATTCAGCAGAGGTAAATTGTGGACCATTGTCAGACACTAAAACTTCTGGAAGACCCTCAATACAAAAAATTGAAGTCAACGCCTGTATAGTTTGTGCAGACGTTGTGGACTGCATGGGCACAACAAACGGAAAATTACTAAATGCATCTATCACGATGAGCCAACGAGAATTCCAAAATGGACCAGCGAAATCAATATGGACGCGCTGCCAGGGACCGGCAGGGCGTGCCCACTCAAAATAGCGTTGAGGCGGAGCAGCTTGGTGTTCGGCACACGTCGAACAATCTGTAGACATCTGCGTAATCTGCTTATCAATGCCGATCCATGTACAATGACGGCGGGCAAGCTGCTTGGTGCGGACCACTCCCCAATGACCTTGATGCAACAAGTCGAGGACCTTGGATTGGAGCACTTGGGGAACCACTACACGAAGCTGGTCATTCTCGGTGCGTAACAGCAAAACTCCTTGTGAAACAGACAACAGATGACGTTGTGGATAATAGCGACGAACCACAGGATCCGATATGTCCTTTGCCTTGGACGGCCAACCACGTTGAACAAAACGTAACAGTAAACTCAGATGAGGATCCGTAGCTGTCGCATGTGCCACCTGACGATAATCAATCGGAAAATCCCGGAGGGATTGATGCTCATCGGCGTCAATCTGATGGCAAGAGTCTTCAGAGGAATCGAAGACATCATCCGCAGCAATCGGCAATCTAGAAAGCGCGTCAGCGTTTGCATGCTGAGCTGTAGGGCGATACAGTATCTCATACTGGTATTGTGATAACAAAAGAGCCCAACGTTGTAGTCCCTGAGCTGTCCGCTGAGGAACTGGTTTAGACGGATGAAACAGTGACGTCAGAGGCTTGTGATCTGTCACTAAATAGAATGGTCTACCATAGAGGTAGTGATGGAATTTTGTGACACCGGACACAATAGCCAACGCTTCCTTGTCCAATTGGCTATAATTACACTGAGCTTTGGTTAGCAATTTAGATGCGAACGCAATAGGACGTTCGGTGTTACCGACTCGGTGAGACAACACAGCACCGAGGCCGAAAGAAGAGGCATCACAAGCTAACACTAGAGGCTTGTTTGGGTCGTAATGGACCAGACAACGATCATTCAATAAAGCCTCTTTAAGCTGCTGAAAGGCTGATTGTCAATCAGCTGACCACACAAACGGAACATTCTTACGGCGGAGACGATGCAACGGTGCAGCAATCTGTGATGCATTAGGTATAAACCTAATATAATATGTCAATTTGCCAAGAACTGCTTGCAATTCATGCAGATTGCGAGGGGCGGGCAAATCACGAATAGCTGCTAAATGTGACTGGGAGGGATGAATGCCTTGAGCAGTAATAACATGTCCCAGATACTCCATTTCCGTAAGGAAAAATGAACATTTATCGATGTTGCAACGTAGGCCTGCCTGAGACAACACTGTAAACAAACACTCCAAATTACGGAAATGTTCAGCAGGCGTCCGACCGGACACAACAATATCGTCTAAATAGTTGCAACACGATGGCACATTAGCCAGAAGTTGTGACAAAAAACGCTGAAAAACAGCTGGAGCTGACGCACAACCAAAAGGCAAACGCAGAAAACGGAACAACCCCAACGACATGTTTATGACAAAATACTGTTGTGATTGCTCGTCGAGGGGCAATTGCAAATATGCTTCACGGAGATCAATTTTGGAAAAGAAACGAGCTTCCCCTAACTTATCCATCAGCTCGTCCGGTCTAGGCAAAGGAAAAGAATCAACGACAGTCTGGTGATTAACTGTCGACTTAAAATCAGCACACAAACGTAACTTGCCAGACGGTTTCTTTATAATAACTAAGGGAGAAGCCCACTGGCTCGCTGAAACGGGTTGAATAACACCGTTGTTTTACCAACGACGAAGTTCATCTTCTACAGGTGCCCGGAGGGCGTGAGGCACTGGACGAGCACGAAAAAATCGAGGCTGAGCATTATCTTTTAACGTAATATGAGCGGCAAAGTTCGCAGCACAACCTAGTTCGTCTTTAAATATGTCACTGTATTGTTTACACAAATCGGTTATGCTGTCTTGAGGAACAACAACAGAATTCATTTGCAACACATTGTCTTGGATAGACAGGCCAAACAAGTCAAAACAGTCTAATTCGAAAATGTTTACACTGTCTGTAGCGCGGAGCACTGTGAATGAAACTGTTTTTGTATTGCCACAGAATGTGGCTGGCACGCTACATACACCTAACACAGGAATTTGTTCTCCACTATAAGTAGCCAAAGAATGTTTTGCCGCTGAAAGTTTAGGGCGGCCTGTAGCCGCATACGTAGCACTATTTATTAGAGTCACAGACGCACCAGTGTCTAATTGAAAATTGAAGGTCTCATCCAGGATGCGTAGCTTCACAAATAGTTTATTACACTGTCTCTGGATCGGTGCAGTGGAGTCGGAAGACACAAAATCAGCGCGTTTAGCGCGAGTTCGCTGCGTACGACAACTCGTGGGTTGGGCGGGTGGAACAACAACTCCCGCTTCACTTGCAGTCTGTACATGACTTTTTACAGCGTTTGAATTACGCTTGGGTCGCATAGCAGAGGGCTGGGTGGGGGGCTTATTGCGAACAAGTTTATCACCCACACGAACCGTGGAAGAGTCTTTAAACGCGACCTTCTGGACGGGCTGGCTTTGAATAACATGAATATCCATGGGCTGGGCAGCACTAGAATTGTTCTTGCGTTTACGCAAACAAACAGTCTGGATGTGTCCTTTCCTTTGACAAAAGTGACAAACCGCGTTTCTTAACGGGCAACGTTCACGAGGATGAGCAAGAACACACTTAGGGCAAGACTTAACTCTATCATTTTGCACACGCGGCTGACGAATGTTTTTAACATGACGCGGCCGGTTAGTGTTTACAGTCTGACTCTGCCGGTGGGGCCGCGGGCGTGACATAACTTGCTTAGCACAGGCAATTTGAGAAATACATGGCTGATCCAACTCACACTCAGCATAGTCAAAAGTATCTTGGGCTTCAATGATGTTCATCACAGTCTCTAATGACGGGTCAGGCAACTTTAAGATAGCAGCACGAATACGAGAATCTGCAATGTTTTGAGTAATAGCGTCTCGTAACATGACATCACTGTAGGAAGCTCCACACACACAATTAAATCGGCACTGACGGGTGAGGCCCCGTAAATCTGTTAACCACTGTTTATTAGATTGATGTGGCAGTTTCTTTAATCTGAAGAACTTGAATCTGGCTGCTGCCACATGAACTCGCGACTCGAAATACTCAGCAAGCTTGTTAACAACAACGTCATAGTCTAAAGCTTCTGGCTTGGATTCCGGGAACAACTTACAAAGTAGTCTATAGACTTCCACGCCTGCAGTGGAAATTAAATAAAGCTGCCGCTCATTACCTGTGATTTTGTAGACTGTCATGTGCGCCTGCAACTGCGCGAAATATTCTCGCCATTCTTCTCTTGATGCATCAAAAGCACGGAAAGGTGGTTCTGCCTGTGCTTGTTCCTTTTGTGTTGGTGGATTAGCCGCTTGTTTGGCGATTGCTTCCACCAGACTTTGTATTTGCTGACTCTGTAACAAGATCAACTGTTGTAATTCGGCAGACATAGTGAACACAAATTAAACCAGCTCCCAAAATTTTATCGCTATAATTAGTATAACAAGAAACAAGTTGAACCAGCCCTGCACACGAGTTCGGAAGTCCTCGTCGCCAGTTTTGTGGCGGCGTTCGTAGCGACAAACACTTCGCTGTAGAAACGGCTTACGAAGTCACCGCCACACTTTTAATAGCGGGCCAACCGGTCCGCTGGAACAGTGAACAGAAAGATGAAAACCCAAACACTCTGATTAAATAAAAGTCGGTACTTATCTTTATTAACGAAGATACAGAAACACAGTAGTGAACTCCGTGTCTACAGAAATCTGTCTAGTTCGAGTCGGAGCGGCTAGGTCAGCGTCGGCTGACGACAAACAACAACTCTGCTGCGATGAACACACAACTGACTAGCAAGTACACAAATCGGTGGCGAGTATACAACTGAGCGGCGAATACAGAAATGTCCTAGCGCTCGCGACTCCAGCGCTTAAGAAGCCAGAAGCCAGCGGTGGTGCGCGCAGACTTGCGGCGATTTCCTGTATCGCTGGCGCTGCTTATGCGGACGGCGTCCGGACTTTGATGCTGCCAACCTTTTGGCAGCGGGCTTGGTTGGCATTACTGGCTAGGATATAACATTATGTATTTAAACACTTTTTGGAAATAACAGAGCATAAATAATATGTTTTATTCACCTCTGAAGATTGAAGTTAAGTACATGCATGTGTCATCTTCCATTACTTTTTTGTGGATCATTTTTAATATCATTTTACACATGAAGGCACCACAGAAACTTGTAATGTGTCATTAAATCCACTCATCTCACAAAGCAAAATTAAAAATTACTATAGATAACAAATACTAAAAAAAATATGTTATCAAATGCATTCTCTCTTGCCAAACGTGCTCTCTTGTTGTAACATAATATTTCAAAGGCACAGTTCTGCCAGTTGAGAAATCAGAGAATATTAATTTTTAAAGGAAAGGTGTCATCAACACAGAAGATTTGTGTGAAAACTTCTGACCTTTGGAAACAAGGGTGTATTGTAGTCAAGTATGTCAGTGCTTTTCTCAGATAGAGAGCAACCTTGACACAGTCAGATTACAAATTGACCCACATGTAGTAGAGGGTAAAGATTTGTGTACAATGAAAGTATTGTTTGCCTCAGTGACAATCACTGTGACAACCATGTTTTCACAGCTTATCTATAACATGAAAGGTGCATGGGAAAATTAGATACTAGGGAAAGATGCATAAATATTATGTAGTTATTGGAACCTCCTGTAGGAGTTGAGTTTTTTGGATTATTGCCAAAAATTAAAAGATAAAAGTGACATTACGCCAGTTACTTTTATTTAACTATTGCAATCCCAGTGTAAAGTTGGTTGTGTTGGTAGGGTTACCTTTCTTAATAATTATAAACAAAAGAATCATGGAAAAAATGTAGGACTGTGTATCATATTCTACACATTAGCATTGTAGCTAAAATCGAGACTTTGACGACAGTTAAATTTGTGAAATAATGAAATTAATTACTCTAATAAAAAATTGTATCACATTCTGTACTTGAGCTTTGTAGCTAAAGTCAAGGTGTATTAGAGCCAAACTGAATGCATTGTGGTACTGGAAAACATTGTATCAGTAATTAAAATGTTGTTGTTGTTGTTGTGGTCTTCAGTCCTGAGACTGGTTAGATGCAGCTCTCCATGCTACTCTATCCTGTGCAAGCTTCATCATCTCCCAGTACCTACTGCAGCCTACATCCTTCTGAATCTGCTTAGTGTATTCATCTCTTGGTCTCCCTCTATGATTTTTACCCTCCACACTGCCCTCCAATACTAAATTGGTGATCCCTCGATGTCTCAGAACATGTCCTACCAACCGATCCCTTCTTCTAATCAAGTTGTGCAACAAACTCCTCTTTTCCCCAATTCTATTCAATTCCTCATCATTAGTTATGTGATCTACCCATCTAATTTTAAGCATTCTTCTGTAGCACCACATTTCGAAAGCTTCTATTCTCTTCTTGTCTAAACTATTTATCGTCCATGTTTCACTTCCATACATGGCTACACTCCATACAAATACTTTCAGAAACAACTTCCTGACACTTAAATCAATACTTGATGTTAACAAATTTCTCTTCTTCGGAAACACTTCCCTTGCCATTGCCAGTCTACATTTTATATCCTCTCTACTTCGACCATCATCAGTTATTTTGCTCCCCAAATTGCAAAACTCCTTTACTATTTTAAGTGTCTCATTTCCTAATCTAATTCCCTCAGCATCACCTGACTTAATTCGACTACATTCCATTATCCTCTTTTTGCTTTTGTTGATGTTCATCGTATACCCTCCTTTCAAGACACTGTCCATTCCGTTCAACTGCTCTTCCAAGTCCTTTGCTGTCTCGTTACAGAATTACAATGTCATCGGCGAACTTCAAAGTTTTTATTTCTTCTCCATGGATTTTAATACCTACTCCGAATTTTTCTTTTGTTTCCTGTACTGCTTGCTCAATATACAGATTGAATAGCATCGGGGAGAGGCTACAACCCTGACTCACTTCCTTCCCAACCACTGCTTCCCTTTCATGTCCCTCGACTCTTACAACTGCCATCTCATTTCTATACAAATTGTAAATAGCCTTTCGCTCCCTGTATTTTACGCCTGCCACCTTCAGAATTTGAAAGAGAGTATTCCAGTCAACATTGTCAAAAGCTTTCTCTAAATCTACAAATGCTAGAAACGTAGGTTTGCCTTTCCTTAATCTCTCTTCTAAGATAAGTCGTAGGGTCAGTATTGCCTCATGTGTTCCAACATTTCTACGGAATCCAAACTGATCTTCCCCGAGGTCGGCTTCTACCAGTTTTTCCATTCGTCTGTAAAGAATTCGCGTTAGTATTTTGCAGCTGTGACTTATTAAACTGATAGTTCTGTAATTTTCACATCTGTCAACACCTGCTTTCTTTGGGATTGGAATTATTATATTCTTCTTGAAGTCTGAGGCTATTTCGCCTGTATCATGCATCTTGCTCACAAGATGGTAGAGTTTTGTCAGGACTGGCTCTCCCAAGGCTGTCAGTAGTTCTAATGGAATGTTGTCTACTCCCGGGGCCTTGTTTCGGCTTAGGTCTTTCAGTGCTCTGTCAAACTCTTCACGCAGTATCATATCTCCCATCTCATCTTCATCTACATCCTCTTCCATTTCCATAATATTGTCCTCAATAACATCACCCCTGTGTAGACCCTCTATATACTCCTTCCACCTTTCTGCTTTCCCATCTTTGCTTAGAACTGGGTTTTCAGCTGAGCTCTTGATATTCATGCAAGTGGTTCTCTTTTCTCCGAAGGTCTCTTTAATTTTTCTGTAGGCAGTATCTATCTTACCCCTCGTGAGATAAGCCTCTACATCCTTACATTTGTCCTCTAGCCATCCCTGCTTAGCCATTTTGCACTTCTTGTCGATCTCATTTTTGAGACGTTTGTATTCCTTTTTGCCTGCTTCATTTACTGCATTTTTATATTTTCTCCTTTCATCAATTAAATTCAGTATTTCTTCTGTTACCCAAGGATTTCTTTAAGCCCTCGTCTTTTTACGTACTTGATCCTCTGCTGCCTTCACTATTTCCTCTCTCAAAGCTACCCATTCTTTTTCTACTGTATTTCTTTCCCCTATTCTTGTGAATCGTTTCCTAATGCCCTCCCTGAAACTCTCTACAATCTCTGGTTTAGTCAGTTTATCCAGGTCCCATCTCCTTAAATTCCCACCTTTTTACTGTTTCTTCAGTTTTAATCTAGAGTTCATAACCAATAGATTGTGGTCAGAGTCCACATCTGCCCCTGGGAATGTCTTACAATTTAAAACCTGGTTCCTAAATCTCCGTCTTTCCATTACATAATCTGTCTGAAACATTTTAGTATCTCCAGGGTTCTTCCATGTATACAACCTTCTTTCATGATTCTTGAACCAAGTGTTAGCTATGGTTAAGTTATGCTCTGTGCAAAATTCTACCAGGCGGCTTTCTTACCCCCAATCCATATTCACCTACTATGTTTCCTTCTCTTCCTTTTCCTACTGTCAAATTCCAGTCACCCATGACTATTAAATTTTCATCTCCCTTCACTACCTGAATAATTTCTTTTATCTCATCATGCATTTCATCAATTTCTTCATCATCTGCAGAGCTAATTGTCATATAAACTTGTACTACTGTAGTAGGTTTGGGCTTCGTGTCTATCTTGGTCACAATAATGCGTTCACTATGCTGTTTTTAGTAGCTTACCCGCACTCCTATTTTTCTTATTCATTATTAAACCTACTCCTGCATTACCCCTATTTTATTTTGTATTTATAACCCTATATTCACCTGACCAGAAGTCTTGTTCCTCCTGCCACCGAACTTCACTAATTCCCACTATATCTAACTTTAACCTATCCATTTCCCTTTTTAAATTTTCTAACCTACCTGCCCGATTAAGGGATCTGACATTCCACATTCCGACCCGTAAAATGCCAGTTTTCTTTCTCCTGATAACGACATCCTCTTGAGTAGTCCCCGCCCGGAGATCTGAATGGGGGACTATTTTACCTCCGGAATATTTTACCCAAGAGGACACCATCATCATTTAATCATACAGTAAAGCTACATGCCTTCGGGAAAAATTATGGCTGTAGGTCCCCCTTGCTTTCAGCTGTTCGCAGTACCACAACAGCAAGGCAGTTTTGGGTAGTGTTACCGGGCCAGATCAGTCAATCATCCAGACTGTTGCCCTTGCAACTACTGAAAAGGCTGATGCCCCTCTTCAGGAACCACACATTTGTCTGGCCTCTCAACAGATACCCCTCCGTTGTGGTTGCACCTACGGTACGGCTATGCAGTCAGATGTAAACCAAACATTCACCACGACAGGACCACGGAATATTTCCATTCAAAAGTAATTGCTACACATGTTAAGACATGTACCCAATTGGGAGATAAGATTATTCCTGATTCATAGAACATGGTCAGCCTGTGACAGATCCGCAACTGCACTCACTCTTGTACTTCCTCATCCGACAGAAACCATCATCCACACACATCTTTCTTCAGGCACCAAAGATGTGAAATTCACATGGTGAATGATCCAGGCTGTGCTGAGGATGTTGCAGTGTTTCCCAATCAAATCACTGGAGTATGGCTTTCGTCCAAATGGCAGTGTGGCGGCAGGTGTTACTGTGCAACAGGATGATACCATCTGGCGGCATTAGTGGGTGTTTTGATTTTATGGTGCATCACATTGTGTGCAAAGCATCTCCATAATTCTGCTCATTGATTGCGGCTCCATGCTTGAGGAGCTCATTGAGCAGAGAGCTACTCCAGCTGAAAGAGGAAGTCACCGTGAGCTTACATGGTGCCACCATTTTGAGCCCAAGAGCAAACAGCAAAGCCAACAGTGCAGACATCCCACATTTCTCCCGCCAAAGAAATCCAAAGCTGTTCACACATGTTCCAGTAAGATCATGATGACATTATTCGACTGCATGTGCCCTCTGCTCTTTGATTTCCTAGAGCATGATACTGTGATCAGTGCGCAGTGCTACAGAGACACTTTGCAGAAATTGTGATGTGCCATAAAACCAAAACACCTAGCGGTGCAGTCGGATGGAATCATCCTGTTGTGCGATAATACCTGCCCCACACTGCCAATTAGATGAAAGCACTTCAGTGATTTGCTTGGGAAACCTGGATCATTCACCATGTAAATTTCATGTCTTTGGTGACCTGAAGAAAGATGTGTGTGGACACCAGTTTCAGTCAGATGACAAAGTGCAAGAGTAGGTGTGGTTATGGATGAGTCACCAGCTGACTGCATGCTATGAAACAGGAATTGGTTGTCTCATCCCCCAGTGGGATAAATAACTTAATGTGTGTGGTGATTACCTTTGTATGGAACCATTCCGTGGTTCCATTGAAGCAGGTATTCAATTTTCATTTGATTGCTTCTCATATGTATCTTCATCTTTGAGTGAAGTGTGGCCAAAAAAGTTTGAACTGGCAGTAATTAAATATAGCAACATTCAATTAATGTATATAAAATGAGAAGTAATTGAAACGTTTGGTTTTGTATTCTGTGATCTTCTTTCTTTTTGGGTAATGTTATATATTTTGGCATTGCTGTCAAGATCATTTGGTACCCCTCTTATGCATTGTGTTATTTTAACTATGTAATTGCCATTCATTGTTTATGGACTCTTTATTTCAGTACCTCACTTGTACAACCGTGGTTCGTACTTTGTGATGTAAAGTTACTGTTTTCTCTGTGTCGTATTCTCTCGTAGAGCTATGAAGTTGAAGTGTAGAAAGGGACACAATGTTTTCTTTTGTACTTTATCCATGTCATTCATGTTTTCATTAATATTTAGCTGAATATTTGTTTATGCCTCTTGGATATGCATTATGCTACACTTGGTAGTTGATTTTTTTTAATTTTTTTTATGACAGTTAAAATTTTGACAATAGGTATAAGTCAGGATACAATATATTTTTGTATTGCATATTTGATTTTCAGTGTATTAAATTTTACAGTGCACCTATGTGCAGCTGAAGTGTGGAATAATGTGCACCGTTATTCAATGTATAATATATGTTACCATTAAAATTTTTAGATGCATCATGTTCTTCACTTCAGCTACATATTTAAAGTGTAGGATTCACTGAACAATTTTGTGTTAGTCATACATTTCATTGTATCAGATACAATTTTGTCACATTCGTGAATTTAGATATGTGGTCATTCCTTGTTAAATCAACAAATGAAAGTATGGTTTTCAACCTGACCCTCTTTTATTTATTTGACATTGAGTATGCTTGCAGTATTCACAAATAGATACACAAAACAATTTGTTTCACGTTTTACTGATGAAAGGTTACTGAGTAATGGGTGCTCAAAAAAGGAGGGAAAAAATAAAATTTTTTACTTGCAGAACAGTATTGATTTGTTCACAACTTCTGTATAATTAAGCTATAACAATGAAACTGAGTTCATTTGAAACCTATTTTAAAGGTCTTTCATATGATAGAAAACATAATTAGTTGAATATAAATATCCATTTTTAAATAAAAACATCATTATTGAATGTGCTGAATTTTGAATAACTGTTTTTTAAAATTCTCAAAGGTATATACATGAAAGATACTGTTTTCCTCTACATATTATGAAAATTTCAACTAGGATGAATGTGAGATTACTATGATAAGTAATTTTATGTTTAAGTTGGAGGTATAAAAATCCACCAGAAATTAATTTATTTTAAATATTAGGTCTACTCATTAGTAGGTATGTGTTTTTGTATAGCTAAATGTGAATGTCAAAATAAAATAGCATATAACAGGTGAAAAAAAAACAATATTTTCCTGATCAGCATTGAATTAGAAAATGTAACAAGTTGCAGACCTTCAAAGAAATACATCAGAATACCTGAGGATAGGTCAAAAATCAGTTAGTTATTAATTCCTGTTACTTATTGAAATGAGTCATATCAGTCCACGCTTTTAGCCAATCAGTTGGTTGCACATCACCGTATCTTAATGGGATAATGTATATGTTTGCCCTGCAGCAGTTTGAGGGTTCACATTGCCTTTACTTCCCTGCCGCTGAGAGAAAGAATGTCTGCATGACGGGGGAATGTGAAGATTAGATTAGATTAGATTAGATTAATACTAGTTCCATGGATCATGAATACGATATTTCATAATGATGTGGAACGAGTCGAATTTTCCAATACATGACATAATTAGGTTAATTTAACAACATACTTAAGTTAATATAACAACTTTATTTTTTTGTGTGTTTTTTATTTTTATTTATTTTTTTTATTTTTTTTATTTTTTTTAATAATTTCTTTTCTTAATTTATATCTAAAAATGCCTCTATGGAGTAGAAGGAGTTGTCATTCAGAAATTCTTTTAATTTCTTCTTAAATACTTGTTGGTTATCTGTCAGACTTTTGATACTATTTGGTAAGTGACCAAAGACTTTAGTGCCAGTATAATTCACCCCTTTCTGTGCCAAAGTTAGATTTAATCTTGAATAGTGAAGATCGTCCTTTCTCCTAGTATTGTAGTTATGCACACTGCTATTACTTTTGAATTGGGTTTGGTTGTTGATAACAAATTTCATAAGAGAGTATATATACTGAGAAGCTACTGTGAATATCCCTAGATCCTTAAATAAATGTCTGCAGGATGATCTTGGGTGGACTCCAGCTATTATTCTGATTACACGCTTTTGTGCAATAAATACTTTATTCCTCAGTGATGAATTACCCCAAAATATGATGCCATATGAAAGCAATGAGTGAAAATAGGCGTAGTAAGCTAATTTACTAAGATGTTTATCACCAAAATTTGCAATGACCCTTATTGCATAAGTAGCTGAACTCAAACGTTTCAGCAGATCATCAATGTGTTTCTTCCAATTTAATCTCTCATCAATGGACATACCTAAAAATTTGGAATATTCTACCTTAGCTATATGCTTCTGATTAAGGTCTATATTTATTAATGGCGTCATACCATTCACTGTACGGAACTGTATGTACTGTATCTTATCAAAATTCAGTGAGAGTCCGTTTACAAGGAACCACTTAGTAATTTTCTGAAAGACAGTATTGACAATTTCATCAGATAATTCTTGTTTCTCAGGTGTGATTACTATACTTGTATCATCAGCAAAGAGAAAGTTGTAGATGGTGCATGTAGATGTAAGAAGCTAACTAGGATTTCATCTTTTCCCTGAATTTTTTTTTCCCCTCAACTACACAGGCTGACCACCAGTGTCCCCACTGTATGCACAATCAGTATATCGTTTGATGTGATTCCACCATAATGGATCACTGTTCACAGCTGTCACCAGTTCAATTTTCCTTTCCTTAGAGTCCGAATATGCCTTTGTTGTTATTTTGTTCTTACTTAGGGGAATAAAGATTTACAAGTTTTTGCCATATTTCTCAAATCTCTCTGTAAATTGCAGTTATTCATTTTCAGTACTTCATTTTCATGATGTTCCATAGTAGCATACTTGAAATCGATACTTTCTACATTATCCTTGGCAAACATACAAAATTGTTCAGGTGTCATAATTTGATCAGTGTACAGGTGTTGCAGACTTGGTCGGGCAGCTATACATTTGACTTTTCCACCAATCCATCACCCGCTCCTTTACTATGACAGGTGACAGGAAAATACCGTTGTGCTTCAGTATGAAAATCATCTTCATGACAGCAGTGTTTTATTAAGATCTTCCTATTTTTATACTGAACTGCCACCCTGCCAGAGGAGTAATATATTTTATTTGGTTTGTTATTATATTTTTTGGTCAGAAAATCAATCAAGTAGGAGTGCAACAGATGCACAGCAACAGTGCCATGTGTGAGCCATTCTGATAAGGCATGTGCTCAAGTTTGTCGCCATCCTTCCAATAAGCTACAGAGAGACAAATCGTTGCTTGTGTGTTGGCTCTATGGTAACCTTGAACTTCATCCCATATAGTAAATGTGGTCAGCAAAATCACCAAAAACTTACCTTCTTGAAGCCCATTTTTCAATCATCTTGGGAAGTTGAATGGTGACTTGACATGAAGGAATGTCATGTAAATGATTTTAATTCGTCAAAAAGAGAATGAATAAAGTTGTCGGATGATTTTGTGACTGTTTCTAGAGATGTATGCTCAACAGAGACCCATTGTTTGCAAGTTATCTGGTCAATATCATTAGTACTCAACAATTCTTGTAAATGCTTGTTAAGTGTTTCTGATCCTGGACAGAACAGACATTCACCAAAGTGGCAAACAGGCAATGATTTATTGCACACAACTCTGACAAAGCAGCATTTTATTTGAGTGTCATCATTCACTGTCAGCTGAGCTACATTACATCCAGTCAGCCTGAATTGAAGTTTTGGTGAATACTACACATGCAGACACTATGCATTTTACTGCTTCCATATAAAAACAATTTTTGGGTCAAAGCTCAGGAAACTTTGAAATACATAAATTCCTTTCAAAATACTTAAAAGTAATAGCTTTTGCTTTTGAATGTTATCTCCAGCTTCTGTTATGAGCACAGAATCTTTTTTTGACAGGTACTGACCTGTGTATCTCAACAGACCAATAAAAGCTTTTTTTTTACAAAATCAGTAGTCGTCTGATTGTAGTCTTGCCAGGTTTTGTATCGGGGGGGGGGGGGGGGGGGGGGGGGACAAAATACTCTTGGCCTTCACTAAATCTTTTCCTTTTCTAGCCTTTTGTATATAGGCTATAAAAATTGAGGTTTTTGACTTGGGTTAAGTTTAGTTATGTAGGACTGTTCATTAATTTTGAATTACTAATTTAGCTAGTACTGCACCAAAAACAGATTTTGTGTGAAAGTATAATTTTGTAGCCAAAGAAATTAATATATATGATTCTGTAAAACCGTCATGTAGTAAAACAAAAATAATAATTCATGATCTGAATGACATTTAATCGTAATAAACATAAAATTACTTTTGGTAGTGGTTGCTCATCCCAAGTTGAAACTTTCAGAGCACATAGAGGGAAACAGCATCCTTCACATATATTTTTTGAGAATTATAAAAATATATTTTTTCAGAACTCAGTAAATTCAATAAGGATGATTTTATTAAAAATGTATATACTGGGTGGAGAACACTTGTGGCATGAAATTTTAACGCTGGGTAGCTGATGCCGTTGGGAACCAAAATTACTTATGTTGTGTAAGTCGACCACACACCATATTTAAACTACGGAAATTTGGCGCCACGAGCTCCGATTGGCCACAGGATTGCTCTGTTGCCAAATGCACTTGACAATGCATGACTGTGAATGCTTTGCCTGCTGAAGATTGTGATATATTCAAGGCATGCTTGGTGCTAGCGCACCAGCCTTCCACACTGGGGGCCTGGGGGTGAATTCGCCAGAATTCCAGCACATCCATTGTAGTTTCATGATAAGACATACTGGGAACAAACCCGTCAACAGCTGTTAGTTTGCATGCAGAAAGTCTTTTACAAATTGTGTTGGCCCTGAAAAGGGCCTTTTTTGTAGCAAGGACATTGTTTACTTAAAGCAGGTGCTCTTACTGGCAACCCTCTGATGCAACACAAGCTTGGTACGTCAAACAGTGTTTTGCTGAACCTTTTCAGAGATTCCTGGCACTGCCTTTATGAGATTGGTGGCATGTTGAATGCAATCCATTAATTCCTCTTTGTTTCTAGGTGGTTCACATCCAGGTGGGTGAACTAGAACCTCGAAAAATCCCCACAGGAAAGAGTCTGGTGACGTGAGGTCTGGTGATCGCAGGGGCCGTGTCCTATGAGCACCTCTGCCAATTACCAGCCCGTCAAAGAGTTCATTTAAATATCTGCGCACAGCACAACTGTTATGTGCAGGTGCCCCATCGTGCTGGAACCACATGCGTAGCTGTGTGTCCAGGGGAACATCTTCCAATAGGCCAGGTAGAGTTTCTTGTAAAAAGTGAAGGTAATTTGCCCCGGTAAGTCTAGGAGTTCAACAGACTGGCCCAATCAGATGGTCACCCACAATGCCTGTCCAAATGTTGAGGAAAAATCGTTCCTGGTGTCCGTGGACGTAGGTGACTTGAGGATTTCCCCTTGCCTGCTAATGAACGTTTTGAGTGTTGTAAAGGCCATCCTGATGGAAGGTGCACTCATCGGTAAAAAACACAATGTTGTAGAGATCTCGTGCAACCCATCGCAGAAACCACCAGTAAAACCATAGCCTGTGTTCATAGTCTGCCACAGGATTTAGGTCTTGGATAGGGTGGAAACTAAGTGGATGTTGGCAGTCATCCCTTAAAACCTCCCAGACTAGCCGATGGGTGACCCCCATGTTGTGTCCAACCACTGAAGTACTTGTCTAGGTGCTTCCTCGAAGTGCTTGAGAACAGTCTCTTCAAGTGCATCATCCAGTCACATTCGAGGTCTTCCAGCATCACCATTATTCCCGCTAATGAGCCTGTTTTGTCAAGTCGCTGGTGAATTGCTGTAAACGTTTGAGGGTGTGGTTGGCATCTTGCTGGGTGCTGTTCCTCACATGACCGTTAAGCTTCATGCGCATTACTGTTGGCTAGTCCATAAACAAAAACCATATCTTTTTGTTCTTCAGATGAATACTGTGCCGCCATGCTTACTGTATGACTTAATCAAAGGTGACATGTGTGTGCTCCAAAGTGAAGCTTACGTATGAATGTCTCTGACATGATGTGGAGACAAACAGCAAGACGTATTCGACATGTGTGCATATCACATTGGGGCAGTGATGGGACGAGGGACATTTCTGTGCGTGAACTGACAACCATAGTGCTGCCTGTCAACCAACGAACAGCAACAGGGCAGGCCCACAGTCAATTGGAGCGTGTGGCGTCAAGCTACCGTAGTTTAAAATGATGCATTGTGGACCTGCACAACATTAGTAATTTTGGTTCCTACTGGCATCAGTTATCCAGGGTTGGAATTTTGTGACACAATTTTTCTCCACCCTGTATGTTTTCTACAAATTATGTTTTATATCGTATGAAAGCCCTCTAAAGTACTTTCATATGAACTCAGTTTCATTGTTATAAAGGAAGTTGTGAATAAATCAATATTTTTCAGCACGTCATATATTTGATTTTTTTTTAGCAGCCATTACACAGTAATTTCAAATAAATCTAAGAGGGTCAGGTCACAGAAGTTTTTTCATCTTTTAAGTGCCTGTGATCTTTCTTGGCATGGACTACACAAAATGCCAAAAACATTTTGGAGGAATTTCGATCTTTGAACAATCAGTTACTGACTAAAAGTCAAAAAGAGAGGTCACAGCTGGGTCCAGTGTATGCATATTTCATATAATGACCACACAAACTCTTGATACTGTGGAATGTTCCTCAAGCCACTCAAATATAATCAATTTGTGACTGGATGGTGCAGTGTACTGAAGGTACAGGCTGCCTTTGGGCTGCTGTATGTGGACAGCGGGATGTACATGGCCATATGGTACTTTTTTACATCATTTACTGGTGAAACACCATGACAGACTTATCGGGATCCCCACTTTATTATTTATGTAAACATTCCACATTCAATAATTCCTCAACCACCCGCCTAAATGGTGGTCTTTTGCCATGGCCTCTGCAACTTGTCATATTGTTACAATGTGTTATAAACACAATTTTTATCCGATGCTGTTGAACCTGGTGGCAACAGTTTATCCCCAAATCAAGGTACTGACAGTATATCTTTGGCATGATGACATGTGGAAAGCCCAATGTCTATGTGACCTTAAAAGTGGAATGTGCCATGTTTGAGCATCCATGATCTGGCAATGATAAAATTTCCTGATATCGCACTTCTTGCTCATCTGGAGTTAAACTGCCACAAAATGCCTAAGCATTCCCTTCACAATAGCACCAGGTGCTCTCCCTCCCTCCCTCCCTCCCTCCCTCCCTCCCTCCCTCCCTCCCTCCCTCCCCTCCTCCCCCCCCCCCTTCCCTCCTTCCTCCAGCAGCATTTGGCCTTTTGGTGAAGAACACAACTCCCATACAGGATGACTATAGTTCAATTCTTTTATCTTGGCGGCTCGCGCATGCCCGCCTAGATGCGGGAGATTGCTGCGTTGCCAGTTGCACACGACGCACGCGCCAAGAGAAGCAGCGCCATAGTATAGCATAGTTCGCAAGCTTACGTTCAGGGGGGAGCGCGCAGTTCATGAAGTAAAGCCACCACGGCCGCAGTAACCCTTTCGCTGCTACAAAGACGTGCTCCCTGCATTCCGCGCTGTAGGCGATTTTGTCACTGCACTGCTCGCCTGTGCAGACACACTGTGTTCTGACTGCTTTGACAAAAACTATTTGGCTCAAAAATTAGATTTTTACCTATCTTCTTGACTGTTACCTTCCCCCCATAAATGACTTAATTTTGTTTCGATGTTCAACGCAGCTATTATGCAGCATTAAATACAGTAAACCATTGCACGAAATTTTGAAGAGTTTGCAGAGGTTAAGTCCATAGAGTATACTTTCCGGATGGTCGATTTTAGTTGCCACAATGTTGAGAATGAAATGTGGACAAGATACCTATATATTTCATTTAATTTAAGTACCACATAAGTGTCGTATGTAATATTGAGAAATATTCCACCTTTCGCGACTGTAACGAAAGTTTTACTTACACTGGGCACGTTTTGCTTTATTTTAAAGCACTTCAATCAATCAAAAGGAAGTAGACAAAATACATTAAACAAAACTGTGGACTTACAGAAACATTAGGACTTGAATATACCGTCTGTCAGTGAAGTGCGCAGAGCTATGTCAAATATAATTTTGTGTGTGGCACACACAAACAGCATTTATTTGCTAAAACACTGATGAGCCAACACAGACGTTGAATATTGTGCTACCGCAGCACAAAACTACGAAAGGTGACTTGGCAATGGAGGACACAAAATACAGTCCTCTTGTGATGCTTCAAAAGAGAGAAACGCGTCTGGTCTAAATAAGTCGCTTATTACAGTTGCAGAAGAGGGATATATTTCAATACCATTGGTAAAACTGCGACTGTGGAACAAAAACAAGAAATAGAACATGAATACCATTGTGTATGTGCCATAGCTTTCACCGATGGAAGTGCTTTAAAATAAAGCCAAATGCGCCCTGGGTAAATAAAACTTTTATTACAGTCGCGAAAACGGAATTTTTCTCAATATTACATACGACACCTATGTGGTACTTAAATTAAATGAGATATTGTTATACAGTAAATATTATATGAAATTTAGGTATCTTGTCCACATTTCATTCTCAACATTGTGGCAACTAAAATCGACGATACGGAAAGTATACGCTATGGACTTTTACCTCTGCAAACTCTTCAAAATTTCGTGCAATGTTTTACTACATTTAATGCTGCATATCAAAACAAAATTAAGTCATTTATGGGGGGAAGGTATCAGTCAAGAAGACGTGTAAAAATCAAATTTTTTGGCCAAATAGTTTTTGTGAAATCGAATGATAAGTGTGTCAAAGCAGTGGGAACACCATGTGTCTGCACAGGCGAGAAGTGCAGTGATGACAAAATCGCGCACAGCGCGGAATGCGGGGAGCACGTGTCTGCAGCAGCGAAAAAGTTTATGAAGTGGCAAAGCACTAGAAATTTCATTCAAACGAATAAAATTCGTGAAGTAAGGCACTCCAATATTGTTTTAAAATAAAGAAAATATTAAGCACCGCACAAGGTTTGAACTCGTAACCTTGAGCTTGGCAGCCCAACACCTTAACCGTTCTGCTACCTCAGCTCATCAAACCGTGTAACTCCATAAGGACTCTAACACTCACGCAACTACTTATAAACGCTGTTGGTATGACTATGAATTACTCATGCTTCGTCGAAGTACAATAGGAAATAAACAATTACCGCTGTTCTTTATTGCGAAAAAGCAGTTCGTGAGATTGAAACAAACACCTTTCCTTGCTATCGCCTGAATTAGGAGTCTTATTGCTTGTTTGGTTTAATTAATTAATAGAATATGAAGCAGTTGGTATAAAGAATGCTTTTTCCTTTAGAATATGAAGCAGTTGGTATAAAGAATGCTTTTTCCAAACTTTCTATAAAAGAAAATCTGCTATCAAGACATTGCTTTTGTTCTATTATTTTATTTATGACTGAACGTTTCTAAAACTGAAGACACTCGTCCGTGCTCTACACTGCAGTCGAGATCTGGCAACGTCGTTCTCTGTTCATTGGCTGACTGTGTTTTGTGACGTCAGATGCGCAGAACGAACCTAAACTCGGCCGCCAAGATATATGACGCACACTATAACAAGGGAACCTCCCCATCGCACCCCCTCAGATTTCGTTATAAGTTGGCACAGTGGATAGGCCTTGAAAAATTGAACTCGGATCAATCGAGAAAACAGGAAGAAGTTGTGTGGAGCAATGAAAAAATAAGCAAAATATACAAACTGAGTAGTCCATGTGCAACATAAGCCACATCCAGGATAGTGTGAGCTCAGGAGCGCTGTGGTCCCGTGGTTAGCGTGAGCAACTGCGGAACGAGAGGTCTGTGGTTCAAGTCCTCCCCCGAGTGAAAATTTTAATTTTTTATTTTCAGACAATTATCAAAGTTCAGGCACTCACACATAATCAACTTCGCTCTCCAAAATTCCAGGACATTTTCAGGTTTGCTTGGACATATGCATGATTTGACGGTCTACTCACGGAAAAATTTTAAAACGTTAAAAACATATGTTTTGACAGAGAACATGGAAAACTGTGCGACTGTGGAACTGTTGCATTTATTTGTTGCAGTTTATGTGACAAACTCATATGTTTTCATCACTTTTTGGGAGTGATTATCACATCCACAAGAAAACCTAAATCGGGCAAGGCAAAAGAATCTTTTTACCCATTCGCCAAGTGTACAAGTTAGGTGGGTCGACAACATATTCCTGTCATGTGACGCACATGCCGTCACCAGTGTCGTATAGAATATATCAGACTGTTTTCCTGTGGAGGAATAGGTTGACCTATTACCTTGCTATCAAATGTTTTCGGTTCCCATTGGAGAGGCACGTCCCTTCGTCGACTAATTGCACGGTTTTGCGGTGCGGTCCCAAAACACAGACACTAAACTTATTACAGTGAACAGAGACGTCAATGAACGAACGGACAGATCATTACTCTGCGAAAATAAAGATAGTAAACTTTTCGCTCAAGGGAAGGTTTGAACCAAGGACCTCTCATTCCGTAGCTGCTCACGATAACCACGGGACCACGGCGCTCCTGAGCTCACATTATCCTTGATGTTGCCTATCTTACGCATGGACTACTCAGTTTGTATATTTTGCTTATTTTTTTCGTAGTTCCACACAACTTCTTCCTGTTTTCTCGTTTGATCTGTGTTCAGTTTTTCAAGGCCTATCCACTGTGCGAACTTATAACTAAACCTGAGGGGGGTGCGATGGGGAGGTTCCCTTGTAAGAATCAGCTTGTCATCTAGCAGTACAGTGTAGTATGTGGTGATTTACCTAGATTCTGTTAATGTTCATTTCTTGTGTTAGTTATATTAGTTATGAATTTCTGTATTCTTTATACTGCTAAAACATTTTATGGAAATAAAAGGTCCTTAAGCATGTTTGCGCAATGTCTCACCACCGATTTAAAAGTTGTACTGTGGAATGGTCAATATAACAATGTGAAGCAGCCTGTAGGTACTCCTGAGCGTTTGCTTTCTAAGGACAACAGACATCTTCCTCTGACTCAATAGTAGTAATACAAAATTCCACTATTTTAATACATTCATTGACTGATAAATGGTCACTATTTCATTTCATCTTCTATTTTTTTACTTCAGAAGGTCAGAACATTGCATGTTTCACTTCCATTGCAACCAATATCACAAACATCTATGGCATGGGAAGCAGAACTGTGGGCCTCTCAGTGACCTGTGAGTTGTTGGTATAAAGTAATGTGCACAACTAGAAAATTTGGCTGTTTAGTCATCAGCAGGCATTTAAGTGAGACTGAAAACTTGCTAGGTTTTGGACAAATCTATTTTTGAGCTACAGTGTAGCTGTATGTGTATGTGTGTAAGGGGGCAGGGGATGTGTTTGTAAGGGGAAGAGGGGTGTGAGGTGTGTGTGTGTCATATACTTTCTTCAAGTTGTTGATGATTACTACACACTTATTTGCTCCCACCATTTGTACTTTATGATATATTTAAGGTTGAAGATCTGTTCAGTGCATGATGTATCTTTGCAGACCTTACTTCATACTCACTCATTTCATCATTTAGTCTTTCTTCTACCTTGGTTTGAAATACTTTGGATAGTATTTTATATGGACCCAAAAATAGACTAACGCCTTTATTATAACTAGCTTCTTATTATCTTTTGTCTTCAGTGTACAGTGGAACCTTGTAATTCCCATAACACGCAATTAGCATAACAAGCAAAAGAAATCGTAAAAAAAAAAGACTCGCTTACCGAGTGATGTTTCGCATAATGAGTGATGAAGTGGTGGTGATTTAGTGTGACATCACTAGCCATTCGCGCGTGGCGTGGAAAACATTCAACAATATGACCATCTTTCATTGTCAGCAGTGGCATATGAACAATGTCATTATTACGTACTGTAGTCGGGATTTAGCTCTGTTTCTGCTGCCATCTTAGTGCAGCTTGTGATCACACATTTTTCTAAACTTGTGTCCACACTGTTTTTTTTTTCTGAATTTTAATAACCTTTATAAATTTCTCCAAAGATAAAACCACTAGAAGACGGCCATAAGAGAAAGAAAATGACCTGAGAAATGAAACGTAAAATCATTGAGAAACGGGAACGTGGTTTGAGCGTTGCTGATTTAGCATGCACATACAATCAGACTACATCAACTGTTTGCACTATCTTCAAGAACAAGGACAAGATTAAGGAGAGAGATGCTACAAACAGAGTGACAAGCGTATCTAAACAACAGTTTTGTGTTCTGGGTTATGTCGAAAGCTTGCTCCTACATAAATGAAAAACATTTGCAAGACTACACTATTAATGAAAACATTATTTGTGAGGAGGTGAGAATGATCATCAGGGGTCGAATAAGTGTTTAAGGGAAGCCATGGGTGGTTTGAGAAGTTTTAAGAGAAGAACCGACATCCATATTGTTGTGAGGCATGGCAAAGTAGCCAGCTCTGGCACAAAGGCAGTAGAGAATTTCATCAGCAACATCGAGATACTCGCAGATCCTAAGGATATCTTTTGAAAGAGGTTTTTAATTGTGACTAGATGGGTCTATTCTGGAGAAAGATGCCAAAGTGTACCTTTATAACAGCAGAGGAAAATGCATTGCCTGGTCACAAGCCAATGAAAGACCGTCTCACACAGCTATTCTGTGCCAATGCAAGCGGCAATTTGAAAATTAAACTGCTGCGTATTTACCATTCAGAAACTCCATGAGCCTTCAAGAAGTATAAAGTCCAGAAGAGCAGGTTAAATTTCAGTGGAGGTCCATCAAGGCTAGGGTGACATGCGATCTCTCTCTCTCTCTCTCTCTCTCTTTGTGTGTGTGTGTGTGTGTGTGTGTGTGTGTGTGTGTGTGTGGAGAGAGAGAGAGAGAGAGAGAGAGAGAGATTGGATTAATGAAGTGTTTGGTCCTTCGGTGAAAATATATTTGCCCAAGATGAATCTGTCACCCCATGTCTTTCTTGTTATGGATAACGCTCCTGCCCATTCACCAGGTTTACAAGACTACCTCCTTGAAGTATTTCATTTCGTCAAGATCCAATTTCTGCCTCCCGACACCACTCTGTTACTCCAGCCTGTGGACCAGCAAATTATTTCTAACTTAAAGAAGCCCTATACTAAAGCACTTTTCAAGCATTGCTTTGAGTTGACTAAAGCTACCAGTCTCACTCTCAGAGTGTTTTTGAAATATCACTGCAACATCGTTGGCTGTGTCAAGATGATTGAGAAGCCGTGGGAAGAGGTTACCAAGAGAACTCTCACTTCTGCTTGGAAGAATCGTTGGCCCGAGTGTGTTGTTGAATGTGACTGTGAGGTATTTGAGTCAGTACCTGTGGAGCCTGTAGTCAGTGAGACTGTGTCTTTGGCCAAGAGCATGGGACTAGAAGTGGATAACAATGATATCAATGAGCTTGTGGAAGATCACAGCCAAGAAATGACACTGAAAAGCTTATGGAGTTGCAGCGTGTTTCACAGCAGGAAGTTGTGACCAGGAGTTCCTCAGAGGAGGAGGAGGAGGAGGAGAAGGCAATAACAGCAAAGGTAGAAATCTTCGGGCACAAAAAGAGAAATGCTGAAAGTATAGGAATCAGTTGCATTGTCACCCCAATAAAGCAGTGGCTGTGCACCCTACAAATTTATTTGACAATAACGCTGTGTTGCATTTTCGTCAAGTGTTGACATGTCGACAGAAACAAATTACTATAGGTAGCTTCCTAGTAAAAAAAACCATTAGTTATCTACCATGAGTAATAAAGTACATAATACTGTCTATATAACAAATGGTATGAATAAGATAAAACTTTTAGTACTTTCTCTGCATGGAATGCATTATCGCATTTTACATTAATTTATATGGGATAAATTGTTTTGCTTAACGAGTGTTTCGCATGACAAGTAGGAGTCTGGAACAAATTATGCTCACTATGTGAGGTTCCACTGTATTTATCAGAGCTGTTAACCAGTCTATAGGATTTCATTCATTTTTCCAAATTACCTCAGATAACAAGCTTAGAGATGGAAATAATACTGGCATATCCCATTTTCAGGTTTATTATTATTATTATTATTATTATTATTATTATTATTATTTTAAGTTATAGAATAATTTTAGCTGCTTCATTCTTGTTGATATGAAAGTAGCTAGGATGATTGCAGTTACTAGTAGATGGGAACAATGGCAGGAGGGTGTCCACAATGAGGAAATCAAAGAAAAACTGGGAATGAACTCTATAGATGTAGCAGTCAGGGCGAACAGGCTTAGATGGTGGGGTCATGTTACACACATGGGAGAAGCAAGGTTATCCAAGAGACTCATGGATTCAGCAGTAGAGGGTAGGAGGAGTCGGGGCAGACCGAGGAGAAGGTACCTGGATTCGGTTAAGAATGATTTTGAAGTAGTAGGTGTAACATCAGAAGAGGCACCGATGTTAGCACTGAATAGGGTATCATGGAGGAACTGTATAAGGGGGGCTATGCTCCAGACTGAACGCTGAAAGGCATAATCAGTCTTAAAAGATGATGATGATGATGATCATTCTTGTTGAGTATTTCAGGTGTTATTACTTCTCTCTTCACTGCTGAGTATCGAAAGTCATCCATTAATAACTTTCCTTTCCATTCATGGGTGGATACATGGATGTGGGGTTATTTATATACTGGTGTGTGAACTGTAATAATTTAAATCATAGGGGACAGTTGAAAATGTGAAAGTTGTCATGTGAAAATTTGCTAAGATGATATTCCCACTATAAGAGATGATTTCAGAGATGGTTCTGCATTCTTTGTTAAATTCTCTTATGTCACAAAGAGCTTGTGAACATGCACCCTTCTTGCTCCTATTGTTTATAGATGGTACATGGGAAGAAAGTCTCGCAGGGTCTTTCCATATGAGCCCTAATTTCTCTATATTAGCTCTGCGATGATTACAAGAGATGCATGCTGAAGGAGGTTGTGTGTTTCTTTTGTCATTTTCAATCATGGGGTCTTGGAATTTTATGAGTGTCTTTGGGACTCTCCGCAATGTGGAATGTCTTCTTGTAATCTCCTCCACTGCAGTTGGATAAGCATTTCTGTAACTCTCTCATACTGTTTAAACCAGCCTCTTGATTAACTCTTGGCTCTCTCTTTTGTTCATCAAACTTGGTAAGACTCCCAGACCAACAAACAATATTAAAGAACTGCTTGAACAACGGTTTTGTAAGCAACCTCTGTCAGGTGTGGATTAAATGTCCATGGAATTCTTTCAGTAAATCTGTATCTCTGTCATCTGCCATCCCCAAGACTATATTTATGTGGTCAGTCCACCTTAAATAACTCTGGACAGTATCTCATAGATACATGAAGGTTGTGACTAATCCCTGGGACTGATTACATTCTCAAATAACATTGAATTGTTTTCTCTCTTTCCATGCATTACATTATATTTATTTAGGTTTGAAGTCAGCTGCTAATTATTGTACCTGATGTAAACATCTGCAAGTATGTCTGCATTTGATAACATGTTTCTAAAGCCGTTTTCCAATAATGTGGCATGAACCATTGTCTCAATAACCTACTTGTTAAAAAAATTGATGAGAGGGCAAAAGACTAACTTTTGAGCTAACAAAATCTTACATACGGCAAAAAGGGAAAGGTTGCAAAAATCTAGATCTAGATATTCAACAGAAAATGAGGAGAGATATTAACAAACAAATTGCCTGCAACGGATCCAGTTAGAAAACTGGATATTCAGAATTGACAAAGAGGGGAGTTCGTAAACAAGAGATAAGGGATACATTATTGTGTATGTAGATGATACAAATATGTAGAGCAGCAGAGGTAAAAGAAAGAAACAATCAAACAAAACTAATTTAACAAAGGGAAAAAGTGGAAGAGAGATAAAAAGGAAATTGATAAACATAGAGGTGTACTGTGGAACTGAAAAATGTAGTAGTCACAAATAAGTGTTTTAATGAGGCAAAGTGGGAGGTGAGAACTGAGTACAGGATGTATGTAAATTTCTCAGCTGTGAAGTTTAACAGTGGAGAGAGGGGAGGGAATTCCTAACTCTACCGCTTACAGTTCCAGAACGAATATGCAAATAAAGTTTTAGGCCATCGTATCCTAATTTAAAAAAAAAAAAAAAAAACCATATATATTCTGTGTGTGTGTGTTTTCTGAACTATTTATTTTCGTTTCGTTATGGTGACAAATTCTATACCATTGAAAGATGATCCCTACATGAATAAACAAATAAGTTCTGTCAGAAAAAAAATGGAAAATGGTGTGTGTGTGTGTGTGTGTGTGTGTGTGTGTGTGTGTGTTTAGGAGGGGGGGGGGGGGGGGGACACCATGCATTCCTCATGAGCAGAGTTGTGAAACTACTGTTAGTAAGTGTAGACTATGGTAGTTTTCCTCATAGCTTTGGCCAGTTAAGGTCTTACCTGTATGTTGGATGTGTTGCATACCTGTTGGGCATTACCTCATAAAGATCGCTTTGTTTATGTATACGATTAGTGTCTTACTACATTCCCCTAAAAACCAGGAGTGGTGAACTGTTGGGAAAATCAGTGAGTGAAAAGGTCCAGGTAACATGTGGAACATTTTTGTTCTACACAATTATCCTCCTGTCTGTTACTTGGAATAAACAGTATTTACAAAAAAACTGATATTGTCAGTGCTTAATTAGGGTTTTATTCAAAAATTATTGATTTGTAATGTGAAACAGAGGGATGTTATAGTAAAAATAAAGAAAACAGTACAGATTCGTCATGTAGCACTAGAAAATGCAATTTTCTGAATGACGTAAAAAAACTGAACAAAAATATATCAAACATCACTTCAATACTTCATTGAACTTACATAAAACATTACCCCGTTATTCATAATGAACTTTTGCATTTATCAGGAATAACAGGAAACTCTTGCCTTTGATCATGATGAAGAACAGTCTATTGAGTACAAAGTAACAACAATAATCATATATTTGTTGTGTTTGTGCATGTAAACTATACTTGCATCAAAAGTAATTGCTTTGGTTGTATAGAAGTGCAGAAGCTACACGATCAAGTAATTTTTATTATGCATAAAATGCAGTTTATATTCTGTAAGGATATAAACAACTAATACTGAATGATGTGCTTTTCTTGTTATCAGGAGGGAGAGAGAGAGAGAGAGAGAGAGAGAGAGAGAGAGAGAGAGAGGTGTCATCAGCTCCCATTTTCTATCTTACACATTCATTTTTGTATCTATCCCTACCAATACTACTGGTAATCGTACCATTTACTATGTCATTCATGTAAGTGTGCCAAACTATTGAACTGTAATTTTGATAGAGTACAGCTCTACTCTTGAGACAGTTATGAATGAATATTATAGACCATGTCAACAACTAACAGTCACTGTGTCAGACAGAAAAGATGAGATGATAAGCTTCATTGACAAACTGAATGTTATAATAAATTGGAAGTGAAGTTAATATAAAACAATGATGTTCTTGTTAGGTAATCAAGTTTACAACCCTTAAAAATTAATTTCATATACATTTTTAAGATAGGTAACAAAAAAATCGGGGAAGTGAAGTAAAAAGGCAAAGATAATTAGTAATGAGGACACAAGAAACATTTTTACCAGCAGTATCTGAAACAGATATTGCAAAATCTGCACAGTGCATAAATTGAAAACAGGGCAGACAGCTGTCATTTTAGTGGACTTAAAAGCAGCCTACATCTGCTGTTTATCTTTTGGAATGCACCATGTTTCTCTGTTTTCATCCATTCCCACATACAAAAGATTTACTACAATATCTGAGTAGAGATTTTACTTTCAACACATGTTCTTCCTTTATATATAGCTGTGTATGAGTATTTATTATTAGAATCTAAATTTGTCATAAGATCACGCTCACAGAATTTTATTTTCACTATACACTAAAAATTTTTCAGTGGATTTATGATAATATTGGAAAAACTTCATGAACAGTTATTTGTCTTTTCCTTCACAGCTTCTGGAGCTACGTGCGAGTTTAAAGTCTTTAACTCGAGGCAATTATATTGTGTTGCATGGAATGACTGGTAGTGGGAAGTCCTGCTTAGCTGCAGCTGCTGTGGAGTATCTTCCACTGGTTACTAAATCTTTCAAGGTTAGTAGGTACAGAACTTTTTGTTACATTGATAGTAGATTACAATAATACTACTAGATAGGAGCGTACATTATAAAATACGTGGAATTTGTTAAAATAGTTGTGAAGCTTGCTCAAAAATGTCGTTGAAATGTGTTTGAAAATGTGTTTGGTGTGGTTAATGTAATCATATTAGGCATTTCTGGATCATTTTGATATTTAATAAATTATATGTGATACTTTGTGTTGTTTGATAGAAGTGTTAAGTGCATACCATTCTCCACAGGATGAGTACAAAGACTGGCAGCTGCTAACCCGTTTCGAGATATTGGATTTAAGTTAACATGTTTGCTGAAGATATCATCAAATGAAATTTTCAGTTCGAGCTTACAATCTCATCAGGGACTGATCACCATGTTGATAGTATAGAAGCATAGAGAATTTTCAGTATACTTATTTCAGTTGTGGGTTATCTTTTCAAAGCAAGTGGTGTGTTATGAAACTTGTGTAAATGAAGCGTACAGTGAAGAGAATAGACCTTGTGAACAATGCCAGTGGTAGTGCATAGATTGAGTCAGTGTACTGGATACTGTTGAACAGATATTTGGTTCAGTTTGCCAACTGTAGTTATGTCTAAGAATAAATATGTAAATTGTGCGTGGAATGCCTCATGAAGTATAAATTGTAAAAACTGTACTTGCAAATTTGTGTTGTACATTGCTACTACTTCACATATAGTTTCTATGAAACTGACATTATTTATGGCATAAAGTTTAATAAAGTTTTAGAGTAATTCAAAACTGTTTGTTGCACTTAGCTCACTTTGTGACCTGTAAATTTTGTAAATAGTAAAAGCAAACCTATTTAAGTTATACAAACATGTATTCCATACACAAAGTACATTCATTAGAGAGAACGAAATAATCTTTAAAACAAAACATGATGACTACCTCATTGTTCAGGGGAGTTTCCTCTCTAACAAACAGATCTGTTTTAGCAGGAATATTTACTAACAAAGAGTACACTAGTATGCAGAACTTAAGGACAAAAGTATTGAGTTGGTGCATAAGTTCATAGCATTTGTCCATAAGTTTAATAAACACAACAAATAAGGCAAAGAACTCATCGAGCCATGTTCGGAGCTCATTTTAATCAGGGAAGGAAGTTCCTTGAAGGTTGTTCAGTAGAGAGCAGAAAAGATGAATATCTGCGGGTGCAGGATCACATGAGTAAGGTGGTATGGAATGACTTCCCAATCCAACTCCTGTATAGTGTTTTTTGTCAGTCGAGCAGAATGTGAGGGGGTGGTATCATGGAGTAGCAACACTTCACACAGTCTTCCAGGTCATTGTTCTTCGATTGCATCTGCAGCATGTCTCAGTTGTTGACAATAAATGTCAATATTCATAACTACGCCTCAGGGAAGTACAGTATAACGTGGCTTTTACGTACCCAAAATTAATGTTTTCCTGCCGTTTACAACATTTTTTATCATTCTCGTCAAATTTGCTATGTCCACAATTTTAATTTGCACCTGATTTTGTGTCAACATATTTATAATTTTCCCACAATTTACGCATTACAAAAAAAATTCTGTGGAGAAAAAACTGACGTTGGCCGTCCAGTAGTGTCTACAAATATTACGTGGTTAGGTTTCTTAACACCAGGGTGCTCTACTCATCGGATTTGAATGTGCAAATGTGTAAAAGTTGGAACAATTCGTGCCGTATCTCCTGCCACTGCCAAGCTCTACTTGGCATGGTGACTGCTGGGAGTAACTAGGTTCGTTCGAATAACAATATCATGACCAATCACAACCATTTCCAAACTGTCTCTACTGCGCAAACATAGTTTCTTGATTGTCGTGATCATCGTGACACCTTTGTTGAACAATATTTAGCGTTTTTCGGCATTTGGCCATTTGTAGCACTAGTTGACACCGTTATTCACTTTGCGTTGCGTTTTAGTTAAAACACAGCACCAGTTATGTATTATTTTCATGCTGAACAAAACATGTTTCAAGAATTTATTCTCGCTGTCAAGTGCAGTATTTACGTATGTATTTTTTGTAATGTCACACAAACAAACAATGTGAGTGATAGTTTGCGTGTGTATGGTTTCCCACATAACTGAGGAGCCACAGTACCCGATAACCTCACAAATTACTTATGCACCTATTTGCTCTTGACAGTGAGAAAAAATTCTCAAAACGCATCATGCTAAGCATGAAAATATGTAACTAGTGCAGTACTTCGTTATTTAAATAATGAATGACAGCTGTAGGCTTTCAAAAACGTCAATTATGACGTATGAAACAGTAAAACTTTCCACTTCCTAGACGGTTATCAGTTTCAGTTACATCAGCGGTTTTTATTTGATAATAAACCTTTATTAGTTAATAAACAAGTTCTTGACATGTCTTTTGATGCCTGTTGTGTAAATATACCATACATAAAGTACAGAAATGCAAGACGGTATCCTATACGTAACTTTTACAGCTTAAAACATTATTTCCCACATTTTACATTTTCCCGTATCTTACGCAATTTTTTTGAAACCCCTTGAAAAGTGTAAAGGCAGGGTTTCACTGTAGTTCATGCTTTTCCACCAGATGCATAACATTATCTTCAATGGATGTACACAGGTATTTGTACTGGTAGTTGCTGCTTTGTTTGTGCTCAACCACTCCTTTCTTTTCCTTATGTTAGCATAAAGACACCATTTGTCATCACCAGCAACAATACAGGATAGGAGTGGTCAGTGCTGTTCATGAGCCAATTGATGACGAGGAAAGCACATATGGATTTTTGTGATTTTAGCTTAGAGTATGTGTACCCATACACCCACTTTTTGATCTTTCCCCCAAACGATCTTTTTTAAACCCCAAAGGTCTTCCTGAATTTGGAGAGTCATTAATGTCAATAGGATCCTCTTTAAAAAGAGAGAACCATTTTCTTGCCATGCTCTGTCCAATGGCATTATCCCCATACAAGGCGCAAATGTTTCTGGCTGCTTCCACTGCTGTCACCCTTGTAGTGAACTCAAACCGAAGAATATGTCAGAAATGTTCCAATTTCCCCACTGGCCACTCCATCCTAGTGCCCACAGCTCCACTCACTATCTCCAGGTGACAAAATGACAGTATGTAAACTCAAATAGCAACACTGAACTACAAATAAAAAATTACCGTTGATAAGTAAACCCATAGCATCTAGAATACCAACATGCAAAACAAGAAATGTTATGAACTTATGCACCAACCTAATAACTATCACATGATGTGTCACTGCCAAGTAACATAGCTTGATGAAACCTGGACCATACGTAAAAAGAGCTACTACATTGTTCCCCTCAACATTACAAGAGGCAGGACATGGTTATTAATAGTGTGTGTTATCATCACAGGTGGCAATGCATGCTTTGCAATGTGCTCCCATGGTGGCCACAAGGTTGGTAAGGAGTTTTTGCGGCAAAGTGTTTCACTCCTCCATCAATGCAGTTGACAACTGCTGGATGGCCATTAGTGCATGTGAAAGTGCTGCAGTACATCTCCCCAATCCATCCCACATGTCTGATGGGATTTAAGTCAGAGGCAAGGATAGACCAGTCCATTTGCCAAATACCCTCCTGTTTCAAGAGCTCCTCCACGTGCACTCTTCAATGCGGCCATGCATTGTCACCAATAAAAATGAAGTCAGAGCCGAATGCACCCCTCAAAAAATGCACGTGAGGAGGGAGTACACTGTCAAAATGACATTGACTGGTGAGTATACTGTGTTAAACGATTTGGTGGTCAGTATGCCCAAGCAACATTATGCCTCCTTGCACCAAAGTGCCTGAACCACCAAAATGATCATGTTTGACAGTGCAGTACATGCTCTCAAATGACAGCAAGTGGGAACACGTAATGCATCTAGGAAGATTGTTGAACATAATTGTTTTGTTGGTCCAGGTTTTGTGGTGTGGAGAGGCATAATGTTGCATTGGCATACCGACCTCCAAATGTGTGAACACAGTACATTCACTGGTCAGTGTTACAGAGAGGCTGTACTCCTTCCCCATGCTTGTCTTTTTTGAGGTACATTCTGCCCTGACCTCATTTATATGGATAACTTGTGTGCAACTGCTTTGAACAGCACAGGTGGAGGAGCTCTTGGAATGAGAGGATATTTGATAAATGGACTGACATGTCCATTCCCCCATCACAAATCCCATCAAGCATGTGTGGAATGCGTAGGGGAGGCTTATGGGAGTACATGCACTAATGACCCTCCAGCAGTTGTCAACCACACTGCTGGAAGAATGGGAAGCCCTACCACAAAAATTCCTTGCCAACCTTACAGCCAGCATGGGACCGTGTTGTGAAGCATGCATTGCTGTCCGTTGTGATTGCACACACTATTAAGAATGGTGTCCCACCTTTCTTTGTCCAGGTGACCATTATAAATCACAGTGACTCTAGTGCAACTACTGTTTTTGAGTAAAAGTGTCATTTCTGTTCATCTCGTGTATTTCTTTCAGTTACCTTCTGTACTATACTGTAGCAGTTCTTTCTATATATGGTCCAAGTTTCATCAAGCTATGTTACTTGACAGGGAGACATCATGTGAAAGTTACTTGCTTCCTTGAGTTTTGCACCAGTATAGATGTGCATATTCATTTGCGTGAGCAGTCATCCTTGAGAACATGTGAAAACTGTTATTTGCCATGTACTTCCTCATGAACAGGCGCATACAGTTTTCACACATTTTAAAAGTTTCCTCATAGATGCTATATGGTATAAAATATTTCTTTTGAATAAGATCTGATGAAACTTGACACCTGAAACTGTGTGCACCTATACTTGTCTCATTTGAGAATACAGGAGCTTTATTTTCTATTTATTAATGTATTAGATGACCATTTCGAAGCCCAAGAATTAGTATACTAGGTATTGTAGTTGGAGCAAAGTTGCTGAATAAATTATTCAGCAATTTTGCAAATTGTATGTTAATTTGTAATGCTCTTGCTGCCTTAGTGTCTCTCCCTTTTTTTTATATTGGTTTTGTGTAGACTGTCAGACTTCACTGCCTCTCTTGACCATTTCACAGATTTTGTACTGAGATCTGAATTGGTGTTGTCAATATATGTATATTACATTGGGATTTTCCTTTCTTTTTATGCTTTAACTACACTTATGTGACAGATCAGTTGTCTGAGAATATACAAACGTAAATGAAAATTTTTCAGACTTATAATTTTTCCCCAGAATTACCATGTTGATCAAAATTTGGCCATTGTAATTAAGGGCGGGTCGTTGAACTGTAATCACTGATCATGCAGTAATACCCAAGAATATACCTTAATCTTAAAGGTTTGTTAATTTTTTGTATTTATAAATTTTTTAAAAAATGTAATTCATATAAGAAAATTTTCAAAGCATTTGGGAACATAAGAGTCCCATGTTTCATAGCCTACAGCAATATTTCCACATTGCCTCTCCTGCAGCCTTACATTGTGTGCTCAAACCTACAATCTTTTAACAATATTCAATATTTTATATGAGTCCATTTACATCTTCTGGTGATATTGGTGCAGGCACTTGCAATGCCATTTGTTGGATGTTGTCATCACTTAACACAACTCATGCATTATGAACAAATGCTTTGTTACTTTCCAAATAGACTGTGCTAATGCATACTTTCTGTGAGTGTTTTCACTTGTTCATGTAACCTTCCGGGATGTAACATACTTTCTCCAAAAGTTCATTTTTATTGATGTACCTGACAACAGTCAAATGCTTTATTTGTGCTGTGAGCAGTTACCTTTGCTCCTTCCATTGTTGGAAATGGAACATATTAACAGATGGAAAATAACAGAAGGAATTTGGAGCTATATGGATCACTATGCAGGATAACATGGGAAAGCTGTGTTCATTTCAAAAGAGGTTGATTGTTACAATGCATTAATCCTAGTCCCATTTCCTGTTGATTGGAATTCGTGTGAAATGAACTCTCATAATATGCTTGTGTAAATCCAGGGCAGAAAATAAAAATTGTTTGAACACACACACAAAGTTGGCATATAAAAACAGCAGAGTGCTCTCCCTCCCTCCCTCTCTCCCTCTCCCCCCTCCCTCCATCCCCCCCCCCTTTCCTACCTGGGGACCACTTCTCTTTCTTTCCCTCCACACACACAGTGGCCTGATGTTGCATGTTTGTGAATGACTACGTAAATTGTTTACTTGTTTTCATTGCATAATTGTGTATTTCTGTATAATTTTCCCCATGTAAATTTAAAACATGCCAGAATTTTGAGGTATTTCATTAAAGAGCACAAATAGTTCCCATTATCCATTATATCACAGCATGTGGAGTGTTGCTCTGCTGCAAAATGAAATGTAGGTGTATTCTCTTGGACAATTAACTGAAAAGAGACAGATCATATTGATCTGGTGGTAACTGTTTAATTGGAGGGTTTTGATCAATAACTTTAATTTGGTTTAAGACTGCTGTAGAGAAGAGTACCAAGTATTCAGTGCATGGTTCATTGAAGAATTTTACAAAGCAATGTGACGCAAATGGTGAAACACTAGACTTCATTTAGGGGACAGCCATTCAAATTCACTTCTGTCCTCCCATATCTGGCCTGTCCGTGGTTCCCTAAATCACTCAAGGCAAATGCCAGCATAGTTCCTTTGGAAAGGATAGTTCCTTTTTAAAGGACATTGCTGATTTCCTCTCTTATTCTTTCTCAATCAAAGTTTATGCTCCACCTCTAATAACCTTTTTGTAGAGGGATGTTAAATCTTAATCTTCTCATATAGGCAAATTATATTTCCCATATGTCTTACACTGATTATCTTCATATTACCACTGAAAGAGAAACTTTAATGAGTGTATATGAGTTGCAAACTCAGGACAGGAAGGTAGGTATGTATGTTGGCCAGTGATGTTGGCTATCATTGGAGCTTTGCACTTAGGCAAATAAAATAAAAATTGAAGAACACTAAACTTCTAAACATTTGAGATGTCTCAGGTACTTCGGGAAGAGTTTCTGAGGATGTACTAAACAGTGCATAATTAATTTCTTTCTATAGAATACGAAAGTCTCATTCATCAGTAATTTGTATACATCATAATTTGTGTGGCTTGGCCACATAACAGCAGTGTAACATGTGTAAGAGGCATGGAGAAGAAAGAAGGATATTATTTATCTTTTCACATAGAATTTGAGTATTAAATAGAGATGTATTTGCCTAAAGAGAGAGAGTGACAAATGAAAATGGCTGTAATAGGTATTTACAAATTACTGGAAAACAAGGATGAGTTGAGTGTCAGATGAGTAAAACTGGAGAAAGACTTTAAATATTAAGAAAATACTAAAAAATTAACCTTAGTGGAAAAGGGAAAAAAAGTTGGAACACATGCCAGTAACAAAGTAATAGAGAGGAGAATTGCTTGGAAACTTGTTAGCCATAAAAACAGATAAAATTTAAAAAAATCAGACAAGTTTCTTGTATACAAAACCAGTGATGGTTGTTCTAAAAGTTTGGCTATATATTTTTTGTAAATTTTTTCTGTAAGTAGTATATGTGCTGCCTTGGTTGCCTAAAGGTGAAAACTGCATTCCAGACGAGGATACAAGCCTTGGTCCTTACCATTTGAGAGTTGCGCATTAGTAGTTACACCATCTGAGCATACCTTACAGAGTGACTCAAAGCTTAAACAATGGCAATGGCTTTTCCTTTCTTTATGAACTGCAGAGGCTCTTCCACAGTACTGAGAGACTACAAAGAATGCATGTCTTGCAGTAGCTAACAAGCTCACACAAAGTAAACAGTAACTTTTGGGATCATTGTTTTTTGTATCATGGGAGGGAAGTGGTAAGACAATAAGCAGATGTCAGAAGAGGAGGAGAGACTCTGCACCCTAAATATAGTGTGAGCCATAACATGGAGTATTATTTGACTTTAATGTTAAAGCACAAAGAGGACTGGGTGTATAGAACAGAAGGAAAAACACAAATACATTCCTTTGGAAGAAATGTAAACAACGTCCGTGGTATTTTGGAAGAATGACTTCCTATATGTCTTTGTGGTAGCCTGAATTTATCTAATTTTATCATCTTAATGATTAGGTGATGAACTTCTTTGTGTTGTCTGTAAGGCACTGCACAGGATTTGATGAAGAGCATTTAGCTACCATTGCCATTATTCTATCCTCATATAATCATCAGAAATATATGGTCAATGAATGATTGTACTGTGTATGGTGTGCAGTAACAATATTTCCCTTTTTCTCTTCGAAATGTGTGCACTTGTAATTTTAATAGAACACTTTCATTATACACAATGCTTTCTTTTAATGGCTGACAATGAAGTTTGGATCTAACCGTGAAACACTTTCTCTGACTAAACAAACCATTGATATACTGTTATTCTTCAAACCTCCCATGTCCCTTCTGTTAATCCTATTTTCTTAAGAATCCATGTGTAGCAAAAAAATGTAAGAATGGGTTGGCTGAGAAACTTGGAAGAAGCCTGTCTTTATATGAGTTTCATTTTCTAAGACATCTTCCAGTGAATCATAACTTAACTAACACTAATGATTGATTCCATATGCTACAGAACAGTAATAGAACATCTTTTTTGCCTGTTATCGTGATTACTTTTTACTCAGTCTATTGCTTTCATTCTTCTATTTGGTTTATCAGTATTTTATTAGGGAGAGACTTTAAATTCAAGCTGTAATATCAAGAGGATAGTAAATTATTACTTAAGTGAGAAATTAAGGAGAGATAAATAAAAGTTTCACTTTTAAACTAATTGGACATTGTAATCTTTTGTGTTTATTGATATTATAGCAGCTTTTAATGCTATAGACTGCCTCTCTTCTTCTAATCTAGTCATCGCTCACTGTTTCATATGCTAAGCATGGATGAGTTGTCTTGCCTCAGACACAATTATTTATAGTTTGTAACTACTTCATAAATGCTTATTCTCGTGTAACTACTGCCAAACACAACATTTGTCAGAGATTTTGGTACTGTATATCGAGAACTGTGTTGTAACAAGGTATTCTACAAAAGAAACAACTAATTTACACAGATGTTAAAAATGTCGTAAAAGATAAACATTAGTTTCAAAGTCTAAATAATATGTAAATTATTACAAATAATGTTAATGAAAAAGTTTCTGCTCCAAAGCAGCAAAGTGCATCACAGCTTACAATTCAAGTGTATGCAATGGTATACTTAAACTGTTTATTATTTTCCTACACTTTCCAGACACCAAATTCTGAGGAAGTTAAGATCTTTCAGTGCGAGTTCCTACAAATTTTATAGTAACAAGCTCTGTTTTCTTCTTCATTTTTGGTTGGTAAAATAAATACTGCTGGTACTCTCAATCAAGCCACTCTGAGCTGCTGCAAATTCCATACTTAGAAAAATGGAAATGTTTAAATTTAGTCAATACTAGTGACTATCTATAATTATCTTCAATAACATCAGTTATAGTGTATTTATTCCCACACATACGTAAAGTTTCCACTTTTGTCAGTAATTCTAAGGTGTTACAAGTATTGTGTTTATTTTCACCATCAAATCAACTAACTTACTATGCAGTTCATATGTTTTGTGAAGCTAATGGAGCTAGAGATGATAATTAATTTATTTGGTGGGAAATGAAAGGGTAAATGTGGTGTAAATTGAATGTATACACATTTTGATTCTTCACTAAATATGTAAAAGTACTAGAGTACCAGTAGTATTATTTAATAATGCTTTTGTTTTTCAGAACTGCGTTTTCTGGCTGAGTGTGGGTGATTCTGGAAGTAATGTCTTGTCTCATGTGAATCACCTTTTGTGCAAGTTGCAAGCTACAGGGAGAGTGTTTCCTGATGAATTTCAGAGGCAGGAACTTATGAATCTGACTTGGTTCCGAGAAACACTTACACGATACTACACAGATAAAGATTTAAGAGAAGGTCTTCTTATATTAGATGATGTTGCCTCAAGTGATGTCATTGATGCATTTGACATTGGCTGTAAAATACTTGTTACAACGAAGGATCTTGAAGTGATGAGAAAAGTGCGAGGAAGGATAAGCAAAACTATTAAAGTAAGTGAATTGTGCTTGCATGTACTCATGCGAAGAATTGTTGATGAGACAAAAACTTAATTTAAAGGTTTTCTAGTTTCAGTAAGAGGGGGAAATGATGCCCAATGAATAGGGAGGAAGAGTACTGAGACAGATTAGATTAATCAGGTTCCAGACCCTTGCAGATACATAGTGTTGTAAGATGTGTATTCACATGTAATTGAGCTTCAGAACATTCATTTGTTGGAACAATATTATTTTCAATAAAATATTGACTGTGGCTGCTGTATATAATAATTTGTTTCATTACTTGAGCAGAGTTTGTCTACAGCCTGTAATGAGCAGCCCTGTTTGCAGAAGATAAACATATTTTTAAAAATAATTACAAAGCAGTGTAGTAAATTGTCTGTGTTAAGAAGTACAAAAGACAAAACATAAAAAAAATAATTACAAACCAGTACCATGTATCATCATATCAATAAATACTTGGAGCTCACTTCACATGTACACGCAACATATGCCCATGTAACTGGCTGATGTTTACAATATACTAAATTCTCATTATCAGTATGTGCCCCATGAATGCTGAACAACTGCATAGCAAAGAACTTGTGTAAATGTTAGAAAGATCATATGCAGCACCAAGCAAAATAGTATGACAATTTTGTGTTCGTCAGTGTATTGACTCAACTGCCAAACTTCAGTGAAAAGGCAGGATGGTTGTTGCCTGGTAGCACTCTTCCTACCATTTTTGTAGCTATTATGAGTTGGTCCAGTGAGTATCATGCTTTTTGTGGCTAAAGCCAAGTTTAAAAATAGTAATTCCGTAATTACTACATGATGTTTATGTTATAGATAATTCGATTTAAATCAAAACCCTCTACTCCTGATAGGCGTACAATATTGCTGTGGATGAATAACTGATGGAGAACATAGTCATTGAAAATGAAACCAAAAAGACAAAATCATAGTCTAAGAACAACTGAAAATGTTGTTATGAATGCATGAGGAAAAACAGGGAACACTTGGTGAATTTATAATTTTCAAGTTACTATGATTACTTTCTTTGTCGATATATCAGAACTAAAACTAGAAATTGAATTTTAATTTGACACATGAGGCTATGAAATACTCTCTTGTTCCTGTCAATCAAAATTTATCAGATTATTCTTCTCAACCCTGCATGTGCATGTGAAACAATGTGAGAAGCACACAACCACATGTATTGGAAATTTTCTGTTGTGTTGGTGACAGGTTGTTGTGTATTACACAAATCAAAAAGAATTTTGCATCACCCCGGTTCCCAGAACTCCTGAATATAGACGTTGACTGTGGATATTGTGTCACAGACACAGTCCCTTTGACTGTTTAGAGATGTCACTAAACCCACCCAAAGATGTAAACAACCATGCATGAGCTGTGCCTATTAGACAGAGTGGGTCCAACAGCCGATCAGTTCCAGTGATTCTTCAAGGAAGGAGGTACACAGCTCGTGTTGTCTGTAGTTCAACTATGCCTAGAGGGTCAATACCGCGGTTCAGTCTGCATTGTTCCTTTGTGCCAGGAAGGACTCTCAAGAAGGGAAGTGTCCAGGTGTCTTGGTTGGAGTGAAGCAAAGCGATGTTGTTCGGACATGGAGGAGATACAGAGAGACAGGAACTGTCGATAACATGCCTCACTCGGGCCACCCAAGGGCTACTACTACAGTGGATGACCACTACCTAAGGATTATGGCTCGGAAAAACCCTGACAGCAGTGCCACCATGTTGAATAATGCTTTACGTGCAGCCACAGGATGTCATGCTATGACTCAAACTGTGTGCAATAGGCTGCACAATGCACAACTTCACTCCTGACATCCATGGCGAGGTTCATCTTTAAAACCATGACTCCATGCAGTGTGGTACAGATGGGGCAACAACATGCCAAATGGACCACTCAGGATTGGCATCACGTTCTCTTCACCAGTGAGTGTCGCATATGCCTTCAGCCAGACAATCATCGAAGATGTGTTTCGAGGCAACCCGGTCAGGCTGAACGCCTTAGACACACTGTCCAACGAGTGCAGCAAGGTGGAGGTTCCCTGCTGTTTTGGGGTGGCATTATGTGGGGCTGACATACGCCGCTGGTGGTCATGGAAGGCACCGTAACGGCTGTACAATATGTGAATGCCATCCTCTGGCCGATCGTGCAACCATATCGACAGCATATTGATGAGGCATTCATCTTCATGGATGACAATTTGTGCCCCCATCATGCACATCTTTTGAATGACTTCCTTCAGCATAACGACATAGCTCAACTAGAGTGTCCAGCATGTCCTCCAGACATGAACCCTATCGAACATGCCTGGAATAGATTGAAAAGGGCTGTTTATGGACGACGTGACTCACCAACCACTCTGAGGGAGCCGCACTGAATCACCATTAAGGAGTGGGACAATCTGAACCAACAGTGCCGTGATGAACTCGTCAATAGTATGCCATGATGAATACAGGCATGCAAGAGGATGTGCTACTGGGTATTAGACATACCGGTGTGTACAGCAATCTGGACCACCACCTCTGAAGGTCTCACAATATGGTGGTACAACATGCAATGTGTGGTTTTCATGAGCAATAAAAAGGTCGGAAACGATGTTTATGTTGACCTCTATTCCAATTTTCTGTACAGATCTTGGAACCGAGGTGATGCAAAACTTTTTTTGATGTGTGTATGTACCACCTGTCAGCATTACAGTAAGTTTTTCACTGTCAGCTAGTCTGCGTTATATCTTAGATACATTCATCTGCCATATAATTATACATATGTCACACAGGTAACAGAACAGTAATACAACTCTCAATGAACTACTTGTTAGGTGACTCTGATCACTCTCTGAGAAAATCCCCTGTATGCTTGATGTATGTATGCAAATTTCTTTTCCTTCAGGAATGTTGTATTAAAAACAAATCAATTGTATGTTAACTAGGTAAGAACTGTTATATCATTGGCTGCATGTCCTTGTTCTTTTAAATGGTATCTAAAGGCAGGTGTCTTTGAGTCACTAATATGCATATGTTTGTGACACTTTGTCTTGAAATATATTTTAATTCTGATTTCTGAAATGCACAGTGCTTCTTATCTGACACCTGTTCCCAATAGGGAGAACCATGAACTTACTTTGTTCTGTGTTCCCATCTACAGAATATTCTCAGTGTGCTAACAGACTTATGCAAGTAGTTTACTGAGACTTTTATTAAAGCCTTAGTTAATGTGTGCCACAAAAAAGGGGATATAGATGTTTCTTCAGCTTTTAGGGAGACTATTTGATAGTAATCCTTCATTATGTAATTGTACCAGAGCCAAGCCATCCAGCCTACCATCTAGTACTTGTTGATGTGCAATGTAGTTAGGTGTTACTCTAGCCATTTCTTTGCTTTCTTTTTGATTCCCATCAAGCTGTCTGATTAGATTCCATGCAATTATACTGCTATGTGTGATGGCCATCTCCTCCAAGGTTTCTAGCAATTTCTTTTGCCTTGTTTCACTTAGTGCTTTCATAAGAGTTGTGCCACAAGCTATTGTCTCATCTCTAGGGTCATTTGAGTACAGTTCTTCGTATTTCACTAAGATGTTTTTGGTGCCCCCAGTGAGTCCTGTTATGAAGTTCTGTCTATAGCCTCCTGGAATGTGCTTTTTTGACATTGTACGGAACACTTGTACAAACAGTGTGTAGTTCTCGGGTACAGGATTTATGTTGTTGATTTCTTTAACCAAAGTTGCCAGAACTGTTTTTTCATTGAAACATGATTGGTTTTTTAATTATTTCTACTTTTGCATAACATTTAACTGTTTCATTCAGTTGACGAAAGCAGTGATGTGTAGTGTTGAGATATTCAATTTGTTTTTAACTTGTGATGCTTTCAGCTGAGGAACATGTTGTTCTAGTTGAACAAGTCTTTTGACAAGGCAATAAAAATGTGGATTTAGTGCCGGAGGCATTTACTGAATGATTCTCAGGAACAGCTGCACCTCATCGTAATGCAGTTCATTGACTTATTGAGAAGTTTGGGGAGACAGGCTTAGTGTTAGATGCCATATGAACTGTAATAACCAAACAAACATAAGTTGTTTGATATTTCTGACTATGCAACAGAGCTCAGCTGTCAAATCCAGCCTAGTTGTCAAGTTTGGGATGTCTAGGAAACCTGCTTTCTCAAATTGCTAGACAACATTCAAACAAATCATATTAATGAGTTTTATTACAAAAGGAAAAGATTACAATAGTTAACTCTTGTCAATTATACAGATGTGTCGCAAGCAAAGGGCGACATATAAAATAAGTAATCGTCTTCAGTATAAACAATCCTAAGTCACTGCTATACAGTGCCTAATCTTGAAGCTACTATTCGACCGGACTGCAACCAGTCGGGTGTGGCGCTTATGTCCTCTTCTCATAGGGACCGCTGCTGTTGCAATGTCATCCTGGAGAGGGGTTGATGAGCATGTGATTGGTTGACATCTTCTCACAGCCATCTCTTCTCTGTCAGTCCCGACTGGCATGCCAGCTGTTGACTTTATGTCGTAACAACAGCAAAATCATTGTGCAAGTTGCCACACATCAAGTTTGTGACCATGCGTAAAGCAGGTAGGCAGACATTGAAGTTGTTCCCATATAATGTGACAACAGCCCAAGAATTGAAAGATGTGGATCATAGAAAGCAAATCCTTTGCTGCAAATGATTTAAATCTTTTATTAAGAGGACTACCATGATATTCGTGATATCACCTTTTATACAGACAAGGTCTGGTTCCACCTCTCTGCTTGTTTTAATGCACAAAACCCATGGTTGTAGTCAATGGAGAATCCACATGCTTTGCTTGAAACTCCAGTTCATGATACTGGAATGTGGGTAGCAATATCCAGACTGCGCAATATGGACTGGTTTTGTTTTCCATTTTATCTGGTACACTGCTAGTATACTAAAAATGAGAGTGAGTGGGAGTTTGTGACTGTTGATGAATAATTTTTATAAAGTAATTTAATAATTTTAATAATGATGCATGATAAAGTAATAATAATTTTAACCATAAATTTAATAATTGTGTGACAATATTTATGGAAGTTTTATTGTATAGTGCTTGTGCATTAGCTATTACTTATCAATTATCCCAGTACACTATATTATTTATTCAGTACTGATAGTCTAATACTGTGTTCCACAGGAATTAAATTTTAGGGGTGCTGTTGATATGTGATTTTGCGAAACTGATTTTGGTGTTGTAGTGACATTATTATTATTTTGTTTGTTTGGAGTACAGTTGATTGTATAAAGATTCTAGCATTTTGTTACCCATATACAGTAAAAAATAAAAAAATGTGTGAACACACTTTTGAAAATCTGTAGGGCACAAGTCCAATTTCTGCAGTTTCATTTGTGGAAGAAGAGTGATAGTCCCACTGTAGCCCAGGGCTGAGATAGATGGGGTTAAATGGACAAGCACTCTTTCAACATACCCTCAGTTGGCTATGGCATGGAGCAGAACAGTTTCCCTTCTGCCACAAGTGAATCAGTGTGCGGGTAGTACAAATATTATGTCGAAACTGCAGAAATGGTACTTGTGACTCTTTATGTCTCAGATACAGAACTGAACGCAGTTTTTCAATCATTTGCTTTTGTGATAGTTACGTCTCCTGTTTTTACAGGGGATGTAACTAAGCACCTATGTTGTCTGATTGGCTCTCAGCACCCCAAAACATTTATATGGAGATCAGTGCTCCCAGCAATGTAATTGTTTTATTAAAACAATAATTTTATAAAATTAGCCTGATGAATGTGCAGTGTAAGGAACATTAGAACATAAATACTCCACTCTAAGCTGGCTTTCAGTGATCAATAGTATAGGTGGGTGAAAATGACGTTGTAGCACTCTGTTGTAACTTTTCTGTATAAGATAACAGGTGTTCCAAACCCTCTCCACTAGAAACAGGCCACACTTTAGTACTGCTGCTTGCAAATTGACTGTAGACACTCATGAACCAGTGAACTGTTCCATGGCCCACTGGGATCACTACACATTACATGTAGCAGGATGTGCAATTCTTAATGTTACTCATTAGCTCTGTAGTTCTGAATATCAAATTTTCACACTTTTCACCAAAAAGTGTTATGGTAAACTTCTATACACTGTAGTATTTCTTTGTAATAGTGTAAATGGATGATAACAATTTATAGACAAATCTTTTGTGTCTGAATGAGATGGTGCAGTTAACTTGTATTTGGGAGAAGTGAGGTTCAAATTTGTGTCTCGTCATTACTTATTTGTGTTTTTGTTGTTTTCTCTAAATCATTTCTGACAAATTTCAGGACAGTAACACCACGGCTGATTCATGCAGTCGTCCTTATCCTACTAAGGAGGTGCTTTGTCACTAATGAGCTCATTGTCAGCAAGACATTAATCTCTGAACTTCCTTTCAAAATGGTTTTTGGCATTCATTCCTCTCTCAAAGTCAAAAGGTGTGGCTGGCTTCTTGGGTTATTAACATCCCATAAAATGTTTCCAGTTCAGTATGTTGCAACAGTTGTCATGAATATGTTGAGCAGGCAAAAGTCTCCCATTACACATTTGACTCTAAAGTATATTAAAATATTGTGAATCTGTGATCTGAACAAGACAACCAATCTGTTTCTCATGCTGCCTTTTTGTGCAGTCACTACCTGTGTGCTCCACATGATAGGTGATTTCACTATTTTTTAAATATTATTTGTTGTCATCAAGATAATTTTGTTCACATAGTATATATTGCTATAGACAATGATCCCTCATCTCTGTAAAATAAAATTCTTTGTATATTTTTAACCTTGTATTTACTAATGGAATTAACCATACTCACATTTTCATTTTCCTTTCACTCTCTCTCTCTCTCTCTCTCTCTCTCTCTCACACACACACACACACACACACACACACACACACACACACACGTCATTAAACACTGTGTGTCATGTAAAATTGTTCAAAAATACTCATTTTCACTGCAGTAACTTCATTACTAAATCAGTCATTCCTGCAAACTTTCTTCAAATGTGTAGTCTGTTTGTTACAGAATACATTACAGAATTGTCTTGCTGGATATCACTTGCATCGCTTTCTGTGCCAGAACACAATTCCGGGTGGTACTGGTCATAGAAGCAACCGAAATACAAATTCGTAGAACACGACACACATTTAATTAATGCTTGAATAACATGTCTGATGGTCTTCTTGTTAGTGGTAAGACACTGTACTCATCTTTGGGTGAACTGAGGTCAAATCGCCCGTATCTCGTGGCCGTGTGGTAGCGTTCTCGCTTCCCACGCCCGGGTTCCCGGGTTCGATTCCCGGCAGGGTCAGGGATTTTCTCTGCCTCGTGATGGCTGGGTGTTGTGTGCTGTCCTTAGGTTAGTTAGGTTTAAGTAGTTCTACGTTCTAGGGGACTGATGACCATAGATGTTAAGTCCCATAGTGCTCAGAGCCATTTGAACCATTTTTTTGAGGTCAAATCTGCACCCTGCCGTCAAGATTTACACTTTGTGATTTCCTTAAATAATTCAAGTCAAAGGTACGAATGGCTCCTTGAAAAGCTTGTACTCCTTCTGTAATAACCTGGGTGGTACTGGGACTTTTAAACACTATTCTTTCTTTCTGTATGAAATGTACAGTGGAAGCAGTGGAATGTTTGCACAGTTTACTTTGAATGGTGATGCTCTAAATTTATCTGACAGGGTTTGTAGAAAATATTGCATTTCTTAAAACAGTTCCCATTTAAATTAGTTGAACATCTGTGCCACAGTCTGTTATTATCCTAGCAGCACATCTTAAGACCTCCAAATACTGACACGGTTCTGTAGGATTTGGTGCATTTGAGTCTTGTAGTTGTTCCCTTTAACAGGTGCACTACACTTTCCCAGTATCCTCTCACCAAATCTGAGTGTCCCATTCATCTTCCGTACTATTCATTTTGCCTATTCATTCATATCACTTCATAGTAAAACCTCAAGGTATTTCGATGATTTGACATGTTTCAGATGCTTACCACTCATTTTCTTACATTTATCTCATCAAGTACACAAAGTCATTGTGTATTTCCTTACAATTACCCAGGGAAGATACTTGACCGTGGACAGTAGCACTGTAAGCAAACACTCTGAGTGTGCTGGTAATTTGTTTAGAACATTAGTGTTCCTGTTGCACTTCTTTGCAGAACAGCAATGCCACTTTCTTTTATGTTGAAAATTTGCTGTCCAGTGTAATGTACTAGGTTCCTTCAGTCAAAAATTCTTGGAACCAGTCACATATATGAGAAGCTAATTCATATGTTGGTATCTCAACTATTAGTTGGCAGTCTGTTCCAGTGTCTAATGTCCAGAAATGTAGGACAACAGAAACTACCTTGGCACTTGCATCTAGTATTTACAAGATACTGTGTGTAAAAAAACGAAACTGCATTTTACAGGAGTGTGTTTCCGGAACCATTTAAGAAAAGCTTATTTTCCTCAAGGAATGTGTATACTCAGTTTGTAAACAGACATAAATGAGTCCCAAAAATTGTTTTAGTACTGATTTGTTAGATACATGAAAGATGACACACACTCCCACTCTCGCTCTCCCTCTCCCTCTGCCTCCCTCCCTCCCTCCCTCCCTCCCTCCCTCCCTCCCTCCCTCCCTCCCTCCCTCCCTCCCTCCATACCCCCCAGATTTATTTATTTTTGCAGGGGGGGGGGGGTGTTATTTGGATCTCTCTTTTAATGTGTATGACCCATATTGAAAATTATTCTTTTAGTATTACATGCTGTAAAGAGTCCCCTGCAATGAATTTGCTTTCTGGAATTATTGTCTTGTCCTCACTTTCTTTGCTTTTTAGAGTTCTGTACCTCAGTCGGTAAAAATGGAATCGTTATAGAATCACTTTGTTGTCCATCTGACTGTTGAGACACCTTTTTGTCAGGAATGGGTAGAGGTATCAAGTAGAAAATTTATGTCGCATACTAAGATCTACAGTCCCATGGCAGTGGAAAATATTTAAGCTTCTAAGTCATTCCAGTCAAAACCTATAGGGTACGTCCTGTTGAGTAAGTAATGGAATAACCTGAAAATTGCTTATTTGTACTTATATCACATGAAACAATATTGCAAACTTACATTAAATTCATAATTTGTCAAAAATCTCAGGGATTTTCATCTGGGTTTTAGTGATAGGTGGAGTGATTCACAAGAAATATAATTTACAAATATTTTGTGCTAATTGGCTGAGCTTTGATGAGGTCAAGTCTCCTACCACAGTGTAAATGATGCCTTAGCCATCCAGTAGTGGTATGTGTTAGGCTTGCCCAACTACTGCACCATGTGATTTCAGGTCCTTTATGAAATGCTCATTCTACATGCAAACATTCCTGGACAGGCTATGCCTGCAGTATGTGCAGCGCCTGTAATGTTTCAAAGTAAATTAATACTGGTAATTGATGCAAGAGTGCATTTCCATTGCTTGAGATGGGATTCTGACATCCCATACAATATCCATTGAAGCAGTCCACAGAACAATTTTACATTCGTGTAACTACACAAATGGCTGACTGTACTGTATTCTTCTCTGGAGTCTTCCATCAAATCTTACCAGTAATTGCAGTAGGGACAGGAGCAGATGAAGTTTTGCAATTGCCAGTTAGCATAGTATGCTACTGTAATTCCAACATTAATAAAATAAATGAAAAATTACAATAAATGTGAAGTTACACAAAAAATTTAAACTGAAAATTAAAACTTTCTCGAAACCTTTTCAGTATCTTGCCAGTACTGATTATGATAACAGGCAAAAATCATTGAGATTCTTGATTCCTGCAGTGGATGAACTATCTATATTCATAATTAAGTTGGTATGGAACCCTCGGAGCATGAGTCCTACTTGTGCTTGTCTAGTTTTTGCTGTATAATTACCCTATGCTTTAGACTATAAAACATTCTCACCCTCCCTCTTCTTCCTCTGAAGAATCTTTATCAATGTGCTTCATCAGTTAGAACTTACTGACTACATTTGTAGCACACCTCGAGACAAAGATGGTCCTCTTGTTGTTCCAGACAGTAAATTGTCAGCAAGATCAGTCAGTGTCAACTGTATCTGGCTGTGGTAGATCGTGATTACATGAACAGAGAACTAGTTAACACCCCAACCCTCTTTTTAGTACACTGAACAGCAGGGATCATGGTTTACTCACTCGATTTGCTGGATGTTAGAAGCCTTTCTAAATAAACTCTCAACCTCTATGTGAGACCTATGCTAATGAGATGAAAAACTTCCTAATGAGCAGTCTCTTAAGCACCTCCTATCTCAGTTATTAAGTTGTCCAGGTATGGTGGATTTGAGTTGATTGCAATTCCTCCAACTATCCACTGGACAGAATTATGAATTAGTTCACATAACTCAACATGCAGATGTTTTGGTGAACTGTTCAGAAAAGCCAATAATGTAGCATTCTCTGTTACTCAAAATCTGTGTGTCACCAAGAGAGTGGGATTACTTTTGAACATCTCTTCCCATTATATATTCATAAAGTGCTAGCACAACTCAAAGAGTGTAAAATTTGTTAAAAGGATGAAAGAGACACATGGTCAGTTTACTTAAGGCAGATGTCACATAGAGAGAGAAACGAAGCAGTCAGATATGAGAACCACAACAAAGCAAGTGGTAGGGGAACTGGAGGTTATGGTTGCATTTATACTTAGACTGAGCTGGCAGTAACCAGATTGTAGTCCCTTAATAGTTGAGCAAAAGTAGTCCTCTTCAATCTATTTTGTTGAAGTTGGTAGATTGAGGAATTCTCAGAATTCCTAGAGTGTGACTTTCTATTCATCAATATTATCAAGGAGGAAACACCATGCAGAGATGCTACATCACTGTCTGACCTGGCTGCCAAAAATGCAGGAGCTTCTTCAAAATACCATACATGGACACCGTATAAAACTCCTTAAAGATGCAACATTCTCGAGATGGTTAATGAATGTGGTTTCTTTAAATGAGTCCTACTCTTTATATGGTCTTTTCTGTACTAATGGTTTCTCATGTGTCACAATGCAGCTTCTCGTGATGTGACATGTATGCAGCCTATGAGAGCTAGGAGTAAATTTCTTGGCTTTACACACATATGACCTCCTCCTCCTCCTCCTCCTCCCCTTTCCATAACCAAAGGCATTTAACAAAACTGTTGTCTTCAACCCTTGGTTGGCCACCCTCTATCCCATTTCCCAATTTTATTGAAATGTATTGCTTGCCATGGCAGGTGCATTATTATTATTATTATTATTATTATTATTATTACTACTACTCCTCCTACTACTACTACTTCTACTACTACTACTACTACTCCTCTTACTACCACTTTAATGTCTAATCACTTCTGTCATTGTTTTTACATGTAGGTCTTGTCCTATACCTTCAATCACCACTATGTCTTTTAGCATTATTCTAAGAAGTGACTTCAGAAACCTCATCTCGGCTGCTTCAATTTTTTGTTAATCTCCTTTTCATAGGGTGCAGTTTTTACTGTCATATATGAGATCAATTTTCTTGTTTTTCTTATTTTGTTGCAGGTGCAATAACATTAGTCAAGTTTCAACTTTATCTGAAGAATATTTTTATTAGTGTAGTGTTTAAAGCATTCATAGTGTATACATTTTGTTCAAATTGCTTAAGTGGAATATTCTTCCATTGTAAGATTCATTTCAATTGTAATTTTACCACTCGCAGGAGTAAATATGAAGTTGGATGATGTTTATAATGAGCCTCTCCATCATTTTCGGCAGTCAAGAAATGGGCACCTGTATACAAATGTTGTTATACTTCTTGTGTAGTTTTTGCCCACAAAGGACATCCTAAAAACTGCATGAAAAGACCTGGATTGCTAAAGAAATAAATATTTTCAGCATAAAGCCAGAGTTAAAAAGTCTTGTACAGTACCGATGCAGGTGAAATGCAACATATCTATTTGCCTACTTACATATAAAATGCCTACCACTGTGCCAACTTATAACTAAATCTCAGGGCGGTGTGATGGGGAGGTTCCCTTGTTAGATTAAAACTGTGTGTTTGACTGTGATTTGAACCTGGGATCTCTGCCTTTGGCAGGTAAGTGCTCTACCAGCTGAGAGCTATCCAAGCACAATTGACAACATACCCTCACAGCTTTACTTCTGCTAGTACCTGTCTTCTACCTTCCAAACTTGACAGAAGCCTACTGCATACCTTGCACGACTAGCACTTCTGGATGGAAGAATATTGTGGAGATATGGTTCAGCCACAGCTTAGAGGATTGTTTCCAAAATGAATTTTCACTTTCTGGCTCTTCTAAACAAATTCATCCTCACAGAGAGAGGAAACATATGAAGAAATATTGTTAAAATTCTAGATATTTATTTCCGCTGGAAAACGTACTGTTTGTATATCAGCTGTTGATCACAAAAAAGTAAAATAAGTACCATAATACTCTGCAGAAACATTTTGACACTTGGATTATGTAAAGAAATAAGCATATTTTTTGTAAGAAAGTTCTTGTGTAGTGTGAATACTTTAGGGTTGAAGGAGAACAGTCACCAAAAAGCAGAAGCATTGACTTTTCAGATAGGTAGAGGGACTGGAGTGGATGGCTAGCAGCTCAGAGGGAGGCCGGTTGGCTTGCTAGAAATGTGGGAGGGAAAGGTGTCAGGTATAGTTGTAGTGATCTGTGGGAATCAGCACACGTTGAAGGCAACATGGGGATGCGAATTGTGGTGGGACGACAGGACGGAGGAAGCGTAACCGTTGGGTTCTGGGTTGGTGGACTGGGCAGGTCTTGCACGTTGGTGTACGACAGGGATATGGCCCCTGTGACAAGAGAGTGGGAGAAGTATAGGGATGGACTAGGATGTTGTGTAGGTTGGGTGAGCAATCACATTAGGAGGGGTAAGAAGGATCTTGGGTAGGATGTACATTTTTAGTGGAGAGGTTAAAAACAGTGTTTTGAGTTTGCTTGGGTTGGGTTCTGGGTTTTATGGCGTCTTGGGAGGGAGTTTTGCAGGATTTGTTAAGTTGAAGAGGTCAGCGAGGCAGGGTCTTGGTGCTGTGAGAGGTTGACCAGGGAGGGAGGGGGGGGGGGGGGGTGTTCACAGTGAAAAGAATGGGTGTTGATGGATGGGGTGGTATCCCAAGGTGGGAGTGGATGTCAGCAGGTTGGACAGTTTATGGAGGTGGTGTCTGAAATGGTCCTCCAGGTGTTGGAGTGCAGGTGTTTCTGTTTCAGAGGAGTTGCGTGTGTTATGAGGATTGCACAGTAACAATATCTTACAGAGGGAATAGAGGTGGTTCAGATGTCTGTGCCATGGAAAGGTGTTTTTGCAGTACCAGGCTCATGAGGGATAAAGACTTGTAGAATTTGAGTAGGTGAAGGTCATTGTGAAAGGACGGGTGGAATCCAGAGAAGCGAATTTTTAAGGTTGGGCTGTTAGGGTGTGGGGGGATTTCATGGTGTAGACAGCATTTAAGGAATAGTGTGTGGTATTGGGCTATAGCCAGGGAAAGGGATGCTGTTCTGAACTGGTGCAGAAAAATAGAGCTACATGCTCAATTTCAACGGCTGCTTTACAACCCAAACCATCAGGTTCCTTCCCTCCACCACCAGCTTATATGAACTATACAGATGGGAGTCATCCTTACAACACATCCTCCATTCCCGTAATCATCCTGGCCTCAATTTCAAGTAACCCACTATCTCAACACCCATCACACATCAGTTTTCTTTACCTCTGTCCTGTCATGTCCCAGTTCGTGTCCCCACATCACCTTTAGCAAGTACCGCTTCACACAAGTCGCTACAGCTATACCTGCCACCCCTCCCTCCCGCATTTCTAGCCAGCAAATCAGCCTTCCTCTGGGCCACTAAGCACCCCTCCCACTCTCCCTGCCTCCCTCCCACCCTCTCTCCCTCCCACCCCCCCTCCCCCCTCTCTTTCCCTCCCTCCCTCCCCTCTCCCCTTTCTCTTTCCCTCCCTACCTCCCCACCCCTCCCCCCTCTCCCTCCCTCCCTCCCCTCCCCCTACCTCCCCACCCCTCCCCCCTCTCTGTCCCTCCCTTCCTCCTCCTACCCCCTCCCTCCCAAAAATTCAAACGGAACAACTAAATGTGCCCATCTCCATTAGTTTAATAAATAAATTTGCAAAATTACAAAGATTGCTGACAGGTTAGATTACTTAAGTATGTTAGTTCTAGAAATGGTCCTTCTGCTGACTGTTTGCAGAGTGCCTGTTTCATGACTACTCCATGAGTAAAAGCAGTTTGACTCTTAGTATGTCACATATAGTGGTGGGTGTAGCTTGTGCAGCTTGCAGTGCTCTTCTGCTAGTTTGATCTTTCATTTTTGTCTACATTCAAAATCTGAAGTCCAAGAAGATTGTTGGGAGAATGTCTGACTTTGTTCAGTAGTTCAGTAGCAGTGGTATTCAGGGTGACAGATGTGCTGTAATGTGCAGTATTTGTAATGTCTCAAATGCAGTTGATAAAATGTACCAACAAAATTATGTTCAGCAGCATGTGAAAGCACACCAAAAATAAGTAACCACAGTGTGGCTGCAGTTGTCTGTGATACAGAAATTTACTTGTGAGGCACTGGTATATTCAAGCTCAAAAAGTATAAATGAATTTTTAACACACAGTATCAGCTTTCTAGCATGTGGCAGTTCCCTTTCCGAGCTTAACAATCCCATTATTAAATCTCACCTAGAAATCAAATGAGTAGTAGCTGATGACCCAGTGACTACTGACAGCTAGAATTGATACAAATTGAATATTTTAGTGGGAGCTCTGAACGAATGGAGAACAAGTTGATGTGCTTTCTTGAGATAACAAACAATGCCACTGTGATGCAAAATTTCAACTACACACATTTTGTGACATGATGGGGTACAATATGATTTGGTATGGCTAGTGTTTACAGATCAAGCTTCTTACATTTTACTTGCATGTTCCTATCTCATCTATCTTCTGTAACTTAAAAACATGTGCCTTGCATTATGCCTGCTATTCATAGAGTTTGTGAGGCATTGAAAGAGGAATATTCATACGTTGACAGATTTGTATCTTGTCTTAATAAAATTTTAAAAATACTCTAAACAGAACATAGAAATATGTACAAATTATAGGACTTCCTTTATCACATTCCCCCATCAACACTAGATGGATTACTTGTTTGAAAGATGCAGTGTTTATATGTAATAATTTTCAGACTATATGTAGATTTTTAAAAGTGTCAGATAATTCCACACATGTAAGAAAGACTACAGAACTATCAGGTAAATAAGAACTCAAAGATGTCATACATAGAAATTCCTTATTCAAAGCAGCCATGAAAAACTGGAGGAGGAATGTTTTGAGAAAGAAGCAAAGTTGATCATTTTATCAGATATGAACAATATGTCTGAAGGTACTGGAAAACATAAGCTTGACCAAAACCCAATAAAAAACATAGATATGGAGAAAATGACAACGAACAAGAATACTGGTTACCATTGAAAAACAATTTACCCAGCTCTTGTCTGTTGGTTTTCTGTTTACAGTTGTTTGCCCAGTGACCACAGATGCAGTTTCTCTGTGCTCATCACTCTAAATGCTGTAACATTAGTGTCAATCAAAACAGTCTTGACAATGAACGTTAGCATTTTGTTTCCTTCAAACTCATACCAGTCTTTGTTATCAAGATTGTTTGACGACTTGAGGTTTCACAGCATCCCACATGCTGAAATATAACTCAGTGCCTTTGGGAGACTTAGCAGATTCCCGGATTCTGACATAGTATTGTGTTGTAGATACCATTTGCTGAGGCACTTGTGGTAAAACTGTGGATTGATGTTTATTCATCTTACTGAAGGGAAGTAAAACAAATTGAATGTTTCACACCAGATATGTATTAATAGAGCACAGTTGTCTTTGAGCAGCACAAGCTTTTTTTTTTTCCTGTGATTATATTGCAGCAAAACATTTTCAGTTGTGTGAGAAACTGAATTCCTGTCATCCAAGCTCATCACAGTTAATGTAATCTATGCACATTTTTGAACACCAAAGGATTTGTAGCTTTAGTGAGAATCAACAGCTTTAGTTTCTCCAGTGGCGAACAAAAAGGGTGTTATTTACCTTCGTGTGACAGAGTCGCATAAATTTTGCTTTTGACAAAAAACTTCTTTGTTCAGTTAACTAAATTTACTTTCTCATATTCATACAGGTCGCTGATGTTTATCCTATTAAGTGCCCTAATAGCATTATCTTCAATATTAATACTTCCATTGGCACAAGTGAGTGTCAACACATTGTCTTTGCTGAACTACCCGTCATGGCAAACTTCGTTTTGTACTATGAAACACTAACTCTGAAAAATAATCCAAATTTTTCTATTTTAAATATCTTGCTTTTGATATGGTGACATTAGGATACCATTTTATAGGTAACAATATCGTCTTCATTCATGAGTTCAGTCACCATTGGTCCGCAGCTGGTGGTCTAGCTACTAGCATTGCTGCTTCTGGATCACAGGGTCCTGGGTTTGATTCCCGAGTGGGTCAGGAATTTTCTCTGCCCAGAGACTGGGTGTTTGTGTTGTCTTCATCATTTCATCATCATTCATGAGAGTGGCGAGATTGAGCTGTGTAAAGATCGGGAATTTGTACAGGCGCTGATAACCGTGCAGTTGAGTGCCCCACAAACCGATGAGCATCATCATCATCAGTAGTCACCATTGATTTCTGACAAAAAATTCAAACAGTTGCCTTAATCCTATAGATGCAGTGTAATTTGCTGTACTCGTCTTTCTCACAATTTCTGGAATCTTTAAATTGCTGGTCCACTTATAGAAACTGACACAGATTCATCTTTGTGTTTTGGCTAAGTTAAAAAAAATTCTCCAACTTAGCATACCTTCCACTATTCAATTACTGGCAGAGTATTGCCCCATCATAAACAGTTGGTTCAATATCTTTGTGTGTGTTAAGTGTCAAAGATCACATCCTTAAAAAATCCACAAACACTTTCTGTGACAGTGTCTTGTTTGGCATTGCATTTCCTTACAATTTACAATATGAAGAATGCTGCTAGGATTGATGTTTCTGCTGTCCATCTGTTAATAGCCAACATTGACTGTAATAACATTTGTTGAGATGCCAGTTACAGATTGACAGAGTTTTGAAAACCACCCCAGTTTCCTGGAAATACATAGTTAACAAGGAAACGTCTATTAGGAGACGAAGGTACATATTACACAGAAAATACTTTATATAATCACTTTTTTTACTTTTTTGCAGGGCTGAAGGCAGACAGCATTTTGCCCATGAAAGTATTTTATATGGGAGTATCAGGACTGGTTTAAGGCCCAAGTGACCCAAGCCACTGTTTGGGGAGTGGTGCCACAATGATGAGATTTTCTTATCTGTTCCCTTACCATAGAACTGCCTTTTCTGATTTTATGTTCCTACTAGCTGACAAATCCATCATTGCCCTGGTATTCATTTTACTACTTTTCTATCAGGAACAAAAACAAAGAGAGAACTGTGTTTGTAGTGTATTATTGAAAAAAACTTCATTTCCATGTGTTTGTGAAAACACCTATGGAATTGTTGTTGTTGTTGTTGTTGTTGTGGTCTTCAGTCCTGAGACTGGTTTGATGCAGCTCTCCGTGCTACTCTATCCTGTGCAAGCTGCTTCATCTCCCAGAACTTACCACATTGTACATCCTTCTGAATCTGCTTAGTGTATTCATCTCTTGGTCTCCCTCTATGATTTTTACCCTCCCTGCTGCCCTCCAATGCTAAATTTGTGATCCCCTGATGCCTCAGAACATGTCCTACCAACCGGTCCCTTCTTCTTGTCAAGTTGTGCCACAAACTCCTCTTCTCCCGAATTCTATTCAATACTTCCTCATTAGTTATGTGATCTACCCATCTAATCTTCAGCATTCTTCTGTTGCACCACATTTCGAAAGCTCCTATTCTGTTCTTGTCCAAACTATTTATCGTCTATGTTTCACTTCCATACATGGCTACACTCCATACAAATACTTTCAGAAACAACTTCCTGACACTTAAATCTATACTTGATGTTAACAAATTTCTCTTCCTCAGACACCCTTCCCTTGCCATTGCCAGTCTACATTTTATATCCTCTCTACTTAGACCATCATCAGTTATTTTGCTCCCCAAATAGCAAAACTCCTTTACTACTTTAAGTGTCTCATTTCCTAATCTAATTCCCTCAGCATCACCAGACTTAATTCGACTGCATTCCATTACCCTTGTTTTGCTTTTGTTGATGTTCATCTTATATCCTTGTTTCAAGACACTGTCCATTCCGTTCAACTGCTCTTCCAAGTCCTTTGCTGTCTCTGACAGAATTACAATGTCATTGGCGAACCTGAAATTTTTTTTTTCTTCTCCATGGATTTTAATACCTACTCCGAATTTTTCTTTTGTTTCCTGTACTGCGTGCTCAATATACAGATAGAATAACGTCGGAGAGAGGCTACAACCCTGTCTCCCTCCCTTCCCAACCACTGCTTCCCTTTCATGTCGCTCGACTCTTATAACTGCCATCTGGTTTCTGTACAAATTGTAAATAGTCTTTCGCTCCCTGTATTTTACCCCTGCCACCTTTAGAATTTGAAAGAGAGTATTCCAGTCGACATTGTCAAAAGCTTTCTCTAAGTCTACAAATGCTAGAAACGTAGGTTTGCCTTTCCTTAATCTTCTATGATAAGTCGTAAGGTCATTATTGCCTCACGTGTTCCAACATTTCTACGGAATCTAAACTGATCTTCCCCGAGGTCGGCTTCTACCAGTTCTTCCATTCGTCTGTGAAGAATTCACTTTATTATTTTGCAGCTGTGACTTATTAAACTGATAGTTCGGTAATTTTCACATCTTTCAACACCTGCTTTCTTTGGGATTGGAATTATTATATTCTTCTTGAAGTCTGAGGCTATTTCACCTGTATCTACATCTACATCTACATCTACATCCATACTCTGCAAGCCACCTGACAGTGTGTGGCGGAGGGTACCTTGTGAACCTCTATCGGTTCTCCCTTCTATTCCAGTCTCGTATTGTTCGTGGAAAGAAGGATTGTCGGTATGCCTCTGTGTGGGCTCTAATCTTTCTGATTTTATCCTCATGGTCTCTTCGCGAGATATACGTAGGAGGGAGCAATATACTGCTTGACTCTTCGGTGAAGGTATGTTCTCGAAACTTTGACAAAAGCCCGTACCGAGCTACTGAGCGTCTCTCCTGCAGAGTCTTCCACTGGAGTTTATCTATCATCTCCGTAACGCTTTTGCGATTACTAAATGATCTTGTAACGAAGCGCGCTGCTCTCCGTTGGATCTTCTCTATATCTTCTATCAACCCTATCTGGTACGGATCCCACACTGCTGAGCAGTATTCAAGCAGTGGGTGAACAAGCGTACTGTAACCTACTTCCTTTGTTTTCGGATTGCATTTCCTTAGGATTCTTCCAATGAATCTCAGTCTGGCATCTGCTTTACCGACGATCAACGTTATATGATCATTCCATTTTAAATCACTCCTAATGCGTACTCCCAGATAATCTATGGTGTTAACTGCTTCCAGTTGCTGACCTGCTATTTTGTAGCTAAATGATAAAGGATCTATCTTTCTGTGTATTTGCAGCACATTACACTTGTCTACATTGAGATTCAATTGCCATTCCCTGCACCATGCATCAATTCGCTGCAGATCCTCCTGCATTTCAGTACAATTTTCCATTGTTACAACCTCTCGATACACCACAGCATCATCTGCAAAAAGCCTCAGTGAACTTCCGATGTCATCCACCAGGTCATTTATGTATATTGTGAATAGCAACAGTCCTATGACACTCCCCTGCGGCACACCTGAAATCACTCTTACTTCGGAAGACTTCTCTCCATTGAGAATGACATGCTGTGTCCTGTTATCTAGTAACTCCTCAATCCAATCACACAATTGGTCTGATAGTCCATATGCTCTTACTTTGTTCATTAAACGACTGTGGGGAACTGTATCAAACGCCTTGCGAAGTCAAGAAACACGGCATCTACCTGTGAACCCGTGTCTATGGCCCTCTGAGTCTCGTGGACGAATAGCGCGAGCTGGGTTTCACATGACCGTCTTTTTCGAAACCCATGCTGATTCCTACAGAGTAGATTTCTAGTCTCCAGAAAAGTCATTATACTCGAACACAATACGTGCTCCAAAATTCTACAACTGATCGACGTCAGAGATATAGGTCTATAGTTCTGCACATCTGTTCGACGTCCCTTCTTGAAAATGGGGATGACCTGTGCCCTTTTCCAATCCTTTGGAATGCTACGCTCTTCTAGAGACCTACGGTACACCGCTGCAAGAAGGGGGGCAAGTTCCTTCGCGTACTCTGTGTAAAATTGAACTGGTATCCCATCAGGTCCAGAGGCCTTTCCTCTTTTGAGCGATTTTAATTGTTTCTCTATCCCTCTGTCGTCCATTTCGATATCTACCATTTTGTCATCTGTGCGACAATCTAGAGAAGGAACTACAGTGCAATCTTCCTCTGTGAAACAACTTTGGAAAAAGACATTTAGTATTTCGGCCTTTAGTCTGTCATCCTCTGTTTCAGTACCATTTTGGTCACAGAGTGTCTGGACATTTTGTTTTGATCCACCTACTGCTTTGACATAAGACCAAAATTTCTTAGGATTTTCTGCCAAGTCAGTACATAGAACTTTACTTTCGAATTCATTGAACGCCTCTCGCATAGCCCTCCTCACACTACATTTCGCTTCGCGTAATTTTTGTTTGTCTGCAAGGCTTTGGCTATGTTTATGTTTGCTGTGAAGTTCCCTTTGCTTCCGCAGCAGTTTTCTTCTGCTAGTACCTGTCTTCTACCTTCCAAACTTGACAGAAGCCTACTGCATACCTTGCACGACTAGCACTTGTACTAGTGTACTCGGTTGTTGTACCACGGTGGCTCTTTTCCATCTCTTACGATCTTGCTTGGCACATACTCATCTAACGCATTATGTACGACGGTTTTGAACTTTGTCCACTGATCCTCAACACTATCTGTACTTGAGACAAAACTTTTGTGTTGAGCCAACAGGTACTCTGAAATCTGCTTTTTGTCACTTTTTCTAAACAGAAAAATCTTCCTACCCTTTTTAATATTCCTATTTACGGCTGATATCATCGATGCCGTAACCGCTTTATGATTGCTGATTCCCTGTTCTGCGTTAACTTTTTCAAATAGTTCGGGTCTGTTTGTCACCAGAAGGTCTAATATGTTATCGCCACGAGTCGGTTCTCTGTTTAACTGCTCAAGGTAGTTTTCAGATAAAGCACTTAAAAAAATTTCACTGGATTCTTTGTCCCTGCCACCCATTATGAACATCTGAGTCTCCCAGTCTATATCCGGCAAATTAAAATCTCCACCCAGAACTATAACATGGTGGGGAAATATTTTCCAAATTATGCATCTTGCTCACCAGATGGTAGAGTTTTTGTCAGGACTGGCTCTCCCAAGGCCGTCAGTAGTTCTAATGGAATGTTGTCTATTCCCGGGGCCTTGTTTCGACTCAGGTCTTTCAGTGCTATGTCAAACTCTTCACGCAGTATCGTATCTCCCATTTCATCTTCATCTACATCCTCTTCCATTTCCATAATATTGTCCTCAAGTACATCGCCCTTGTATAGACCCTCTATATACTCCTTCCATCTTTCTGCTTTCCCTTCTTTGCTTAGAACTGGGTTTCCATCTGAGCTCTTGATATTCATACAAGTGGCTCTCTTTTCTCCAAAGGTCTCTTTAATTTTCCTGTAGGCAGTATCTACCTTACCCCTAGTGAGATAAGCCTCTACATGCTTTCATTTGTCCTCTAGCTATCCCTGCTTAGCCATTTTGCATTTCCTGTCGATCTCATTTTTGAGACATTTGTATTCCTTTTTGCCTGCTTCATTTACTGCATTTTTGTATTTTCTCCTTTCATCAATTAAATTCAATATTTCTTCTGTTACCCAAGGATTTCTACTAGCCCTCGTCTTTTTACCTACTTGATCCTCTGCTGCCTTCACTACTTCATCCCTCAGAGATACCCATTCTTCTTCTACTGTATTTCTTTCCCCCATTCCTGTCAATTGTTTCCTTATGCTCTCCCTGAAACTCTGTACAACCTCTGGTTTAGTCAGTTCATCCAGGTCCCATCTCCTTAAATTCCCACCTTTCTACTGCTTCTTCAGTTTTAATCTAGAGTTCATAACCAATAGATTGTGGTCAGAGTCCACATCTGCCCTTGGGAATGTCTTACAATTTAAAACCTGGTTCCTAAATCTCTGTCTTACCATTATATAATCTATCTGATACCTCCTAGTATCTCCAGGATTCTCCCATGTATACAGCTTTCTTTCATGATTCTTGAACCAAGTGTTAGCTATGATTAAGTTATGCTCTGTGCAAAATTCTACCAGACAGCTTCCTCTTTCATTTCTTACCCCCAATCCGTATTCACCTACTATGTTTCCTTCTCTCCCTTTTCCTACTACCGAATTCCAGTCACCCATGACTATTAAATTTTCGTCTCCCTTCACTACCTGAATAATTTCTTTGATCTCATCATACGTTTCATCAATTTCTTCATCATCTGCAGAGCTAGTTGGCATATAAACTTGTACTACTGTAGTAGGCATGGGCTTTGTGTCTGTCTTGGCCACAATAATGCGTTCACTATGCTGTTTGTAGTAGCTTACCCGTACTCCTATTTTTTTATTCATTATTGAACCTATTCCTGCATTACCCCTGTTTGATTTTGTATTTATAACCCTGTATTCACTTGACCAGAAGTCTTGTTCCTCCTGCCACCGAACTTCACTAATTCCCACTATATCTAACTTTAACCTATCCATTTCCCTTTTTAAATTTTCTAACCCACATGCCCGATTAAGGGATCTGACATTCCACACTCCGATCCATAGAACGCCAGTTTTCTTTCTCCTGATAACGACGTCCCCTTGAGTAGTCCCCACCCGGAGATCCGGATAAAGGACTATTTTACCTCCGGAATATTTTACCCAAGAGGACGCCATCATCATTTAACCTACAGTAAAGCTGCATGCCCTCGGGAAAAATTATGGCTGTCGTTTCCCCTTGCTTTCAGCCGTTCGCAGTACCAGCACAGCAAGGCTGTTTTGGTTAGTGTTACAAGGTCAGATCAGTCAATCATCCAGACTGTTGCCCCTCCAACTACTGAAAAGGCTGCTGTCCCTCTTCAGGAACCACACGTTTGTCTGGCCTCTCAACAGATACCCTTCCGTTGTGGTTGCACCCACGGTACGGCCATCTGTATTGTTGAGGCACGCAAGCCTCCCCACCAGTGGCAAGGTCCATGGCTCATGGGGGGGGGGGGGGGGGGGGGGCTGTGGAATTAGGTAACAATTTTTGCATGCTAGAGCAGCTGCTTCTTTTGTCTGCAATGAGATTTTGCAAATGTCTTTGTGGCAATGCCTCTTCATAGCTCTATAGACAGCTATTTTCATCTACAGCCATTTGCACTTTGCAGTTGAAAGTCATCAAAAGCATTGCCAGGTCTCTGGGATTTGCTTAAGTTGAAGTAACTGTCCTAGCAGTAAAGAATAAATGTTGAAACTTCATGCATGATGCAGCATTTTTTTCACACTTCTTAGGGTTTGTGGCGACATGTCTTGAACTATTTGTCATACAATGATATATTTATGTAGATACATTCAGCGCCGTATCTGGATATTGTCTGTGAAATATATTGTGAACAGAGTTAGTAGCAAAGAAGTAATAAATTTAAGTGTCAAGATGATGCGGCAGTTTACCATACATTTCATCGTTTTTGACATCATATCTCCTGAACTATGATAGGTACTTGGTTCTTAACCTTACAGTGATTGTTGCCTAACAGTAAAGGATATGTTTACTGAGTTTGGTTGAAATTGGTCAAATTATTTAGGGGGAGATGTGGAACATAAGAGTTCAAGCATACATACCAGGTGATCAATAAGTCAGCATAAATTTGAAAACTGAATAAATCACGGAATAATGTAGATATAGAGGTACAAATTGACAGACATGCTTGGAATGACATGTGGTTTTATTAGAACCAAAAAAATACAAAAGTTCAAAAACTGTCCGACAGATGGTGCTTCATCTGATCAGAATAGCAATAATTAGCATAACTAAGTAAGAGAAAGTAAAGATGATGATCTTTATAGGAAATGCTCAATATGTCCAGCATCATTCCTCAACAATAGCTGTAGTCAAGGAATAATGTTGTGAACAACACTGTAAAGCATGTCCAGCGTTATGGTGAGGCATTGGCGTCAGATGTTGTCTTTCAGCATCCCTAAAGATGTCGGTCGATCACGATACACTTGCGACTTTAGGTAACACTAAAGCCAATAATCGCACGGACTGACGTCTGGGGACCTGGGAGGCCAAGCATGACGAAAGTGGTGGCCGAGCACACGATCATCACCAAATGATGCGCGCAAGAGATCTTTCACACGTCTATCATTATGGGGTGGAGTGCCATCCTGCATAAACATTGTACGTTCCAGCAGGTGTTTATCAGCCAGGCTGGGGATGCGATTCTGAACATATCGGCGTACCTCTCACCCGTCACAGTAGCAGTTACTGTACAAAACCAGAATCACGCATTTCCTCGAAGAAAAAAGGCCTGATAACGGTAGATGTGGTAAATCCAACCCATACCGTGACTTTCTCATCGTGCAATGGACTTTCCACAACAGTTCTAGGATTTTCGGTAGCCCAAATTCTGCAGTTGTGGGCATTGACAGACCCTCGGAGCATGAAATGAGCTTCGTCGGTCCACAACACGTCACTCAACCAATTGTCAGCTTCTGCCATGTTTTGAAACGCTCACACCGAAAATGCCCTCCGCTTCACTAAATCGCCAGGTAACAGTTGATGAGTCCAATGGATTTTGTACGGATAGCATCGGAGGGCACGCCTAAGTGTATGGAATGCCAGTGTGACGTGTGACTGCACGAGCGCTGACTTCCCCGTGCATAGACGAACCCGCTACAGTCTCCATTTCTTCCTGAACTGTCTCAGCAGCATTATGCCTTGTGCTCGGTCGGCCACTATGCAGTCTATCATGTAAACAACTCGTGGCTTCGAACTTCCAAATCATTCTCGCCACAGCTGCATTTGTCAACGGACCTTTACCCATTCGAATCCCCTTCCTATGGCAATAGGATCGTAACGCTGAACTAGCACATTCTCCATTCTGATAGTACAGCTTCACTAAAAGTGCCTTTTCAGGTAACGTCAACATGCTGCAACTGCTGGCACATCTGATTCTCTCTCTCATTTCATCGCCTTTTATACGCGATTGTCATGTGCAGTCACTGATGCTTTGCTGTGCTTTGCTGTCCAGCGCCATCTGTCGGACATTTTGTGAACTTTATTTTTTATCTTTTTAAATTAATTAATTAATTAATTTTTTTTGTTCTAATAAAACCCCATGTCATTAGAAGCATGTTTGTCAGTTTTTACCTCTCTATCTACATTATTCTGTGGTTTATTACGTTTTCAAATTTATACTGATTTTTTGATCACCCAGTATATCCATTTCTGTAATGTGTAGGTTAGGTTATGTTAAGTTAGGTTTATTAGTTACATGTTCCATAGATCATTTTTAAATGATAGACTCTAATGTTGTGGAACAAGTCATTTTACATTCATATTGCAAATTAATGTGTACATATGGTTACATTCTGAACATTTGTAAGTTTTTCTTTCAAAAAGGAAAAAGGTATACAGATATACATTAGTAATTCCTAACCAAAACAATAAATTCTTCTATGGAATAGAAGGAGTTGTCAAGGAAAACTTTCTCAGTTTGTTCAAATTTTACTTGGCTATCAGTCAGACATTTTACATGACTGGGTAAGTAATCGAAAAATGTTTTCCAGCATTTTGCACCCCCCTTTGTGCTAAAGACAACATTAATGTGGAGTAATGAATGTCATTCTTCCTTCTGGTATTGTAATTAATATCATTGTTCCTTTTGAACTGTAGTGGATTATTTACAACAAATTTCATGAGGGAATAAATATACTGCAAAGCAGTAGTCAGAATGCCCAACTCCTTAAACAGATTTCTACAAGTTTGTCCCAGGCGAGCACCACATATTATCCTTATAGCACATTTTTGCACATTGAAGACTTACTTTCTTGAAGATGAGTTACCCCGGAACATTATTACATGTGGCATTACTGGATGAAAATATATCGAATTACTGATTTGTTCCTCCCCATGATTTGCGATGATTCTAAGTTCAAATGTTGTTTTATTAATTCCAAAATGTTATTTTTCCAATTTAAATTCTCATCAATATGGACACACAAGAATTTTGAAGTTTCTACCATATTTATTATTTCCTTGCCATCTGCTACATTTATTATTGGTGTAATCCCCTAGATGTGCAGAACTGAATATGTTGCATATTATTAAAATTGAGGATGAGACCGTTCACAGAAAACCAGTCAATGATACTTTTAAGAACTCTGTTTACCATTTCTTCTGTTTCTGTGTGTATGCTTTGATTGATTACAATACTAGTGTCATCTGCAAAAAAAAATTAATTCTGCTTATTGTATGCTAGATGGAAGATCGTTTACATATATGGAGATCAATAGTGGATCTAAGATTGAGCCTTGTGGACCCCCATACATGATTTCTCCCCAGTCAGAGTTATGTGCCCAGACTGTGTTGGTTGAATTACTAAGCCGTACTTTACATGATGTTTCATATGCTTTTTGCCTAGGTATGTGATGCTCTATTTTTTTCCACATAATGTAGGATGTTTATTACTTAGTTATACAAAAGAAACCTTTAACTGTGAAAAGGGTAAATAACTTACAGAAATGTTCAATTTGGCTACCTTTTGTAACATGACAAATGTCCCATCTGTAATCAGTTTCCTGCCAAACCCTATGAAGCAAGTCTTGATGTAATGTGGTGACTGATTGTGTTAGTTGTTGTTCCAACTCGTTGGCATTTCTCAGAAGCAGAGGACCGAACACTCTGTCTTCAGCATAACCCCATATGCAGCAGGCCATTGAGGTTAAATCAGTCCAAGCTGACACATTCCTAAAGAGATAATCGACAGCTTCGTGATGATAATATGGTGGTGTGCCAACTTGCTAGAAAAGAAATTATGTGCCCATATCCTACTGTAATCGAGGCGTTATATAATGTTCAAGCGTGTCCACATATTATAGGCCAGCTAAAGTTGATTTGGCAAAAGGGAAAGGACTACAAATCTTGTTGCAGCTCACAGTGAAGAAAAAAAAAGTGCTGTAGGGTGATTCCTGTAGATGTTCAATTATGTGGCATAGTTTCTGCTTTCCCAATACCTGAACATTATGCCAATTCACTTCACCACAGGTATGGAAGGTAACTTCATTGCTGAATATAATTTTATTAATATAATCACCTTCAGTCTGAATCTGTTAAACATTTCTACACAAAACTCACCCCATTTTTCTTTATCATTTTCTGTTAAAGCTTGCAACAATTCCAGTTTATAGGGTTTAAATGACACATGTTTCTGTAATATCTTCCGTGCTGTAACACTAGGCATATTCAGTTCCAAGCTGGCATGTATCATTGATTTACCTGGACTACTAATGTAAGATTGCTGAACTTGTTCAGTTGCCATGTCAGAGACTGCTGGTAGACTGTGATCCAGCATCCTATGTAATACATAGCCAGTTTTGGTGAAACTGTTGTACCTCTTAATAAAGGTTTGTGTTTTAGGCAGTGCCATATGATCATATGATATTTAGTCCTGAATTGTCTCTGAATTGTGGTAGTGGATTTGGATTCATGAAACCATAAACACCACCACACACACTATGCACCATTCTATGATTCCATGATGACCTCAAACTTCCTGGCAGAAACTGTGTGCTGGACCGAGGCTCAAACTCGGGACATTTGCCTTTCGCGGGCAAGTGCTTGGATAGCTCAGATGGTAGAGCACTTGCTCGTGAAAGGCAAAGGTCCCGAGTTCGAGTCTCGGTCCGGCACACAGTTTTAATCTGCCAGGAAGTTTCATATCGGCGCACACCCTGCTGTAGAGTGAAAATTTCATTCTAGATCCATGATGACTGTTGGAATAACTCATTCACACATGCCACTTAGTGGGAACATTGGTTCAAATGGCTCTGAGCACTATGGGACTTAACATCTATGGTCATCAGTCCCCTAGAACTTAGAACTACTTAAACCTAACTAACCTAAGGACATCACACAACACCCAGTCATCACGAGGCAGAGAAAATCCCTGACCCCGCCGGGAATCGAACCCGGGAACCCGGGCACGGGAAGCGAGAACGCTACCGCACGACCACGAGCTGCGGACTGAGAACATTGGGAACTGTTGTGTTAAGCAGGAATAAAACTTAGACATACTACATTCAATGCTGTATCAAGTATTTGTGTAAGTTATTTGCTCTTTTCACAGTTAACGGTTACTTTTGCATAACTAATTTACATACCCTTTGTCTTCTTGACTACACATGTCAAGATTGTATGGTATTTCTTATAATGCAGTTTCACTGGTAGGATTGTACTAGCCATCTGTTCCATATATAGATACCAGATTTTGGTACATGAGATTCTAATCACAATTGTTAATAACTGTTTCCCTCTAATTGGAATCAGTTCGAATTATTAGATACTGAATGTTCCTAAACTGTGATTTTTCTCTTGTCAGACATTACATGACATATTTATTGGTCACTTTCAGTCTTTTCTTTGCCTTCAGCATTCATGAGTTTCAAATAATTATAAGTGTCCTGCACATGCAGTTCTTACCAAAACAAAAAGTTATTGGAATTATATGCATCATCCTGAATGATTTAGCTGAAGTGGTGTTTTGATATTCATGTGAACTTTGCCAGACAATATTTCTTATTTAACTCCTCCAGATAGACCTGGGACAGAATGAAACAAGCATCATGTAAGTTTCTGAATCAATGTGTCTTTTTGTTTGTCATCAGTGATCTCCTGAAGCAGAAAGACGATTGACTTGTAATTGAAAGGAGCTGATTTAGTTTCTGAGCTATTTCAATAACTTACTTGTGGTGATTTCTTAATAAAGTTACGGATAACTGGAAAAAGCAGTCATGTAAAAACTCCATCTCTGATGTCAACTTGACTGGATATTAGCATTAAAATTTGGGCAGCAAATCTGCTTGCTTCATAATCAATAACTTTCCCAAAAGTATGAAAGTTGTGTTGTTTACTTGGCAGCATACTGAATACACATTTCTATTGGATTTATATTTCCACATAAAATTAAACATTGAAATCAGTGAAGGTAATCACTTAGTGTAAAGAAGCATTGTTGAGTGTGAGATATGCACTAGCAGAGACTAGGTCCCAAGGGACAGCAGGACTAAAATATGTGTTTTAGAAACAATTACTTCCTGTGTAGAAGTCACAGTTTGGCAGTGGCCAAGGATGAGGTTGACCACTCATTGGCAGACCATGCTGCTAAACAAAATGTGGCATATTTCAGTGATTTCCTCATAATTCATGCCCTCTTGAACCAGCATCTCCTGCTTATTGTGAACTGACACCTTAAATAAATTCAGCATGCCTCCAGGTCTGACTTAAACTTCCATTATTTCCAAACAGTACAACCACTGTTTTTCACGTGGGACATGTAGGAATAACACAACTTGTGGAAAGTATTTGGCGAAGGAGGAGATAAGTGACGCAGTTTCATATGCTGGGAGTTCGTATAAAGGACTTTCTAATACTGAGTCAACATATCTCATGACATTATCAATAACCCAGTTCCTAACTCTGAACTGATTTTTCCATGGATTAGTTAGGTTATTGCCAATTAGTGCCAGAAAGTTTTCAGAATAATTCCCTCTATTGATTTTTTTTTTTTTTTTTTTTTTTTTTTTTTTTTTTTCAGTGGGACTTCAAAACAACAGACTCTCTCTAATGTAGAGTCAATGTATCTCATGACTTTGACTGTAATCTCCAGAGATATTTGAGAGAGTCAGTGACAGGAATATTTGGAGAACCTAAATAATTTACCGCCATTCTCTATTAATATAGTGACAGTGCAGTTATATTTAAATACTTGTCATTTCGTGTGTGAAATGTGGCCAGAATTGTTTAGACATTTATATAAATCATTGAAGTACAATCAGTAAGAAGGTTTCCAAAGATAACATTGCTTTTCCATTGTCAGCGTTCTAAATGAAGTCCAAACTGGTATATTTTCATTAGACGTGTATGCCCCCTTATTGCTATGAATAATACAGTTGATTTTCTGTATTTTAGGTGTTATTGATCGAGTCTGCTTTTTCTATTGCTACTCTCAATGATTATATTTTATTTACAGCTGAATGATGGTTTCAAAGAAATAGAGACATTGTCGTTGTTTGCTAAGTGTATAAATCAAACAATTGAAGATCTACCCCATGAAGCAAGACAAATACATCGTCTTTGCAAAGGTATGTTTCAAAAATGCATGAATTTTCTCAAACTCTTGATTTTACATTTACGTTTTCATGTTTAATTTACACTATTTCCTGTTTTCCAAACTCAGTTTATACTGATAAAATATAGGACAGGAACAGTTTTACTGACTCTGGAAAATTGTTTAATTTTTGTGAGATAATGGTCACCAAAGTAGTTGGTTATTTTCCTACTCCATGAATGATGTTTCCAATATCATGCATTTATGTGAACAATGTGAAAGAGTTATAAAAATTGTAACATATATTTAATGTGGAGAATATTAGATGAAAGCATTTTTTGTTATTTACTTTTAAAGATCCTGTATTTCTCAAACTTAGTTTGCATCAACTTCTGTGCATTTCTCATTATACTTCTTCACTTCTGACTCTAGAATAGAGAATCTCCAGGCTTGAGTTTAGATTTTACAATGTTGTTTGCATGTCTCTTACATTACTACCATGTTTCAAAAGTATCAGTTTTGTGTGTTTTTGTTTTTTGAGATTTCATTTTTCACCATTTTTAAATTTTTTTGAATAATGGTGAATATATCATGCTTTTAATCCACTATTGGAAAGAAGAAATCTAATATATGAAATGGGAAATATTTGAAAAGGAAGGGGGGGGGGGGGGGTTGTTTAGAGATGAAACATTCTTTTTTTCCTTTCTTATCTGTTTGAATATATTGTTTATCAAATTTTACTTTTCACAGGCATTCCCATGTTGGTGGCTCTTATTGGTGCCAATCTAGAAGAGCACAGTGAAGATGCGCGTTCTAACAAAGGAAGATGGAATAACTTCATAACAATGCTTAAATCAAAACACTACAGGTGAGAAATATTGAAATAAATATTTTATACTTGAAAAATTGGCTAATTTGCCAATGGCCCTTCATGACTCATTATTTTATCAATAGGAAAGTAGATAGAGAGATCACTGTAAACAAATGTTGCACATAAAAAAACATAACAAATTATCAGCTTTGCCATTTGGATTAGCCCATTCATTAGCATGGTAACAATTATTTTTGTTTTGTGTTTTGATGTTAACATTTTGATATCCCAGATTAAGCATATACAAAAGCTGTAGAGATTGGACTTGCTTTAATTTTCCACAACATTCTGAAAGATAACGATGTGGGCTCTCAGAAGAGATCAAAGTCATATTCATTGTAGATTATACCATATGGGCATGTACTGAGTTTCCCCATAATAAAAGATCTAGTCACATGATGTTCAATGTCAACATGCAATAACCACTTACAGACGGCAGGTGTCAGCACTAGTAGTGGAGGATATATAAAGCATGTCTGGGAGAAATGGAAAAAAGTGCAGTCATTGACATAATGAAGAAACAGACCGATGTATCTGACATCGAAAAGGGCATGATCATTGTCTCTTGAGCCAAGGGTGGAAGCGTTTCTGAAACAGCTAACTTTGTAAGCTGTTCGTGTGCCACCATGCTCAAAGTATACCGCAAAATGGCATTATTCAAAACCGCACCGAGGCAACTGTGGTGCACCACGAACCATAGATGACGGGAGTGAACGACGGCTGTGGAGATGTGTATGGGTGAATAGAGATGCAACTTTTGAGCAACTGATCACCCAATTGAACCAAAGGGCTACCAACAGTGTCTCCTCAATGACTATTCAGCAAACATTGCTGTGTATGGCCCTCAATACCAAGCTCCTGATTCATGCACCCATGCTGACTGCTGTTCAGTGGCAACGAAGGCAAGAATTTGCACACCTGAACTGCAGCTGAATCTATACCAGGTCAGATTAAAGGAAGACATCAGAACAATGCAGAGGCAGGCTGCTAGATTATTTGTTACTGGTAGGTTTGAACAGCATGTATTTATTGTGGAGATGCTTTGGGAAATCAAATGGGAATCCGTGGAGGGAATGTGACATTCTTTTCAAGGAACACTATTGAGAAAATTTAGCTAACTGCCATTTGAAGCTGACTGCAGAAAGTTTCTGTTGCCTCTAACATGCATTCTGCGTAAGGACCATGAAGGTAAGATACGAGAAATTAGTGAGTGGAACAAGAAAGGAAATGACTAGTAGTAATTTGGGATACCCTGTGCCTCGCACTGTAAGGTGTGTTTTGGAGTATTGATGTAGATGTCAGTGTCCACTGAGTGGTGAAAGGTGGCCTTTTCAAATGAACACATTTTATGCTCCCTGGGACAGACTGCTGTTGGTGTGTACAGTGTGAAATGTCTGAAAGCAAACATCATGCAATCAGGAGGGAGTGTTATGGTTTGGGGAATGCTTTTGTGGCATTCCCTGGGTGATGTCATTCGGAAAGGCACAATGGATCAACACTAGTAGTGTCTATCCTTGGGGACCACATCCACACCTACATGCAGTTTATTTTTTTCCGACACGATTGCAGCTACCAGCAGGACAATGCAATCTGTCATTTAGCTAGCAGTTTATGTGCATGTTCAAAGAGCACCAGAATCAGTTTGTTACACTCCCCTGGCCACCAAACTCCATGGACTTAAACCTAATCGATAATCTGTCGGACCATCTTGATTGGGCTGTTCGTATCAATGAATCTTCAACCGAGAAACCTAGCACAGCTGGCCATGGCACTGGAGTTGGCATGGTTCTACATCAATGTTGTTACCTTGCAGAAACTCATTGTCTCTTCCTCCACGTCTCGCAGTGGTCCACACTGCAAAAGGTGGTTCTTCTGGCTTTTGACAAGTGGTCCCATTAATGTGACTGGACTGTGTAATATACCATATGAAAACTTGGGATGAAAGTGTACAAAGTGAATAAATTTGTTAGTATCACTAGTTCTGACTATGGACAACAGTCTAATTACAAAGGTAACTACATTAGCTTCTGCTGTAGTCTGTGGGTAATATGTGCTTTCTGCAAGTGCTTTCCAACTATCCTTAGTCTCAGAAATCTGGTTCTTCATTAACTGTACCACAGTTGTAGGAGAGCAGGATGCCAGTGTTTTGTACACTGGATATATATATTTATTTAATGCAGTTGAGCATCTAGAGATGCATCTGTATGTCACATGTGTTGCTCTATTATCTAATTTCTGCCCTGAAACTGCCACAATTATGTTTGCATCATATGCAAACAAAATAGCTTTATAATTTTTATTTTGGCCGGAGCCACAATCATGGTAAATTTTTTGAATGATGTTGCTGCCATTTGACTGTTATATTTTTTATTTTATTGTTATACAATCCAAATTTCGGCTTTGGGCCATTTCTGAGAACAAAAACTTATATTTACTTTAAAAGACATGAGACTGGTATGAAATACAATTCCTTGTCAGAAAAGCATGTTTGGTCATATAGTGCAGATGTCTCATTAGTAAAAGTGAGAACATTTCTAAAACACCTAAATAAGTTGTAAAATTTCTTCATGGACTCTATAGCACTGCTGTTGTATGAAACTGCTAACCGATAAACAGGTATGTGCCACACTGTTGTGTCTGGACAACTACTTTTCAACTGACACCAGTGGCGGAAGACCCCAATTATGTAGCAGCTATCAATAAACAACAGTTACAAAACCTACCGTACCACAGATATCAAGGTATGTTTTATACAGCTTTGAAATCAACACAGCACAGCTACATTATACGACCATTATCATTTCTCCCTATAAAGTATTTTGGTTTATAACACTGCGCATTGTATGTGCCACGATTTACATATACTCATAAAATGCTTTATCCTTCTTTAAAATAGCTCACATGCATATAATGGCAATGTTTGGAGATATGGTGTTAGCCTATATACAGTAGAATTTAGATATGCATAAATATTGTAATGGGCATACAGCTCTTATCATAACAGATACTTCTCATTATGACTTAGGCCAGTATCTGTAAATCATCTGTCAATTAAATTGTTGTAACCTACACCCAGGATTATGTTTTACACAAAACCCAATCTGTGATTATGGCCAGGTTGAACAATATAATATCCCAACCCACATAACATACAGTACATGTTCCAGTTGTGTATTAAGCATCAGTTGTTCCCCCTCTCCATGTCTAGCACCCCCCCCCCCCCTTTTCCCACCCCTCTTCCTCCCTTTTCATGTCGATTATACTGTTTAACAGTGTGGGTAGTTTCATCTGTTGCAGGGTACGTAGATATTATGAATAATTACAAAGCTTCCACTTATAATTAAATTCTAGTACTGGTTGTAACAACATGTTACAGATTATTTTAACTGGTATAGATATACTCTGTATAGCTCTGTAGTATCTGGGTTTTCTGCATATGTCAAACATGTCAGTAAGCACAAACCCTGCTTGTAATTTACTGTCACACTGGTAATGTAAGTACAAACAGTATAAAGGTTGCATAAATCTAAATTAATGATATGTTGAGAACAGAAACTGAACGTGTCCGTAAAAGCTGTTTGCTGTCACATGTGTAGTCCATTTCACTTGTGGTTTTCATCATGCAACCTTGTGAAATTATCTTACGATGTTTCAAAAAAGCATTAGAGTGAAACCTATATTTTACGTTTTGGCAGTCCAGACTTAAAAGTCACAAATTTGAGGTAACTGCAGAATTTGGGGAAATGTTAAAACCTCCCAAAATATGAGCAAAAACACATGTAACTGGCATTTATGTTTAAAAAATCGCCTTCCTCTACAATACTTTGCGTAAAATCTGTCTAAGTGAAGCAAATTAAATGTACAATACAATATTTACACAATAATTTGTGGTAATGAATTTAATCAGTTCTTAAAAAGTCACAGATGTGCAACAGAAAGTAATAACCCCTCAAAAACTTGAAATTGGTATGCACGTACAGGGTAATCAAGCTGTTTTCTGACATGCTATGACCGTAAATTATACGTTCAAAATATGCATTTTTGAGAGATCATCCTTTGTATGCACCCAGAAAAAAGCAAAAGTTGATGAACATGTTGAATTAAACCAAAAACATCACAACAGCTAAGTGGTTAAACCATTAACATAAAATGTAGACATCTGCCTAATGGCATACTTTGTCATCAACACTTTTATTGTTTAATGCTTTTCTTATGAGTTGCACTTTATATGCTTAACTCCGTTAAAGTGTTATTTTGGGCTTGATGAGAGAAACAGACATGTGAAAAAATGAGTTTACTTTCCCAATTGATGTTACAAGCTTATTATTGGCTCGGTGAATTTCTGGACACTGTGTAAAATGTAAATTTGAAAGAAAGCTCAGGTGCTACAGTTTTGCTTCTTGCCCTCGATCACTGCTGCCGGTCTTCATGATCTGAAATGTGTAGTGCGAATTATATACATCAGTAGTGTATGTAGTTGTTGCAACTGTATCATGTCAGATTTGAACACGAAAGTCTTTAAAATGTGCTATTGCAAAATCCTCATTCTATTTCCATGTGAAACCTGTCTCATAGCACATCATCTGTATGAAAAGTATATTTTCAGCACTTCACAAAATGCTTTTACCCCTACCAGCACTCCCGTCGCTGAAAACCCACTCCCTCTCTCCACACATCCAGTAGGCAAGCACATTATACTTGTGTTAGTGTGGTGTGGTGGCTCCACTGGATATTGGGTGACTTAACAAGTTGCCAGCTATAAGAGTTTACTAGTTGGAAATGGGCGATGTGTCCTTGATTATGACCGAGCATATTCTTTGAGACTCAGTGTTTGAATTTAAAAGTTTAATGATTGATATTGTTGCTGAATACAGTACATCAGAGGTACATGCAAAGAGATGAGACTAAGTTATAATTGGCACAAGAGAAGGTGGTGGCTGGGTCCCTGCATCACATGTTGGCTCAGTCTGGAATACTTTGCATCGACTGTCTTGTTTTCTCATTACCACTACAACCTAGCAGTAGTTGTATCATAATTGCACAGTGAAGCTAAATGTTGCAAGTTGTGTGGGCAAAACTGAGTGTGGATTACATCAGCATTTCCTTTCTCACATCTCCCCCCTCCACAATGGCCTAAAACATTCCCTTAACTCTACCACCACCCATAGTGCGAACCATCTGCCTTTTGTGCCACTTATAACTCATTCAGTCACATCAAATGTTGATAGGAAGAAAACGGGACAAAGTCAAGTGAGATGTTGAGTAAGAACTTAGAATCAAGGTAAACCTTACTAGGAATAAATATAAAATTGGGGAATTTTTAGCAATTATTCTATGTGCTTTTCATGGGGGCTAAGAATTTATGGTGTAGAATCATGAAAAACTTAAAACTGGAGAATGTAAAATTGAAGTTCCACTGTAGTAACTTGGACTGTGTACTTTTAAATGGTGCCCTATTTGCAGTGACTTGACGTGGGTATTTCTTGTCTCTTAATAAGAAACTGTTTTCAAATTGTTTTAAAATGTTATAAAAAAGATCTTATAAAAAAGATCTTACAAATGTAGAGTACTATCACCATTGTATATAATATACAAGCTTGGAAAACATTTATGTATTAGGAGTTTGCTGCCATCTGGTGGTACTCCATAACACAATGCAGTCCTTGTATACGAAATGTATTTTAATATCAACTTCTGAATATATCACATGTAAAGTTTTATCATTTGCTGTATCATGTGACACTAATGCGTTTGCTCCAGCTAGGTATGTGCACCTCTGATACGTATTATTGTAGTTTTGACATTGAATGTTACATAATAATTTTTATTTATGTTATGGTCTACATCTACATTGATACTCCACAATCTACCTTATGGTACATGGCAGAGGGTACTCTTACCACTACTAGTCATTTCCTTTTCTGTGCCACTTGAAAATATAATGAGGGAAAAACGACTGTGTATATGCCTCTGTACGAGCCCTAATTTCTCGTATCTTGTATGCGTGATCCTTTCATGTAATGTATATTAGAGCCAATAACTGTTCTTCAGTTGGCTTCAAATGCTGGTTCTTTAAATTTTCTCAGTTGTGTTCCTTGAAAAGAATGTTGCCTTCCCTTCAGGTATTCCCATTTGAGTTTCTGAATCATCTCTGTAACTCCTGTGTGTTGTTTGAACCTACCAGTAAGAAATCTAGCATCCTACCTGTGAATTGCTTCCATATCTTCCTTTAATCTGACCTGGTACAGATCCCAAGCACTTGAGCAATTCTCAAGAATAAGTCACACTAGCATCCTATATGCTGTCTCCTTTACGGATTAACCACACTTTCCCAGAATTCTCCCAGTTAACCGAAGTCGATCATTCACCTTTTCTGCTACAATCCTCATATGCTTGTTCCATTTCATATTGCTTTGCAGCGTTACACCCAGACATTTCAACAATGTAACTGTGTCAAGCAGGTCACTACTAATGCTGTATACAAACATTACGGGGCTTTTTTCCTGCTCATCCACATTAACTTACATTTTTCTACATTTAGAGCTATCTGCCATTCATCACACTCCTGACGATACCCTTGTCTCTGATAAACATTCGCCGTCAAGGACAACATACTGGGTTCTATAACTTGAGAAGTTTTCGAGCTTCTCACATATCACATACCTTTAAGGCCATTCGCAGATGATGCAGTTGTTTATACCAAAGTAGCAATGCCAGAAGATAGTAAGAATTTGCAGAATGACCTGCAGAGAACTGATGAATGGTGCAGACTCTGGCAGTTGACCCTGAATATAAATAAATATAACATATTGCGCAGACATAGGAAAATAAACCCACTACTGTACAGCTACACTATTGATGACAAACAGTTGGAGACAGTGTCTGCTGTAAGATATCTAGGCTTAACTATCCAGAACGACCTTAAGTGGAATGACCATGTAAAAAAGAAAGTGGGAAAAGCAGACATAAGACTCAGAGATTCATTGGAAGAATCTTAAGGAAATGTAACTCATCCATGAAAGAAGTAGCTTATAGGCCACTTGTTCACCCAATTCTTGAGTATTGTTCATCTATCTGGGATCCCTATCAGGTAGGACTGATTGAGGAGATAGGGAAGATCCAATGAAGAGTGGCGCGTTTTGTCACGGGATCGTTTAGCCGGGAAGATAGTGTTACAGAGGTACGAAACAAACTCCACTGACAGACGTCGCAAGAGAGACATTGTGTATCACGAAGAAATTTACTACTGGAATTTCATGACAGCACTTTTCAGGAGGAGCCAGACAACATATTACTTCCCCCCACATACATCTCGCATATTGATCATGAGGGGAAAATTCGAAAAATTAGAGCCAGTACAGAGGCTTACTGACAATCATTCTTACCACGCACTATTCGTGAGTGGAACAGGGTGGGTGGGATCAGATAGTGGTACCAAAAGTACTGTCCGCCACGCACCAATAGGTGGCTTGTGGCTTGCGGAGTATGATGTAGATCTGTGAATCTATTCCACATGCTTGTACCTTTTTAGCAGCTTGGAATAGGACGTCATGTCAAATGCTTTCTGGAAATCTAGAAATATGGAATTTGCCTATTGTCCTTCATATCATTTGAAAAAAAAGGGGGCAATCTGAGCTTCGTACATACGATGTTTTCTAAAACTATGATTCATGGACTAAAGCTTCTCAGTCTCAAGAAAATTTGTTGTATTCAAACTGAGAATATGTTCAAGGATTCTGCAGCAAACTAATGTTGGGAATATTGGTCGGTAATTTTGTGAGCCTGTTCTTTTGCCCTTCTCATACACAGGAGTCACCTGTGCTTTTTTCCAATTGCTTGGGACTCTGCACTGGATAAGAGATTCATGATAAATGCAAGCTAAGTGGGCGGGCAATGCCAAAAGTACTCTTTGAAAAACCAAACTGGGGTTCCATTCGGACTTGCTGACTTAGATGCTTTCAACTAATTCAGTTGTTTCTCTAGGCCAGGGTCATCCATACAGGAGACTGTTCGATGGTCAGATAACAGTATGTATGATTATCCAGCATGAATTATTTCTTGAATGTGAAATTTAAGACTTCGGCTTTCATTTTGGTATCTTCAACTGCTACACCAGGCTGGTCAACAAGTGACGATGGAAGCCCTAGACCCACTTAGCAATTTTACGTAGGATCAGAATTTTCTTGAGTTGCCTGCTAGATCTTTTGCTAAGTAGTTGTATGCTTTGCACATAGATCTTCTCACGGGTGCATGAATCTCTACTAACCTTTGTTTATTGTCATTTGCCCATTCTCTTATGAACTAAGAGTGCAACAGTATTTGCTTCCTCAGCAGTTTCCAAATCTCATTATTAAGCCATGGTGGGTCTTTTAGTGCCTTAATCCACTGCTAGGCACATAATTCTCTAGACCATGGTTCCAATCTCTTTAACCTTTAGCCATCATTCTTCTTCGTCCATCTTACTACAGCTAAGTGATGTCAATCCACTGTCTAAGTGAGATGCTAACAACTTATCTGCTCTTTCTAGCACAAAGACTCTCCTAGTCTTCTTGACTGATTTATTAACTTTTGTAACCATAGTTGCTATAATGATATCATGATCGCTAGTATCTGTTTCTGTACTGATGCTGTCAATAAGTTATGGCCTGTTTGTAGCTGCAAGGTCTGGGATATTTCCACTGAATTTGGGCTGCCAAACTAGTGGCTCAAGACTGTTTTCAGAAAGCATGTTCAAAAGTACTTCACATCACTGTCTGTCAGTACCCCGTGAAATGCATCCATAGAGATCCATTCTATACTTGGTAGGTTAAAGTGGCCTCCAACTAGCAATGCATGATCTGGGTATTTACACACTACTAACCATGGGCATTCTTTGAATGACTCTATAACTGTCACAGCAGAACTGAGTGGCTGGTAAAAACATCCAACTATTAACTTAGTTTCACCTAGAACTGTTATACACGGCCAGATAACTTCACTGTCACACTGAACTTCAACGTCAATAGAGACAATATTTTTGTCAGCTACAATGAACACTCCCCCTCCTGTGGCCTCTAATCTGTCTGTTTGATGTACATTTCAAGACTCATTAAATATTTCAGAGCTTTTCACTCGGGTTAAGTTCCTATGTATTCAAGATTAGATGATAGTGCACCACATACAGTGACAATAGATTGATGTACGTTAAGGGTATGTAAAACACAATTTTGAAAAATGTTCCTCAGATGTATGTTGACCATTAGAATGTAAAAAACTGTTGAAAACACTATTGTAAATATAAAAACGTGTTTTCAGATTAGAAGATGACAATTAAAGTTTGCTGAAATTAGTTGCCCACGTATGTAATTCACATGCAATCCAGGCAAATAAAATTTCTCGAGCTAGAAGATTATATTTTTCCTTGTTGAAGTGGCATATAACAGAGAGAAAGTTAAACAAGCATTTGAAGTTTCCTTAAATATTTCTATTGGTCAGATGACAAAGCAGAAACAGAGGTAGCTAATAATGGCATTCCAGTAGTGATGCCAGAGGAGGTTTAGCAACTCATTTGACAGATGAAGAAAAGATGATGGTGTTGCAGTAGAAATGGTTTAAGTTAGAGGCAAATTAATACAAAAGGAACCTGCAGAATTAATTACAGAATGTCTGAGAAGATACAAAAGGAACCTGCAGAATTAATTACAGAATGTCTGAGAAGATGGAGAGTTTTGTAAAACTGGAACTATGCTGTAAATATTCTACTTCAGAAGAAAAGAGGCGTTGGTAGTTACCTTCTGCACTTTGTGTACCTTATATTCATTGGCAGTCTTTTTGACTTTATTGACTGCTGGTAATTTTGGTACAGTTCCATTAATTTTATTAACTGCTATTTGACGACTCAGTGCCTCTGCTATTCAGCGAGTTGTTACCTGTGTTCCTTACATTATTTACATTCCATAAGGACCTTCCATTACTATATGCATTTTATTTCTGTATTCTTTATGTCAGTATCTGTTTGCTCAGTTTGGCATTTCAATTCATTATTATTATTATTATTATTATTATTATTATTATTATTATTATTATACATTTGCATTATTTACATTGTCTATGGCTTGAATCTTCCCTGTGCTTATTACAATAGTTTTCAGTTTGTTTTGCATTTTACAGTCTTTCAGTGCTTGTAGAACTAGTTGTGGGTCCAAATCTTCATTCACATTTTGTAATTTTTCTCAAAACAGTTTTTCTCTGAGTCTATATTTCTAATGAATTCACAGTTAGTTACATTTATTTAGTCATCTTTACATTGTGCACATTGCAGATTATTATTAAAATCCTAATAATTCTGATTCATCACAATTTTCAAGTCATCAATGACACTGCTGATTTCAGTACTGGTTTCTTAATTGTTTTCTGTATTTTTTCCTCTCAAGCTGTTTAAGTTGCTACTCAGATGTGATGTTACCTCTGCATCTACATCCATAATCCATGAGCCACCTTGCAGTTTGTGGTGGAGGGTACTTTGCGCACCACAGTCACTTCCCTCCTTTCCTGTTTGTCACAGGTGGTTCACATGAAGAATGATTCCTGGTAAGCCTCTGTGGGGGCTCAGATCTTTCTAATTTTATCTTCATGGTCTTTTTGCTGCATATATTAATGAGGAAGTAATATATTTGTTGACTCTTCTAAGAATGTAGGCTCTTGGAACTTTGCTATTAAACCACATGGCAATGCAAAATACCTCTCTTGTAGGATCTGCCACTGGAGATGATTGATCATCTCTGTGACGCTTTCATGCTTACTTAATGAACCTGTAGAAATCCCATGCTGATGAGCAGAGACCAGATCATATGCATTTGCAGGTTGCATATGCATTTGCATATTTGGCTGCTTTTCACCAGTTATTGCGTATTTTAACTAAAAACTAGTGATGATTCATCATTTCACTTTATGTTTACAATATTTTAAAAATTTAGACAGGCAGTCTCTAGCTCAACCTAGTTTTGATGTCTCACAGATTGACTGTGACCTAGAACTGCGTGCAGTCAGTAACCGAGAGGCCACTGCATAACAAAATCATTACAGAAGAGGAAAAGGAACAGGCAGACAAAGTCAATGCTCCTGCATGCGCACCCCTGGTTAATCCCCCCACTGTCATACCGTATGCATGACAGCAGTTAAATTAAACTACACAAGCTTTTAGTCACACGTCCACTGTTTCAGTTTAGCTTTCTATTTACTTGTATACAGTTGAATGTGTTTACAGCATGTAGTGTGTAACGTGTTGTGTGCCATGCCACCCGAAATAAGAAATGTGTTTTGTGGATAGCTGACTATTCTGGAACATTTACATATTACTGAATTGTTTTATATTGTCAAGTGCGAGAAACGTTTCATGCAAAAAGAAAGTTTCAAATAGACCAGCATGTCAAGACAAGTCTTCATAATGCAGGAATGCAGAAGAAAGGACCACGACAACAACTTCTGACAACAGCAAGTTGCAGTAGCAGAGATTTGTCCAAAGGAAACCAAAAAACTTGGTTTAACATTGATCTATGTGAAGCATTCATTGCAAGCAATATTCGCCCTCACAGACTTACAAACCCTATCCTCAAAGGCTTCCTGTGCAAATACTGCATAAATCAAAATACACCAGATGAATCAACATTGTGTAAAAATTACATACTGACAATTTATGCAAATGTTCTGGAAGAAAAATGCAAGGAACTCGAGGACAGTTTTATCTGGATTTCAGTTGACAAAAGTTGACAAGTTGATATATTGCAGGGAGAGTTCCCATCTGCGCAGTTCAGAAAAGCTGGTGTTGGCAGGAAGGATCCAGATGGCACAGGCTGTGGAGCAGACATTGAAATGAAGAATGTGTGGCATGCTCAGCAACAGCGTGATCCAGTTGTTTCCTGGCCACACTTTGTCAGTGGCCATTCATGTGGGCAGACAGCTTGTTGGTTTTCATGCCCACGTAGAATGCAGCACAGTGCTAGCAGCTTGGCTTGTAGATCAGATGACTGGTTTCACAGATAGCCCTGCCTTTGGTGGGATAGGTGATCTTTGTGACTGGACTGGAGTAGGTGGTGGTGGAAGGATGTGTGGGACAGGTCTTGTATCTAGGGTCTATTACAAGGATATGAGCCATGAGGCAAGGTGTTGGGAGCAGGGGTCACATAGGGATGGACTAAGATATTGTGTAGGTTTGGGGGTAGTGGAATGCCACTGTGCGAGGGGTGGGAAGGATAGTGGGCAGGACATTTCTCATTTCACGGTACAATGAGATGCAGTCAAAACCCAGCAGAGAATGTAATTCAGTTGCCCCTGTCCTGCCTGGTACTGAGTCACAAGGGGAATGCCCCTTTGTGGCCAGACTGTGGGACTTTGGGAGATGGTGGGTGACTGGAAAGATAAGGCATGGATCTGTTTTAGTATGAGGTTGGGAGGCTAGTTATGGTCTGGAAAGACCTCAGTGAGACCCTCTATACTTTTTGAGAGGGACCGCTTGTCACTGCAGATGTGACGCTCACCAGTGGCTGCCACTCTCCCTTCCACAATGACCTCCATATGTTCAGATTCTGCTGATCCTTAGCCCTCATGTACATAGACCCACAAAACCATATCAATCAAGCCCAAACTCCCTTGCAGTACCTCCTCCTCATCTATAAAGTTCTCCTATGCAATCCCCAATTCCTGGATCCCATAACACACACTGAAGCCCTTGCCCTCCAGGAAATAGAAAATCATGCACAATGCCACCTCTAAAAACTCTCCACTCTGCTCACTTCCTACTCCCACCTTGGACTATCACTGCCCACCACCTCTTCGACAACCTCCAAACCTCAATCATGTCCCCTCATAGCAGACAAACCCTGTCTCACACACCTACTACATTTACCCAATCCTCCAAAACTCTCTCCCACTACCTCACAGAATCTAAACAGACATGAAACACAGTCATGAACCTTTCCTCCAAAAGCCTTAGTCCCGCAGAAATATCAGTCCTTTCCAAAGGCCTCACCTTTTGCCCGACTCCCAAATTCAATCATGCCGGACTTGTTAAAGACCTTCTGTCCTTCTCCGGTCCCTACAGTGGAAACACTTTTTCGCCACCAAACCTACCAGTCTGACTCAACCAAAGACCAGTGTTGAACCCTGCCTGACTCATTTCACTCCTCCGTCCAACTGTGATCCACCCCATTGTCCCCCAAATCACCCCCTGTTAACTTTCCAAAATTTCTTAACCTTGAACCTTGCTTCACCATCTTTCCCTAAATCCCTCAACATGCAAACTAACTGTACATCCATGGAAAGAACTGCAATCCATCCACCTAAAAACTGATTCTGACCTTATAATCCTACCTGCTAACAAAGGCTCCACCACTGTTGTTTCGAACTGCAAGGATTATCTGACAGAAGGACTCCACTAGCTGTCAAATTCAGCCACCTACAAACCCTGCCACAGTGGCCCCATTCCAGAAATCCAGAAGGATCTCCAGTCTCTCCTCAAATCCTTAGCCTCATCCCCGGAGTCCATCTCTCTCCTGATCCCTACCACTCCCCACACTCCTCCCTTCTACATGCTTCCTGAAGTCCACAAACCCAACCACCTGCGGTCGGTTTCTGTGCCCCCACTGAGAGAGTCTCTGCTCTCATAGACCAACACCTTCAACCTAGTACCCTCAACCTACCCACCTACATAAAAGATACCAACCATTTCCTGCTCTGAATCTCCACAGTTCTTGTTCCTTTACTACACAGTGCCCTGCTCGTCACTATGTTGCCGCCTTCCTTTACACTAACATCCCTAATGACCGTGGCCTTACCTCTATTGAACACTACCTTCCTAATGCCCAACAGATTCCAAACCGAAAACCTCCTTCCTAGTCGCCATAACTAACTATATCCCCACTCACAATTATTTCTCCTTCGAAGGCATTACCTACAAACAAATCTGGGGTATGGCTATGGGCACCTGCATAACACCATCCTATGCCACCCTATTCATGGGCCATCTAGAGGAATGCTTCCTAAACACCCAGAATCCCAAACCCCTCACCTGGTTCAAATTCACTGATGACGTCTTTGTGATCTAGATTGAGAATGAAAATACCCTATCCACATTTCCTAAGAACCTCAACACCTTCTCTCCCGTTCATTTCACTCGGTCCTTCTCACCCCGACAAGCCATCCTCCTCATTGTTGACCTCCACCTCAAAGATGGCCACATCAGTACCTCTGTCCATATCGAACCTACCAACCAGAAGCAGTACCTCCACTTCGACAGCTGCCACCCATTCACTACCAAGAAGTCCCTTCCATGCAGCCTAGCCATGTGGTCCCTCCCAAAATGTACCAAGGGTCTCACTGAAGCCTTTGCAGACCGTGATTACCCTCCCAACCTTGTACCAAAACAGATCTCCCATTCCTCATCTTTCCAGTCACCCAACACCTCCCAAAGTCCAGCCACAGAGGGACATTTCCCTCATTCTCCATCAGGGTTTCAACTACCTCTCATCATCCCCTGAAATGAGAAATGTCCTACCCACTATCCTTCCCACCCCTCCCACAGTGGTATTCCACCACCCCCCAAACCTACACAATATCCTTGTCCATCCCTACACAACCCCTGCTCCCAACCCCTTGCCTCATGGCTTGTATCCTTGTAGCAGACCTAGATACAAGACCTGTCCCATACATTCTCATATGACCACCTACTCCAGTCCAGTCACAAACATCACTTATCCCATCAAAGGCAGGGCTACCTGTAAAACCAGTCATATGATCTACAAGCTAAGCTGCTAGCACTGTGCTGCATTCTACGTAGCCGTGACAACCAACAAGCTGTCTGTCCACACAGATGGCCACCGACAAAGTGTGGCCGAGAAAGAACTGGATCACGCTGCTGCTGAGCACGCCACCCAACATGATGTTCTTCATTTAAATGAATGCTTCACAGCCTGTGCCATCTGGATTCTTCTCACCAACACCAGCTTCTCTGAATTGCACAGGTGGGAACTCTTCCTGTAATATATCTTATGTGCCGATAACCCTCCTGGCCTCAACATTCATTAAAGTGCGCGTAATTTATGTTGGCCGCTGAGTTTAGGTTTGTTCTGCGCATCTGACGTCACAAAACACAGTCAGCCAATGAACAGAGAACGACGTTGCCAAATCTCGACTGCAGTGCAGAGCACGGACGAGTGTCTTCAGTTTTAGAAACGTTCAGTCATAAATAAAGTAATAGAACAAAAGCAATGTCTTGATAGCAGACTTTCTTTTATAGAAAGTTTGGAAAAAGCATTCTTTATACCAATTGCTTCATATTCTATAAATTAATTAAACCAAACAAGCAATAAGACTCTTAATTCAGGCAATAGCAAGGAAAAGTGTTTGTATCAATCTCACGAACTGCTTTTTCGCAATAAAGGACAGCGGTAATTGTTTATTTTCTATTGTACTTTGACGAAGCATGAGTAATTGATAGTCATACCAACAGTGTTTGTCAGTATTTTGTGTGACGTGTTAGAGTCCTCATTGAAATATTTCACCAGACGAGCTGCGGTAGCGTAACGGTTAAGGTGTTGGGCTACTAAGCGAAAGGTTATTTAAAAACAATATCGAAGTGTCTTACTTCACAAATTTTATTCGTTTGAATGCAATTTTTTGAAATTTATAGTGCTTTGTCTCTTCATTAACCCTTTCGCTGCTGCTTTCCCTGCATTCCGCGCTGTGTACAATTTTGTCATCACTGCACTGCTCGCCTGTGCAGACTGCTTTGACACTCTTATCATTCGATTCCACAAAAACTATTTGGCCCAAAAATTTGATTTTTACACATCTTCTTAACTGATACCTTCGCCCCATAAATGACTTACTTTTGTTTCGATGTTCAATGCAGTTATTATGCAGCATTAAATATAGTAAACCATTGCACGAAATTCTGAAGAGTTTGCAGAGGTAAAAGTCCATAGCGTATACTTTCCGTATGGTCGATTTTAGTTGCCACAATGTTGAGAATGAAATGTGGACAAGATACCTAAATTTCATATAAAATTTACTGTATAACAATATCTCATTTAATTTAAGTACCACATAGTTGTTGTATGTAATATTGAGAAATATCCATCTTTCGCGACTGTAATGAAAGTTTTATTTACACCGGGCGCGTTTGGCTTTATTTTAAACCACTTAAATCAATTAAAGGTATGGCACATACACAATGGTACTCATGTTCTCTTTCTTGTTTTTGTTCCACAGTCACAGTTTTACCAATGGTACTGAAATATATTCCTCTTCTGCAACTGTAATAAGGGGATTACTTAGACCAGACGCGTTTCTCTCTTTTGAAGCATCTTCAGTGGACAGTATTTTGTCTCCACCATTGCCAAGTCACCTTTTGTAGTTTTGTGCTGCGGTAACATAATATTCAATGTTTGTATCGGCTGATCAGTGTTTTAGCATATAAATGCTGTTTGTGTGTGCCACACACAAAAATTATATTTGAAATAGCTCAGAGCACTTCACTGATAGACGGTATATTCAAGTCTTAATGTTTTTGTAAGTCCACAGTTTTGTTTAACGTATTTTGTCTACTCCCTTTTGATTGATTGAAGTGCTTTAAAATAAAGCCAAACGCGCCTGGTGTAAATAAAACTTTTGTTACAGTCGCGAAATATGGAATATTTCTCAATATTACATATGACACCTATGTGGTACTTAAATTAAATGAGATATTGTTATATAGTAAATTTTATATGTAATTTAGGTATCTTGTCCACATTTCATTCTCAACATTGTGGCAACTAAAATCGACCATACGGAAAGTATACTCTATGGACTTTTACCTGTGCAAACTCTTCAAAATTTCGTGCAATGGTTTACTATACTTAATGCTGCATAATAACTGTGTTGAACATCGAAACAAAAGTAAGTCATTTATGGGGGGAAGGTATCAGTCAAGAAGATGTGTAAAAATCAAATTTTTGGGCCAAATAGTTTTTGTGGAATCGAATGATAAGAGTGTCAAAGCAGTCGGAACACCATGTGTCTTCACAGGCGAGCAGTGCAGCGACAAAATCGCGCACAGCGCGGAATGCAGGGAGCACGTCTTTGTAGCAGCGAAAGGGTTAATGCGGCCATGGTGGCTTTACTTCATGAACTGCGTGCTCCCCCCTAAACGTAAGCTTGCGAACTATGCTATACTATGGCGCATCTCGGCGGGCATGCGCGAGCCGCCAAGATAAAAGAATTGAACTATAGTCATTGTTCTTACCCATCTAGCGCCTTCCCTGTTCCCATTCCAGCACTACACAGCCCTCTATTCCACCAACCCCACCCAGTCTTTTTACTTCTCTCCTTCTCTTCTACACACCCCCACCCCCACCCCCGCCCCTGTCCCCTGCTCGTCAGTCTAACCTCCGAACTGCATCTAGCTGCTCTACCTTCTCTCCTCCTAGTCCCTGCACACTCCCACTAGCAGTACTTTATTGTCCCACAACCCTGCCCTGCTATCCCTCCCCCTCCCAGCCCAACCCTTCTCCTTACCCTCGCCCGGCTGCCTGTCCCATCATGTGCTGCTGCTGCTGCTGCTCATAGTCTGGCTTCAGCTACCAGAGACTGTGGTCATGTGTGTGTGAGTTGCGTTTGCGTGTGTGTGCGTGTAAAAATAAACAGAGACCAACACAACAACCTAATGGAAGGAGTACAGATGACATGCAGGAGCAGCATGGATGAATACAGCTGAAGATTGTAATGCATAAAATAGTCTAGAGGATGCCTTTGTCCAACAGCATGCCATGTATAGCATAATGGTGGAGGTGGTGGTGGTGGTGGTGGTGGTGAATACTTGGTCAAATGTTACATGATACTACCTAATAATGCAGTCATAATAATAAGTTTCTAATTTTTTATTCTACTGCTGTTTGCTATATTTTAGCCAAACAACCTAAGTATGTGAAATTAAAGAATTGCAAATAGTTTAAGGAGTAAAAGTAAAAACTCACCAAATAGTTAAGCCACATAGTCACTGAGATGTGCGGAAAAAAAAAGACGGAATGCTGCTAGCTTTCATTAGCTTTCAGATGAATTCTTGAAAGGTATACTAGCACTGTAGCTCAAGCTGTTGTGCCAGCTCAATGTTGTCAGCAAGAACCATATAGCCGTAAACATGTATGTGTATCATGACTTCGAAGAAGACTTCATCTGAAAACTAGCAACACTCTCAGTCTTGTTTATGTGACTCAGCACCTCAACTATTTGTTGAGTTATTACCTTTACTCCTTAATATATTTATATTTTGCCAAAGGCTTTTCAGTATAAGATTAAAGTTTTGTTTAGCCGGCCGCGGTGGTCTAGCGGTTCTGGCGCTGCAGTCCAGAACCGCGGGACTGCTACGGTCGCAGGTTCGAATCCTGCCTTGGGCATGGGTGTGTGTGATGTCCTTAGGTTAGTTAGGTTTAAGTAGTTCTAAGTTCTAGGGGACTTACGACCTAAGATGTTGAGTCCCATAGTGCTCGGAGCCATTAGAGCCAAAGTTTTGTTTATTTGTGTGGTAGAATTTTTTTATACTTCCCTGTGACTTATTGTATCTCTTATAGGTGTCTTGATAGTCATAATTCTGTTTCAGCTCCCCAGGACGCAGTACATTTTACCAAGATGAACTGTTAAGTGCAGTTGGGATGTCTGTGGGAAATCTACCAGAATATCAGAAGGAAAGATTCCAGGATTTTGCACTATTTAAAGAAGATGTGAATATCAAACCTGAGGTTTGTATTATTTGCTGCCAATGTATTAACAGGAAAAAATTACAACTTCATATTATTTAGACTGATACTTGATTCTGACAGTCTGGTTATACTCTCCACCAAAAGAACAACCTGAGTAGTGCTAGGACTGAAGGTGGCATCCTTCACTGTTCACTATTTTGTCACATAAATCTCTTCTCAGTTCTCCCATGCTGTGACTTAAATGTGCATAATGTGCTGTGGGGCTCTGCAACCACATGCCCCTGAAGTAGTGCTGAAAAGCTGTTCATAGCAAATGGAATCATCTTGCATCATTGATCTACCCATATACTCTCCCGCACTTACAGATACTGTTCAGTAGGAAGCAACTGACAATTTTTACTCCAAGCAATTGACGATTTTTATCCCAGTGACCACATTTTGATTTGGATACACCTGACAGATCAAGCGATACTGCAAAAGAAGCCACATAACAACAGAGTTAACTGTATACTGGAAAAGTGGCTGTTGGTGACAAAGTGGCAGCATCCAGTATTGACTGAATCCAATAACAAAAGCTATTGCCTGTACTTATGGTACATTCATTTCACAGTCTTCAGGTCATCTGTGAAGATCTTCTAGTGCAAGCAGAGCAATTTCATACGCTCCCTACTAATATGTGTAACTATCAACTGTTTGCACAGGTGGAAAGTAGACATATTAGCAGCGAGAGTAAAATAATAATATTTCATCAGCTTGTGGAGTTTATTAAGTCTACAGTCAGTTTCACTGAAATACATGAGGTCATGAAGAGTATAGCCAATACACAAGAGAGGTTTGCCAGTATCTGATATTCATACTGGGCAAGATGCAATTTCATTTTCAACAATAAAAAAGAATGCAACTACCCCTTCTCTATGTGCGAGCTGGAGTCTGTACTGTTTGTGACCCTAAATGCTTCCCCAGTGTATCATCTACAATTCGAAGATTTATTGTTTCCTTTCGTCAATGATTCTGCCATTTCCTATTCCTCTTTTAGCTGTAAAAATGTGAGTTATTTGTATTAATGGAGAGTTTATGAGTTTGAGGAATAGGATGAACTCTGTAGTTATAATTTTTCTTTGGGGAAACTTATGTAACTAAATGTCATTGTTGCATTATTCTATTCACTTGAACTTCTATCACTTTTCAGATTCTGTTGAAATATCTGGATTTCACTGTTCTAGGTGCTTCAAGTTCTTTGGTCCCTTAACAAATATGAAGTAGAAGATATTATGTCATATTTTGTTAAGAAATCTCTAGCTGTCTCAAAATGGAATGAAGAACTCAATAGTTCTGTGTATGGAATTCATGATATTATCTTGGACTACTTAAAATTTGGCCTAACAAAGGAAAAGAAAAAGGTAAGAAAATATTTTTTTATGAGTGCATTCCTCCTTGTAGAAAACCTGAAGATAAAAAGTTCAACTATAAAACAAAATTAAGATTTTTACATTTAACTCTTGGCTTGCATGTGAATTAAAACAAAATTAAGATTTTTACATTTAACTCTTGGCTTGCATGTGAACTAAAGCACTGTAAATAGCCCAGAAAAACTGAAAGTCTTACCACAATCATTCATAACAAAACTAAACTGATCATCATAAGCCATCTGTGCAGTATCATTCCAGAACTGAGATATCAAAATAAGCATTTCCTGGAAGGCACTGCAAACAACTTTTACTATGACCTTTCCACTAATGTGCACTTGTACTGCCCCATGCAGAAATAAAGGAGAATTTCAGTAATAGTTGTGGGGGCAATTGTAATCATTGCTCAGTGACCTGACAGATATTTCAGTTAAGCTGCTGTGTTATCAAATTTAGAATACTGATTACTTGGCCTGATATACAAAATGCACATTAGAATACATATCATTGGTCTTTTCTTATCTCTTGTGATTCATCCAGAATCTTTGTTTGTCCTTGTACCATCAATTTGACTTTCTACATGTCATATCAACCACAATGTTATTTTAATTATGGACTCAGTTACTGTTGTGTCACTGCTCAGAGATAGGAATGGACAGTCCTAAAGCAGCAAATAATAATGACACAGTATTAACTAAAATATATCTATTTTGTGAGGCACTTAACTTACAAGGAGGGTGCAGCCTGTGAGTGGTTCGTTACATCAGTCATAATGTCCAGGTCACTGATAACTGTTCGGTAATACACAGAATCTTTCTGTGTGGAATAGACGGACTGTACAGAGTCCACTGCAGCTTGTTGATAACTCTGTAGCACACTTGATAATCTCTATAATAATCAAGATTTAAAGGTGAACACAAACTGGCTGCTCAGCTCTGCGGACAAAAATAAATACTTGCCGACAGTGGCAACGCACTGACTATTCCTTGAAGGTGTGGCTGTAGGTCTTGTCTTGGTTGGTGTCTCTGGCAACCAGCGACTTTCCTCGTGGTGGTGTCAGTGGTAGTACCAACTGTGAGACTTACGCTTCAGTATATCAATGACACCACATCTCCCTCCCCCCTCCCCCCCCCCCCCCAAAAAAAAAAAAAAAAAAAAAACAACTTCACACCATTTTTTGTGTACTGCTGGTTCATGGACAGACAGCAGAGAAAGGTCTGATTTCAGACGTCTCAGGTGGGACAGGATCTCTACCTGTGGCCGATAGCAGATCCCTGTCCATACCTGGGTATACACCTTGACAGTAGCTGTGACTACCAGCTGAAAGATCAACCACAGCATACACTTCTGTGTTCAGGGATGCTGCTACTGTGGATGGGTCAACAACAACAGCTGCATGATCCCTTTGGATGTCCTGGTGGATGCCCACAGGTGGGACATTTGAAGACATCACCTCAGGCTGTGGGACCAGCGGCGACACTGGAGATGGTTGGTCCACAGCAGTCTTTGCTGGTGCCTCGACAAGAGGTGATGACCAAGCTGGATGAAGAGTTGGGGATAAAGCTGTGGATATCTGCAGAGCAGTGGGTGTGTGAGCAAAAATTCTGTAGCAGAATCATGAATCCAAGAATGCTGCAACTGGTTGTGATTACACTGGTGCAGCCTCAGTGGACCTTGAATGGTATATGACAATCCACCAGAAATGTCTTTCATGACATCCTGCTCCCAATGCCTGTCTTTGCCAAACACTCAGATGCTGTCCTGGGGCTGGAATCTTGTAGGGCATGGTGGAATGAGTGGCTTCCGAGGTAGCCACAGGAGATGCAGAAGTGTATGATGACACTGACCATATAAGAGTTCTGCCGACGGCTTTCTGTCATGAGACAAGGAGTGGTAGGATGACAAAAATTTCTTTAAGGCCTGATACCATGTGTGGGCTGAATGCAGCTTGCCCATTTGCATCTTGAACATGCATACAATACATTTGAATTCACCGTTTGACTGTGGTTGAAATGGCGCCATAGTGATATGCTGGATGCCGTTGTCATTGCAAAATTGTCCGAAGTCAGCCAACGTAAATTGTAGTCCATTGTCAGAAATAATAACCTCTGGTAATCCTCCAATACAAATAATGGAGGTGATAGCCGACACTGTACTGGTAGTTGTAGTGGAATTTGTTGGGTCTACAAAGAGAAACGTGCTATAAGAATCTACCACCAGCAACCATCATGTATTCCAAAAAGGTCCCACAAAAACCACATGTAGCCATTGCCATGGCCCCTTTGGTCATGGACACTCAAAAAACCATTGCAGTGGAGCAGATTTGTGTCCTGCAAAAGCAGTGCAATGGGAGATTATCTGTTCAATTTGGGTGCTATGTCCAGGCTGAGCAAGCTGCTTGTTGCCTACTACTCCCCGACAACCATGATGCAGTGATTTCAACACTTCCCTCTGGAGGCATATGCCAGGGGATGGTGGATTTCTTTTAAGCTGCAAGGTCACCAATTTCGAACATATTGCAAGAGCACTTGAAGAGCTGGGTCTGAGGTGGATTTCTGTGACATAGGATTGTAGGTAGTCTACTAGAAACCTGTAAAGGGTGTCATGACCCTGCGAGTAAATCTGGAAGCATGAATCCTCATATGAATCAAATACACAATCTGTATCAACTGGTAACCATGGTAGCAAGTCAGTCTTTGAATCTTGAGCTGTGGGCCAATAAACAATTCATACTGGAAGTTCGACAACAGCAGGACCCAACATTGTAATTTTTGTGCTGTCCATGGTGGGAAAGGCTTGGCAGGCTGAACGAAGGCACCAGTGGCTTGTGATCAGTGATGAAAGAGAAACATGACTCAAACAAATACTGGTGAAATTTTGTGACCCCAGAAGTAGTAAAGAGCACCTCCTTTTCCATCTAGCTGTAATTATTCTAAGCCTTGTTTAAAGTTTTGAAAGCAAAGGCAATGGGCCTGTCGAAAGAACCACTGGGGAGAGCACTGCTCCAATCCTATTGGATAATGCATCAACTTGTAAGACAATAGGCTTGTCTGGGTCAAAGTGGACCAAACAACGATCACCGAGGAGAGTGTCCATAAGTTGCTGAAATTTGTCCTGAGGATCTTTGGACCGCATGACAGGAGCAACTTTTCAGTGCAGCCAGTGCAGTGGAGCTGCAATTTGTGCTGCTTGAGGAATAAACTTGATGCAATACGTCAGTTTGCCCGCGATCACTTTAAGTTACTAGGTGCCGGCAAATCCCCGATCGCCAGAGAGTGTGATTGTGCCTGATGGATGCACTATGCATTAATTACATGACCCAGCTGTTCAGTTTCTATATTTAAAAATGCGCCCTTCACTTTATCGCACTTTAAGCCCATTTCAAAAAGAACTTGGAACAAACACTCTTAAGTTGACTGAATATTCTGCTGGTGTGCATCCAGACACTACAATGTCATATAAATAGATTTCACATGAAGAAATCTTAACTGTTAACTGCTCCAAAAATCTAGCAGAAGCTGATGCATTGCCAAATGGGAGGCAATGGAACTGGTATAAACCCAAGTGCACATTACTGAGTGAGGTGGTGCAGTGGTTATCACACAGGACTCGCATTCAGAAGGACAACAGTTCATATCCACGTTCGGCCATCCAGATTTAGGTTTGCAGTGATTTCCCTACATGGCTCCAGACAAATCCTGGGATGGTTCCTCTGAAAGGGCATTTCTGCTTTCATTCCCCATCCTTAACACAATCCGATCTTGTGCTCCATTTCTAATGACCTCAATGTCATAGGACATTAAACCCCATCTTTATTCCTTCCCTCCTTCCAAGTGCACATTATACATGAAGAACTGTTAGGACTGCATATTCAGGAGGAAGTGCAAGTATGCCTCTTGCAAGTCAGTTTTGGAGAAGAAGTGATCCTGTCCCAAACTGGTCCATCAGTTTGTCGGACTGAGGCATCCCTGTGTGTGGGTTTACTGAAGATTTAAGGTGTGCAAATAGCCGTAAACCACCTGACACCTTTTTAATAACTACCGGGGAACGCCCAATGACTTTCTGAAATCGGGTCAGTAACACGACTGTCATGCCATTATCTCAGTTCTTGAGCAACCTGACATGAATGGCAAGTTGCACATTATCTTTTGAAGTTATGTTTACCTTGAAATCTTTAGCTTGTTACCGAACTTCTTGAAATAGATTTCTTTAATTTGCACACAATTCATTGACACAGTTGGCACAGTAACATTGGTGTCCATTGTCCAGAATATCCATATCAAACAAATCAATTGAGTCCAGACCAGAAATGTGTGGGCTGTCCTGTGAACACAAGACAAGAAATTACTCAGTTTTAGTAACATTACAAAGTGTTGCAGGCAGGCTGCCCATGCCCAGTACTGGAATATTCTGACCATTGTCTACTGACAGAGGGGCATTAGGCTGCAGTAGCCATGGGTATCTAAAAATTAATAAGTTTTTATGTTCAGAAACATTATGGAATCATCTGTAATTGTAGTTTCACAGAAAGGTGTGGCACGTGCAAATGTACATATAGTTCATTTTTCTGGCATTGAATCACTTGTGAATGTTTCTCTTTATTTGAAGGATGAGCCACTGATTGTGTCTCCTGCACTGGTTCAGCTGATACTATATTTACTTTTATTGAGGCACATTGTCAACTAGAGTCTGACTGTCGCCTAGCATTGTGGTTTTTCAAATAAACTGTTTTAATGTGTGTACACTTGCAAAAGGAAAAGCACTTTGCCTCCGTGCACTGTTTATGGTCATATTCTGTGAAGCACTGTGGGCACAACATCCTTGTATTAGACTGCAAATGGGCACGTGCACAGCGTGACTGACTGTTTTTAACACTTGGCTTTGTCTGCCACTTGATTCCTGACTGAATAGAGAATTGAGTGCATGTAGAACTTTGAACTGCAGAAATGCCTGGAGCCTCTAAATCTACCCCTGGTACATTTACATTGTTCTGAGACTCAATGATAGAAAGCACAGTTTCTAAATCAGGATTCGGTATCTTCAAAATAGCAGAGTGTATACTCACATCTGATACATTTTGGGTAACTGCGCCATGGAGAATGATGTAAATATAGCACAGTCCACATGAACACTTAAATTTGCAGTGTCTGATAAGACCTTCTTGATCCATGACCCATTGTTTATTTGTCTGAGCAGGTTGCTCCCTGAACCTAAAAAACTTGTCTCTGTAAGCTGCTTCATGCACCTTAGTGCAAAGTATTCACCTAACTTTTGAAGTAACAACTCATAATCAGCATCCTGTGGCCGAAAGTCCAGAAACAGCTTTTCACACAACCAAAACACTTCAGAACCCACATTAGAAAGGAAATAAGCTTTGTGCCTGCTATGCCATAGGCAGAGAAATGTGCTTCAAATTTGAGCACAACAGTCGGCCCAGTCCTCTTGCTAGCCATGAAATTCTCAGAATTTGGGTGCGGATTTAGTTTGTTGAGGTGCAGCTGTTGTTGCTGCTCTGCAGCAGTTGTTGAATCTATTGCCCCTGTATGTGAACCACATCTGTCAGAAGAAGTACTTGTGGTGGCAAAGACACGATAATTCAGTAAACCAATGATGTCTTCCTTTTTGGCAGAAGAACATAGCACTGTAGGTTCAAAATTCTGATCGCCATGGATGAGTCACTGCTTGGAGATAGGAACAGACAGTCCAAAAATAGTAAATAATGGTGACACAATCTTAACTAAAATATATTTATTCTGCAAGACACTTAAACTGTGAGGAGGGTGCAGCCGTGGGTGGGTCATTACAGCAATACACTGTTCAGAGGTTGTAGTGTACAGGTCACTGACAACTGTCCAATAATATGCAGAGTCTTTTTGCATGGAATAGATGGATTGTACTGAGTCCACTGTAGCTTGTCCTTCCATAGCTACAAGAAGTCTCAACTATTTTGAAGATAATCACAGGACAAAATTTTTCAGATGTAAAGATGATTTCTATGTCCAACAGGGAGGACTCCCCATGGAGTCACCCATAAGTGGCCTGCTGGCTAACATCTTCCTTGACCACCTTGAAAACAAAATCTTTGAAGAAATAATAAAACCAAACCAGTACAAAGTAATATGTTGGTACCACTATGGCTTTTTTTCACAGAAACAACTGGGGTCACAAGTGCCCAGGTAGCATTATGTTGATGACATACATTGCTTGATGAATGAAACACATGACCATATGCTACAGTTATGCAGAGACATCAATACTGCTCACACAAAAATCTACTTCACCCTTGAAACTGAAAGAGACAGCAAAATATATTTCCTAGACGTCACAACAGAAAACACATCAGAAAGCTGACACAGTTCACACACACAACAGAGAATAAACAAGGCATAAAAGATGAAGACATGGCGCACCATAACCTTTGACTGCAAAATAACACTCAGAATGGGAAACATCATGAGGAAACACAGTATAACTGTGACATGTAAAACAAACAATACTGTGCAGAAAAGATTTAAAAAGCCTAACACTACAACAACTGCAAACATTGTGATTCAGTATACATTGAACAGACATGTAAAAACCCCCCCAGGGGGCGCACGGTTCTTTCATGAGTTCGTGCTTGGTGCACATGGGGCCCTGAGCTATTGCAGCTCATTCTTCATTCCCTAGCTACATTTCTTTCTCCCTGCCTCCTCCCTCCCTATCCCTGCTCCTTCCCTGTTGCAACCTCCTTCCCCTCTTTTGGTGTTCTGATTTATATCGACCTGCCTATTCCCCTGGTTTCCTGTATTGGTTGCAATTTTGTTCCTTTTGCCAGGTGGTTTTTCAAAATTTCCTGTTTTTAATGTGAGCCATATGGAGAAGAACTCCCTCCCTAGCATCTACAGTGTGGATTCTTCTACCCCTCCCTCCCCCTCCCCTTCCCCACTGTAGCCCCCTTCCACCCTGCTAGGTCACCCACACGTGTAGCCAGTCCGTGTGGCGGGGCTGTTATGTATCCATATGGCTGAGCCCCCTGACAACACAGGAATCACACTACTTATACCTGAGCTGTTCCCTCCCCGTGTTTGCCAAGGTGTGATTCCTTGTCTTCTTGGAGCATCGGAACTCCCGGTAACAGCCGCTGTGCCAGATGGTCCTTGTTGTGGCTGGGTGGCGCCCATGGGGAGAGCCCCTGGTCGGAGTGGGTGGATGCTTGGCACATGAAGCATATGAAGCTGCAAAAATCTGGCCGTTCTCACATGGCCGCCTATTAAAATGGTGAAATATCCTTAAATACTGCCTTGTATGACCTGGTAGCCTTCCCTTCCCTGGCTATCCCATGGGAGGAGAGCCAGGCTCACTGTCTTGGGCTAAAACCCTTTCTCCATCACCTCGTCAGTACTAGGACGAATGGAGTCACTTTCACTGCCACAAAGCCATTGTTTTTCGTGGAAAATATCAAGGACAAGTTTGAAGTGGAGTCTATTAGTAAGATGTGGCCGGGCTCCCTGTTGATCGAAGCTTTTTCTGCCAGCCAGTCCACAGCTCTTTGTCACTGTGATCATCTTGACAATGTTCCAGTGTCTATCACTCCTTGCCAATCTCTGAATATGGTCCACGGCATCATTTTTCATAAAAACTGATGAGGAACTTCAGGCTAATCTGGAGTGGCATGGTGTTAGTTTTATTTGATGTGTGCAGAAGGGTCGCAAAGATGCAAAGACAACCGCACCGATACTGGTGGCTTCATTCTGGCTTTTGAGGAGGATGCCCTCCCAGAGAAGGTCAAGAGTATGTGCTACAGATGTGATGTGAAGCCGTACATCCCTCCACCTGTTCGGTGCTTGCATTTTGGGCATATGTCTTCCCATTGTACGGCGGACCCTTTGTGTGGTGATTGTGGCCACCCAGTCCACAAGGGAAGCCCTTGTGTTCCACCACCTGTGTGCGTCAACTGTGCTGACCAGTATTTCCCCCGCTCACCTGATTTCCCAGCTTGCAAGAGAGAAAAGAAGATACCAGAATACAAGTCCCTGGTTCGCCTGTCTTACACTGAGGCTCACCAGAAGTATGAGAGACTCCATCCAGTGTCACTATCTTCAACTTTTACCTCTGTTACTTCCTTTCCTCTTCCTCCTCCTCCCTCGTCCTTACCCCAGACCCACCCCACTCTCCCCTCCACCTCACCTGCAGTTTCCACGACCTCCCATCAGGGAGTCACTCCCCCTTCCTGGCCGAAGAAGTGCCCCCCTTCTTTGGCATCTGCCGGTTATCAGGCTCCCTCCCAGGAACCCTCTCCCCGGCATCTCTCAGGCCAGAAGACTCTCACCACCACTCAGCCACGAGGCGCAACATCTGTGCACCCCAAGTTCGCCTACTCTCTTTTGGTCCCTGATCTTGCAGACACCTGCACTCTCCATGTCCTGCCCTCCTCCACCTCAGAAAGAGATGAAGAAGAAACATAAATCCCATGACAAGGTGCCCCCAGTGCCCCTGGAGGTGCCAACTCCCCTCTCGCAACCTGAGTCTGACATATTATTTATGGATATCACCCCATCCTTGTCGGTTACAACTACTGACAAGGTGACATGACCTCCTCCTTAGCTCCTTGATGCCTACCTTTGACTCACGCCACACGATCATCCACTGGAACTGCAACGGATACTATCGTCACCTACCGGAAATTCAACATCTTGTCTCCTCTTATTCTGTGTTACGTCTTGTTCTCCAAGAAACGCATTTCTGTGATGACCACTCTCCAACTTTCTGTGGTTATCAGATGTTCTGTCAGAACCGTGCTGGCCCTGGGATAACATCTGGTGGTGTTTGCACTTTGATTCACTCCGATGTCCTTAGTGACTGGATCCCCCTATGTACCACCTTGAAAGTGATAGTGATTAGAGTGCAAACGTCTCTGGCAATCACCCTTTGCAATGTCTACCTCTCTCCAGATCGGTCACTTGCTTATGTTGCACTATCTACCTTAATCCAGCAAGTCCCTCCCCCGTTTCTCCTCCTTGGGGGTTTCAATGCCCACCATCCATTGTGGGGAGTGTCACTTCAACAGGTCAGGGAATCGTAATCGATCAACTTATCATGGACTTCGATTTGTCTCCCCCTCAACAATGTCTCCCTTACCCACTTCAGTGCTGATCATAGCATCCATCTTCTCAGCTATCGATCTCACGATCTCCACCCCTGCCCTCATGGCTTCCCTACATTGTCCATCCCTTGATGACCTTTGTGACAGTGACCACTTTCCAGTGACACTGTCATTCCCCTGCTGTCGCCAGGCAGACAGGCCCCCACATTGGGTATTCCACAGGGCGTATTGGCCTTTATACATGTCAGCTGTCCTCTTTGACACCTCCCTCTCGAATTCCATTGATGCAGTCGTGCAAGACACCTCTGCTGCTCTTTGTCATGCTGCTGGCACTGCTGTTCCCCTACCTACAGGGCCCCCTTAATCATCAGCCGGTACCGTGGTGGACCAAGGACATTGCAGTCACTGTCCAGGACTGCTGACAGGTGCTGCAGTGATTTAAGTGACACCCCTCCCAGACCAACCTCACTTCTAAGTGTCTCCGAGCTAAGGCTAGTTACCTTATTAAGCAGAGTAAAAGGGAGTGCTGGGAGCACTATGTTTCCTTCCTGGAGACATATGACTCTTTATCGCGGGTGTGGTCAAAGTTCCGCAGTGTTCTGGGCCACCAGCAACAGTCAGTTGTCCAGGGTCTGAACCTCCAAGGAGCTCTGTGCAGTGATTCATTGGTCCTCACGGAACACCTTGCAACACACTTTATGGTGACATCGTCATCTGCTTCTTACCCTCCTACCTTTCTGCAGCAGTAACACAGAGTTGCACAGAACCCCCTCCATTTCATCCTGCACACACATATCCATCCGCATATACACAGACACAAATGTCTGCTTGTGTCTGTGTATATGCGGATGGATATGTGTGTGTGTGCGAGTGTATACCTGTCCTTTTTTCCCCCTAAGGTAAGTCTTTCCGCTCCCGGGATTGGAATGACTCCTTACCCTCTCCCTTAAAACCCAAATCCTTTTGTCTTTCCCTCTCCTTCCCTCTTTCCTGACGAGGCAACCATTGGTTGCGAAAGCTAGTATTTTGTGTGTATGTTTGTGTGTCTATTGACCTGCCAGCGCTTTTGTTTGGTAAGTCTCATTATCTTTCTTTTTATATATATATATTTTCTCATGTGGAATGTTTCTTTCTATTATATATATATAATAGAAAGAAACATTCCACATGAGAAAAATATATTAAAAAGAGAGATTCCATGACTTACCAAACAGGAAAGTGCTGGTAGATAGGCACAATAAAAAACACACAAACACACACACAAAATTTCGAGCTTTCGCAACCCTCAGTTGCTTCGTCAGGAAAGAGGGAAGGAGAGGGAAAGATGAAAGGATGTGGGTTTTAAGGGAGAGGGTAAGGAGTCACTCCAATCCCGGGAGCGGAAAGACTTACCTTAGGGGAGAAAAAGGACAGGTATACACTCGCGCACACACACACTCCCTTAAAACCCACATCCTTTCATCTTTCCCTCTCCTTCCCTCTTTCCTGACGAGGCAACCGTTGGTTGCGAAAGAATTTTGTGTGTATGTTTGTGTTTGTTTGTGTGTCTATCGACGTGCCAGCGCTTTCGTTTGGTAAGTCACATCATCTTTGTTTTTAGATAAATTTTTTCCCACGTGGAATGTTTCCTTCTATTATATATATGAGAGAGAGACAACAAAATCTGATGTATCATATTTCTTAACCTAAAAATAACCTGTATGTAAGTATTTCAGGAAAACAATAAAAAACAAAACCACTGAGGATGACACAGTTGTGATGAAACGAAACAATAATTTGTGTACTTGCAAAAAGGCAGACCCATCCTTAATTCATTATTATTTTTCTGCAAGCATGAGAACTGAGCTCAAAATTCCAATATGATAGTAAAATTTCTGTTTTGGACATATTGGAAACTTAGTTTTGAAAATCATATTTACTTTATCAAAAGCACTCCAAACTATTTTTGCTCATCTGTTAATTTCTTTTTCATGTCCATCCAATCACTGTCTTCAGCTCCTCTAACGGAAAAAACATAACCTGAGTTTAGTACTTCATTGCTAATTTGCACTGTATTCTTTTGATATGTTGATTACATGTTATTTTGGTGCTTTTATAATTGATTTGTTTGTGTACTTTTGCCTCTTGCCCTATTTAATTCTTTCTTTAGTTGTTGAAGTCCCTGTGCATTAAAAGCAAGCTATTCAACTTCATCCTCAAAGGGAAATTAGGTAGTATACGATCCATTAACACATACCTGTGCATACTAATGTGCTTTCTGAAGAGTGCATGTACACCAATAATCATAACATACATTTAACACAATAAGATAAGGCAAATGTATGCAAGCAGTAATAACATGATAACTGAGCGTGAGTACCACGTGGCAGGGTTTAAATAGGCACTTGACATGGCGGGCTGTATCAGTTCACAGTATTACTCTTTTGTGGTACAGTCTCGTGGATGACAACACACTGCTAAAACACACGGCTTTCAAGTGTGCATACATTACTTCATTCCTCTTCCCTTCCTCTTCACGAGATGTCCATGGTGTCTTCCCCCCTGAGGCTAAGACGTGGATAACATGCTGATAGTGGAGCACATGGTCGGAAGTACTTGGGGCGCAGGCAGTGTTGCAGTCCGCCTTCTCGTGTCAACCCATACGGTAGGGTGACATCAGCACGAGTTCCATATCTACATCAGGTCCAGGATCTGGTGGTGGTAGTACCCCCGCTGTTGGCAGTGTAGGCGGAGGAGATGGCTCCGGTGTGGATGGTAGCTGCATCAGTACTGGTAGCAGTACTGGAGAAGCTACACCAGTGGCCACCGGTGCTGGGGGACCCCTCATGTCATGGTAGGGACCCAGGACCCAGCCACATCAGGTGATCCATTGAGTGGCACGGACTGCCGTGGCAACATTGATGTCTTGGCCGGGGCTGCCCGGTCATCCATGAGCAGGTATAACTAGTCATAATGACATGGACAGAGACCCTTCCCCATATGAACATCACAGAGGTGGCATCAGGAGATGACGGCGGGAATCCATTTTGGATGACGACCAGACAGCCATCCCAGGCTGGAAACAGGACACCAGCTGCACGTGTTGGCATCTCTGGCCAGGCTACAGGAGATGCAGGAACGACCACGGTCACACCCATGGAGCAGTTCGGTGGGGCTGTTGGTTGCATAATGGCATGAACTGATAGGAACACAGGAATTGATCCAAGGCAACGTTGGATGGGGATCAAGTTGCATACTTTTCTACTTGCATTTTTAATCTTCTAACTAACCTTTCAGCCTCACCATTGGACTGTAGAGGGAAGGGCAGGGCAAAAATGTGGCAAATCCAAATGACGTTGCAGGAGGAGGCAAACTCCTGTGACACAAACTGATGGCTGTTATCAGAGACCAACATTGCGGGAGTCCTGTGATGGAAAAAATTTCTGACAGGGCTGCCACGGTGTCAGAGGCCAAAGTTGACAGGCAATGAACAACATATGGGAACCAAGAGAATGCACCAATTACTATTAGCCAGTATACATTAAGGAAAGAGCCAGCAAAATCGATGTGGAGACAGTCCCAGGCTTGCGAAGGTTGGAGGCACGGAGACAACGTTGCCCACGGGGAGGCTTGCTGTGATGCACATTGAGAACATGCTGTAACCAAACAAGTGATGTTGCTGTCCAAACCAGGCCAAAAAACATGACAATGAGCTAATGCCTTATTGTGTGACAACCCCCAGAAATCAGCATGCAGCAATTGCAGGATATCCAAACGGAGAGCCGAGGGAACCACTATGTGAGGAGCTGAATGGTCCATATCAAGTAGTAGAACACCATCAGTGATAGAGAAATGATGCCAAAACACATAGTAGTTATGGAGGGGGGTGGATCCCTGTGATGGAGGCACCGTAGTCTAGCCATGTTATAGGCAATGTATCACTTACTGTATAATCAGATCAGTAGCACTACAGGACTGGCAAGAAGATGGGAGAACATGTCGGCATTTGCGTGTTTAGCTGTGGGGTGGAAGTGTATCTTGTAGTTGTAGCAGGAAATGAACAGCCCTAATGTGGGAGGCGACTCCTGCTTTGTCTGGCAATGACGCTGCGGGGTTAAACAGCAAAACTAAAGGCTTTTGATCTATGATGAAATGGAATTTTACATCATGCAGGAAAACATGAAACTTCTTTAAGGCATTAATTTGTGAATATTTAGTCTGAAATGGATTAAGCATCTTCGACACATATGCAATAGGCCACACGGAGCCATCAGAATATATATGAGCTAACACCTCCCCCACCCCATGCTGGGACACATTTCTTGGTAACATTAACTGTTGACCCAGTTGGTAGGTTATGAGGCAAGGTGCAGATTGTAACGTCAACTTCAGTTTGGAAAATGCTGTTTCACATGCCTGTGACCAGTGGAAAGATGTCATCTTATGCAGCAAGTCATGTAATGATTGTACAACCTATGCTGACCCTGTAAATAACTGATAATAATAGGCAAACTTACCTTAAAAAAAACCTTGAGTTCCGTGACTGACATAGGACACTGAAGAACCACAACAGCAGAGACATACTGACGAAGGGGTTTGATACCAGCACTAGAAACCTCATACTCATGATAAAGAATAGAAGGCTGAAAGAAGCAGCACTTTTCCAAACTGCATTTTAACTCGGGCCTGTAACATCTCAATAAGCAGCAGTGAACATGCTGTCTAAAATATCCAAATTATTTCTTTATTGGCCGTCATATCTGAATTAAAAAAAAACTGTTTTGTATGACACACATCAAGTCATGTGGGGTTAGGTCAGCCTGCTGTGTTCCTAAGGACAAAACAGATAACACAAAATCAATGAAGGGTTTGCAGAGAAAGGTTTAGCAAGCTGTAGTTACTGAAACAAACAATTCAGCAGTAGCACATGTCCTGGCAGGCAATGGACTCTGAAGAAGTGACAAGTGACTAACATACCTCCAGAGGCACAATTTCTCTTTCTCTCTCTCAAATTTCAAATAGTTTATAGGTGACATATTATTGGGAACAAAAATGAAGTAGTGCATAATAGCAGACAGCAAAATTTAAATAATTAGTTCCTGAAGAAGAAGTACTAAATACCATTAAATTCTAAATTTGGCAGTCTCAGCCTGTTACAACAATTTTAGCTCCTGCTGAATGGAAACTGACTTCCAGCATTGCTCGTAGTGTAGGCAGTTGATTAGTTTATTCGTAGTATGTTCAGCAAGATGCTATTTTTTCTCACTGGATTTTGTAGCAAAAATGAAACTGTTAAGGATTTGTGGTGTTTTCCATACTTAATATTGAACTTTGTAGGAACAGTGTCACTGTATCTGAAAATACTAGATGGAATCACATTCATACTCAGGCTTTCAATGTAAATTATGTGCATTTTGTTGTTTATAGGAACTACATAGAAAATTGCTGGAAGCATACAGTAAAATCTGTGATGGTGATTTTTCAAAATTACCAAATGATAATTATATATATACCTACATTGGTTACCATATTGATGAGGCTGAAATGTGGGATTTATACTCCAACCTTTATATCAGTTTACCTTTTGTCCAAGCAAAGTTGAAAGTCACTGGACCAGGTGACCTGCTTCTGGACTACAGAAAATATAGGATTAACATAGATAAAGAGGTAAGTAAGTAAAAGTTGGCAGTCTTAACTTAAAATGCAGCAATTTTTGAAAATTATTAACTATAAATATGAATTATGCTAACTTGAAAAAGTAGAGATCATCTGTTCTTCTGTCTGTTTGTTTTTTTTTTTTTTTTTTTCCTCAACTTGGCAAGGTGCACCTGACATTATTTTAATCCTACAGTGAATGTGTTTGCCACAGCAATCAGTTAATATACTCTTGCCTTTATGTACATACTGGATTGATTCCAGTGCTCCACATCAATGTAATATTACAAAGATGTAAAAATGTGCTAAAGATGAAATATTTGATTGTGCAATTCCCAAACAGGGAGTCGAACAATTCCTTATTAGTTAAGTTACAAAAGATATTTCTGATAAGAACAGACTGAAACCCATTCTAATTTGTCTGTCTCTGAACAGGTCGTATTTCTCCTACACTTATACTGGCGCTGAATTACATTACAGCAATATAAGAGAAGACGAAGTTGTATATTCATTGTAAACCAGTCAAAAATGTGAAACTGTCAAGAAATAAGTTAGGGCATATGCTGTAAATTATGTTATTTGCTTTAAACATAAGCTAAACTACATCAAATGTGAATAAAATAATTGTTTCCCCCCTGTTTGCTTACAAATATAATTTGAAAAAACCTAGAGTCTTGGGGCATGAATCTTCATTTTTGGGTTCCATTATAAAAGAGGTATCTAAAATTATATAAAACTGTCTTAATATTAACAAAACTCAGTGGTACTCATTAAGCAGGACATGGAGGCAGTGTTTGGATACCAAGCGATAACAAAGATTGATTCTTGATGCTTATAGGAAGGTGGCAGCAGCAGTTTCAAAAATGTGATCAGGCACTCAAACTACCTATCATTCAGTCACACAGTGGATCAGAGTCACTAGGTGCTGTCCAAGCCCCATTTCCTTCCATGCAACACTTCGGCCTTATTCTGAAAGGTCCCCGATGTTGCTGCCTCACCTACATTAGAACAACCCCCTGGCAGTCAGTGGTTTTACTGCTGAAAACATTGCTGGAGACTGCTGTTGAATGCTCAAGAATTTTATTCGAAAATGCATTTTCTGCATTTATTTGAAACTGCAATTCTGACAAGACTTTATTTCAGTTTCATTAAATTTATGCAATTTCTGGATACCAGTAACTTTTCTTTCCTCTCCTCCACCTCCTCCCCCTCCCTCTCCCCCTCCCTCTCCCCTCCCTCTCCCCTCCCTCTCCCCCTCCCTCTCCCCTTCCCCCTCCTCCTTGTAAATTTATCATATGTGTTGGCAGAGGTCGGAAAGTTAATAATTCATTTGTAGGTTCTTAGGTGGAAGTCTGACAGCTCTGTATTTTTGTGGATTTTTATTTTCCTGTGCCCACAAAGCTCTCCGCTGCCATTCATTCTTTTCTGTGATCATTAAATTGTCAATGTCACAGGAAATGTTTCCAATTTTTATGGGGACCGTGCATGTAAATAAATTCCTTGCCTTGCAGTTTTGACTCAGAACTGAGGCAGTTCTTAATGAGTATGAACAGTGTTTCTTTGACTATGTTACATCTTGTTAACATGTGAAAAATATCACAGTTCAGAACAGTATTTGGATCTTTTCAAGCTGAGCTGAATGCTTTTGTGATTTACTATCTGTAGGTAGTGTATCTTGTGAACTGGTCAGTGCTGAAACTATTTTTTGGTGGCCAGCGACCTGTTCTGTCTGTTATTTAGATGCATGATTAATTATGTAATGGGAAATAAAATTCACATAAGTTACAGAAGCTATGTTGGCAACTGATTGTGAATTTTGTCCCATAATGAGAGAAAGGTGGTGCATTTCCTTATCATCTTCATTATCAGAATCAACATGTTTTCTAGAACCAACAAATATGGGAAAATCTCTTCATTCACAAGATTTAAGAGGCTGCACTTATGGGCAGTCAGCAAGATTGCTGGTATTTATGGCATTTGAAATGCTTTTGAGCTATTGTATGCCATTGGTTAACTATTAAGGTACACAGTTAAGGAATATCCGAAAAGACTATCTAAAGGATTTTTAGGAAGTAGAATCAAGTGTGTAATTCTGACAGAGACTTATCACTAGAAGCAAATTAACATCAGACATGCTTCAGTGAAGTTTGTTACTCATGATATGCATGAATAACCTAGTCATAATGTCAACAGTTTTGTGACATTCATGAGAATTTGCATAAGATCAGTGCTGGTTAGGCAATTATCAGCTACCTTTAAACAAACCAATTCAAAATAGTTCTCATACATTGATTAACATCCTCAGTATTGCTTATGATGCTACTTGTGATAAGTCACTGCAGTGACTGATATGATTTAAATACTCTGGCCTGTTTGGAGTGATTTAATATGGAATGACTAAATTAAAGGCAAAAACAAGGCATTAAATTGTTTGCAAGACTCTAGGTTCAGCTGCACAGTGAGATAAGTAGCTTGTAAGACACTCCTGTGACTTGTACTCCAGTACTGTTTGTAGCGTGTTTAGTATGGTCACTTACCCAGTGATATAAAATACCTGACAAACAGCAAATTAAAATTTGAAAACAAACTGAGAAATTTTCTCCTTGACAACTCCTTCTGTTTCATAGAAGAATTTATATCACTGAAACGTGTAAAAGGTGGTGGGTAGGACTTACTAACTCACAATATCTCTATGTCTTTTTTATTTTTTGAAAAAAAAAAAGAAACTTTGAAATGTTCACATTGGAATCATACTCGAACTCAGGACCTTTGCCTTTCGCGGGCAAGTGCTCTACCAGCTGAGCTATCCAAGCATGACTCACACCCCATCCTCACAGCTTTACTTCTGCCAGTAAAGCAGAAGTAAAGCTGTGAGGACGGGATGTGATTCATGCTTGGGTAGCTCAGATGGTAGAGCACTTGTCCACGAAAGGCAAAGGTCCTGGGTTCGAGTCTCGGTCCGGCACACAGTTTCAAACTGCCAGGAAGTTTCATATCAGCGCACATTCCGCTGCAGAGTGAAAATCTCATTCTGATCTACTGTGCTGTTGAAGCATCCATTCCACAGTCAGCAGGCTAGCTGAAAAGGCAGCCTGGCCCTATACAGAGAAGGTAACGAGAAAGAACATAAAGTACTGTGTGTGCCTCTAGAACAAAGTTGTTTGTGATGTGAATGTAAAGTGACTCGTTCCACATCATTACGATCTGTCATACAAAATGGTACATGGAACATGAAACTAACAGGATCATTCACTGCTGTCCTTCTCTCAATATGTCCTCCAGCCCTTGTACACCACTTAATGGGAAGTGGTTGATAGCTTTCACTAAATGGATCACTTCCCAATCTGAATTCACCTGCCAGACAGAGTGGAGCCTGAAAGAAAGTAGACACAACAGGCGCTCAGTAGGGCAGACTGAACCTTTTACAGCCAACTTGCTATGTTTGAACACCATGGCAGCATTCAGGAAGGGGTGGATCATATTACTCAAATGATCTACTGTGCTGAAACTTCCTGGCAGTTTAAAACTGTGTGCCAGACCGAGACTCGAACTTGGGACCTTTGCCTTTCGCAGGCAAGTGATCTACCAGCTGAGCTACCCAAACATGACTCACACCCCGTCCTCACAGCTTTACTTCTGCCAGGCAGAAGTAAAGCTGTGAGGACGGGATGTGAGTCATGCTTGGGTAGCTCAGATGGTAGAGCACTTGTCCACGAAAGGCAAAGGTCCCGGGTTCGAGTCTCGGTCCGGCACACAGTTTCAAACTGCCAGGAAGTTACATATCAGCGCACATTCCGCTGCAGAGTGAAACTCTCCAGCCTGGCCCTATACAGAGAAGGTAACGAGAAAGAACATAAAGTACTCTGTGTGCCTCTAGAACAAAGTTGTAGTACTGGCACTTGTGGTCACAAAACATACTGGATGTTTTTGATATCTACTGTTATCAAATCATCTGTTTCCATAAAAGGAAGCAATGTGAGAGCATAACGTTGACGAATCTCTATCATTATGGAACTGATGAAAGATACCTCACAAAAAACAATTCTTTTTACGAAGTGTGTGAGAAAAGTAATGAGACTGACAACACCACAAGCAATCTGGCAACTCTGTGTTGTTCTACTTGTGTAGACCAGTGTGTTCACCCATTCCAGGTGCTCAGTCATTGTTTCAACTCCATACAGCCATCACGTGTTTTTTTGAGAGTGCCATCAGTGAAGTTGTGCTTTTCATATGTGTTACAAAAATGGAACTGTGGAATTTAGAGCAACATTATGCAATCAAGTTTTGTGTTAAAGTCGGGGACTCCACAAGTGTGACCTATGAAAAGCTAAAACAGGCCTATGTGGAACATTCCTTATTAAGAGTACAATTTTTTTGCTGGCACAAATAATTTTTGGAAGGCAGAGAACACGTTGAAGAAGAACTGGGAGACCTTCAACTTCAAAAACAGAAAAAAAAGTCAACTGTGTTCATGCTTTTGTAAGATTAGGCTGATGTTTAACAAAAAGGATGATGTGTTACATGTTAAACTTAAGCACTTTCACTGTACATCAAATCTTGATCGAAGATTTGCATGTGCGAAAGGTTTGTGCCAAAATGATGCTGAGTAACCGCACATCTGAGCAGAAGGACAATTGAAGAAACATGTGCATTGATCTTCTTGAGAGGCTTGCCAATGGTACAGTCATATTATCAGAGGTGATAAGTCCTGGATTTTTAACAAGATCGTGAAGCAAAGCTTCAAGTGAGGAATGGCGTACTGAGACATCTCCTCGAGCAAAAACATCTTGAATGCGAAAATCAAAGAGCAAAACAATGCAGATTTGCTTTTTTGATAGTAAGGGTATTGTACATAAAGAATTTGTTTCTCCAGGACAGACTGTCAACTATGTGTTTTACAATGATGTCCTTGAAGGGCTCAGGGAAAAGGTGAACTGAGTGAGACCGGACAGTGCAGACAAGTAGATACTGCTTCATGATAACACCCCATGTCACACAGCCACTTCCATCACAGAACTGTTGACCTCAAAAGGCATCCCTTTTGTTCCACAACCCCCCCCCCCCCCCCCACAGTCCTTGTCACTTTTTCTTTTCCTAAAATTGAAGAACATCTTAAAATGATGTTATTTTGGGACTCTGGAGAATGCTCAGAAGAATCTGATGGACATATTAAAGACCATACCAGTTGAAACCTTTCAGCACTGCTACCAAGACTACAAGACTAGGAATGACAACTCCACCAGTGTATAGCTGCCAAAGGGAACTACTTTGAAGGGGACAATATTGTTTGCAAAAATAAAAACTTTGGTAGATAAAAAAATCAGTCCCATTATTATTCTTACGCATGTTGTATACATGGCTACATTACTATTATTCTCACATGTTTTCAGAGGAAATGTTTCTTTTTGTCAATAGTTCAATACGCCAAATATTTCTCAAAGATGCCAAGGAAAGCCTCTCAAATGTCAGTTTTTCATATCATTTAGTCAAGAAAGTGTCTTTTCTCCTAATTTTGTTCCAAGATTTGCATTTTTTTTCATGTGATTGGGTTGTATTGTTCACTGTCTTTAATTTTTTATATTATTTTTGTCAGAGAGCTCCTTTTCTGATACTTCCTGGCAGATTAAAACTGTGTGCCGGACCAAGACTCGAACTCGGGAACTTTGCCTTTCGCGGGCAAGTGCTCTACCAACTGAGCTACCCAAGCATGACTCACGCCCCGTCCTCACAGCTTTACTTCTGCCAGTACCTCATCTCCTACCTTCCAAACTTTACAGAAGCTCTCCTGTGAACCTTTCAGAACTAGCACTCCTGAAAGAAAGGATATTGCGGAGACATGGCTTAGCCACAGCCTGGGGGATGTTTCCAGAATGAGGTTTTCACTCTGCAGCGGAGTGTGCGCTGATATGAAACTTCCTGGCAGATTAAAACTGTGTGCCGGACCGAGACTTGAACTCGGGACCTTTGCCTTTCGCGGGCAAGTGCTCTACTAACTGAGCTACCCAAGCACGACTCACGCACCGTCCTCACAGCTTTACTTCTGCCAGTACCTTGTCTCCTACCTTCCAAACTTTACAGAAGCTTCCTGCAAACCTGTGAGGACGGGGCGTGAGTCGTGCTTGGGTAGCTCAGTTGGTAGAGCACTTGCCCACGAAAAGCAAAGGTCCCGAGTTCGAGTCTCGGTCCGGCACACAGTTTTAATCTGCCAGGAAGTTTCATATCAGTGCACACTCTGCTGCAGAGTGAAAATCTCAGCTCCTTTTCTGTTTAAGAACAGTCCATTTAACCAGCAGGAAATAAAGTGTCATATTACATAATCCCATCAGTGTGCCCAAAAAGAGGCGGTGCAGTGATTAAGACAATGGGATCAGACTCAAGAGAAGCAATGTTAAAATCCTTGATTGTCACCCTCATTTAAGTATAGTCCGATATTCCTGAAACACTTCAGGTAAATGCTAGAAAGAATCCTTAAACAAGGCTATGCTCAAGTCCTTGCCCCATCCTCGACCAACCCACCTTCAATTATTCCATCATCAGTAGTATGTTAAAGTCTAGCTTTCTTTCTTTCTTTTTTTGTTTTTGTTCATTCATTATCAGTATCTTTTATTAATATAATATTTAAATATTTATCCAAGTTTCATTTTGTGTAATGATGAAGTTGAATGGACTGTCTTATGCAATATTAGATTGACAGTGTAGGTAATATGATAATTTGTAGTGCGTTCTTCTGTTATTTTTTAGTTTGTTAGACTTTTTAAACATGTGTTCAGCAATTAATTTGTAGCTATGTTTGGTTTCAGTTTGATACTTTAAAGTTTAGTTCAGCACCTACCAAAGCTTTATTTTAATATTCCACTAAGTGCATGGTTTATTGATTTCATTGCGCAGTATGATGCCAACATAAATAAATATTTTCACAGGCCATTGTGAATTCACTTTTTGTCTTAAAATTGGTAGAAATCAATTATTTAAATTTAGTGTGTTGCCATAAATTCTTGGCTTTATTCTGTTACTTTCTGCTGCATGCATTATACACCGTAAACTAGTGTCCAAATGTTAAGTATGAGTTTGAAAACAAAACAAAAAAAAAAAAAAAAAGGAAACATGGAAAGAGAAAGGATGAGTAATCTCTGTAAATGACTATCAGTGTGTGTCCACAAACAAAAATTGTGCTATCATTATAGGACAGGAATACTTCATGACTGAATGAGCATGTGATTCAAAGATAAGAAAAAGCATTGCATTAGATCAATTCTACCTTCTTCAGTGTTATTGTATGAAGATTCCATCTGGCACCCATATTGCAGGGAACAATATTTGCACATTTCGATGCAGGCCAGCCACAGACTGCAGTCTCAGAAATGTCAAATGCACCACAGAATGTAAATTGCACTGTCACACTGCAAATAAACAGAGAAAATGTCATAGACAAGTATGAGGCTGACCAAGAGTAACCACTCTACAGTAGGACTAATATTGAGCCTTAACAGCACAATGAAATTCAGAGATGTCTACAAAGTTTACAACAGTATCAGAAGGTACACTTTCCTGACAAATCAGGCATTTAAGGTTCAGAGCAGTTAATCTGTGTGCCAGAGAGCTGGCAGCATATACTCCACTTGTGGAAGTCCAGAGGCAGTTCTGTTTCATGTGGGCCTGGCCACATCAAAGCTGTAGCACAAATGAGGAATGTACTGTACAGGTCAATTCTCATCACACATACATCTGGAGAGAAAGTGATAGCCAGCACACTCACAAGAACTTCATGGTAAGAGATTGATCTGTTGTGGGCAGGGTTCTGATTTGGGGTGGCATCATGGTGGATCATTGGACAGAGCTTAATATCTAAATTGTTAATTGAAGGACACACTAACAACATATAGGTGTTTTCAGAGTTGCAGTTGTTCGAGAATTCATTTTCGTGGCTGGTAATGCCTATTCACATCAGTCAATTTTTGCAGGTGTATTTCTCATGGATAAAGATGTGCATCACATGGACTGGCCAGCAAAGTATCTGGAAGTGAATCCTTTAGAGCAAGTCTGGGATGTAGTGCTAACCTTACCAGCCACCATCAAATTCTCTTCCATACCTTCTTTCAAAACACATAATAGAGCACGTGCTGTGTTGTTGACAAGCATGCATGGCACATGGCAGTCAGGGAACCATTTTCATTATTAACTTTTTTTTGTGGCAGAGATTTACCAACACTATGACCACTGGTCACTATGAGATTGAAAACTTTCTGGTGGTGTTGTAGGCATGTGATATGCTAAGGAAACTATGTAAGTGGAGCAGAGGTGTATGAGGAATCATTGTAGTGATGATATGGGCTGTAAATGGGGAAATCCACTGACATGAGCAACTTTGGGAAAGTGTAGATTGCTGTAGCCTCCCACCTGGTAACAAACATCTCAGAAATGACAAAACTGGCCAGCTGTTCACGTACTACTGTTGTGTGCATCTATGGGAAGTGACTGAAGGGTGGTAGAACCATGAGAGGGCATTGGACACCCATGCTTCACCATAAAATGTGGCACTTAAGAGTCTTGCCTGATTTGTAAAGCAGGATATACAGTTATCTATTGCAGATCTGATGAGAGACTATAATGCTGGTACAGTGTTTCAGAACCCACCACCAAATTCGATGTTTTTTGACGAATTATTTGCTACTTTTGTTAAACTCATTACTATTTTTTGCCTTGCTGTTATTTTTTGCCAAATTTAGTGTCCTTTTTTGTGAAAGTGCTGCTTTTTTGTCAAATTCAATGTTGTCTTTTTGCCAAATTTTGGTGCTGTGTAATCCAAATATAGGTGGTGGCGCTTTTTTTTTTTGCCAAATCTGGTGTTTTTCTTTGCCAGTTTTGATGCTACTTTCATCATCACATCAACATTTGTTACACTGGACTCAAACTGACATTTTAAGATTATACATAAACCTCAGCTTTGGGGCGATTAGAAATCAAAATGCAATTTTAAAATATGATAACTTTCAGTTACAGATTTAGTAAACTGCCATTCTCAGATTTATAGCACTTCTATACAGAAAAATTACAAATTTCATAGTATCTCACAAAAATTCCCTATTTTGAGTTATTTCTCTCAAAACCACTAATTTCCCATTATTTTTCACTTTGTCATTTTCACGAAATTTTCCTGTCCCTAGCGATAGCACCTTTCAGCGGGGTAACTGTCCATGTCAGAAGGCCACAATCATGCTACAGCGGTTTTACGAGCATGCTATTGAATTCATGCTGATTTTTTGGCCACCAAATTCCCCTAATGTGAAACCAATGGAACACGTCAAGATGTCTGGGTACCAGTTCCAAACCCAGAAACAACCGAACCATAATTTATGGGAACTGTGTGACCTATACATTGGTATCAGGTGCCACATACCTCTGACAACGTTGCACGGATTTGTTGAACTGATGCTGTGCAGAATTGTTGCTATATTTTTTTGCAAAGGAGGACCAACACATTTTTAAGCTGGTAGTCATAATATTTTGGCTCATTTGTATATGTTATGGACTCATTGTGTACAACATCTCTCTTGATAAAGCTTTATTTGTTTCTCATTTGCTGATCATATTTCACTTTTGGACACCAGTGTAAAAACATATATGTTTTGTACATTTTGATTTCTGCTTTTTTGTATGCACAGTAAATGTTTCTGCATTTTAATTTATGTTTTTAGCAAGAGGATTTGAAAGCAGTTGTTGATGACTTTGAAAGATTTGTGCACTCCCATGGTTTGGATTTGTACAAGTATCAAGATCTTGATGCTGTTCAGTGTGCGCTTAAAGAACCTAGACAGAGTTTTGTTTTTAATGAGGCTTATAAAATTGCCAAGGAATGTAATACAAGGCTTTACCTTGAACATATGTAAGTTTAAATGTCACATAATTAAAGATTGTTACTTGTAGTTCATTATTAAATTATTGTGATTTTATTTTCATATTTTCCAGTACAAAGACCATCATTGCTGTTCATTTAATTCAGTGCCTAACATTAGAACCAAACAGCTGCTATAATATACTTTTGTAGTTTCTGCAAAATTTCAGTGAAAAATGACACATTTTAATATAGTGAGTTTTCAATAATATTAAAGTGTGTATAATAACTCAGGTCTATTGAAACAAAGTAGACAACTTGTTATAATCAGTAGAAAAATATTTGACAACTTTTAACTTGTTAACAATGTTACAAAGATTTGTGTTGCAATGGTGTTGCCATTCCTTTTAACTGAACATAAACACTAGTTACAAGTTCTGTATAGGCTGTGAGTTTGATGCAGAATGAAAGCTTCTGGCTGGCTGCAACTACACAAAGGACAAACACCATGAAATACTACAGGCCCTTGTTTAAAATCCAAACTGTTGTAATGCCATGAGAAATGTAGCGACAGAAAAAACCACCACAGGCCAAGTTTGTAGGTAGTTTGCCAATGGGAGGGTAGGCGGTGCATATGTGATAAGTGTGCAAGGATGAATATGAGAGTAGCTGTCACTGTACAGGCAGAGACCATGCGATCACGCCATGTGATGTGACATTGGGAAGATAGGTGTGTCTTTCGGTCACTGCTTTTCACTTGCGACCTGGTGCAAATAAGTGAGTCCATTGCAAGTTGAGTTGCTGACTGAAGTATCCCTCCCCTCCTGAAATGGCACATAGGATCAAAAACAACCTAACTTGATGCCGACTCTGGCAAAGACGTAGATGGAGAGTCAATCATCTTGCTATCCTGTATAAGTGGCTGGGCAGAAAGAGATGACCCAAGTGGGTCTGTGTGATCACCCTGTGTCGGACTGGGGTTGACACCAGTCCAAGTGGGTATGCAGAGGGCTCCAGTGGAAGCCACTGAGGAGAGCAGTTTCAGAGATGGAGCGACCCTGTGGAGTAGTAGCTGTGATTACGGTCATCCTACCCCAGATGCTGCAGCTGAGACAGCAGCAAGGGGGGAGGAGGAGGAGGAGGAGGAGGAGGAGGAGAAGAAGAAGAAAGAGAAGGAGATAGATGCTGCATTCATGGTTTTGGTCGCAGGTTGTAGCCGACAGCCAGCCTAAGTGAAGGGCTGTACTGCAATCAGTTGTGCCAGCACTGCGATCAGAGTCTGTCTGTGTACACATTGTAAAAATGACAGCTCTGGGCATGTGGTGGTAGTGGAAATCCATCCTGGATGGTAGATGCTGCCTTCCTTAACAGTTTGAAGCATGTGCTCCATCTTGTTACTTGGTTCAGGATAAAAAGGAGCATTGTGAAGTTGCTGTATGCCATGTTGAGTGCAAAACTCTATAAAAGGTGCAGATGGGAACTGGGGGCCATTATCATTTACCATGTCCTGTGGGAGACCTATGATCTCAAACACCTATACCAGTGCTTTAATTATTGCTTGTGTCATTATGGAATACTTCCTGGTAATATATAAAAACTTCGACAAACAATCTATGATGACAGCAACAGTTAGTTGATAAAATAACCTGCAAAGTTTACATGAATCTGGTACCAAGGAGCAGACATTTGGAGGTGATGCCTGTTGGGTCATGCAATCAGGATGTAGGTGGGCAAGGACCTTAGTACAGGTATATTTATCAATAGCTGGCCTGTAAGCATGGTGGTAGGCCAAAGTCTTCATCCATGTGACACCCCAATGACTGGATAACCAGTGAGAGAATATGAGTCCAAAGGGAGGGAGAAATCACCACCAGGGGGAACTTGTTCTCTATAGCAAGTAGATCAATGCTGTACTGAGTTAACAGCCTATGTTTCAAAACAAAATAGGATCATAATCTGTGTTGAGTCTCATAGGGAGGTGGCCTGGGTAGCCCAGCTGCACTCATTTGAAAACTTTGTGCATCATGGCATCTGTCCATTAGTTCTGTTGCAGTTGTCTATGCCATGACTGGAAAACTGTTTAAAGAGAAAAGAGCCACAGAGTCAGTATAGAAGTACAAAACATCCTGTCCATCAAATTGTCAATCGAGGCCAACTGGGAGCCGGAAAGAGCTTCTGTGTTCATGTACTGACCTGCTAGTCTGTATGAGATGGAATACTTATATGCATGTAGAAAAGGGATCACTGTTATATAAGTTTTGCCTTTTTGTCTGGCAATAATGAGCAAGTGCCAAATAAACCAAGCAAAGACTTATGATCTATGACTAAGTGGAATTTACCTCATAGATGTGTGTGAAATTTGCGCACTGTGTAGATTATTGTGAGGGCATTTTCTCAATCTGAGAATAGTTTTGGTGGGACTTATTTGCAATTTTCCAAATGAAAACTATTGGGTGTTGCAATCAGTTTGCTTCCTGGTGTAAAAAGATGACACTGGGGCATGGTGGGAGGCACTGGTGGCAAGAATTGAGGTTTTCCAGTTCAAGTAGATCATCAAACAAGGCACCCATTGTATGGCTAGTTTAAGACTGTGGAACACATTGTTGCATGTGGGTGATCAACTCAGCTCCCTTTATTCACAAGGCATGGAGCAGTTATGCAGCCGGCACTACATTTGCATACTTCACCTCACCAACAAAAGATTGTAGTTATCTTACATTTTGGGGTGCAGTCATACTGTCCATAGGCTGTATGTGGTGTTTTGTTAGAATTATCCCAATTTTTTTTTGTAATAAAGCCCATGTACTCGACCAAAGGTTGAAAAAGCTACTCTACTTGAAACTCCTCTTGAGATGGGCTCTCCTTAAGGCAGAGGAAAGTGAGTGTAGGTTTTCGAGATCTTTGCACTTGGTAGATTACATGGAGATTATATCATCAAGATAATTGTGTTGAGGTAGAATCTCTTGGATCAGTTGTTCTAAGTAATTTTTTGAAGTGGCAGGAGTACTAGAAATGAAATGCCAAAAGAGAACCATTGTTATTGGTAGAGGCTGAACGAGGTGTTCAAAATGTGAAGTAGTGTAGAGATCTGTTCCATATATAGTTGAAATACACTTCCAGTAGATCAATTTCTGACCAACAGTCACCATTTTCAGTTTTAAAAAGAGGTCCTCAGTGTGTGGAATAAAATAGATGTCAATTTCTTGGACATTAACTGCTTTAAAATCTCTGTATAATCTAAGGGAGCCATTCAATTTCCGTACCACTGCTAAAGGGGCTGCCCATGAACTAGACAAGATTACTTGTTGTTGTTGTTGTTGTTGTTGTTGTTGGAGGTTGTCTAGTTCGCATCATCATGTAGAACATGCCCATTTAAAACAGGTGACCACATTGGGTTGGTGGTGTAGGTACAGCCTAATGCAGGAGAAAACAACTCTGAAAAATGTATGCCAAGCTCGTCAATAGCTTGGAAGGGAACTGCAGTCAAAACAATTTGTACTGTCTCATTGATGAAAAATCCAAACTGGTTGGACACGTTCAGACTAAAAATATTATGTTTTCTTTATTGTGGTGCCTGCAGCATATGTTATGTCAAAGTAGGGCATTATGCAGAAAATTGGAAAACAGTATGCTGCTTGATATTTTATTTTAGTATATAAGGTTATTTCAACTTTATTGCCTTCATCAATACATCTGGAAACAATCGCATTTATTTATAATTTACATAGTGTATCATTTATAAAGGTCTCTTCTTTTTTTACACTTGATGATGTACTCTTATCTTAACATTCTAAACAGGCATATGCCAACTTTGCATAAACCATTATAGTTGTCTGTAGTTGTTGGTTGTAATATTATTTTCAGCAGTGTTTTAAAGGTGTTTATAATCTGCTGTTGCACGTATATTATAATACATTTTTTAGTATCTGACAATTGTAGAAATCCAAGTTTGACAGCTAGTTGTTTACTCAAAGATTTTTCTTTTGCTCTGGGTTGTGTATCTGTCGAAATGTTATTGATGTTTTTGTAATCTCTTGTGCTTTGGTTACCCATTATCTGTACACAAAATTTCAATTTTTTTTTAACTGTGTGTGCCTGAAATCAGTTTGTTCATTTTGTATATAATAGGAATAATCCTTGGTGTACGAGTATATGTATATTTCAAATTCCTCCAGATTATTTACAATTAGACATTTTGGGATTTGATGCAGGATTTGTAGTGCATTTTCAATGTTGTTAACTTCCTGTTTTTCATTTTTTGAGGTGTGTAAAAAAGGTGGATTGGTTGTAACTTGTTTCTCTTGCGTGTTTTCTGAATCTATCGATGAAATTTCTGCTCCTCTGTCCATTATAAAATTTTGTGCAGTTATTGCAGTTAATTTTGTACATTTCAGGGTTTAAGTGTTTTGGGATTATGGTTTTTCCTGAATGTTGTTTTCTGCTAATGTTATTTGTAGTTCTGAAGGCTAATTACTCAATTATATTTTTTAGTAGAGCATTTATTTTGTCAGATAGTTTTCTTGTATATTTTGTTCATATGTAGAGAATTTTCTCTCATTAGTGTTATTTTATGATTTGTGGAGCCTTTTTTAGGATGTGTTTTTTTGTTGTATAGGTATAGAACCACATTAGTGTCATAATTGTTCTTATATGTGATGTACTGTAGAGTAGTTATTTTTTATGTATGGTGTCCTGTTGCAGTGACAGATTTAGGATTCTGTTAATTAATTAATTATTGAACAACTTCAGAATAGTGCTGAAAATAATATTACAACCAACTAATACAGTCAGCAATTATGATTTACTGAAAGTTGACGTATGTCCATTTACAACTTCAGGACCTGAGTACAACACCAAATGTATTAAAAAAAATAAATAAAAAAAACTAATTATATATTATGTAATTCATAAATAAATGTGATTGTTAGTAAATGTACTGATGAAGGCAATGAAGCCGAAATAAGCTTACATACTCAAATAAAATATCAAGCAGCGTACTGTTTTCCGGTGCTCTGCACAATGAAAATAATATCTGTTGCAAGATAACTAAAACAATAAAAGTGATATGCAGCACACATTTGTATGTCAACTCAGTTCGGAAAGTTGCTTGCATCTTAACTTTGTGTCCACTATAGGATGTAATGTTTCTGGAGCAAGTTTGAAATTCTGCTGAACCCAACTTAATGTATGTGCTCCAATTTGTCAGCAAAGTTTGACATTCTTATCAGTTTGGAAAACATTTATAATTCAATTTAAAACCTCTTTGGTTTGCCTGTTTCAGGGTTAATGATGGTCTGGTTTCATTTACTGAATCCTTCTAGTCCCTTGTAGTCATTCTGTGGAAGGAGGAACTGCAGACACTACCTATGGGCCACATTTTTAACAATGAAAACACTGTTCATCACACATGGGGCATCAGTGTCAAGAATGATGTTTAAAACAATCATTAGAGGATGGCAGCTGGTGTATGCAGAAGATTTATGTAGGGAAAAAAATGTGACTCAGATTTTGAACTACGTTGCTGGAAGGCCTTTTTTGTGTGCGACTGTGAGTCTTGCCAGGGATGGCATCATTCTCTAGTAACAATATCAGCTGCCGGCTGCACTCTCAGTGAGTGAGCTGGTTATTTGTCTGTTACTGCTGAAGTTAATGAGGAGATGTCAGAATGATTCAACCAATATTGTTTGGTTTCCTGTGAAAATCTGAAACACTGTGCAACATTTAGGTTTCTTATAAAGCCTTTGTGTGAACGTCTATGCCTGCAGAATACTGGATAATACAATCCTGAATGAGAGAGTCTTTTTGGGATAATTTACGCATCTCATTCATACATATGAAATTACAACATTGACTTAAGCCTCTTAGTTCTGCAGAACTAAATTCAGGTACAATTCAGAAGATTATTTGCGGGTAAAAACATTTTTAAACTTAGCAAGTACTTTATGGGCTTTGTGACTATAGTAATCAGGCAATAATTCACATATTATGGAAAAATACAGTACATCAGTGTCATTTAACTGGTGGAGCTAAAAAAGAAAACACAAAATTCTTGAGAGGTCCAGGATAAAAAAATAGAGCCTATTGAATTTCTGGATCGCTAACCTTAAACACTGTGAAGCGTTGCCATAGACGTTGCAATTGTACATCCCAGTCATCCATGGCTTCTTGAAACAATGGAAATGAGGGCATGGTCTGTGCTGCCAAGGCTGGCAATTAGCACACTGTTAGCTATACCAAAGTGGTGAGTTGCGGTTTTCATAGCAAGCTGTTGTTAGTGTTGTGCTTCCTTTAATTTAAAGAATACCATGAACCCTGAATCCATTGTGAAATGTTATGGATACATAGAACCTTGTTACCAGTGTTGTGGAACAAGGTTACCATTCTCTTTATTAGAATGCAGACACTTCTTACAAGTTCTGTATAGGCTATGAGTTCAGTGCACAACGAAAGCATCTCGCTGGCTGTGGTTACACATAGGATGAACACTGTGAAATACTGCATGTCTTTGTTTAGAGCCAAAGTCCATCGTAATGCTATAAGAAATCCAGCCAGAGAAAAACACTAGACACAGTCCTAATTCAGCAGGTAAATAGTAAACATGCAGGGATGAGTATGAGACTAAATTGTTGCTGCTATGCAGGTAGCTTTGTTCTGCTCCATAGACCATGGGTCATGCCACATGACATGATGTAGAAAGGGGAAGCATGTTCCTGGTACAATGCTGTTTACTCATGGCCTGCTGTGAGTATGTGGTGCCACCAGTTGTGGGAGTGAGTACATATTTTTGCTCTCTGGATGGCTTGCTACAGCAGATTGGGAATACTGATACTTGTGCAGTACCTCATGTGTTTAAAATTCTGTTAGGGGTAATATTTAACCCTCTTAATATGTTAATATGATGAAAGAAATGCAAGAGGTTAGACCTGTGAGCTGTTGGGACCTCCCGTGGAAATCTCATATTCATGACATCATGTAAAAAGTGAACCTATCTACCTGTACTGTCAGATACTATCTACTATCAATGCCTTTGCAGGTTTTGTAACATACTTTCATTCCTTGATTCCCTGCAGAGTCATATTTGGGGGAAACTCAGTCTAGGCATGAGAAGACATGTTTAGCCCATGAGAATGCTTTCTGGGTGGTGGTGGTGGTGGTGGTGGTGGTGGTTGTAGTAGTTGTAGTTGTAGTTGTCATTGTCATCCTCAGTCTGAAGACCAATTTGATGCATCTCCATGAAAGTTTATCCTGTGCAAGCCTCTTAATCTCTGAATTACTACTACAACTTATATCAGTTTGAACCTGCTTACTGTAGTCAAGCCTTGGTCACCCTCTACAAGTGTTACCCTAACAAAAACACTCTCTCTCTCTCTCTCTCTCTCTCTCTCTCTCCCCCTCCCCTCCCCCTCCCTACCTCCCCCTCCCTCCCTCACTCCCCCCCCCTCTGTGCCTCCTCCCTCCCACCTCCCTCTCCCCCCCTCTCCCTCTCTCCCCCCTCTCTGCCCCTCTCCCACCCATCTCCCTCTCTCCCCCCCTCTCTGCCCCCCTCCTGTCTCCCTCTTCCCCCCCTCTCCCTCTTCCCCCCTCTCCCTCTTCCCCCCTCTCCCTCCTCCTCCTTCGTAACTGTATTGACTATTCCTTGATGCTTAAAAAGATGTGTCCTATGAACTGATCCCTTCTTTTAGTCAACTTGTGCCATAAATATCATTTTCCCCCCAGTTGGATTCAGTACTTCTTCATTAATTAACCAGTTTGCCTATCTAATATTTGGCGTTTTTCTGTAGCACCAAATTTGCCAAGCTTCTATTCTTTTCTTGGCTGAATTGTTCGTGATCCATGTTTCACTTCCATACAATGCTACAGTAAAGACAGATACCTTCAGCGAAAGGCTTTCCAACACTTAAATTTACATTTGATGATAACTACTTTCTTTTCTTTTTTTTTTTTTTTTTTTAAATACTTTTCTTACTATTGCTAATCTGTATTTTGTCTTCTCTACTTTGGCTATTGTGAGTTATTTTGCTGCCAAAAAGGTGAACCCAGTCTATTACTTTTAGTGTCACTTTCTCTTATCAGATTATAGCAGCATCACCTAATTTAATTCAACTACGCTCCATTACCTATGTTTTACATTTGTTGATGTTCATCTTACAACCACTTTTCAAGCCACTATCCATTCTGTTAAACTGGTCCCTCAACCCTTTGCCATGGCTGGCAGAATTTCAGTGTCATAAGCAAACTTGCAAAAATTTGTTTTCTTCTCCCCAAACTTAAATAAACTTTCCAAATATCTTGTAGCTTGCCTTTACAGTTCGTTTGGTGTACAGGCTGAATAACATACAGGATTGGCTACAACTCAGTCTCACTCCCTTCTCATTCACTGCCTCCTTTTTCATGCCCTGACTCTCAGAACTGCAGACTGGTGTCTTTATAGGTTTTAGATAACCTTTGGCTCCTGATATTTTATCCTTACAACCTTCAGACCTCCAGAATTTCTTTCAAAGAGAGTGTCCCAGTCAAAATTGTCAAAAGTTTTCCCTAAATCTATAAATACTGTAAGTTTGCCCTTCTTGGCCTTCACTTCTTTGCTTGGTAGGGGCTTTCCATGTGAACTCTTGATATGTATACACTTGCTTCTGTGTTCTCCAAAGTAGCTTTCATTTTTCTGTAGGCAGCATTTTAACCAATAAATTATGGTCAGAACCCACATTTGCTCCTAAAAAGGTTTGCAGTTTAAAATTTGGTTTCTAAATCTCTCTCTTACAATTATACAGGGCGTTTCAAAATGAATGTACGGGTTCTAAGGCTCTGTAGCATTCATCACATTCAACTTACAATTGTAAATAATAAATCAAATGAAAGAGCAGCTGAAATAGTTTTTCTTACAAGTGTTCAATGTGACCACCATTTGTCTGACATCAAGTCAGTATGGGAGTTCTTTCCAAAGCTTGATTAGTGGGTCTGGTATAATTGTTGCAATGATGCTGTTTCTAAAGTCAGGTGGCTCAGTGGGTAGCAGAGACACATACACAATATCCGTTATGAATCGCCAAACGTAAAAGTTCCATTGAGTCAGCTCATTTGTGAATGTGGAGGTCACACAAAACAAGCTCTGGCATTCGGCCCCTTGCGGCAAATCCAGCGTTAGAGTACAACATCATTTAACCAATTGCGCACTGAGTTATGCCAATGAGGAGGTGCACCATCCTGCTGCCAAATAAAGTTCTGTGGTTCAGATTCATCCAGTTGAGGAAAAGAGCCATAATTCAGAGCATCAAGATAAGAAGCACCAGTTATAGTTGCTTCACCAAAAAAGAAAGGCTCCTCATAAACTTTCCATCGGGATATGGCACAGAAAAATTCAGCTTAGTCTCTTTCCAACTATGTTGTCTCATGGGGATTTGTTGACTCCTCGATGTGCACATTACTTGTGCTCACATTTCCACTTAAGTGAAATGTCGATTCATCATCAAAGGTGACACAATCCAGAAAATCTTCATCGCCATGCAGCAAAGTTTCAGTTGCAAAGCAGGCACATGAACCATACTCTGTAGGCTATGGAGCTTCTAACAACTGCAAACGATAAGGACATAGTTGTAGGCGTCTCCTTAAGTCTCCACACAGATGTCACTGGAACTGCTTATTCATGACTCAGGCTCTGTCACCAGCTGATACTGATCTTCAGCCGGATATGGCTGCTTGTCCTGTTCCAGAGGTTGCCCCTCAGTCTGCAAGATCCGGGCGATTGCAGAGGGTGGGCTTACTGATAGTTGGGAGCTCCAATGTCAGGCGCATAATGGGGCCCCTTAGGGATATGGCTGCAAGGGATGGGAAGAAAACCAATGTGCACTCCGTGTGCATACCGGGGGGAGTCATTCCAGATGTGGAAAGGGTCCTTCCTGATGCCATGAAGGGTACAGGGTGCACCCATCTGCAGGTGGTCGCTCATGTCGGCACCAATGATGTGTGTCGCTATGGATCGGAGGAAATCCTCTCTGGCTTCCGGCGGCTTTCTGATTTGGTGAAGACTGCCAGTCTCGCTAGTGGGATGAAAGCAGAGCTCACAATCTGCAGCATCGTCAACAGGACTGACTGCGGACCTTTGGTACAGAGCTGAGTGGAGGGTCTGAATCAGAGGCTGAGACGGTTCTGCGACCGTGTGGGCTGCAGATTCCTCGACTTGCGCCATAGGGTGGTGGGGTTTCGGGTTCCGCTGGATAGGTCAGGAGTCCACTACACACAGCAGGTGGCTACATGGGTAGCAGGGGTTGTGTGGTGTGGACTAGGCTTTTTTTAGGCTAGATGGCCTTGGACAAGTACAGAAAGGGCAACAGCCTCAAAGGGTGTGGGGCAAAGTCAGGAAATGCGGGGACCAAACAGCAATCGGTATTGTAATTGTAAACTGTCAAAGCTGCGTTGGTAAAGTACCAGAACTTCAAGTGCTGATAGAAAGCACCAAAGCTGAAATTGTTATAGGTACAGAAAGCTGGCTGAAGCCACAGATAAATTCTGCCAAAATTTTTGCAAAGGCACAGATGGTGTTTAGAAACGATAGATTGCATGCAACCGGTGGTAGCGTGTTTGTCGCTGTTAGTAGTAGTTTATCCTGTAGTGAAATAGAAGTTGATAGTTCCTGTGAATTATTATGGGTAGAGGTTATACTCAACAACCGAGCTAGGTTAATAATTGGCTCCTTTTACCGACCTCCCAACTCAGCAGCATTAGTGGCAGAACAACTGAGAGAAAATCTGGAATACATTTCACATAAATTTCCTCAGCATGTTATAGTCTTAAGTGGAGATTTCAATTTACCAGATATAGACTGGGACACTCAGATGTTGGGGACGCTTGGTAGGGACAGAGCATCAAGTGACAATATACTGAGTGCACTATCCGAAAATTACCTCGAGCAATTAAACAGAGAACCAACCCGGGGAGATAACATCTTGGACCTACTGATAACAAACAGACCCGAACTTTTTGACTCTGTAAGTGCAGAACAGGGAATCAGTTATCATAAGGCCGTTGCAGCATCCCTGAATATGGAAGTAAATAGGAATATAAAGAAAGGGAGGAAGGTTTATCTGTTTAGCAAGAGTAATAGGAGGCAGATTTCAGATTACCTAACAGATCAAAACGAAAATTTCTGCTCTGACACTGACAGTTTTGAGTGTTTATGGAAAAAGTTCAAGGTAATCGTAAAATGCGTTTTAGACAAGTACATGCTGAGTAAAACTGTGAGGGATGGGAAAAACCGACCGTGGTTCAACAACAAAGTTAGGAAACTACTGCAAAAGCAAAGAGAGCTTCACTGCAAAATTAAACGCAGCCAAAACCTCTCAGACAAACAAAAGCTAAACAATGTCAAAGTTAGCGTGAAGCGTTTAGTGAATTCGAAAGTAAAATTCTATGTACCGACTTGACAGGAAATCCTAGGAAGTTCTGGTCTTACGTTAAATCAGTAAGTGGATCGAAACAGCATATCCAGACTCTCTGGGATGATAATGGCATTGGAACAGAGGATGACTCGCGTAAAGCTAAAATACTAAACACCTTTTTCCAAAGCTGTTTCACAGAGGAAGACCGCATTGCAGTTCCTTCTCTAAATCCTCACACGAATGAAAAAATGGCTGGCATCGAAATAAGTGTCCAAGGAATAGAAAAACAACTGAAATCACTCAACAGAGGAAAGTCCACTGGACCTGACAGGATACCAATTCGATTCTGCACAGGTAGTTCCACGTTTCAAGAATGGTCGTCGAGCAGATGCGCAAAACTATAGGCCTGTATCTCTGACATCGATCTGTTGTAGAATTTTAGAACATGTTTTTTGCTCGCGTATCATGTCATTTCTGGAAACCCAGAATCTACTCTGTAGGAATCAACATGGATTCCGAAAACAGCGAATGTGTGAGACCCAACTCGCTTTATTTATTCATGAGACCCAGAAAATATTAGATACAGGCTCCCAGGTAGATGCCATTTTCCTTGACTTCCGGAAGGCGTTCGATACCGTTCCGCACTGTCGCCTGATAAACAAAGTAAGAGCCTATGGAATATCAGACCAGCTGTGTGGCTGGATTGAAGAGTTTTTAGCAAACAGAACACAGCATGTTGTTCTCAATGGAGAGACGTCTACAGATCTTAAAGTAACCTCTGGCGTGCCACAGGGGAGTGTTATGGTACCACTGCTTTTCACAATATATATAAATGACCTAGTAGATAGTGTCAGAAGTTCCATGCAGCTTTTCACGGATGATGCTGTAGTATACAGAGAAGTTGCAGGATTAGAAAATTGCAGCGAAATGCAGGAAGATCTGCAGCAGATAGGCACTTGGTGCAGGGAGTGGCAACTGACCCTTAACATAGAAAAATGTAATGTATTGCGAATACATAGAAAGAAGGATCCTTTATTGTATGATTATATGATAGCGGAACAAACACTGGTAGCAGTTACTTCTGTAAAATATCTGGGAGTATGTTTACAGAACAATTTGAAGTGGAATGATCATATAAAATTAATCGTTGGTAAGGCAGGTGCCAGGTTGAGATTCATTGGGAGAGTCCTTAGAAAATGTAGTCCATCAACAAAGGAGGTGGCTTACAAAACACTTGTTCGACCTATACTTGAGTATTGCTCATCAGTGTGGGATCCGTACCGGGTTGGGTTGACAGAGGAGATAGAGAAGATCCAAAGAAGGCATTTCGTCACAGGGTTATTTGGTAAGTGTGATAGCATTACAGATATGTTTAGCAAACTCAAGTGGCAGACTCTGCAAGAGAGGTGCTCTGCATCACGGTGTAGCTTGCTGTCCAGGTTTCGAGAGGGTGCATTTCTGGATGAGGTATTGAATATATTGCTTCCCCCTACTTATACCTCCTGAGGGGATCACGAATGTAAAATTAGAGAGATTCGAGCACTCACGGAGGCTTTCCGGCAGTCGTTCTTCCCGCGAACCATATGCGACTTGAACAGGAAAAGGAGGTAATGACAGTGGCATGTAAAGTGCCCTCCGCCACACCCCATAGGGTGGCTTGTGTAGTATAAATGTAGATGTAGGTGTAGACTAGCCTTCCGAACTGATTTCTTGGGGCTACACGTGAAAGGCTCTCACTTGTTCAACATGTTGTTCAGTCACTCTTGGCTCAAACAGGTACACAAGCAAAACTGTTTGAGTTACTCTTTCATTTGATGTATTATTTATAATTGTAAGGTGAATGTAATAAATGTTACAAAGCCTTAAAACCCATATATTCAGTTTGAAACACCCTGTACAATCTATCTGAATCCTTTCAGTATCTCGAGTTGTGGTCTGTTACACAACAAGGACTAGCAGTGATTGAGGGCATGGCAGATGTGATAATGAAGGATGTGTTGTAAGAAGAGTTTATAGATCCAAAGTTCAAAAAACCGTGTGTCAGGTAGGGAGAGGTTGGTGTTGGGGAGTATCCAGATGATGCAACAGCCATTGAAGCTACCCAGATTATATTGCACAGTATGCTTCACAACTGGGTGCTTTAGTTGTCTTTGCCCACAGTTTGTATTAGCCATTCATTCTGAAGTATAGTTTGTTCATTATCATTCTCATGTAGAAAGATATGAAGTTGTTGCAAGGAATATATATGAGGGTGTACTGAAAAGTAATGCCTCCAAATTTTTTATTCTGCTCGCAATATTGGTTGAAGTATTGCATGATATGCATATTACTCAGTCGACTTTCCCACTTCACTGACACAAATTGCAACTCTGTGCCACTAGAGGGCTTCACATAGTAGTGTGTAATGTAGAGATGTGTAGCGTAACTACGAGGGGCAGTCAAAAAGTTTCTAGCCTGAGATAGGTATCATGATGTCTCGCACAAACATCACCACATACTTTTATGGTGAACCTTTTGGGTATGCAAGGCAAATTTTGCAGCTCCATCTTCATTAGTTTTGCAGCTAGGATGCATTGTGTACCATAGTGTAAGCAAAATGGTGAAAATCGGTGAAGGGAATGACACCCAAGGAAGTTGTGGAGGACATGCAGAATAAACTAAAGGACAGTCCTCCGTCTTATGCAACAGTGAGAAACTGGATGCCTGACTTCAAATGTGGAAGAATAAGATGCACCAAGGAGCGGAAGGCCTGTCACCGTTGCCACTGATGAAACAGTGACTGCAATTCACAATACAATTTTGCAGGATCATCGAACAGTGTTGCAGCACATTGAAACCATATTTGCAATCTCCCATGGGTGTGATCATGACATGTTGTGGTTATCTTGAGAACACAGAAAGTTTTATCTGGGTGGGTCCTGAAAGACTTGAATTTAGATCACAGATCAGAGATGGAAGCATGTGCAGTGTTTTGAAGAAATGGTCCTCCAATTTGAAGTGGATGAAGACAGCTTTCTCGCAAGGTATGTGACAATGGATGAAACGTTGGTTCACCACTTTCATCCTGAGGCAAAACAACAGTCAAACCAATGAAACATTCTTCATTCCCTATCCCAAAAATATTTTGGGTACAAAATTCAGCTGGTAAGGTAATGGCATCGGTCTTCTGGGATGGAGAAGAGGTAATTATAGTGGATTACTTGCAAAAGGGGATAACTATCAGTGCATCGCACTATTGCACCCTCCTGTGCCATTTGAGAGAAGATATAAAGAAAAAAATATGAGGAAAATTGGTGCGCAGAGTTCTTTTGCATCAGGACATCACACTGGTGCACAAAGTCCTCGCAACACTGGAAACTCTGCATGACTGCGGGTCTGAATGGTTATGTCATTCACCATATCCTCCAGATTTTGGTCCATCAGACTTTTTCTTTTCCCAAACCTAAAAAAAAAAAGACCTCAAAGAATGATAATTTGATTGTGATGATGCATTGCTTGGTTGAGCGTGCCTGCAAGTGTATTAGTGTTCATGGGTATTATACTGAAAAATAAATTGGTATTATGAAATTTGTGTCATTCTTTATTTCTTAAGCAAGAAACTTTTTGACCCCCCCCCCCCAATATCACGGTTTGTGAGGAAGAAGAAGAACATACTGTAATTGAGTTTCCCACCACAGAAAACTGAAAGCATGGATTCAAAGAGTTCATCCACACATAAAGCATCCTATCTTGCAGCATGATAATGCCAGACCACATGCAAGCATTGCGACCTATGCAACAATCCAACGCCTTAGGTTCACTGTCATCGATCATCCTCCATACAGTCCCGACTTGGCTCCATCTGATTTTCATATGTTTCCAAAACTTAAAGTAAACCTTTGAGGACTTAACTTTGATTATGATGAGTTGGTGCTAGGAGGGGTGAGGTTGTGGCTCTGTCAGCAGAGTCAAAATTTTATAGTGACGGTATCAACAAACTCATTTGTCATTGGGAAAAATATTTTCATTGCCAAAATGACTGAAGAATAAAGATGTAGGATGCTAATAAAGTTTGGTTTATTTTAAAAACTTTAATAAGAGTTTTCGCATAAAAAATTCTGATGCCTTACTTTTCAGCAGGTCCGCATGTGATGTGGCTGCTTTCATACATGGACTTGCCTTTAATGGGTAGCTAGTGCTGATGACTGAGCTGGTGTAGATGTATGTGACAAGTTTTGACCTTGTATCTTCCACAGGATATGATCCAAAGAATAGAGAGTTGGGAACATCAAGGGCATAGCATCAGACATGGATATTGCATAGTAGTTGAGTGCTGAGTTAGTTAGTTAGTTAGTTAGTTGGTTGGTTGGTTGGTTGGTTGGTTGCATGTTCCATAGATCAGTCGCACGGTACGGAAGCCATTAAGATGCGGAATGTGTCAAGTGCACAAGAAATGCACATATGATACAAGATTTTTTAATGCCACAACATGCATATACTATAGCAATTGATTTATTTATTCCTATTCAAGAATTCATCTATGGCATAGAAGGAGTTGTCAAGAAGATACGATTTCAATTTATTTTTGAAGCTATTACTGCTGTCTGTCAGACATTTTATTTCATCTGGTAATTTGTCAAAAAAATTTATAGCAGCATATTTTACCCCTTTCTGTGCCAAAGAAAGGTTGTGTAAAGGATAGTGTAAGTCTTTCTTTTTTCTGGTATTATAATCATGAAAACTGGTCCTCATTGTTGAGAACAAATTTCATTAGTGAGTAAATGTACTGTGAGGCTGTTGTAAGAATTCCCAATCTTTTAAAAAGATGCCTACAAGACATGCGACTATGAACCCCACATATTATTCTAACCATTTTCTTTTGAGCAGTGAATACTTTTTGTCTGAGTGTTGAGTTACCCCAAAGTATTATTCCGTGTGACATCAGAGAGTGAAAGTATGCAGAGTATGCTAGCTTACTAATTTCTATTTCCTCAAAATTGGCAATTATTCTGATTGCAAAAGTTGCTGAACCTAGTCACTTTAGAAGATCCAAAATATGAATTTTCCATTTAAGATTCTCATCTATATGTACACCCAAAAACTTAGTATGCTCTACCCTGTCTACTGACTTATGTTCATGTGTTATATTTATTGAAGGGACTGTACTTTTTGCAGCAGAAAATGGGATGTACTGTGTTTTTTCAAAGTTTAGAGCAAGCCCATTTGCAGAAAACCAATTGATGACTTTTCCAAAGACCTTATTTGTATCAGTTTCAATTGGAGTTTCTTTTACTAGATTAATAATGATTGCTTGTATCATTAGCAAACAGTGTCAGTTCAGCTTCTTGTTTCAGATAAGAAGGGATGTTGTTCACATATATCAAGAACAGAAGGGTCCCATGATTGTACCCTGTAAACACCTAATGTAATTTCACCCCAATTAGATGAAGTGGCAAACTTATTTAAATCACTTGACCCATACAAAGAAACTTTTTGTTTCCTGTTCTGTAGGTATGACTTAACCACTCATACCTATACCATAGAATTGTAATTTCTGTAACATAATGTCATGGTTCACACAATCAAATGCTTTGGACAAGTCACAGAAAATTCCTATCAGTTACATTTTGCTTTTTTAAAGACTCTGTTAAGTGGACAATGAAATTGTATATTGCTGTCTCAGTAGAACAGCATTTTTGAAATTCAGACTGTGATTTACTAAGTATCCCATTGCTGTTGGGATGGCTAACCACTCTTGAGTACATTATTTTCTCAAAATTATTTGAAAATGCTGTAAGCAAGGATACTGGCCGATAATTATTGACATCTGTGATGTCCCCCTTTTTGTAGAGAGGCCTGACAATGGCATATTTTAACCTGTCTGCGAAAATAACTTGAGTTAGTGATGCATTACATACATGACTCAGAACATCACCTGTAATTGCTCCATATTGTTTTAATATCTTACTAGAGATGTCATCTATTCCAACAGAATATTGATTTTTCAATGATTTAATAATTTTACTTATTTCATTAGAGGTTGTTAGGTGACACTTATTGTGACTAAAATTTCTAAACTGACTCTTCCATGTACTTCCTGGCTTCTTCTTTTGAACTATTCTCACCAACTTTTTCTCCTACACTTAAGGAATGGTTGTTAAATACATTAGCTACTTGTGTACTGTTGGTTAGGATGGTCTCATTTCTTTAATAGTAATACTACTTACCCCAGTGGTTACTTTTCCTGTCTCCCTTCTAACAACATTCCATATTGGTTTGATTTTATAGCCAGAGTTGTTAATTTCTTCTCTAACACACATATTTCTTGATTTCCTTTTAACTTTTCTCAGTGTGTTACAATAATTTTTATAGTGTAAAACTACTTCTGGATCTTTACTAGTTCTTGCTGTCTCATACAGTTTTCTTTTTCTTTCTGAAGACACTTTACTACCTGTAGTAACCCAAGGTTTCATTGAAAGGTGTGTGGTGCTACTTTTAGTAATTTTCTTTGGGAAACAATGTTCAAAAAGAGATATAAATTTATCAAGAAATATGATGCATTTATCATTAGCATTTGGCTCATTATATACATCTCCCCAATTAACATTTCTTAAACTTTCTCTGAAGTGCTCTATAGATACCGGGTTGAGCAATCTCACACTTATACTTAATGGCTTCTGAACTGCACACCCTGTTAGGTTTTGTAAGTTAATCAGTTGTGCATCATAGTCTGACCACTGATTCTAAGTTATATGTTGTTAGTAATACGTCTAGTTTACTTTTCCTATCAGAATTACTTAGAAAGTTTACATTGAAGTTGCCACAGATTAATAACTTCTACTTTTTCTCTGACACACAGCATAATACGGAGTCAAACTTTTTTTATGAATTGCTCTCAGTCTCCTAATGGGGACCTGTACACTGTTGCTAATATCAGTACTACATTATCTAGCTGAAGATCACATGCACAAACCTCAAAGTGCTGTTCAACACAAAATTTGCTTACATCTGCAGTTTTGTATTTGTACCCTTGTTTTATGAAAATGGTAACTCCTTTATCCATCCTAGATCTACAAGTGTAAAGTGCTAAATTATACCCATTTATACTGACACTATCCATTCCCACAGTTACATGGTGTTCAGACAGAGTACGTCAGTCTCATTTTTATTTTTGAGATCATCTAAACACACTAATAGCTCATCTATGTTATTTTTTATTCCCCTCATATTTTGTTGAAGTAAGTTGATACTGTCCTTAGCTTTGCCCCTATTTACTGTACATGAAGTTTCTTTTATTCTATTTATCTTGATTTTTGTCTGTCTGGACTTTGGCTTTAACCTAAAAAACTTGTCTGCCTGGACCCATTAACCACTGGGATCACCCCTTGTGTGACTGTGGCCTCCCTTACAGTTTCTGTTAATAGAGAAGCTAACTTATTTTCCCCCTTCCTATTCAGGTTCAGGCCATGTGTAGTGTATCCCCACTTACCAATAGCATTAACTGGAACAACACTTACGTGAGATTTTGCTGGTGTCTGGAGCATCCTGTTCAGCTCAGTGTTAACATGCCTTACAGCAGTGTTTACCCAGGGCTGATTATGGCACTGAAATACATCCACAAACCCCACATTTGTGTGCCCAGTTTCTGCTCCTATTTTATCCAGGTCGCTCATAATACTGTATTTTGGATTCATAGCCAGGCTGTTTCCTGCTCCCCCAACTATAATTACCTGATCTTCCTTATCAAATTCCCTGCATAGCTGACCTAAGTTTTCTGTCACCTATCTAAGGCTAGCACTTGGTTTCACAAAACTTGTGACCTGGTACCCTGCACCTAATTTCTCCTGAAGCTGCTGGCCCACACCCCTCCTATGACTGCTGCCTATAAGCAAAATTATTCTTTTCCTATTCTGGTTTGACCCTGATCTGTCTTCTAGATAAGGCCCTTTCTCCACTTCAGATAGCAAGCAAAACTGATTTACTACTTGAATTTCTGGAGTCTTTCAAGTGTTTCCCTTTTTTGCCCTTTGCTTGCTACCTTTACCCAGTTCCCAGTCTCCTTTTCCTCCCTTAACCAACATATTTATCTAATTCAGCCTTAAGGGCACAATTTTTTGCCTCCTGTTCAGCTATTTTTCTGTCCTTTCTACATAACCTACACTGCCGTGGAAGAGCCTCATTTTCTACCCTCATTTCCTCCCCACTACATTCGCCCAAATGAAACCATAAGTTACAGTCTACACAGAATACCCCCCTCTTTCAAATTTCTATGACAACTACCACATTTGTCACACATGGTTAATTTGACTTTCAAGTGATAACTCTAGTCAAAAACGAAAATCTACACTCATGCAAAATTTATGCCTAAAAAATGTAAACAAAACTAGCGACTACCAGCCTTTAAGAAATACTTCGTTTTCTATTTAAATATGGTCAGGAAAGCGAAACCTTCAATAGATAGCCTAGAGAAGAAGTAAATACACTAGTCTAAAATGTAATATTAACTAAATTAGCTCTTATTTCAATATTAATCAGTTAACTTAGCGAGAGTTTCGTATATGCGCAACTTTGGAAGAGGTGGAAAAGACAGTAGGGTGTATGCTGATCAGATGTATTTGGACACCTCTATGTCATACAGAATTGACCACCACATGTCAAAAGATATAGACACACCAGTATAAAAGGAGATAGGGAGTATTGTATTGCCAGTAGCGAAGCAGTAATAGCAGAATTGTTTGATCAGGAGAGTTCAGTGACTTCAAGCACAGACTAGTCATTGGATGCCACCTGAGTAACAAATCCACCATAAAAATTTCAGCCATTCTAAGGGTGCCCAAGTCAACTGTTGCTGATGTGATTATGAAGTGGAAATGCAAAGAAACAATTACAGCTAACCAAGACCAAGGAGACCTTATCTACTGGTGGACAGGAACAATTAAGCATTGCAGAGGGCTGTTGTGAGCCCCAAAATGCAACCAGTAGTCCAGCTAGCACAGTGACGTTGTGTAGGGAGTTAAAAAGAAAGGGTTACAATGGTCGAGGAGCTCCTCATAAGTCGCTCATTTCTGTAGTCAACACTAAGCCACACTTGAGGTGGTGTAAAGAACAATGCCTCTGGTTAGAAGATATGGGGAACGAGTCATTTGGAGTGATGAGTAACGCTGTACTCTGTGGTATTCTGATGGAATTGTTTGGGTTTGGCAAATACCTGTAGAATGTTACCTGCCATCATGTGTCAGGCCAACAGTGAAGTATGGAGGAGTTGGTGTTATGGTATGGGGGGTATTTTTCATGGTTAGATGTGGTCCACTTATTGCACCTCAGAAAATCCCAAATTCGCGAGGATATGAAGACACTGACACAATGTGTACTGTGTACAGTAGAGGAACAGTTCAGAGATGATGAGTGTTTGTATCAGTCATGAAACGGCATCTGTAAGAGAATGGTTTGTGTACAGTAATGTTCCTGAAATGGACTGGCTTGTCTAGAGTCCCGACCTGAACCCAATAGAACACCTTTGGGATGAAATGTGCATGTGACTAGGGCCTCCCATCAGGTAGATTGGTCACCTGGTGCAAGTATGTTTAGTTGACAGCACGTTGGTGACTTGCATGTTGATGAGAATGAAATTATGATGAAGATAACACAACACCCAGTCAATGAGCCGAGAAAACTTTGACCCAGCCAAGAATCGAACTCAGACCCCTTGCATGGCATTTTGCCATTCAGACCACTCAGCTATGGAGGCAGACACCTTTTGGATGAGTTAGAATATCAACTTTGCTACAGACACGAGAATCCAATTTCACTACTTTCTCTGGTCTCACTGCTTGAGAAAGAATGGGCTGTCATTTCTCCACAGACATTCAGACACCTCAGAGAGAGAGAGTGTGTGAGTGAGTGTGCAGAGTGGCTGGGGCAGGCAGGCAGATGCGCACCTGCACATGCAAAACACCTTTGATCGAGATGACACCTACATGTGCAAACACATTCTCGTCTGTGCTCGAAAAACAAAACTAACAATCAGTGGCTGTGAATCTGAAACCTGTTGGACCTTCAATGAAATCAAAATTTTGACCGAAGGTGGCATATTATTTAATTATTACTAACCTCAAACACAATACAGCCCCCTTAATATCTACCACCAGTGACAAAGATCTTAAAAATTAAGCACTTGAGTTTTTCCGTGACAGCAAAACTAATATTGATAAGAACTTAATTTAAACTGCAAATATAACAATATATGATATAGAAGTCTTAGCAGAGCTGATATCAAGTTATCCAGATGTACTTACAGACATCTTAATTTATCACTAGCTCTGCAGTGAGATTCTTGCATGCTCCAAAATCATCCCATCACCTTGTCCACTCTCTTATCTGATGCAAGAGCTGTTTACTTTCTCTGACAGCCATCAAAAGTATTAAAAGTGCAACTGCAGCCCGATTTTATTCCATTGCAATCTCTTCCCTCACTCGCAGAACTATGACTGAAAAATCCCCACGTAAAGTGATCTCTTGGCTCCAGCAGACTTTCTCACCCTCTTGTGTATAAATGCTTCCAACATAAGCCCTTGCAAGACTCTCAGACACATACAGAAAGTACTCACAAGTAACTGTCAGTGAAAATTCACCCTAGTATAAACAATTCTGTGGGTGTTATTTGAGAGTAAAAATCTCTTATGTGTATCTCAGTCCTTAAGTCAGAAACCTGAAGTGAGAGCAGTGAGGGAGGTTGTGGTTGTATATGGAAGTAGAGCAGCATGGAACTTGTTGATTGATAATATCTAAAGACATATTTTATGTTAAATATTAGTTAAAAATGAAAATGTTGACTAGAACTTTGCTTTTACTTTTACAGCCTTAACCAAGATTTCTCTTCAGACACACAAAGTCTTCCAGTAGAAGGAGAAGCTGTAACTGCCTGTTTTACACATAGTGAAAATAAGATTATTGTTGGTTGTTATGATGGATCTATAAATGTAAGTACCATGTTGCAGAGAATACTTCTTTGTTCTGTTTGCTGTAAATAAACTATCCGACTACTTTATAGTATGAAGAACTCCTCAGATAAGCTATCACCTGTCACTGAAGAGCCTCATTTGTTCATTTCATAACCTCACATTGTATTAAAGTGTTCCTGATTTTCTTAATTCCTCAGCCTTCCATTATCTGCTTTTATTGTTTTTGTCAGGGGCCAGTAATTCCAAAAGGGCATCTGAATTCTCCATTTTGTTCCCTGCGGTCTTGGTTGATAGCATTGTGACATCATGCACATGACCTGGAATTTATAAAAAATTGGTGCAGCTCTCACAACTAAATAATAAAGATACATTTGCAGGATCACCATACATTTCAGAAAGTTAACAAATCACTTCAGAAAGTTAACAAATACGCAGTCTCTGGCGTGATCTCTGTGCATCAAGTGCCTCCACCAGGCACTATTGAGTATATACCTATTGTCACTAATGTAACTCTTATTTTTCATTCTAATACTGATTACATTTTGCATTTTAAATGATTGATTATCTATACAGATATGGCCCAGTATTGTTGTGTGTTCAAACTAGCTTCATAAGAATTTTCTTAGCTACCACAATGTTTTTCAGATTTCTATATTTGATATTGTGTAGGTACTCAACATGGTGTCCTGATTCTGTATCAACAGATTTCAATGAGGCTTGTAAGGAATGCTGTAAATGTCTTTCTCTAGAGGCCATAACTATTCATAACAGGGTACTACATCTGGTGCATCTCAGATCGGCCGAGGATTCAACCAACATTACTTATGTTGCTCCATAGAATGGAAGGAGCACCATATACTAAATTACCTCCATTACATCATGATGATGTCAGCTGGCTAAGCAGGGGGTTAAGACAGAGAACCAAAATGTATGTTCATTTCCTAGTGCTGTGAAATGTAAAAACAAAATTTCAAATGGCAGTTATCAGAAGAAGAACAATTGTAACAAAGGGACAAGAACACAACCTGTAGATCAACATTTATGAAATCTTCCACTGAAGATACCTTGCAAAGAATATAGGCGAAACATGTATGCCAGAAAAAATGCGTTTTATTCAGTTGTGATTCAACGGTCCCAAAGTAACAATTATCAACATACTGTAGTATTATATGCTACAGGAGTATGAAAGCTGAAGAGTAAATAAAGTTTTGTTTTTCATGGTTGGTGATAATACTTATACTGAAGGCAGCAGTACACTTTTTATAAGCAAGAGTCTGAATACCTCCCTTTTTTAGACTATGCTGTTGGAATTTGTTAAAGATCACTGTAACACCTTCTCATTAACTGAACAAGTTTATCACAAATTGTACATCTCTTTCTTTAAACTTTTGTAAGTCCTTCAGTCAGTCTAACCTAGAACAACTGTCAGACAAGCATTTTTTCAGAGTAACTCACATGAGTGTCATGTAAGCTACTTCCTGCGTTGAGAAGCTGTGCTGGGAATCCTGTGAATGAACTGCGGCTGTTGATGGTCTATCATGTGGTATTTATGTTTCATATTTCTCCGAACATTTATAAAGATGTTTTAAGCTATGACATAACCTCTACCTGTAAACTGCTCATATAGCACTACAGATAACTTCATATGTCATTAACATGACTGTGCATTTGATCCTGTGTAGCTGGAGGTGTCAGTTGTCACAAGAAAGGCTTACCTTTTCCTCTAAATACTTCAAATGGTTGTTCCACTTTATATTTACTCAGAATGGTGATTCTGCAATATTAGAATAATGTGTAGACACATGTGATTCATCATATGCTGCTCTCTTCAAACCAAACATTGCAGGAGGGATTTGTCCAATGATGTACATTACTTTGTAATTGCTTATGTTTATTGAGAGCTTCTAGGTGCTGTGCAAACTGCTGATTTCTGAAAATGGTTGTGGATATCACAACAGTTCTCACCAGAGATGACATCTTTATAAAGGACAGCCCTGACTTCAATTGAAGCCTAATTTTACATTTGCTTTGGATGAGAATACTCCATCTAGATAGTTATTTTGAGTTCCTGTGCCTGTAAGGTTTGTGGAAATACACTATATGATCAAAAGTATCCAGACACCTGGCTGAAAATGACTTACAAGTTCATGGTGCCCTCCATCAGTAATGCTGGAATTCAATATGCTGTTGGCCCACCCTTAGCCTTGGTGACAGCATACATTCAGTCAGGTGCTGGAAGGTTTCTTGGGGAATTGCAGCCCATTCTTCAGGGATTGCAGCACTGAGAAGAGGTATCGATCTCAGTCGGTGAGGCGTGGCATGAAGTCAGCATTCCAAAACATCACAAAGATGTTCTATAGGATTCAGATCAGGACTCTGTGAGGCCAGTGCATTACTAGGATGTTATTGTCATGTAACCACTCCACCACAGGCCGTGCAGTAAGAACAGGCACTTCATCATGTTGAAAGATGTAATCGTGATCCCTGAATTGCTCTTCAATGGTGGAAAGCAAGAAGGTGTTTAAGACATCTATGTAGGCCTGTGCTATGATAGTGCCATGCAAAACAACAATAGGTGCTATCCCCCTCCATGAAAAACATGACCACACCATGACACCACCGCCTCCAAATTTTACTGTTGGCACTACACACACTGGCAGATGATGTTCACCAGGTATTCGCCATTCCCACACCCTGCCATCGGATCGCCGCACTGTGCACCATGATTTGTCACTCCCCACAATGTTTTTCCACTGTTCAATTGTCCAATGTTTACGCTTCTTACACCAAGTGAGGCATCATTTGGCATTTACCAATGTGATGTGTGGCTTATGAGCAGCCGCTCAACCATGAAATTCAAGTTTTCTCATCTCCTACCTAACTTTCATAGAACTTGCAGAGGATCCTGATGCAGTTTGGAATTCCTGTGTGATGGTCTGGATAGATGTCTGCCCATTACACATTTCGACCCTCTTCAACTGTCGGCAGTCTCTGTCAATCAACAGACGAGGTCTGCCTTTCCACTTCACTACCACATCAGAAACAGTGTACCTAGGGATGTTTACGAGTGTGGAAATCTTGCATACATGCGTATGACGCAAGTGATACTCAAATCACCTGAACACATTCGAAGTCCGTGAGTTCTGCAGTGTGCCCCATTCTGCTCTGTCATGATGTCTAATGAAATGTGTATACAAGGTATAATAAAAGTACTCTCGGCCAACCACATGAGAGTGATTTGCAGTGTTTGCTAATAAACTCACTGCTAGATCTCCAAAATAAACACATGCTGTGCAGAAAATAGATGTAATGCTGTCTTCATGATTTTGTCATAAGGAACATTCATAACTGGTTTTTATCAAGACAAAATCCTGCTTGTGTTTGCAAGAAAGTCTCAGTGGCTAAATAAGAACACACTACATTATATGTTGTTGGCTCAGTCTCTGGAAATACTGGCTGAGATTTAAGAGCCTATCACAGCTGTCCAGCTCTGGGCATCCTTCTCACTGATGGTTGAAAGTGCCCATCATGACTCTTAGAAAATGAGTAGGTTTTGCAGGCCTTGTATTATTCTGTGTGCTACTTGTAAATTAATATGCAGCTCAGAACTGTACTGAAATTACACAGCCCTGACATTACAGTCAGTTCACATCTCCCTGCAGAACAATACATGTTTAGATTATCTGATGAAGACCTCTCAAAAAACAACTGTCCTGATGGTAATAATATAAGCACCCAGACACAAATACTTCCTCTAATGGCAATAAGAGACTGGGCTGGAGAGCAGTAATGTAGAGCAATACTTTAGATGAAGTAGAAATATATGACCCATTAGGAAAAAAATGTAATGCACAAGTTTCATATTAGTCTACAGCAATTTTACCATATGCAACCAAAAATAGCAATTGTTATTTGTATGTAACTGACACGCAGTTCTTGAGGATACTGGTGATTCATCATATCAAGAATACTTGTGAAATTTTTTAATATTTGTGGGGTATTCATCCAGCAGATGTGATATTTCGGCAAGCCAACTTCTGACTTCTTACCACCTTCAGGCTTTTCTTATGACTGACTGTTTTTTGCTGGGCCCCACCTTTATACCTCCAATCCCTATGCCTGCAGCCTCCTGTCTACTGGCTCTGGGCTCGGACCTGGTGTGGTGGTGTGGGAAGTGCAACACTGGAGATCCGTCCAGTGTTCTCAGATGTGCTGTGTCCAGTTCTGGATGCAGGTCTCTGCCGATATGGTGACAATGCATGTTGTCTTCTTTAACTGCCATGATGGGAGCGGATTTCCATGCAGATTGCTGCTGTGCTTTGACTATGCTCAAAGCCTTCCTTAATTGAAAGCTGCTGTATTTATTTATTAGTTCATTGTGTAGTCACATCTCTACAGCCACTTTTAGAATACAATTCCAAAAAGTGTTGTACTGTTGCAACAACTTGGTGCCTTCTTAATGTGAGGTGTGCTCTGGGAGATGCAGTGCTCTGCCGCTGCAGACTTTGTCAGCTGTTTGTTGCCTGTGTGGCATTTATACTCAGTGCATCTGTCCTGTACCATCCAGATGGTCTGGTCTACATACAATTTCCCACACTTGCAAGGGATGCAGTAGACTTGCAATTTCTGGAATTCTAAATCATCCTTCACTGATCCCAGCAAGGCTTCATCTTGGCAAGTGGACTGAACACACACTTGACATTATGTTTCTGGAATATTCTTTCAATGTTTGATGATGTTTTCACAATGTATGGGATAAATGCCATCACAAGACTTTTCTCTTTGTCCTCAGCAGGTTGTGGTCTCAACTTCTTTGACCTTAAGGCCTGTTTTATCTGGCAGTTGCTGTAACCATTCATTCAGAATGTGCCCTGAAGATGCTGCAATTTGGCCACTAGACTGCCATGGTCCAAGATTATACATGCTCTAGTGTGTTTAGGACACCTTCTCATTTTGAAGGAGCATGACAGCTAGAGGGATGCAAGTACAAATCTGTTGCATGATTTTATAGAAGATGTGTCCTAGTGTGTCATTTGGTCTTTGCTTGATAGTACATCCAGAAATGGAAGGTCATTATTTTCTTTTATGTCCATTGTGAGTTTCATGTTTGTGCAGCAAATTCAGGTGTTGCATGAAGCATTGTAGGTGATGTCATCCATGTGGACAGATTATGAACATATCATCTACATAACAAAAAAAGCGCAAGGGCTTGTAGACTGCTGATTCTATGGCTTGTTCTTAAAATGCCTCCTATGTATTGGCCATCACTCATGATAGTGGGAAACTCACCAGTACTCCATCCATTTGTTTGTAGAAAGTAAATTGACATAAGCATGAATTCAAACAGTTTCATTAGTTCCAGCCCTAACTCTTCTTGTATAAGGCTTAGGGAGACTCTTAGAGGCACTCTCGTAAAGAGAGATACCATGTTGAAGCTCACCATGAGGTCTTCTTGGCCAAGTTGGAAGTTCTGGAGCTGCTGCCATATAAAGGCAGCACCAAACAAAAATAAGTTATCAGGAATGCCTGAAGATGGCAAGATGTCATCTTGCTGAAATATCACACCTTCTGGATGACGACACCCTGCTGAGTACCTGAGAAATATTGCAAATTTTCTTATGGTGGGAAAACCTAAAATCACACAATACTTGTATTAACACAATTCACATTGTCCGTCGCACTTCACATAGTGTAGGCCGGGAACTGTCTGCTAGGCATGCCTGATGTAAAACTGACTGGGCACAGCCCGTGCTGCCTGAGTTGTTGTTGTTCGTCCGGCAGAGGGCACGGCCGCATTCTCGTGTGCCCTCCCGCGATCTTTCTTGTGGCTACTGCACTCCTCCTCCTACGGGGAGTGAAGCCACTGTGATCCACTGCGTCGGAAGGTGGAGCGTCATGCAGTAGCGATTACCTCCACGTCCATTGGAATGCTGGAGTCGGAGGGGGGGGGGGGGGGGGGGGGATCTGCCAACCTTCGAGCCGGAACCTTTGAATATGGTTGGAAGGCCCCCGTCGTCCCACCACCAGAGCCCGGGACATAACGAGCGACAAGCTGTCGAACTCCGGATTCCGTTCCACCTCGGGAGAGGCAAGACTCAGTGGCGGGGACGATGGGGAAGGCACGACCACAGATGAACCAGCCTCCTGAGAAACCGGGCCTGGAAGGGCGGACGGCTCTCATCGGGGCATCTCTAACGATGGCGATGCCGGTGCTGGAGCTACTGGAGGCCGCCAAGGCTGAGAACCATCGCAGTGTGGCGGAGTCACAGGTGGCAGGGGCAGTAGCGTCCCCTGAGAAAACAACACGGGTGCTGGCAATGGGGAAGCGCGCGCCTGAGGGGTCGGAGGGTGGGTGCCCAAACATGGACATAGCTGATTTTGGTCACGACGTACCTCCCAGTCCCCCGCCTGCAAGGTATAGAGCCGGCGGCCATTGCGGCACAGGACCACCACTGGTATCCAACGTGGATTGCGACCAAACCCACGTGCCCAGACCAACATACCCAGTGGAAAGTCGGATACCCCATTTTGCGAAGACTGGCGAGGACCAGGCCGGAGGAGGTGCAGCAGAGTCCTAGGTTGGCACCCGTGGAGGAGCTCTGCAGGGCTGCTATCTCCTATCGGTGTGGTCCTGTATGCTGTCAGGAAAAATGTCAACGCCTCCTCCACAGGAAATTCGTGCACATACTTTTTCATCTGCGTCTTAAATGTGTGCACCATGTGCTTGGATTCCCCATTTGATAGTGGATGAAAGGGGGGATAGCAAACGTGCCGAATACCAAAGCGCCTACAAAAACCCTGGAAGGTCTGCGAAATAAACTGAGGTCCATTGTCCGATACCAGGGTGACTGGCAGACCTTCGACAGAAAAGATTTTTGTGAGTGCCTGGATTGCAACTTCTAAAGTAGTTGAGGAGCAGCGAACCACATATGGGAATTGGGAATAAGCATCAATGACAATGAGCTAAAAGCCATTGAGAAATGGGCCCACAAAATCTATGTGAACACGTTCCCATGCCTGGGTTGCAGGCGGCCATGAAGAGAACGCTGACCTGGGAGACGCCTGTTGGCTGGCACACTGGGAACAGAAGGAGAACTCCTTCCAAGACTGAGAGGCAGTCTCGTAGAACAAAATAAGTACGAAGAGGGTCCGAGGCCTGGCCTGGAGGTCGGGACGACCACCCCCCTGAACAAGGCGAACTACTTGCCGGAGAACCGGGTCAGCTGTCGTTTCCCTGGCGACTGTAGAACTAGGGATCGGGAAGCCATCAACCGCTTGGCGGGACGCCACATCCAAATGAAAACACATAATCTCCTCCCAATCGAACTTAGGATCCAGACCCACCAGAAGATGGGAAAGAGCGTCGGCGTTGGCATGCTGTCTGGTAGGGCAAAAATGAATGTCATAATGGTACTTAGAGAGAAACAGGGCCCAGCGCTGCAGTCTGTGGGCCACCCTATCTGGAATCTGAGAGGCAGGGCCAAATAACGATATTAATGGCTTATGGTCAGTGATTAACTGAAACTTCATGCCATACAAGAAAGGGTGAAACTTGGTAACAGCATAGACAATGGCCAAAGCCTCTTTTTCCACCTGGGATTAATGGGCCTGCGCGGGACTAAGAGTTTTAGACGCATGGCCCAGGACCGCCCCCACCCCATACTGCGAAGCATCTGTAGCCAGGACCCACTGCTTATTGGAGTCAAAAGTAACCAAACAAGGTGCTGATGTGAGGAGGCACTTCAATGAGGTGAACACGCGCTCGCATGCAGGCGACCAATCGAAAGGAACACCCTTGCGCAGAAGGCTGTACATGGGGTGGGCTATGGTGGAAGCCCAGGGAATGAACCGGTGGTAATAGGCAATCTTGCTTAAAAATGCTTGTAACTCCTTCAGTGAAGCGGGCTGCGGAAGGGCGACAATACCTTGGACCAAACTTCCTAGTGGCTGGACGCTGTGCCAAGAGATGGTGTAGCACACATACTCAATGGACGAATGGAAGAAGTTCGACTTATGCAGGTTGCAACGCAGGCCCACGGACCTGAATTTGAGAAAGAGGGTTCGAAGGTTGTGCAAGTGTTCCTTCGTGCTGCGGCCTGTGACAATTATACCATCCAGGTAATTAATACAATGAGGGATTGTCGACGTGATGTGCTCAAGATAACGCTGAAATACCGCCGCGCCACTGGACATTCCAAAGGCCAAACGGGGTGTTGACAACCGCCAGCCATTTGGAGTCCTCATCAAGTGGTATCTGATGATAAGCCTCTGAAAGATCAATTTTCGAAAAATGTTGGCCTCCCGCCATGTCAGAGAACAATTCATCAGAACAAGGCAAGGGATAGGTGTCCACCACCAATTGGGAATTAATGGTGGCCTTGAAATCGCCACAAAGACGTAATTTTCCCGAGGGTTTCCTGACAATAATGAGGGGCGAAGCCCACTCACTAGAAGAAATGGGAAGAACGACCCCGAGGACTCTCAGCCAGTCTAGCTCTGCTTTTACCTGAGGGTGGAGAGCCAAGGGGATCTGCCTCGCACGTAGAAAATGCGGGCGAGCCAACGCCTTCAATGTTAAGTGAGCTTCAAAGTCTGAAACACGCCCCAGGCCCTCCTCAAAGATATCCTTAAAGTCAGAGGTCAAAGATTCCAATGATTGATAGGGAACATCTTCGGAGACCAACTGTATGGTGTCTGCGATAGAAAAACCGAAAGCTTGAAAGGCATCCAATCCAAAAAGGTTAGCCGAGCTCGCATCACTGACAACAATAAAAGTAAGAGGCCGAGTGACTGATTTGTAAGTAATGTCAGTAGTGAATTGACCCAGTAGGGGAATGAACTGTTTACCATAACCGCAGAGACGCCGGTAAACTGGCGCCAACAGGGGCGACCCAAAGTCGGAATAAGTTTGTGCATTCAACAAGGAAACTGCCGGGCCCGTATCTACTTGCGGTAGTAATCAGCGCAACCGGATCAACACCTCGATAAAGAGTTTGTGTGCCGATGCGTCGCGAGCCTGGCCCAATGAAACTTCCTGAATGTCAACGTCCATGTCCTCTGTACCTGCTTCCTTCGATTCTTTTGAGGCTGAGCGGCAAACTTCAGCAATGTGTCCTTTTTTATTACATTTGCGACAAACAGCTCAATGCTGGGGGCACTCTGACCGATCGTGATGTATATAGCATGATGCACAGGACGGTAACAGGGGCCGGTGGCCAGAACTCTGTCTACGCGCCGTGCGGGAGCGGCCGTAATGGCCAGATTGTACCGCTCGCACGTCGTCCACCCTGGATGCATTGGATGCGGTCGCGCTGCCCTAAACCGCCGCGACGTCGCACCATGCTTCCAACTGTTGACCTGCGGTGTGAGAGACTTCATACGATTGAGCAATGGACAGGACTTCCTCAAGGGAAGGGTCTTCCAACTGCAGGGCCCGTTGCCGGACCTCCCTATCAGGGACCGAACGAACAATGATGTCACGCACCATAACGTGGGCATACGACTCTCGCGTGACAAAATGACACTTGCGACTAAGACTGTGCAGGGTAGCTGCCCATGCCCGGTAAGACTGATGGGGCTGTGTCTTGCATTGATAGAACTCGACCCTAGCTGCCACAACATGCGTGCGATGGCGATAATATGAAGACAGTAATGAATACAATGCGTCAAAAGACAAGGACAAGGGTTCCTGCAACGGCGCTAGCTGCCGCAAAACTTGATACAGCGAGGGAGATATCCAAGACAAGAAAAGGGCACATCATACCTCCGCATTGGCAACATGAAATGCCTGGAAATGCTGCCGAAGGCGATGTTCATATGCGTCCCAATCCTCCACCATCTTGTCATATGGGGGAAAGGGAGAAGGGAACAGTGCTGGAGCAGACGGCGTGGACAGCAATGACGGAAGCGCTTGTTTTAATGTTGCCATGAGCTCCATCTGCTGCTCAACCAAAACCTGCACTAAATCCTCCATGCCTGGATAATCTGTGAAACCGGAACAATGACGTAACATGCGAAAGAACGACCCTACTCGTTGCCAATTGTGTATTAACACGATTCACGTTGGCCATCACACTTCACATAGTGTAGACCGGGAACTGTCTGCTAGGCATGCCCGATGTAAAACTGACTGGGCACGGCCCGTGCTGCATGAGTTGTTGTTGTTCTGCCGGCAGAGGGCACGGCTGAATTCTCACGTGCCCTCTGTTGGATGGGACTTTACTTGCAGCAACTACTGTCAGTGACGCGCCGTGCCAATGTGCACCTCCCGTGATCTTTCTGGTGGCTATGGAGTATTCATGAAACCTTACAGAATGTGCACATTAATTATGTATACCATGTTGTGGGGATCAGACAACATGTGAAATCAGTTACAGGCATTTCCTAGCAATGATTGGGTGGTTATAGAACTTCAAATGGCTGTAAAGGATAGATCATAGTAAAAATGTGCCTTAAAATATGCAGATAAGCTAAATACACTACTTTCAATATTAGTAAGAACTGTATTGTCAGTAGCAACCTACTCTTCTTTCAGGAGATACTTAAGCAAGACAAACTACTCTTAATAGTAGCAAAGCAGTTGTGTTATGACTGGCGAAATGTGCTTTGACATATCATGTACCATTACACTGAGTGTTAAAGGATAAATTTTCTGTAATTATGTTCATTGGGCTCTGAGAATTTGGTGGCTCCCTGCCATTGCCACTTTTATGTACATAATTACGATGTTTTGCTTATTGTATTATAAATTAAATTGTTACCCACTGGCTCATGAGCTGCATATGAAATGTCTGGTGCTGTGGTCCTCACCGTTTCTTCTGACAAGTGTCAGGCATTTAAATTCATATTTCCAGAAACAATTGAATGCACACAACATCCAGAAATCAGTTTCTTTCAAGCTTAAAAACCATATTATCACATTACCTACAGCTCAGCATTGTAGAGTTCAAAATAAGCAGCAGGATCAGCTGATTTTCATCCAACTGTATACTGTCAAGTTGTGTTCTTACATGAAGCTAACCAGCTACATATTCTACAATAATTCTTCCCTGATTACTTTCACACTTCCAGGGAGTTTCCCTATACCTTCCAGATGCAAACTTTTTAGTTTATTACACTGAGCGCTTTTTGATGAGGGACAGTCCATGAAAATGAGACAAGTGGAAAAAAGTAAGAAAACTGTTTATTGTGTGAAATGAATAAGGTGGATGCAGAATGACTTCCCAACCCAACTCATGTGTAGTGTTTTTTGTCAGCATAGCAGAATGTGGGCGGGCATTATCGTGGAGTAGCATCACTTCATGCAGTCTTCCTACTCATTGTTTTTGGACTGTGCCTGCAAGACATCTCAGTGGTTGACAATAAATGTCAGCAGTGATGGTTACCGTATTTACTCGAATCTAAGCCGCACTTTTTTTCCGGTTTTTGTAATCCAAAAAACCGCCTGCGGCTTAGAATTGAGTGCAAAGCAAGCGGAAGTTCTGAAAAATGTTGACAGGTGCCGCCACAACTAACTTCTGCCGTCGAATATATGTAGCGCTACACAGGCATCCTTTGTACGCACAAAGATAAATACTGGCGCCAAAACCTCTGCGTCAGTAAATAAAATTTAAAAAAAAATTGGAAGACGAGTTTTTTTTCTCTGCCCGAGTTTCGACCACTCCTTTTTCATACATTATCCAACAAAGTAAATACAAATTCCGTATTGTTCATCTTCGAATTTCAATGTACTACGAAAATCTGATTTTTGTCAATATGGCCAACTCTACGTTCTGAATTTTTTCCTACCTGTGAGAAGAGATGGTTGCTAATAGGAACCTGATGAAATGTGAATCACATGCAGTATTCTCTTCACCATAAGAATAATATGAATATAAACATTTTGTCATGTATTCTTTCATGTTTGCTTCTATCTCATTTAAATCCTGTCTGCCAAATAAACTACGAAACTAGAGTGAGACAACAGCAAACGCGGAAGAATATACGTATCGTGTCATGTTTATATTCGTATTACTCTTATGCCTAATAGTGATACAGTCAGAAATGAAGCACGGCAACTGACTAGATTTTTAAATCTAAGATGACTAATTTCTGTGCAGAATTTGATGTACTAAAGAAGCGGCCGCAAAGAGTTTCAAACGGAGAAAAATTTTCGCCAAACTCTCGTTCAGAACATGAGTCTATGTGATTGCCGTAAGCTTAGTGACAACAGTGCATCCTAATTTAAGTTATACAATATAGCACTGAAGATGGTCACTCAGTGACAGAAAATCGATTTTGCGATAGTAAAAAATATACGACCAATGCTGTCTCTTTTTTCAAAAATACCTGTTATCTGGTCGTAGTGCACAAGACAACATGGAGTCGCCAATCAAGAACATGTTCTATCATACGCAGTCTATTAATTGGTTCTTGTTGATCATTATCAAAGAAAGCAGCAGTGTAACTAACAAAAAATAGCAGTCTCTTGCCATTGTTTCGCTAATGAGACGATTCCTCTCTTTTTTTAATTGTAGGCGGCGGTAGCATGCACAAAAGCAAGCCATGCCGCGAGCAGCGACAGGCCGTAAACACGCACTATCGAATGCGTCAAACAATGCATGACACAGTATAGTAATGCATTTTCAGCTTAGAGTGACTGACATAAACACCTATAACATAGAAAACGGCACTTATCAGATCAAAGCAAAATAAGCAATCGATTCAAACCAGACGAAGCACGTGAAAAAGGAAAGGTATCCGTATAAATACGGACGGAGCGCCTGACGCATAGCAATGGCTACCTGCTAAAGCTTAACTGCTAAGCTTTCGACTCGAACCAAACTACTGTAGCTGTATAGTCATTCATTCGACCTAAATTGTGTCTCATATTACAATGGACCAACTTTGTTTCGATTTGGAGGTGCGGCCTAAAACTTTTCTCTCCCCTTGAATTTTGAGTCTCAAATTTCAGGTGCGGCTTAGATTTGGGAATTTTTTTTTCCCCTTTATTTCGAGTCTCATTTTTCAGGTGCGGCTTAGATTCAAGTGCGGCTTAGATTCGAGTAAATACGGTACACCTTGCAGAAGCAATTTGTAATACTCCACATGATTGCTGTTCCAACAGATGCATAACATTATGTGCACAGATTTTGTATGGTGAGTTGCTGCTTTGTTTGGGCTGAACCATTCCTTCCTTTTCCTTATATTAGCATAAAGACACCATTTCCCATCATTAATAGCAATAAAGGATAGGAATGGTCAGTGTATTTCATGAGCCAAATGCTGACGAGCACAAATGACTACCTGCTGGTTTTTTTTATTTTGGCTTAGAGCATGCAGTACTCATACACTCAATTTCGTAACCTTCCTCACTGCATGCAAATATTACATAATGGTGGAATGTTCACAGTTCATCAAGTCTGCCAGTTATTGAGTACAAAGACATAGATCACTGTGGATTAATGCATTTAAATTATCTTCATCAAACCCTGAAGCTCTTCCTGAATGTGGTGAGTCACTAATTTCAAAACGATCCTCCTTAAAACAAGAAATCCATTCTCTTGCCATCATCTGTCCAGTCACATTATCCTCACACATGGCACAAATGTTTCTGGCTGCGTCCCCTGCTGTCGCCCCCAGATTGAACTCAAACAGAAGAGTATGTTGGAAATGTTTTGATTTCTCCTCTTGCCATTCCATTTTCTAGCATCCACAGCTGCACTCACTATCTCCAAATGTCAAAATGACAATATGTAAACTCAAATATCAACAATGAACTACAGTGAAAAATGACAATCAATAAATAAATCCATGGCAGCTGGAATAACAACATGCAAAACAGAAACACTGCGAACTTATGCACCAGCCTAATACATTTATCCCTCTGTGAGACAACATGGTCAGTGCCTTCATGCAAAAATGTTTGCAGTTGCCTGTGCAATCAAAATTGTACCCAGGCGTACACCTCGTTGTCCGAGGCAAATTAATGGCCATGAATTTCCTTCAGGGCTTCAAAAATATGGATATCACATAGGGAGAAATCTGGATTGTAAGGAGGATGTGTAAGAGCTTCCCAGCAAAACTTCTGCTGTGTAGTCAAAACAACCTTGGCAACATTTGGGTCATAATAAACAGTTAAATAACTTTTTTTCCATCTGTATCATTTTCATTTTACTGCTGCTTATATTTGATGCTCCTGTTGGCTGTGAATGATGTGTTTGCAGCATTTCCTGATAGTCCTATGTTGTTCTCCCTTCACAGTGCAGAATATACATTCTGTGTAATGATTTTTTCCTTATGTCCTGTGTGGTTCATGGATATTGATCTCTTCAGTAAAATAGACATTTTTCACTGTTAGTGTGCTAGAGTGTCCAAAAGCTATTTACTAAGCACAGAAATTAACCTTAATTAATTATGCCACATAGGAAATCTATATACATTGTAAATAATACATGAATCCCTGAAAAATGTGGTGGAATTTTTCTTTTTGCTTAAAAGAGCAGCTGTAATTTCCTTGTAATATGTACTGCTGGGGCATGCAGTTTATCTATTTTGTATTTTGATACAGAGCCAGGTGGCACAGTAATATATACAGGACTTGCATTTGGAAGTACTGGGATTCAGTTATGCATCTGCCCATCCAGATATGGTTTTTCCATAGTTTCATTAAATCACTAATTTCCATCCCGTAGCCATCTCTAATTACCTTGCTGATGGGATATTACACCTAAATCATCTTTTTTATATATCAGCATTACATACTGAATATACCCATCATAATCAGCAAAGGAAGTATGCCAATACTCATGATGAAATCAGCTTTTCACAGAAACATGTGATTATGTGTGTCCACTGCTTTACTGAAATTTGGAAGTGTTGCACATGTAATTGTGACTATTACTTGATTCTGAATTTTCATTGACTGGTGATGGGTACTCTCAGAAATTATAATATATTGTAAACTATCAGGTATTATTACTAGACTTGAACAGAAGTACCAAAGAGTGGCCACTGACAGAAGCTGAACAAATGCATAATTTAGATTTATTGTAATACTGGTTATCATGGTGCAAAGGTCATAATGTATCTACCTGATGTCTCGAGAGGAATTGCTCTACCTTATTGTCTATGTCACTTCTTCTCCTTTCCTGTCAATGAAAGCACTTTTCTGTGCACATCTTGGATGCCTGGCCAACAGAAATGATTTTGGGGGGCTACAGAAGAATTCTTACTTTATGATTTAATGACCACATACAATCTGGATCACTATTTCTCTTATTATTGATTACCAGTTTCAAACTGCCCAGCAGATCATCTTCAAATCTGGCACCCCAAGGTGCAATTTGTCAACAGTGGTATGAATCCTTTAATTTATTACAGATACAGGTTAAACACAATGGGACAGTAGATGTGTTGTCATTTCCTCTTAGTTACATGAAAGTCTCTCCTCCCAGATGATTGTTCATCTCTTTAAGTTCTTACAGTACAAATAGGTCAAGGATTATTATGAGCAAGTGTTTCTGCTGGAATGACAAGCTGCTGCTGAATAACTTCATTTCTCCACATCATCATTTTCAGCCTGTCAAGAATGTTTTTAGAGGCATTGTGGATTTGAGTACTCTTTCTCTATGTAAGGTATTTTCCAGCTGCAACACAAACTGGCAGTATGTGTTGTAGATCATCCTGAGCAAAATTCTTGTAATGTTGGTTAGTAATAACCAGCAAGACATTAGGATTTTTTGTATGAGAAAAACTGTTCTAAGACATGTTCTCCAATAGAACAGCACAAAATGGAAATGTGCAAGACATTTATATTTGCACCCTGTTCAGATAAAGACAAGCAAATGATGATTCATGCAATTACTTCCTTTTTTACATACTTTTAGTATTTCTTAAGGTGATAACTCCATTGCAAACTACTTGCAGGTAGTGAGGGTTCTTTTTATGAGGTAGTCTAGTATCACAGCAACTGACTATCATCTTCGTGTTTGTCTTTTTATTATGTGAGTGTTAAGTACAACCTTCAGTTTTCACATGATTTGGTATAACAACTTTGATCTGTAGTACTCTGAGTGGTTTTTTTCCCTTGTCTTCTAATCCATTGCTCATGGACTGAGTAGCTGAAGAAAAGACTTGCTTAATGGTACTTGATCATTCATATAGCTTTTAAATACAGTTAGTGAAAGTACTCATCCTTGGTGTAGACTCTTGTTATAGATCCCTCCATATACCTATCTGGTTCATAGGTGTAACAGTAAATCTATGATTGGACATAACTATTTCAATCATCATAATTTGACAAAGTCTCTAATGATGTAATATAATTTCTTTACAATTCTGCAGGCAGTCATGGCAACTTTTGTAATAGTCAAATCTACAAAAGCCCTGCTTGTTATCACTTTATTTTGTGACGTATATTTATGATAGGAAGCATTAAACAAAATTATTTTGTTTTAAATCGCTTTATTTTAAAAGAACCATTATCAGTTTTGAATTTGCCATTATTTAAATCTTTAGCATTAAAATCTCATGGCACTTTATTTTACAACAGTGTTCCAGTGAAGCTGGCCACCTGGAATATTTCTTTCTTGTACATTCTGGTAGATAACATTCTGTCTTCTAGCAGCATACGTATTCACACACACTGTAGTTCTCATTTTTATCACTTACCTCTTAAGCAAAAGCACTGCTTTACAGAGCATCCTCACATCTTAAAACTTGCACTCAGTGGATAAATGATGGCTGATTGACAACTGATTAGAAATTTGATTTTATTTTAAACTACATCTTCATTTTGGTGTGCCAGGTTTAAAATTTGGCCTATGCTGAACTATCTGAATAAGAACCCAGCTTGTCCTTCAATAGCAGATCCAAGGTGAGAAAGCAGCCTTTCAGAGAGCTTGTATGTATGGCAAAACAGGGAGAGGAGGGATCAAAAGCTGTTTTTTTTATCATCTAATGTTTTTCCATGGTTGTGTACTGCATTTTTGGTGTGTCATGGGTGGTTTCTATTGGTTTTAGGACTTGCATTTTGTGGACAGTTTTCAGATGATCATTGATGAGTATTAAATCTTTTGATGGGTGTCTTGGTTCCTCCTGTGGCTGTTGTGGAGACAGGGTTGTTTTGGATTGTTAACAAATTGTAAAACTGATTTATGTTGACCACAAGTCAACTGCTTCATCATCATTGTTAATATTTGTGTTTACACAAACCATTTACAAATTAAACAATTAGGGGGAAATCATTCTGATATGCCATGTACTTTCCATAAAACCCATATGATGGACTGCAGGGGACAAGCAGGTATGCAAATATCTAGTCACAGGTCAAGTGAAATAACACAATACAATTACACTTGGCTGTTTCTGGAACTTGGCAGCCTATGATATAACACAAGATAGTTACAGTTTACTTTTTCTGAAGGTTTGTAGCCTCTAAAGCTCTAATGGAATTTGTAGGAGCTTGTATATTGTTCTAACACAGGAACTGATCATGTGTGCTAGATTTTCTAGTAGTTCAAATTCAAAATGCCATCAGGTGAATCCCAAGCTCTTGCAACTCTATTTCCACAATTGTGAACCAAATACCTTTGGTTTACCATATTTAAATGTAAACATGGCTCGATTGGACAACTTCTGGGTTAGATCAAATGACAACAGAAACCTATCATTTTTTGAGGGGCAGTGTCTTACTTCTTGCATATAAGGACATAGCTAATGGTTGTGTCATCTTCTCTGTTTGCCATTTTCTTTCATTTGGGTCAACATATTATTGAGAATCTTTGTTTCTTCAGCTTCTAATTGTTCTACCAAATCCTTATTTCTCATGAGATATTCTACTATATATATAATTTCCAGCTGAATGGCTGTTCAGTTATGTTATTTGCATGTTTTGTGGGGCATATTTGATGCAACTCATGGTGATGTTTTAGATTGTTGGTTGACGTGATGTTTACAAATATACATTTTCTCTGTGAAAATTTGGTTAGATGCTGACTATTCATATTATCGGATTACTAATTTAATTTTAATCTACAACAAAAATTTAATAAATTTAATGCAATCCTGCACAGATATTATCTATTTAGAAAGCTAGGTATGGAGTACAATAAGTTGGCAAACAGAAAAGATTTCAATGAATTTTTTAGATCGTTTTTGTACTCTTTACTGGTCCTTCACAACAAACTTATAGTGAGGGTATTGTATACCCAGCTTTTTAAACAGTTGTCTACATGAGGCTCAAGGACTGACACCACTTATTATTGCTAGAACATGTTTCTATGCAATGAAAACATCTTCATTTACATATTACTCTACACACCGCTGTATGGTGCATATCAGAGAGTACCTTGCACTTCTTCTAGTCAGTTCCTCTGCTTTTGTCATTCTGCACGGTACTCAACAAAATGATGTTAATGGTCTAAGAACTTTGTACTCAATAAAGGTGTGAAAAACCAAGATCTAGACTGTATGGAAGAAAAATACAGTGATATGCAGTCAAATGGTGGTGTGTTCTTTCAAAAAATATTGTATGAATGTGGCTCAGCACCATTAAAACTTTTTATTCCCATTTGAGTTCACAATGGATCTCTGTAACATTGGTGTGATGGTCATATTTGCCAGTAACAAGTGTAGAGCACTCTTCTGAACTGCTTTGATGTCTTCTTTCAGTCCGATCTGGTGTGGATCCCAAACACTTGAGCAGTACTCAAAAATGGGCCTCTCTAGAGTTCTGTACATGGTTTCGCTTACAGTTGAACCACACTTTCCTAAAATTTGCCCATTAAATGAAAGTTAACTTTAGGATCCCCACCAGTGGACATCATGATGGAGGATGATGAAATGGTGTGGGTAGTGCAGCAGAATAGGGTGGAAACCTGCCATGGTGGATGCACAGGGTGTATGCAACACTTGGTATGGGCAGATCTGCTGGTGGAGGTGTTTACCTATGGGCAGCAGTAGGCAGGGTGGGCCAGCACCTAATCGGAGTTTGTCCAATGTGGACTTCACGTAACGTATAGTGCCGTGTATTGTGCTGAGTGCTGAGCCATTAGCCATCTCCACCAGCTGCACACTGCTGAGTTATTCTCCTGCTCATCTCTCTATGGGTCCAGACACTCTGCTTCTCCTAGATTGACTCGCAGGGGAATTCATTTCCCTCTCCAGGGGTTCAGTTCCCCGGCTACTATCAAGCCACCGTCAGCCCCCTGACGTATCCACACCTACCATGTAGTGAAGCAGCATTGTCACGTCTGTACAGATACCAAATCTGTCTTCCTCACTACCTACCTTACTACATGTTCATTCCATTTGGTATCACTTTGTAACATTACGTCAAGATATTTAATTGACATGGCTGTGTCAAGCAGCACATAACTATTGCTGTATTTGAATGTCACGAGATTGTTTTTCCTATTCACCTGCATTAACATACATTTTTCTGCATTTAGAGAAAGCTGTAATTCATCATACCAATTAGAAATTTTGTTCAAGGCATCTTGCATCCTCCTACTGTCACTCAATGACAACATCGCCCTGTACACCATAACATCATCAGTAATGGAATTATGCAAAGGATTTTCTGATGCTTTCATCTCCAAAATAACAATAATATGCAGCGCAAATGATGCTGAATTCAAATGTTTGAGAAGATCTACCGTATGTCATTTTCAGTTCAAGTTCTGAACAATACACACATCCAGGAATTTGGAACTTCTAGTTTTCCATATTTCCTGTGCTCAGCCTCCTCAGTAACTGATTATTACTTAATAAAAATGAATGAAGACTCACGTGGATAGCTGAGCATATTAAAGCACCTGCTTCCAGGGCATGTGGCAGCTTGCCAGCCCTGGATCAAATCCATCCAGCAGATTAAAGACGGGACTGTTGCACGTGGCATTGTGGATGTGGTGAACATGAGTTTTGCTGTATACACATATTGAGGGGAGGGGATACACAAATTTCATCCTGGGGTAAGTGGTAGCATCAGGAAGGGCATCCAGCCACCAACTACCTTTTACATTGCCAAAACCAAGATATAACAGTACCAATCCTGTAGAGACACAGGGAACAGGCAAAGAAGTAGAAAAACGAATGAGTCACGTTGTATGATTCGACTGCCATCTACCACACTGCCATAATAACAACACTTACTTGTCGGTTCATCAGATATCACTGCTATATTCCAGTCAGTGTAAGAAGATCTCTGGCATTTGCATATGGCTGTGTGCTGAAGCTTCACATGCCTAACTCCACTAATGAGCTCAGTAGATGGCTATTGTTTTTGCATACATCCATCTGCACTTCACAGTAGAAAGCTGGCAACAGTTCTGCCAACTTTTGGGGATCACCTTGCACTGATTCGACTATAGGACACACATTGTCTTTTTACTCAGAAAGCAAATAAACTAAAATTAAATTTTTATGAAACCACCTTAATGTCCATGGGAGCCATAATGTAGTTTTGGTAATCCCTGGTTTATAGTATAGACATCTTCAGTAAAGAGGTGTTTCATTTCCTCATAGCTGATTCTTAAATGACAGGTCACTTTCTGTGGGAAATTGCACTCTGTCTACTCATAAAATAATGTGAACTTAAGTATTGACATTATTGTCCCCAATGTCCTTGTAGTTGTCTGGAAATTGTATTATGAGGACCAGGATTAGCTGATTTCACCTGAAGCTGGCTGGTCTGTTTAGTACATGTGTTGAAAAATCCAAAAAGTAGAAAGCTCACAGCACTTTGTTGAAGAGCTGACATGAAGAAAGATCTCCTACCCATCTCTCTGTGCTGACTGAAAAAGCAATCTGAAATTTGGATGTTCCATTCAATAGGGTATTTATTAGTGTTGTTACTCAATTCTTTCACAGCTTAACTTAAGACATCTTGATCTGTCAAGTTGTTATTCATGTGAAAGTGAATCAAGACCACTATGAAGTATTTACTTCTCAGTTTATAACAGTATGAAAAGAACAGATTGCTACTCACCACACAGAGAAGGCAATGAGTGGCAGACAGCTACATTGATAAAATATTGAAAGATATTATTAGCTATTCAGACTAAGTCCTTCATCAGATGTAAACAGAACACACACACACACACACACACACACACACACACACACACACAGAGCTGCCACTGTCATCTCCAGTCACTAAGGTCCGACTGCAACTGAGGTGATCTGCAATCTTTACTGAGGTTGATTGTGAGGGCACAGAAGAGACATGGGACAGGGAGTAAGAGTGATAGCAGGGTGGGGGTGAGGGAAGAAGATGCTAGTGGAGAGGAGGGAAGTAAAGAAGAGGAAAGGACTATGCAGATGCACTGGCAGGTGGAGGACAAGAACTAGAGAAGACTGAGGTGAGTAGTGTTATGAGAATGAAGGATATGTTCCAGGGAGAGCTCCCACCAGCAAAATTCTGAAAAGCTGGTATTGTTGCTTCACAGCCAGTGCCATGTGGATTCTTCCCACTAACTCCTGCATTGCTGAATTATCAGGGGTGAACTTTCCGCGCAACATATCCTTCATTTCTTTAATACTCCTGGCCTTAACCTTCACTATCTCTGTCATCCCCATGGCTATCCCCATCTCTACTTCCACTCCATCCCTACACATACTGTGTGTGTGTGTGTGTGTGTGTGTGTGTGTGTCTTTGTTTCACCTTACTTAGCTTGTAATATCTAGCAGCCTTTTTGTCAATGTTGCTGTCTGCCACTCAATACCTCCTCTATGTGGTAAGTAGCAATTATTCACATTATTGATGAAGGTTTCTCGGGTCTCCAGCCGGGTGGTAGCGTTGATATCTCGCGACCACCTGGCTGGAGACCCGAGAAACATTCATCAATAGTTTACGCCGGGAAAGCCTACAGTCACATATATTCACATTATTGTTATCCCATCCCAAATTTTCCATTTTTTAGGTCACTTCTCAATCTGTTGTAAGTAGTGATGGACATAAGATTCAGGATTTGTGTACCACAAAACATCCTTTCCTAAACCCCATTGACGTTCCATCAATTTGATTTCAAATACTGCCTCTACCTTTGTCTGAAGTTATTTTGAAGGAGTGATATAAGCTCATTGAACAAAAAGTGGCCAATATGCTAATACTATGTAACACTGCCTCTAGCCTTGATAATGGTCTCAGTTCAGTGAGAAAGAAAGTTTTCAAGTTTATTCTGGTATGCCATATCCAACTGAAGTCACTCATTGATGACTATATCCCATAGAGCTATCAGATTGTGGGGATCCTGACTGCTAAATTTCACTTGCTATCCTAAATCTTTCCATACACTTTCTACAGCATTTAGATTGGGTAATTTAGTGGACCGATGGAGGTGAAGTAGGTTGCTTGAGTATTCTTTGACTCTGGAACATATGCATGCAGGCCTGTGAATGTGGTTCTTCTGAGGGGGTGAAACAAATGAACTAGCTCACAAAAACTCACCTAGAACCTACTAAAATATCCTACTACAATCCAATTTTCATGGCTAACTCACTTAATTTCATATCAAAAGTATATTTTATATTAAATTAATTAGAAAATTAATAAAAATGAATATTTTTTGTTTCACATTCACCAATTTTTAAAATAATTGTTTTTTCACACAAAAGGTGAGCATAAGAAAATAAAATTTAATGTTTTTTTCATAAAAGGTGAACATAAGAAAATAAAATGAATTATGGTGAATGTAAAACACTAAATAAATAAATTCAAACCAAAAAGTCCAAAAATCTTTGGTGCTGTATGAAGGAAAACCCTGGAGGGAATTTTTCAACTTCTCTTTTTGCTCATCTTCTCATCCTCAAGGGTTTTTTTCCGAGTCCTTTTGAGGATGAAGGTGCCATGTTAATTTTCCACATCTGCTTTATCACCTTTATTATGAGTAGAGTGAGTCAGGGCTAATGGTCAGTCACTCTGCAGATTCCTTGTTTTCCATATCTTTCTTATAATTTCTGTAGACTTCATAATTGCTTTATCTCTCTTTGGTGACTTTTAAACCCTCATCTCTTGCTTTACTGTTCCCATGGCATTACACATCCCCCCTCTTCCCCTCCTGCTGCCTTCTGCACAGTGACATCAGTTTGTATTAGTGGATTAATTTCTTCAAATGTTAATTCTGATTCTGGAATCTACAATTAATTAGGGTAATGAAGTATGTATAAATGAATACTGGCTAAATGGCAAATCACGTATATATGTATGAGCTGTCACTGTGTTCTAGGGCACTTTATGTGCCACTGTCATTACCTTCCTTTCCTGTTCCAGTCGCGTATGGTTCGCGGGAAGAACAACTGCTGGAAAGCCTCTGTGCGCGCTCGAATCTCTCTAATTTTACATTCGTGATCTCCTCGGGAGGTATATGTAGGGGGAAGCAATAATTCGATACCTCATCCAGAAATGCACCCTCTCGAAACCTGGACAGCAAGCTACACCACGATGCAGAGTGCCTCTCTTGCAGAGTCTGCCACTTGAGTTTGCTAAACATCTCCATAATGTTATCACCCTTACCAAATGACCCTGTGATGAAACGTGCCGCTCTTCTTTGGATCTTCTCTATCTCCTCTGTCAACCCAACCTGGTACGGACCCCACACTGACGAGCAATACTCAAGTATAGGTTGAACGAGTGTTTTGTAAGCCACCTCCTTTGTTGATGGACTACATTTTCTAAGGACTCTCCCAATGAATCTCAACCTGGCACCCACCTTACCAACAATTAATTTTATATGATCATTCCACTTCAAATCATTGTGTATGCATACTCCCAGATATTTTACAGAAGTAACTCCTACCAGTGTTTGTTCCACTATCATATAATCATACAATAAAGGATCCTTCTTTCTATGTATTCACAATACATTACATTTTTCTATGTTAAGGGTCAGTTGCCACTCCCTGCAGCAAGTGCCTATCCGCTGCAGATCTTTCTGCATTTTGCTGCAATTTTCTAATGCTGCAACTTCTCTGTATACTACAGCATCATCCGCGGAAAGCTGCATGTTTAGTATCAAGTTTTTGTAAGAAATTTGAACAACTATGGAAGTACTTCTATATATGTCAGTAATGATCTTTCGCAAAACACACTGATTTTGACGTAAGTAAATTCTGCATTGAAAGTGTATTTGAGGCAGCTGCTATACTATTGACAGGTCCAAAACTAATTGTAGTGTTTGTATACCATACATTTGACAGCATTATTGATGTCTTCACAGAAGTCTCCCTGTGTGTACCAGTTGCAGAAATACAGTTAACATAAAATTCTAATCTGTGGGGATATTAACATTGGCATTAGGGTTACAACAACAAAGTACTTACACTTGCTTAGTGTCCTCAGATCACCCAATATGTTTTGCACAAATAGCAAGCCAATAAGAAAGCTGTCACATATAGACAATGTTATAACAAATGTAGAAAGCATATTAATACCATGTATCTATCAGATTGTGAAGGGATATGGTTAAAATTGCTGACAAATAATGCCATAGAGCAGTGTGAACAACCCAGTTATGTTAGCATTGTTAATGATTCTCATATCAATGCTTTCAGATCACAGCTATGTATAATAAGATGGTCCAACTTTCTGTCTCAATTACCAAATGTTGATGAAGCTTTTGACAACTGTGTCAGTTTGTTTCTAATATGTTTAAGAAGTGCTGTCCTAAAGTACTAAAAAGACACAAGGGGAAATAAAGCAGAAGTAACCATAGAAGTGTACATTGATGGTTCACACCTGAACTCAAAAAATTAAGAATACAGGTCATCAATATCTGTAAAATATCAAAAAACAGTGAAGAAGATAGACTTCAGTACCTTCAACTAAAGAGGTGTTGTTGTTGTTGTTGTTGTTGTTGTTGCTGTCTTCAGTCCAGAGACTGGTTTGATGCAGCTCTCCATGCTACTCTATCCTTGCAAGCTTTTTCATCTCCCAGACCTGCAACCTACATCCTTCTGCATCTGCTTAGTGTGTTCATCTCTTGGTCTCCCTCTATGATTTTTACCCTCCACCCTGCCCTCCAATACTAAATTGGTGATCCCTCGATGCCTCAGAACATGTCCTACCAACTGATCCCTTCTTCTAGTCAAGTTGTGCCACAAATTTCTCTTCTCCCCAATTCTGTTCAATACCTCCTCATTAGTCATGTGATCTACCCATCTAATCTTCAGCATTCTTCTGTAGCACCACATTTTGATAGCTTCTGTTCTCTTCTTGTCTTAACTATTTATCATCCATGTTTCACTTCCATACATGGCTACACTCCACACAAATACTTTCAGAAATTACTTACTGACATTTAAATATATACTCAATGTTAACAAATTTCTCTTCTTCAGAAATGATTTCCTTGCTATTGCCAGTCTTCATTTTATATCCTCTCTACTTTGACCATCATCAGTTATTTTGCTCCCATAATAGCAAAACTCCCTTACTACTTTAAGTGTCTCATTTCCTAATCTAACTCCCTCAACACCACCCGATTTAATTCATTCTGCTTTTCTTGATGTTCACCTTATATCCTCCTTTCAAGACACTGTCCATTCCGTTCAACTGCTCTTCCAGGTCCTTTGCTGTCTCTGACAGAATTACAATGTCATCAGCGAACCTCAAAGTTTTTATTTCTTCTCCATGGATTTTAATTCCTACTCAGAATTTTTCTTTTGTTTCCTTTACTGCTTGCTCAATACACAAATTGAAAAACATCAGGGATAGGCCACAACCCTGTCCCACTCTCTTTCTAACCACTGCTTCCCATTTACACCCCTCGGCTATTTACAATTTGTACAGAAACCAGGTTGCAGTTAGAATAACTGTCATCTGGTTTCTGTACAAATTGTAAATAGCCTTTAGCTCCTTGTGTTTTACACCTGCCACCCTCAGAATTTGAAAGAGAGTATTCCAGTCAACATTCTCAAAAGCTTTCTCTAGGTCTACAAATGCTAGAAACGTAGGTTTCCTTTTCTTAATCTATTAAACATTTTTTCCTAGTCATATAATGTACTGGATACTGCTTTGGGGCAGCTCCTCTGGGGCAAAATGAGTTTTTATGTGGCAGAAAAGGCTATAGGATGTGTAGGGCGTGTTTTCAAAAAAATGTATCATGTAGGACACGTTTCAAGAAATGGGGTATCATGACAGTCCCATCATTACTTATACTTAGTTGCCTAGTCTACACAAAAGAACCTCATTAAAAACCTTTGAAAATGTTCTACAAAACTGGCTTATAAAGAAGGATTTCTATGCCATACAGGAATTTTCTGACTGTGCAAAGGAAGATATAAAATTTTAGCTTATACTCATTTTATGTTTGTATTCAAATCTATATTATTTAAATGTTTTCCTCGTTATTACATATACCAATATGCACTATTCAGTTTGTACAAACTAGTAACATCAATAAGATGCAGAATACTTGAAGATCAAATAAATAAGTGATGGACAGTTGTCTTTATTATTGTAAGCAAGTTTGACATTTGGTTTCTTCAAGTGGCTACTTAGATTTACCAATATTTTGAATGTAGATTTTAGGGAACTCCTGTGGATTTTCTAACTGAGTCAAACTGTGCAAGCTTATGTTGGTAATTTGAAACCTAAAGGCAATTATTGGCAGCTAGAGGTATCAATGATATATGATATTCAGTCAGTTATAGCTTGTGCCGATACTTCGAAATTTGGCCATCCACCTGGAAGATGATCAGACATTTTGTAATTAATCTCAACAGAACAAGCCTCTGTTGCTTGGATGTGGGACAACTGTGGATAATTTAGGCAAGGGACCAGAAGAAACCAGTCTGAAGATAAAGTGTTTGCTAGTATCAACACCAGTCAGAAAGAAGCTCTAGAGATGTGATTACTAATCAAGTAGCCAAGACTTCTCATTCAAATCTGTAGTGCAACCACTTTAATATCTGAAAATATAGAAATCAGTTACTTTTTGCATTGATGCTTCCATTATTGATGGCTGTCTGTGTTAGATGGCCCCATGGATTGTCACCTGTGGAGAATGAAATAAGACGTCAGGACGGCAGTGGATTTGTTCAGTTAACTTCTTTATTCTGGCCCTCGGCCATAGTACATCAGGAGCAGCATGATGTAGGTGTCCAGTTGCCTCTCATGTGAAGTAATGGATGTCCGGCACTGCTGACAGTGCAAACAGTGGGGCCTAGCATGGCATCACTTGAATGCTACTGTTAGCAATACCTCCTACTGTGACCATGATGGCAGCACAAAGAATGCTGCTGGTATACTGCAGAGGTGGCTATGACTTTCCCCCAGTGAGCGGGTCTCTCTCTGCTCTGGCAGCTGCTCTCTGGTGACTCAGGACAGCTGCTCCATACTGCATCCCAGGATGTCGCTCCAGGTGTCACATGCTTGTAGTGCAAGCTGTGATACTGAGATGAGAATATTTTAGTACACAAATGGCTGTGTACATATACACTCCAGACTATGTTCGTTTAGGGCTTAAGGCACATACTGTAAACACTTCCATGGTGGTAAGTGAGGAAAGGCTTCCATCTGAAACACCATGGAACTTATTTCATTCCTAAGTTTGTTGCACAGTAACTTCTAACTCTCTTTCTAAACTTACAATGTAAAATGAATGAGTTATACTTACTACCACCCCCTTGTGTGTTCATCTTCTTTCTGCTGCTTTTATGCACAGGATATCCAATCCACTGGAATCTGAATGGTGGCTGAGTCTAAAACCAGTCTTGTGCTTCATCTTCTACATACCAAAACAAAGACTACACTCAGCAGAGTGTGTGCCACAGCGGTGGTTGGTATGACAGTAGTCAATATTGTCTCTTTCCTGTACTGATTTTCCTGATATGAGGTTATATGCTGCAATAAGGTTTCCAGGAAGACTCGGCCCTCCTCCTCATTCAGAAACTTGTTTATAGACTGAATCTTGTCGAACATAGAGTACAACCAATGCACCTCGAGCTGCTGAAAGTACAATTTTGGCTCAATAATTTCTTTATTGCATTCTCTTACCTTCTTTTGTACTATTAGCAATTTCACGGACCATCCCTTGTATGCCACCAAAGAATGAAATTATATGAAGTAAATCAGCTTAAGTGTATCACAACTGTCAGTAGTAAATAATAATCTGATTGTAAAGGTCAGTGAGTTCAGTTTTCACAGTAGTTAATGAATATATGTATCATTTGAGACTTCCTCATTTACTCTTCACTAATCATGTCTCCATTGTTAAGGAGGGGAATAGATTAGTTATATGTCATACATTGAATGTTTTGAGTTTTATTGTAATTAGGAGTCAAACTTCCAGTTGAGAACTATGAACTGGTCCAAGAATGAAATCCTGAGTAGCCCCTTGCATTGAAATGTTTATAGGAAAAGACTCATCTTCATCAGATTGTTCCCCATAATTTGCTGCATCAAAATTTCTAGAGTGAATGAAGGGGATTTATAAAATCAGATAATAGTGCCAAGTTGTCAAACTTTCATCGATAGCATTAGAACAAAATATTGTCCCCCCCCCCCCCCCCCCCCCCCTTAAATTTGCTTCTGGCGTGTTACTTGTCCATATCTGCAATGTATACATTTGATTATTTATTTATTTATTTGTTTATGTTTTTTTGTTCTTGTTACAGCTATTGGCAGTCGACTATAAACATATACTTCACTCATTTCAAGGCCATAAGAAGCAGATAACATGCCTACAATGCCACTCAAGTAATAAAATATTCCTGTCATCTTCAGAAGATGGTACAGTAAAATTGTGGAGTTTGGAGGATATCATTGACAAGAAAACAGAGAAACAGAAATCGGGTGACAGTGGTACTGTCAGAACACCATCTCCTCGTCTTCGTCAAACTAGTTGGAGTAATATGTTTTCTGAAAGTGGGTCGGATGACAAAAGTATTTTCACATTCAGTAAACACAAAGGTGCTGTCTCTTGTGCTTCTTTTGCACACAAAAAGAATGAAGTGGTGTCATGTTCTGTTGATGGATGTGTGAAGGTATGCACCTAAAAAGATTTTTAAATGTATGCCTTCTCCTCATTCTGTTCTTGTTATCACTGAGATGGCACAATGATTAAGTTGTAACATTCAAATTTGAGTATGGGTCAAATGTACACATAGCCATCCTGATTAAGGTTTTCCATAATTTCATCTACAAACTTTAGCCAAATGCCTGAATACTTGTGATCATGTTGTGCTTCCATAGCTGATTAATATGAACATTAATAAAACCACCTCAGCTGTTATTTTAGATGCATTTATTACTTCATGACCAGTTTCATTTCAAACAAACATCCTCAGGTGACAAAAAGGCAGAAATGTTGAAAGATACATGTTGAAATATGACAAGTACAATATATCATTTTTTTGTCTGTGTGTGGTGTACTTGAATGGTGCTTAAACAAACCTTGCCAATATCTTTCCCTAATCCTTCCCTCTCTCAGGGAGTGCTCCATATCTAGGGACAGGAAAAAAATAATATGGTTAAATTTTGTGTTATTTTTTACCAAAATCAGTATTATTTTTTACCAAATTCATTGTTATTTTTTGCCAAATGTAATGTTACTTTTTTTGCCAAATTCAGTGTTATTTTTGCCACATTCAGTGTCAATTTTTCCCAGTCATTGTACTTCTTTACCAAATTCAGTGCATTTTTACAAATCCATTGTAATTATTTTGTCAAATTCAGTGTTATTTTACTGATAATTTCATTGCTATTTTCATTGTCACAGTGTAGTTCATTACATGAACATCAGCCTTGAGGAGATTAGATGTCAAAATGCTGTTTTAATACTCAAGTGACTATCAGCTATGAATCTTGGTAAACTATTGTCCTGAGATTTGTAATACTTTTTTATAGCAAAATTGCAGATTTCATGATATGTCCTAAGAATAGCTGTTTTTTCATTCTTTACTAAAAACCACAAATTTCACATTATTTTTTGCATTATCATTTCCATGAAATTTCTCTGTCCCCATGTGTATTTAATGACTTGGTGTTGGTTGGATGTTAAATGTAATCTAGCTTAATTGAATATTACATGAAATGGTTCTCAATATTCTGGACATTTTGTGAAATGACACACAAGTTTTTCTGCAAATGAAATGTGGAGACATTCTGTGTAGGTAATAGTAACTCTTTATGTGAAATAGGTGGTTATGCTTTCACTTGTGGTTTTCGCAGCTGAATCTCAACACTGAGACTCTACATTCAGATGGCTTCAGGCCCAATTCCTCATCATACCATATACCTTTTTTTCCATTTGAGCCAACAGTTTATTGTTTATGATGCTCTTAGGCACATTTGCACTGTAGAACATGAAGCACATCCCATGATAACATTTCAGTTAAAAATTGAATGTGGGTTCTTCTTATGGCAGATACAATAAAACTGATGGCATCCTAGAAACTCAGTGGTAGCAACTACTTGAGGCTTTTTCAGGACTCAAGCAACACAAATGGGTGCTTGGCTGCCAAGCTAAGGGGGGGGGGGGGGGCGGCATCAAGCCAGAAGCACCCCAAGTGCAAAATTTATACACAGGGTGTATCATAATTAGTAGCATAAACAACTCATATCCACACTCACTAGATTTATTTTTAAAGGTCCTTCCAAAAGCCCAAGGAACTGTAACTAATGAATGGGATTGGGGTTAGGAGGGGGAAGGGGAAAGGGTGAAGGACACAAAATGTTGTTTGTGTGGAAAAATGGAGGGGAAGGAGGACCGCAAAATGATATTGTCATTTGTTTGGAAAAAGTTCTTGAATTGGTCCTGCAGCTACTGCTATTTGCCTACTAATATGGGGTAGCTCTAATATTTCATTGTAACTAACATGGTGATGTTTAGTAAAGTAATTATAATGAAATGCTAGAGGAAACTGTTGCAGTTGCCGTAAGTGTGTGTTACCAGTAAGGAAAACTATCAGTACATTTTTATGTTCAGTTTTCACTTACAGAAAAAGTTCGAACAAGGTGGTGCAGCGATTAAGACACTGGGCTCACACTCGGATACATCGAGGTTCAAATCCATGTCTGGCAAATCTTATTTATATTTGTTGTGAATGCTGGAATGGTTTCTGTGCAAAGGACGTGGCAGGCTTTCTTGCACATCCTTCTCTTTCCAAGATTTTGCTTGGTTTCTGGTGATCTTGTTGTCAAAATGATTTTAAACCTAACCTTCCTTTCAGTCTAGTTAGTAGCACACATCATTTATTTCATGATATCCAGTGGCAAGACACAGTAAAAGGTCAGAAATGTGCACAATTAAGCTCTGAGTTCAGTCACTGTATTCATGAGCCATGCTTCATTGTCAACTGTCTATTTGTGACAGAATGACTGCTTCCATGGAAGAGAGGAATTTAATGACATAGGATGCCAGAGTACAGAATTTTATTTCTCAGCACATTGCATAACAGAGAATGGAATGGTTTTGAGAAACTGGACAATCCAGTAGTCGTACAGGAACTAAAATTTGTTCTGTTTCAACACAGACACAAGATGAACTGATGAAAACATCTGTGCAAAATCAGTTTTTAATCACATTACAACTGAAACACAGTACTGTGTGTTCCCAATTGGTAACTACAATTTGCTGCTGGCCTTGAGAACTCAGACTGCAAAGGATACCATGGCTGTCAGTGAAAGGCTCCATATTAACATCAGCTGTATATTGAATGGCAACAGTATCAGTCATGACAGCCCGGATGGAGATAGCAGAAATTGCAATTTATTGCCCGTCTCATAAACTGTTCCTTGTGGAAGGCAGGTGATTAGAAGGTAAAGATTTCTATGTGATGAGGAAATCAAATACTGTGTTATTTTGCAGGCCAAAGTACCTTAAGAACAGTCAGTTTCTTCCACTCTCTTAATTTTATATTTTCTATAAATTAAATAAATTTAAGTCAATAAAGTCTCTTAAAATTGTATTTGAACCAAACACTGTCAATGCACAGCCTCGTACTGGACTCTTAACCACCTCCATAAGCTACCAAAATATTAAGCTGGATACTCCTACATTTAGATATTTCTCAGCACTACCCCATCCTTGGCTCCATCTTTTCATATCCAGAACCAGGCACCAGTTGGCACATGTATTCTTGCATATATTTTGAAGATGTGTTCTTCATACTCTCTATCTAGAAGGTGTAACTTACTCCATCACATACACCAATTACAAGCACTATTTACCTTTATAAGCAGTGATGTGCCCACTGTACTGTGGTTGGCTCCCAACAGCTAGCTCAGAATTTACATGTGGCTAATTTATGTGCTGCCAAGAGTACAAAATTTAACCACTCAAAAATTGAAAGTTGAATATGCATGCCGTAATAAGCAGCGTTAATGATAGTTCTGTTGTGCGATGTTAGGCAAAGGTATTTATTCTTGAAATGACCACAAATAGATATTTTACTTTTTTCCTTAGTATTTTAAATCTACTTACATACTAGGAGAGACTACAGCAATTACCATATTGACTTCATTTTCTAGAGCACCCTCTTCTGATTATGCTTAGTTTCAGATACAGTTTAAAGATAATTAAGATGTGTTTGGCATAAGTGTTAAATTGTTGGTGGTACTTACATGATGTGAATTGTGTACTTTTCTCACTCATTCAGACATTGTGTAGCCCTTCCAGGCGAAGGTAGACTTTCAGAGACTGATACTGATACTGATACTGATACTGTAGTAGGGGGAATCAGCTATTGAAAGTTGAATATGCGTGCTGTAATAAGCAGCGTTAATGATAGTTCTGTTGTGTGATGTTAGGCAAAGGTACTTATTCTTGAAATGACCACAAATATAAATAAAAATCTCACACAGTATAGATCAGCAGTTACTTATAACCTGCTAACCTGTTGCATTGTGTGCTGTATGTTTCAGGGTCCATCAGTCAACAGACCTGGGATAGAGGTAAAATGATTGCTCTAATCAGGAAATGGTCCAATTGGGCATATCAGAACCCACACTGTAATTTTTTATCCAGGAAGAATACAATGAAAGAAATAAACTGTCAAAATTGTAGCTGCTAAAATACACTCCAAGTATTTTTTTAAAATCATTGAAGTAACTCATTTTTATCACATGAAGAACCACTTATGGCAGCAGTTTGTACAGCCCTTTCTGCCTAACATGCAGTTGGCTGTGACAAGAGTGTAGTGTAGTGCAAATATCCAAAATGACACACGCAAATCTGAAGAAATTAAACCACACAAAAAATGTAATCATTCATGTTTTGAATAAGAGGCAGTTAATAATGATAACTAATTGTATGTAATTCTTACAAAGGTGACTAGCAAAAGAAAATAAATCAAGGCAAGGTTTGATGTCATATTAGAGATGACTTTCGTCAATTGTGACTTTAATTTATCGAAATGAAATATTTGTTACACGTACATCACTTTATAACAATATCTGTAACACAGTTCTTATGATAATTTTTGAACAATGTTCCTTGTTTACTCCTCATATTTCTCATAATAAAGCAAAGTGTCATTTGAATGACAAAAACAAATGTTCTCCATACACAAGTCACATCTGATGAAAGAAAAATTAATTCTTCCAGGCACTTTACATTAATTACTAGTTTTATTAAGACAGAATTGTGGTTGAGTAAGAAATGGTCCTGGCTGTTGCTCTACCTATTGTACTGCATATCAGGCATACTTAAAGCAATTTTTAAAACAAGCCAATGCAAGTAGATAGTGAACAAATCACAGCAATTTAAGAATACTGTTCTGGTAACCCTTAAGTGGGATGGAGCTATCAGAAATTATATTGTCCGACAGTTTCTTTAAAAATATTTTCCACAATGAAACAAATTCTTTAGCTGGAGTCACATTGGTTGTTCTGTATGGAATCTAAATTGTATCAATAGTCTTTTTGAAAAATGGAGGTACCATTATGTCCAGGCCAGAGAGTCCAACAAAAGCAATTAATTAATTTTGGCAGCTAGTTAGAAACTGTTTCGAATGAAATGGTAAAAATTATTTTTTCCAATTTTTCAGATTTTTCAGATTTATTTGATAGGTTGCTTACAAGATTTTTGCCACCAAATAGTCCTTTCTTTTTTGTCTTAGTATGCCTTGAGGTCCCTGAAGACAGATTAAAGCTGCAGAAACAGTAATCCACTCATAATTATCACTGTCACTGTTGTATATGAATGTGTCGTAGCATTAATCAGTTGTGTAACCAATTGTCATTTTTCACCTGAGAAAGAAAAAATGTAGTTTTCATGCAGTTCTTTCATGAAACATCACTGATTGGTATTAAACATAGCAGTTTTGGAGATAACAGCAAGCTTTGTCTTCTCACCTGCTATGAATTAATATCAACTCCTCTACACTTATGCTTGAAGTAAACTTCACTGTTTTGCAATTTCCTATTCCATATGATTTCTTGAAACTCCTCAACTAAGTTGAAGAATACCTGAATTCAATAGTGTTCATTCAGTTGCTGTTTGGAGGGTGTACAACTGTTGTTTCTTGAAACTCCTCGAATAAGTTGAAGAAGACTTGAAATCAACAGTGATCATCTCAGTTGCTATTTGGAGGACCTAGTACTGTGGATCTCCATCGGTACAGTGCGTTGCCTCTGATGAGCAGCCCTTCATGGTTCATATCTGAAGAAAACTCCTTTAAAGAACTGTTGTTCATGTTATTTATTTAAGATTAGGGTTTATGCTGGTTATTAATGGGGAAATGGTTGAAGGGGGGGGGGGGGGGGGGGACATGACTTTGTGTCTACTCTGTACTGTAAATTTTTCAGGTAGTTTTCATTTCACAGTTTTGCAAGTTTCATTTTGGTGCATATTTATTTCTCTGTTTAAGCTTTCTTCCATTTATGCAGTTTATGGCCAGATTTTATGAAGCATGAGAGGGTTTGCACACTGATTAACATTAAATGTTAAACTTGATAACACCTACTCAACCATGGAAGCAGCTGGTAATTATTTTGGGTATTAATTAAAGTGCAAATTTGAGTAAACAGTAACTGGGGACAATTGTTTCAGAGAAACTGTCAACAAAAACTGAAATTTTCTGTATAAATTATATCTTGCTGTGTCATATTATCAGTTTATTAATGCGCCGTCAACCAAAGATATGGACCTGCCGTGTTGTGCATGCGCAGTCTGCTACAGCTCCGATGGAGATGTACATTTCACCAGCTGCCTGGTGAGCTACGAATTTTGCAATGTTCAACATTAAAAAAAAAACTTGTAGTGTGTTTTAGCAGCTAAAATTTTGACAGGGTCTTTCTGTCAGTGTATTCTCCTTATATAAAAAATTTCAGGGCATGTTTTGTCATGTCGGATTGGACTATTCCACTGTAAGTTCATCTGAAGTCCCCACTGTTACCAACCTGTCCACATGCACACAAAATCTGAGTTAATCTGCTGTCAGTGTTTTATTACCTGCCACTGAAAAGATGATGACAACCTCATTTAATTAAACATTGTTTCTCTGCATGCAGTGAAGGAAGATTCCAGTAAGGCATGATGTGTACTATGCATCTGTCTTTTGCACTAAGTCTGTCTGTGTAACTTGTTACGTTCTATTTAATGATTGCAGTTTCTGTTAATTTATTAAATTGCCAAATGTGCATTCTCATTTATTTTAGGGACAACTGATGGACTTAATTCACCAGTGTTTTAATTCACCAGTGTTTTGTGAATAATAGCCCTCAAGTGATTCTAAGGCTTAACTTTTTAAGTGTTTACATTATTTTACTTTACTTTATGTCACTTGGTTGAGTAAAATTGTTTGATTGTAGCACTGATGAACCTGGAGTGAAAAGAAAAGCAGAGTATGCTGGCTTATGCCAAATTTGCAGGAACTTGTTTTTGAAGTCCTGACACTACCAAATTAATTCTTTGTTTCTTTTCCCTTTTCCTTATTATAATTAGATGATACATTTTTTATACCTTTATTTTATCTTTTTCTTTCTTCCTATTTTATTTTTGTTCATAGGTGTGGGATAGTGAAACAGGGGCAGAGAAGTTGCACATAGATGTTCCCAATAATAGCAAACCTAATAGCTGCACTTTCTCTAATGATGATACTCTGTTGTATTTTGGTGGGGATGATTCACACCTTTATGTATATAGTGCAGAATTTGGTACATTCCTTTCAGGATTGGGAAATGATGTACCAATAGTGACAATTTTAGGTATCCCAGGTTTGTAAATTATCTTTATTTTTTTCATTGAAAGTTTTTATTGTAATTTTTTATTATTTGCTATTTTTCCTGATTTGACCTTAAGTGACAGACTTTCTCTCATTTGTTTTTACTCCACTTCATGATACTTAATCAAAAATATGATTTAAACCTCCATGTGAAATGTAGCATGAAAATAAGTGCAAGAAAGATTTATTTTAAAATTTTATTGTAATAACACTTTGTGCACAAAATTTATTTTGTGAGGATGCTCCAGATTTAATTTACAAGATGTGTACTGTCAGCTCTGCAATATTCTGTGCATCACTTGTGAGCCCAAGAAAAGCCTTGCAACTTCCATTCTATCAGTGCACAGTTAAGTACAGTGCTAATCCTAATTGTCACCATACATGAGACTACAACAGATTCAGATCACTTTGCTACATTCCAATATTGCAATTTATATAATTATCTTTTTGCACAGGTTTCTCTCATCTTAAATGGACCAACTGCCTGTCAAACCATCACAAACAGTATAATTTGCAAGCCATTATGAATGATAACATATTGTGAGTTAGCTTACATTTTTATGTGTGTGGCACCTTGCTCTGGGTAACAACTGAAAGTGGCTTTTTAAGCTGATACTAGTTGTGTGTAACTAAAAAGACATCTTAATACATATACAGTCTAAGTGGAATAATGTGGTCTTCAATCCACAAATTTATGACATGCTGGCCAGTAAGAATAAGAAAAAGACATAGAATCACGACACGCCGAAGAGCCAAAGAAACTGGTACACCTGCGTAATATGGTGTAGGGCCACCGCAAGCACGCAGAAGTGCCACAACATGACATGGAAGGAACTCGACTAGTGTCTGAAGTAGTGCTGGAGGGAACTGACACCATGAATCTAGCAGGGCTGTCCATAAATCTGTAAGAGTAACAGGGGGTGGAGATCTCTTCTGAACAGCACGTTGCAAGGCATCCCAGATACGCTCAATAATGTTCATGTCTGGGGAGTTTGGTGGTCAGCAGAAGTGTTTAAACTCAAAAGAGTGATCCTGGAGCGACTCTATAGCAATTCTGGACATTTGAGGTGTTGCATTGTCATGTTGGAATTTCCCAACTCTGTTGGAATGTACAATGGACATGAATGGATGAAGGTGATTAGACAGGATGCTTACGTATGTGTCACATTTCGGAGTCATATCTAGACGTATCAGGGGTCTCATACCACTCCAGCTGCACATGCAGAGAGAGAGGGGGGGGGGGGGGGGGAGAGAGAGAGAGAGAGAGAGAGAGTTTCAGAGTTGTCACAACCATTTAGTTCACTAGTTACATCCCTAGTTGCTTGAAGAATACCAATATTTGCACCCTCTCTCATCATCAGCCATTTTACATCCACTGCTGGATAAAGGCTTTTTCCCTTTTCATCTGTACACATCTGTGTTGCTCCTGTATGTTTTTATTGTCATCTATCCACATACATTTACTTTTTTGGTCTATTTAATTTCTATTATTCTCCCACCTATATGTCACACCCAATTCCATTTCGTTGTTATTTAAAAAAAGTTACGCCTCCACTCCAGTCTGTTGTTTCCCAGCTGATTTTTTGTTGCCTGTCCTGTCTTGGTAATGCCTGAAATACATCTTACTATTACTCATTGAGTGGCTATTTTTTTGTATCACTGCCATATGTTAAAACTGGTAATCCGCAGTAACTGAGAAGATTCTGCTTCATATATATCAGAGTTGTCACGTCATGTAAAAAACTATTTACTTTATCAGAAGCACTCCAGAATATTTTTACTCTTTTGTTTATTTCTTTTCTTGTCCATTCAGTTGTTGCCTCCAGCAGCTGTCCTAAATATAAAATCTTACCAACTGGTTCAATATCTTCATTATAGATTGATTTTCAGACCTACATCAGAATGTGCTTTATTAAATTATTCCACTGGTTGTTGATGATTTTTTTGCTAGAAGCAAATAGTATAGTGTCATTAGCGAATAAAGACGATTCACATGTGCTCCATTAACATGTATTCCTAGCCAAATTCATATTCTATTTCCTTTCTTCTTTGAGAATGTGTTCAGGGCAAACAGATCTTCTTTGAAAATTTTAATAATGTTTCGTCTCTATTATTTCTTGTATAATATCCTGAGTTTGCAACTAAAGATTTGTCTTTTAGTTATTGCCTGCTTGTACATTACAGTGTCCCACTATTATCATTTAGTAGTGGCATTTTTTTATCATTTATCATTTCTGTAACATTACTACCTCTTATCAAAATGCGAGCATGTCGTTTCTTAGGCTTGAATGGTTTTGACATAAGTCTTGCTATTCTGTTGTTAGTTATTTTGTTTGTAATAAATCCTATGTCATAAGTCCTGCCTGCTCTTCCTTTGTAGTGAAACAGACTCTTGAAGTGTCAAAGAAACTGGTTTCGTCATGCATATTCAAATACAGATATATGTAAACAGGCAGAATATGGTGCTTTGGTCGGCAATGCCTATATAAGACAACAAGTATCTGGTGCAGTTGTTCGATCAGTAACTGCTGCTACAATGGCAGGTTACTGAGATTTAAGTGAGTTTGAACTTGGTGTTATAGTCAGTGCACGAGTGAAGGGACACAGCATCTCCGAGGTAGCAATGAAGTGGGGATTTTCCCCTATGATCATTGCACGAGTGTACCATGAATATCAGGAATCCAGTACATCATCAAATTTCTGACATTGCTGCGGCTGAAAAATGGTCCTGCAAGAATGGGACAAACAACAACTGAAGAGAATCATTCAACGTGATGGAAGTGCAACCCTTCCACACCCCACACATCCAGAATTGCTACAGAGTAGCTCCGAGAACACTCTTCTAAGTTTAAACACTTCCGCTGGCCGCCAAACACCTCAAACATGAACATTATTGAGCATATCTGGGATTCCTTGCAATGTGCTGTTCAGAAGAGATCTCCACACCCTCTTATTCTTATGGATTAATGGACAGCCCTGCAGGATTCAAGGTGTCAGTTCCCTCCAGCACTACTTCAGACATTAGTTGAGTTCATGCCACGTCATGTTGTGGCACTTCTGCGTGCTCGCGGTGGCCCTACACCATATTACGCAGGTGTACCAGTTTCTTTGGCTCTTTGGTGTGTGTAATGATTCTACTTCTTCTTCTTATTGGCCGACATGTCATAAATTTGTTGATTGAAGACAACATTTTTCCACTTAGACTGTATATGTATTAAGATGTCTTCTTAGTTGCACAACTAGTTTCAGGTTAAAAAGACACTTTCAGTTGTTACCCAGAGCAAGGTGCCATACATATAGAAATGCAAGCTAATTTACACAATATGTTACCGTTCATAATGGCTTGCAAATTATACTGTTCATGATGGTTTGGCAGGCAGTTGGTGCACTTAAGATGGGAAAAACCTGGCAAAAATATAACATGGATATATGTATTGGTGAATTTGGTCATCTTTGCACCTAAAGCTAAAATACAATTTTTCTGCTACTCCCGGTGGCACCTAGTGCATCTCCTGTTGACAGGCGATGTCAGTGGGGCAAATAATTTGGGAAATATGGATTCCAAAAGTCTCTGACTAGAGTATTGGAGGAAACCACTGTATATACCAAGAACCTTGACGCGCAAGTCGCCAAAGTGGCATCAAATTGAAAGACTTGCACCTGGCGAACTGTCTACCCAATGGAAGGCCCTAGTCACAAGACATTTATACCAATAACCAACTAAAAACAGAGCATTCACAATAAGAAATAAATTTCACAAAAGAAATTCGTTGCTGTAAAAAATTTAGTTGAAGTGGCAGACAATATTACATACAGTGATCATGACAAAGGAAAATAAAGAGTGTACAGAATGTCAATCACTGGCCTACGACTTATGCACTGTCATCAGAATATGGGGGTCAAAATTTGTTTTCTATATCGATGTGTTAGGAACTGCTACTATGAAGAGCAACAACCATTTCTGTAACATTTTGTCCTGTGTGATTTCTGTTTCAGCCACTTAGTACAAAAACACTTTTTTCAAAATATGACACTATTTTATACAAATGTTTGAAGTAAATAGTGAAGAACCAAACAATTACCTTCAAAATTTTAGTTTTAAGCTCTACATAATAATTTCCCATTTTACTTCCTTGCTGGGCAAGATGGTTAAGGTGCTATACTTGCATTCAGGAGGATTGTGGTTCAAATTCCTGTCTTGTCATATACGTTTAGGTTTTCTGTGATTGCACTAGATTTGTCAAGGTGAATTTCAAGTTATTCCTTTGAAAATAAAAAGGCCTTGATTGTCCTCTCCATTTTGTGCAGTGTGAAGTTGTTCTCCATGCCTAGTGAGAAATAAATATTGAACTACTAATCAGCCTTCTTTCCTTCCTTCAATTTCTCAGTTTAGTGTTAAAAGTATATCTGGAACAAAACCAGAATTCAGATTTTGCTCCTGTGAAGGGAATCATTCATTACTTTTTTAGTGGATAGATTAATTCCTTGAAATATGAAGTAAAATATTCAATGTGATATATTTTTGTTACTTTTGTGTCATGGCAGTGAGAGCCATGCTTTGTGTGCACATGATATGCAAAGGAAGAATAGGTGCTCATGATGGCAGCACTATTTGCATTGCATCTAGTGGTGAAACTGGCACCATGTGTTACCCTGGCAGCTGTGGGAGACTTAGTTGACAACAAACATGGTGTGCTTATGTTGTGGTCACACTGTTTATCTGGCATCTCCTGTAGTGTGTTTCCAGTGACCTGAAGAGGCAGCAGCCCACAATGTATGTGTGTGTTGCGTAACAATGGTCCCAGGGGACACAACTCCTCTTCCCCCTTAAAAAGAGGTGGGGGAGCTGGCTTGAAGGAGAAGTGGCTGCCACCAGGAAGGAGGTGCCCTATGACTGGTGAACTGTTGGTAACATTGATATGCTCTGGCAGCTGAAGAGAGGATGACGCTCAATCAATGGTAGCCACCTCAATCACGACGATGCTGATGGGCCAGTGAGGTGCCTGATGTGGCATTGATGCAGCCAGCAGTAAAGGGCCACCATGTTCAGAGACCTGAAAAACCACAGACAGTCTGGGTTGTTATCAAGGAAGCCACTAGGAGGCGATGAAGAGGATGAGATCATGTGTGGTCCAGGAATATTTGTGTTGTAACTTCCATGAGCACTCTAGCACTCCATATACTGAAGGAAATGATAGGGAATGGGAGCAATGGATCAACCAAGGGCGATATCCCAGTAGGCAGCAACACAGGAATGGAAGAAGGAAGAGATGTAGGAAATGTGATGTGGCATCAAGTGAGCGGAGATCAGTGGTGGGCACTGCAGTGGTCGTGGGCAGCAATTTGTTTGCACACATTAATGGCACTGGGGGTGGCAGAGGAGAAATTGTTTCCAGAGGCGCTCAACCGGACACTAGTGCAGTGACCAGAGGAGCCGGCAGTGCCAGGTGACAGGCTGGTGGGATGCCGACAGGCTCAGTTGGTAGACGAAGGCTGCTGTGATGTTGGAAGATAAGCAATGGGCTCAGTCAGGTGAGTGATAGGTCAATGGGACATACGCAGGGAAGCGAAGCCCTGGGTCAGATGTGGATGCACCAGTGAGACATCAGCAGAGTGCGAACAGTGACTGGAAGCGAGAGATGGGTGGGATGTTAATGGAAAACCAATGGGCTTAACTGGCTGTTGAGGCACTGGTGGGATTTCATCAGGATCCTGACAAGCTTGGCATGGAGTGACAGACTGATGGGATGTCAGTGGTGGACCGATGGGCTCAGCCAGCAGTTGATGCACCAGTGGGATATTATCAGGGTGCTGACAGGCTTGGCCTGGAGCAGTGGCGATAGTGCCATTTGTGGTGGTGAGTAACATGCAATTTAGCATCTGTAAAAGTTCACTGTTGTATGTACAACTGTGCCAATTCAATTGAAGGCAGTGAGGCCATACTAAAATGAGACACACATATATACTGAGAAAAAGTTGCAATTGTCCTAAGTAGGGCACAAAAATGGGTAGCTACAGTCGATGAGTACACAAAGCATGTAAAAGTCAGTGGTTGGATGAGATCCCATCCTCATTGCCAAGTTTTGCGTCATGGCTATGAGAGACAACTAGCATACCCCAGGCAGGAAGAATAAATAAACTTTATTTACTCTCTATAAAGGAATACAAAAAAACAGTTGTTCGGACTTGTATGAAAATTACTTGATTCTGAGACACTGATGGTCACTGATGTAGCCCTGGGCAAATTGTGTCGACAGTAACATCATTGCAGCCATACTGATGGAGAGCCATAGGGCTGAGGGCGGACCAAACGGTGGAGCAAACCTGCAGCCTCTTTCTCCTTTCTCTTCCTTTACTTTCTTTATTCTTTACTCTCATGATTGTAAACTCCAGTGCTAGCTGCCATCCTCTGAGACATGTTGTTTATGACATTTTTGCTCCCTTATTTGCCTCTTGTGGTATAAATTTAATAACCAGTTGAATTATTTATTGAAAGTAGCTGTCATGTTAAGCAGCATCTGTCTTCCCTCTCCTAGAACTACCATACAGCAATATTCCACTATGCGAGTACCTCTCCGCAGGACCTAGTTCACTTCCAGAAGTGAAATAGATTGTAGAATCATACAACTTACAACAATGACCATCCCATCCTGTTGCTCTTCTATTCCCATCAGTCAGGTAAACTGGGACCCACTAAATGTGCTGTGGCTGCTGTTATGTAGCAGTATGTGCCTCCCATAAATGTTCTGAGCTGTCTCAGATACAGAGACATTACAAATATTTGGAAATTGTGGCATTCATTCATAACTGAATATTACAATCAAATACACCAATCATTGTAATTATACCTATATGATTACAAGATCTATCAGGCGCACTGTTACCAGTAGTGTGAGATTTCTTAGAAATTACTGTGAGCAGAGTCTATGTTTGTAAACACAATCAAACAGTGAAATGAACTAGCAAATACACACCAAAGGTGGAAAGAATAAATGAAACAATAAGAAAAAATAAAATGTTTTATTTGTTTTGTAGGGCTCTTATGATATTCAGAGTAATTAAAGTATGCAAGGAAGATCATCTTGAGAATTTATTGTGTGAACTCCTGTTTTGAACACTGAAAATATTCATTCCTAATTGCATGATGGCTACTGGTGTGTGTGGGAATTTTCTGTTGAGTTCCTCTTCAGTTTCTTCACCAGAAAGTTTTTACATATTTAACACCAGCGTTTTACCCATGAATTTGCAAGTAAATAAAGGTATGATGTAATACACACTATCAAGAAGAAAATTTATATGCTATCAAGCACCAAGATATGTCCCAAAAAGGAATGACATGCTGCCACAGTCTTATGTCAGTGAGCCTGTCGTTTAAATAAACTATATTATCAAAGACATGCAAAAATTTCAAGAATACTTGTCTCACATGTGTAAGTGATCTTATTAGAAAATTGTTTAACAAGCATGGCCTAGATCTAAACAGGTAAGGTAAAGAAGCATTGAGTGATGTTTTAGATGCAGATATTAAGGAAGAGCACAACATAAGAATGGTAAATTCAAAACCAGTTCTTCCAAGCAAGGTTTGGAAATTGAAACGTGCTAATTTACTGGCTCAAAGTATCCCAAATAGAACAATTAATAATGAATGTTTTAAATTACTAAGGTGCTATTTTTTTAGGTTAATGTGTGCAAATTCTGGGTGTAGCAAATTTGTGATGATATTACATTAAAACATGAGAGAATTAGTAAATTAAACTGATCAGATAATAGGTCTATTAGACAATGCACAAGGGATAATTTATGGAAATATTTTATGCTCACAGTCATCATGTCATTATCACAACCATCACCAGCACTACTGCCACCTTTCTTCAGATTTATAACCATGCCATAGTAGCTTCACACTGTAGAAGTAATATGGAAGGAGGAACAGTTGCTATATTTGTAAAAACCACGTATTTGCCCTAAACTGTAAATTTTAAATAATACTGTCTGGAGCAGCATTTTGAGCCATGTGCCACTGGATGGAAGGCATTTTTCCATGTCTATTAATTTTATCTATTTGTGAAACTCCCTCTGGTAATTTCAGTTGCTTCATCAGTCAGTTAGATCTTCTCTTGAAGCAACTGGCAGGAAAAGTGAAGGATATTGTGTTTATTGTTGATTTTAATTTGGATTTTTTAACTTATTCTTCCTAATTGTGTCCTGTTAATCTATTTCCTGTGGTGGACATCCCTGCTAGAGTCAGTGTCAGTTCTTTCACATTAATGAAAGAAAATGTAGGGGCAAAAATAAAACTGACAATCTTGCCATCAAGGAAGTTATTGATGAACATATATTGACAATCACCATTAACAGTGTCTCAGAACACAATGAAATGAAGATAGAGAATAAGCAGGGTAATAAAAATAGTGTCATAATTCAGAAGTTTAAATAAATACATTTAGCAAGTAGGCTGGGAACCTCTTCATTGATAAGCTGATGAAAACTAAATTTAATACATTTTGTAATGCAGTTGTGCCCCTTTTTTCACAAAACATTTTCAAAAAGAATATGCACATTGCAGTCCAGCTAACAGATTTTTCATGTATGTTGACTGAACTGACAGGGCATAGGTCAGCCCTCATCGAGGCAATGTGTATCCTCGAGCAACAAGTTCCCATTACTTGTCATGAAATTAGTGTACCAGAGAACTCAAGAGAATTATTAAGTCATTAATAAATAAACATTCATGTGAAGTTGACAGTATCTCATGTAAGTTACTGAAACCTACTCGAGTAAAATTGTAGAATATTGTCCCATGTATTTGATGTTGCTGTGTACCAGGGTATACTTCTTGCAAGAATAAAATATCCCATTGTAAAACCTCTTTGCAAAAAGGGAGACATCTCAAATGTGAACAACTGTAGGTAAATTTTGCATCTGCCTGTATTTTTTGATAAAATATTACATGGCTAACATCTTAACCAGCTTGGAACTATTATTAAGAGACTTTTGACTTTCAAAATGATGATTCTGTCAATTGTTGTATCCTGTGACATATTTCAATACTTTGATTCTGTTCATCATAATCTATTATTAGTGAAAGATCAATATTATGGTACCTGTGGCTCATTAAGTAATCTTTTGAAATCTGTTTTTACCAACAGGAAACAGAAACTAATTTTGGAAGCAATGGAGCTGAAAATCAGTTATATCTGTTTCATGAGACTGAAGAAATCTATATGTCATAAAATTCCTCACTGTTTCTTCCTGTTCCCCATTTTGTTTTGCTAATAAGCTGCCCTTAGCAATTCACAGTTTATAAAAGTTAATGATGTTTACAGATGCTACCAATCTCAAGACTAAAGATTTCTCAAATACAAAGAGCTCCTTTGCATGGTCCACAACTAGTTTGCTATGTAATTGATCTCATGTTTCAGGAAACCGTGATCTGCATTGGTGTAATGAATGAAAAATATCATCTAGTCACTTTTGTTTTAAAGATGACTGGTTTCCATGTTACTAGCAGATCATCATCAGATTTAGTGCAGCAACATGCATTATTAAACTTTGTTCTTATTTAAAATTTTGTTTCTTTTGTTGGCACTGGCACTTCATTAATTTTGCTACCTGAGGACAAATCCATTTTTAAATAAGCTTTGCAATTTGAAAAATGCTCAGTAACAACCACCTGTTGTTTAGATTGACTTCCGACTCACTACTGAATGTGAATAAGTTTGATGTACTGGGTGCTGAGTATATGTTTCTTAACTTAGCTCTCTTTGGACTAAATTTAATTTCATTTGCATTTACAAAACTGACTCCCAAATTATTCAAAATATTATCAGTTTTCGTATAACTAGGGTTTTTATTTAGAGTTAGGTTTTCAACAGTAAAATCAGGACAGTCGCATTTAAATTGAGGTACGTGGCAACTCTGTATTCAGTGCTACTGTTTTTGGCACTGTTTATGAATTACTTCAGGTTTAAAGGTTATAATCTACAAAAAGGATCTAAATACTGTCATTGTGGCATTATTGGCATTATTTTGTAAACATTGTCAAGACAGTACTTTTCTCTTCTGAATTAAACTGTAATTATGACTGAGAGCTAATCGGCCTAACTTTCAATATCTTTTAATCTCAGCAGTTGGGAAGAAATTCAGCTGTGGGAGAGGAGTTGTCAGTTGTCAAGAAGAAATATTTTCAATTTTTTTCCCCTGTGGATTGTTTTATCTAAGGGTCCCCTCCCCTCCTAAACAATTTGTTGAGCATTTTACATCACTGATTTTTTTTTTTTTATAAAGCTTTCTGTGATAGTATAGTGGATCAGCACTTTCTATTACTTTCATGATACATTTTTGAGCAAAATATTACTGTCTGAAATATGAAGCTTGCACAAGAAAATAAACAGAATGCGTTACATAATTCAGGCATTTCTTTGTGGCACTTTTAATGACAAGAATTGCAAACTTAGCTGGAAAGAATTGTTCAATAAGTTGCAGAACATATTTATCGTCTCTACTTACAGTTAAAAAATTTTAATATTGTGCCATTATTAACTGTGTTGAGCTTTGGCTATATTGTTATTGTAGCTGTTGATGAGCGGAACTGAATGTACTGTGTTTTCTTTCATTAATTTATCACTGTACATTGTTTTTATGTGTCAGCTCAGCTGCTAAATCTAGGTTCTAGTGCAGAGTTCATGTTGTGAATTATGGTGACTGAATGAAATTTCACATATAAGAAAAATACTCAATGTTTTCACAAAAGACATCTTCCATGCCTCCCTATCCACATGTGAATTAAACAGGAATTATATCCTTTTTCAACTCTTAGTTTTCCTTCACTGCATAGTTTAAATGTCAAAACCTAGTATTTTTTATCACACTACCACAAATTTCGGAAATCAAATAAATCCAAAAATAAAGGTATTAATGTTCAGTGAGGTGACAAAATTAGTTGAAAGCTTTGTAATATGTCAGTTAAGGAAGAATTTGTAATACTTTGCAATAGAGACCTCTGCATTCTTTTGATCCGGAATTTTGATTGCTTGTAGTGAACTGTTGGTACAACATTTACTGTAACTGAAGTTACTTCAAACCATTATTGTAATATGTAATCTGTAATTAGGCATGTAAATATTTTTTTTTACTTCATTCAGATGTTTTGGAAACATAGATGTTATCTTTTACAAAGTTGTTTTAATTTTCAATTGGTTACAGATTCTGAGTATGAGGTAATTGTTGTAACTGAAGATTCAATAATATGTTGGAGTTGGGAAGGTGTTAACACTACACCTCCTGAAAATGTCATAACCAGTGATGAGATAACAGCTACATTGTCACTTGAAGATTTGGAAAAACAGGTTCTAGGATGCTGTAAAGGCACAACATTTGTATGTGCCACAATAACGGAAGACAGTGAGTTTGTCATTACTGCATCTTCAAACCATAGTGTCTGCATTTGGGACATAAATCCAAACGCATCATATATTGTGAAAGAATACCATGACCAAAGTGGGTAAGAAACCTTTCACATTATTTGGCATATTTATCAGTCACTAACTTTGAGATATGTGCATTTTTTAAATGTTGTTATATACACTCCTGGAAATTGAAATAAGAACACCGTGAATTCATTGTCCCAGGAAGGGGAAACTTTATTGACACGTTCCTGGGGTCAGATACATCACATGATCACACTGACAGAACCACAGGCACATAGACACAGGCAACAGAGCATGCACAATGTCGGCACTAGTACAGTGTATATCCACCTTTCGCAGCAATGCAGGCTGCTATTCTCCCATGGAGACGATCGTAGAGATGCTGGATGTAGTCCTGTGGAACGGCTTGCCATGCCATTTCCACCTGGCGCCTCAGTTGGACCAGCGTTCGTGCTGGACGTGCAGACCGCGTGAGACGACGCTTCATCCAGTCCCAAACATGCTCAATGGGGGACAGATCCGGAGATCTTGCTGGCCAGGGTAGTTGACTTACACCTTCTAGAGCACGTTGGGTGGCACGGGATACATGCGGACGTGCATTGTCCTGTTGGAACAGCAAGTTCCCTTGCCGGTCTAGGAATGGTAGAACGATGGGTTCGATGACGGTTTGGATGTACCGTGCACTATTCAGTGTCCCCTCGACAATCACCAGTGGTGTACGGCCAGTGTAGGAGATCGCTCCCCACACCATGATGCCGGGTGTTGGCCCTGTGTGCCTCGGTCGTATGCAGTCCTGATTGTGGCGCTCACCTGCACGGCACCAAACACGCATACGACCATCATTGGCACCAAGGCAGAAGCGACTCTCATCGCTGAAGACGACACGTCTCCATTCGTCCCTCCATTCACGCCTGTCGCGACACCACTGGAGGCGGGCTGCACGATGTTGGGGCGTGAGCGGAAGACGGCCTAACGGTGTGCGGGACCGTAGCTCAGCTTCATGGAGACGGTTGCGAATGGTCCTCGCCGATACCCCAGGAGCAACAGTGTCCCTAATTTGCTGGGAAGTGGCGGTGCGGTCCCCTACGGCACTGCGTAGGATCCTACGGTCTTGGCGTGCATCCGTGCGTCGCTGCGGTCCGGTCCCAGGTCGATGGGCACGTGCACCTTCTGCCGACCACTGGCGACAACATCGATGTACTGTGGAGACCTCACGCCCAATGTGTTGAGCAATTCGGCGGTACGTCCACCCGGCCTCCCGCATGCCCACTATACGCCCTCGCTCAAAGTCTGTCAACTGCACATACGGTTCACGTCCACGCTGTCGCGGCATGCTACCAGTGTTAAAGACTGCGATGGAGCTCCGTATGCCACGGCAAACTGGCTGACACTGACGGCGGCGGTGCACAAATGCTGCGCAGCTAGCGCCATTCGACGGCCAACACCGCGGTTCCTGGTGTGTCCGCTGTGCCGTGCGTGTGATCATTGCTTGTACAGCCCTCTCGCAGTGTCCGGAGCAAGTATGGTGGGTCTGACACACCGGTGTCAACGTGTTCTTTTTTCCATTTCCAGGAGTGTACATCATGACATGAAAAGGGTCTAAGAGAAAACTTTCTCTTGTTGCTGTTGTATACATTTTTCCAATCATAATATCCAGTTTTATACCTGGGAGTGATTTTAAAGAATATTACATTGCCTATGTTAAAGAAAAAGTGAAGTGTGTACAAGTGTCTCATTGTCTATCCTTTTTGTATGGATTTTGTGTACAGTGTGAACAGTAGATTTATTTGTGGCACATGAAGTACTGAATTTTCCTGTGTGGCATAGCCATGTGCATCTAATATAATACATTTAGTTGTACACTGGTTTCTCACTACAGTAATTAGTGAAATAAAGAATCAAAGCCTTTTTGAGAGAACAACTTCAGTGACCCTGAAACTGTTCAGAAGCAAGTCCAGTGGTTTTGAGAAACATTGTGTGCCACTCACTATGCTCTTTAAAAAATTGAGACATAGTCTTTGAAATATTGAAATGTTGAAATTTAGTCAATGATTGCTTTTACAGTTTCTTGTGGTTTAAATAAACAAATCTCTTACAAATAATACGTTTTAAATGTTATTCGACTCATATGAATGATTTCATAATAAATCACTTGCAACTACTGCTGATAATTTCAAATTAAATGTTAAATTTATTTATTTATTTATTTATTTATTCTTTGCCCATGGACTCCAGCTGAAAATCCAGCTGAGAGTATTGGGTGTGTCATACAATTGGCTATTAACATCAAACTTGATTTCATTATATATAAATGAAACAAATAATTTAACAGGAATAGTCTATAAGCATACAAAGGTATTACATGTTTCACAATATGTATACACACACATCCAAACAACATACAGAAATGATAATTTTTAAAGGTACATTTCAGTAATGATATAACATATTTAAACACCATCTTAGTATTCACTCAAACTATATATACATTTCTCTGTAAGATATAGTTTCAAATGATTTTTAAAACATTTTAGGTCTGTTTCTTTTTTAATGATTTTGGGGAGTTTATTAAAAAACCTATTGCCTGCTTCTTCAGGGGCAGTCATATACAGTTTTAGATTTCTGTTTATCATGTAGTAATTTTCATTTCCTCTTGTACCGTGTTTGTGTACATCTTTATTTAGGAGGTGTTTATCACTTGACCTTACCACCATTATGCTTTGGTATATGTACAGTGAATATACTGCCATAATATTATAGTGTACAAAAGCTTGCCTACAGGTCTGTCTTGGTGGTATTTTTGCAATGCATCTCACTGCACTTTTCTGAATTGTGAATACTCTTTTTAAGTAGCCAGCTTGTGCACTTCCCCATATATGAACTGAATAAGACAAATGTGGGAAGACAAGATCTGAGGACCTTATCTTCCACAGTCTTAGCTGTTTTATGCATGATGAAAATCTGTTTGTTTATCTTTTTACACAGTGCATCTATGTGCTCCCCCCCCCCCCCATGCCAAATGTTTGTCTATTATAGTTTCTATAAAGTTTGTACTGGTTACTTCTTTAATAGTCTTTCCATTTATATAATAATTTTCACTATGCTTGGTCTGAAATACTACATTCATTGTTTTAGACTGATTCACAAGAAGGTTGTTTTGTGTTAAATATTTATTTGCATTTTCGATATTCAGGAGTGCTTCCTTCTCAAGCTCCTCCTTTGTGTCAGCTGTTCAAATGATTGTTGTGTCATCAGCATACATTATAAGTTTCTGATTTATATAGCTAGGGAAGTCATTTATGTAGAGTATAAATTGTATTGGCCCAAGCACCGACCCTTGCGGCACACCGTGTTTGACTGTTTTTAATTCTGATCTGTAGTTTGTTATATTTCCCCCACTAGTATGTCTGATTTCTATACATTGTTTTCTATTTGTAATGTATGATTTAAGTATGTCATAGCATTTTCCTCTAATTCTATACTGATATAATTTCATCATTAATTTTGAGTGGTTCACACAATCAAATGCCTTGATAGGTCCATGAAAATCCCACAAGTCTTTTGTTGCCTTTCAAGTAAATTAAGAATGTGCTCAATTATATCTGTTGATGCTGTTTTTGTTCACTTCCCTTCTCTGAAACCATGTTGTGATGAATGCAGTGTACTGTACTTTGTTATAAAACTTACAATTCTATTCTTTATTATCATTTCACAGATTTTAGCAAATGTTGAGATCAGTGATATTGGCCTGTAATTTCCTAATTCATCCCTGTTCCCTTTCTTAAATATTGGCTTCACTTTACTTACTTTCAGTGAATCTGGACATATACCTTCTTCAATCACAGTGTTCAGCATGCATGTCAATGGTTTTAATATACATTCTTTGCATACCTTTATGAGATGTGATGTGACACCATCTAAGCCAGATGAATGTTTAATTTTAAGTTGTTTTATTAGGTTTGACACTTCTGTATCTGTTGTAGGTATGAAAACCATAGTATGATTTGTATGTGGGGGGGCTTAACAATTTACTTACTGCATTTGTTTTATTTTGTCTTATTAATTCATCCACTACAGTAATATAATATCTGTTAAAAGTATTGGCTATTTCTAGAGGGTTTGCGTTGCTTTTCCCACTCATCAGTGGGCAGATGTCGTCTGCCCAATTTGTTACTTTTCCTCTCTCTTCGTTAATGAAAGACCATAAACCTTTTGAGTAGTTCTTTCCCTTATCTATAGACATCCTGATGAATGATTCTTTAGTTTCTCTGATAAAATTACAATACTCTTTCTTTTATATTTTATACAGTGTGTTGTAGGCCTCAGTATTTTTTTGTTTGGAGAGGTCATAATACATTCTCAGATTATTTCTGGCATGGTTTACTTCTCCAGTCACCCAGCTTTTCTTTTTTTGTTGCTTTCTGACAAGCCTTTTACTAACAGGACATGTAACATCATAATTATTATTGAATAAAGAAAAAAACTGGTTCCATTTTGTGTTTGCATCTTTAGCTGCATATATTGTTTCCCAGTTTTCTGCCTCTAACATCTTTTGTAGCTGATTTATGTTATGTGGGTAGTTCTGTCTTCTCATCTCCCATATCTTCTGCACTGAATCACTAGTCTTTATATTTATGTCTATCATGATTGCAAAATGGTATGCTAATGCGGAGTTTATTACCTGTGTGTCACAGTAGCATGTAGGAATATTTGTTATTACATGATCAATTATTGTTTCACTATGCTTTGTTATTCTGGTTGGTTTATCTATTTTTATTTTTAGATTGTATATGCACAATAAGTCCAGTAGGGTCTTAGTATTGTCTGTATTTTTACTTGTGTCTATGTTCAGATCTCCTATAATGATCAAATAAGCATATGTTTTTGAGAGGTGTTGGATTATATCTTCCAGCTGTGCAAAGAAGGTTTTAATTACACCATTTGGTGATCGATACAAACCTAATACACAACATAAATTCCCAGCAATTTTAGTTTCCAGTGCTGTGATTTCAAAGCTCAATTCTATATTATATTTTGTTATATTTATGGCTTTAGTTGGCTTATAGTTAGAAAAAATGGCAACCCCACCACCTTTATAGGAAGTTCTGCAAAAACTGTCTACTGTCACATAATTCTTCAAGTTGTACATTCCTATGTGATTTTCTTTTAGCCCATGTTCGGTAACTACTAGAATGTTTGGCCTGTATTCCTGTAACATTACCTCTAGTTCCTCTGTTTTATTGTTTATGTATTAAACATTTTGGTGAAGTATTCTAACAGTTGGCTTTAAATTTAATAGTTCCCCTTCCTGTAATATACTGAGCACATCACTTGCTCCCTTTGCTTCTGGTACTGCGCAGTGATTTTTTTCAGTTTGTGTCATTAAACCTGGGTCATATCTTTGTCTTATGTTTATATTCCTCTCACTATTGTCACACTGGTATTTAAGATGGACAGTTTTACTTACATCTTTTTCCATGTTCTCTTTCTGCTTACTTGATACCATAAAAAATCCTCACTTATGTAGGCATTCAGGCTTCCCAGGCTTTCACAGGGGAGTGAGTAGATAATATTTTGTAGTGGAACCCATGTACAGAAATGTACCATTTATGTGCTACAACCATTTGAAAACATGTTGAATGTGACCACTTTCACAAGTAATTGATTAGGCATGACCCAGTACATCACTTGCACTACAGTTCCACTCATTAATAGCTAAAGAAATTGCTCATGTACTCATTGAAGGGTTCTCTTCAGTGTGATGCAGTACAGCCTCTTCCATTTTGGGTGTGCAGCATCTCCTTGGAGCATTGCATTCATGCCTGCTTAGAGTTTAGGTACCCTTTCTGAAGCTGTTACGTAATTGTGGCAAAAATGGTATGCGATGGAGTCAGACGTGGAGACCAATCTTGATAAAGGTGACGAACTGCAATTCCTTTAATGTGAGTGTTGCTATGCAGGAGGATCATGTTGGTGTATTCTGCAAACGTATACTCAACCATGTTGCTCTAACAATTGCAGAATGAGACTCACACCAGGTCAGAGAGGTAGGATAGAGATCAAATAACATCAGCCAATCTGGCGTAACCACCCCCGCCATGACTAACCTGTGCATACTTACCTACCTAACATGTTTTCAAATGGCTGTAGCACAGAAATGGTATGTTTCCAGACTTTAGTTCCTGTTCAAAATATTATGCTCACACTCCCATCTACAAGTCTTAGAAGTTTGTTAAGAGAAATTTCCAAACACCTTGTATAGAGCAGAGATGGTCATCTGGTTGCCTGATTACCCTAGCCCAGTACAGCCAGGCTGGCCTGACATAAATGCAGATAGCTTATCAGCAATCACATGTCACAGTGCAGCAAAATGAAGTGAGAGAGCATGCCCAACTTAAATGAGCAGGCATTGCTAGTAGTGTGTCATACCAGGACATGATTCTGTTTTATTATTTACAATGTATTTATGTTACATACAAAAATGCAGGCATCTTTATTTTGCTTTCTTTTATTTATTTTACTAATTACAGTGTATATTTCCTGCAAGCAAGGGAATGCGTGGACAAATACTACTAGTGGTGTGCAGTCAAAGAACAGCCCTCAGATGGCCATCTGTGAGTTGCCATTAATGTTTCAATTTGCAAAGTTTTAAGGCTGAGAAGAGTTGTTCACATAAATGTATAGGACCAAATATGTCCATTATAGCTGCCATTTTCACATGTAGTTTAGGGAGTATATCCTGTGGAAAGTAAGAATAAAACTGAGGATGTCCTTCACCATTCTAAACTTCTCCTTAATAAAATGAGCATGTTGCACATCTGTTAATTCTAATTGCACCTCTGTTCACACAGTTCTGACATCAATTGAACATTTTGACATGAAGATATCAAACAATGGCTCAAATGAGTTCAAATCCTCCAATCTTTTCATGAATATTACACCTCATTTATTGAGAGACTGAATGAATAACTAAAGATTATTATTTATGGTAGCTACAGATTTCATCACATTTGGAAAATGCATGAAATTGCTATTCTGGAATTGATTTCTCTATGTCTCCGATTTCATTTACATTGTGCGAATTTTGGCAAACATAGATACAATTAATTGACCTTTTCCTGGAAAAGAAGCATTGAGAGTGTTCAAATGGACCATTATGTCAGTACCAAGTGCTAGGCTGGACCTGAGTTTCTCCTGGCATATACAATGTTCAAATAACTCATGGGAATGCAGGCAGCTGACATTGTCAACAACTGCCAATATTTCAACAGGAGCTCACCCTGCCATTTTCAAGGCAAAACTTCAGTGAGCAGGGGGGGGGGGGGGGGGGCGGAGAGAGAGAGAGAGAGAGAGAGAATGTGTGTGTGTGTGAGTTTATTATCTTTATGGAGTTTCTCTGAAAACCAAGGTTTTAAATCGGCTTGCACAGCGCTTACATGCTCCAGTTTTACCTTGGAAATGGCAGGGTACGCTGCTGTTGAAATATCAGCAGTTGTCGATGACGTCATGTGGCTGCATTCGCGTAAGTTATTGGAACAATTGCTAGATTAGCTATCAGTGAGAGCCAGAAAGCTCAGGAACTAACCTCCCTTTCATATCCATAAAATGATTTACTTGGTAATACAAAAGGAGGAAACATTCGAGGGTGTTTTGCCCCTACTTAGCTATCTTATCTGACAAAAACAGGGTATATCATTGAAATCAGATTCCAGTGAATCCATTAACTCTCAAAACTGCCTTTGATTCAGTTTAGAGACCTATCAACTATGTTCATAACCATGTCAACTTGCACAGTCTTGGCACAAAGTGCCTCCACTGAGTGGAATTTCTGTCCTGACATCAGCTTAGTTTTCAGAAGTCTCACAAATCCCTTATTACAACTGGTCATATTTGGGGTGCTATCAGTGGCAAGGGAAACCAGCTTATTTCCAGGGGAAGGGGAGATTTATATTCTGAAGGGCCTGTTCAGTGACACAAAATGTATTTTCCCCAGTACATGTATCTCTCATCAGCATTAAATCCAGTTCTTCTGTGATAATCAGATCTATATCCACTTCTTGGACAAAAATCCTTAATTCTGCTGTATCAATAATGTTGTTACTTTCATCAAGGCATAGAGAATATGCAATTAATTGTTGCCATCTCAGCATTAGTTATCATTCAACACCTGTGCTAAGCTCTAGTATACAGCATGCAGTTGTATTATGATACACACAGACTGCATTAAATTGTGATTTAGTTAGACGATACATGGCTTCTCTGCCAGTGTTGAGGCATTCTTCCACAAATGACTCAGTGGAGAATGGTTAAAGCTCCAGCAGTTGGGTGAGCAATTTTAAAGCTCACCCTCACTGCATGATGGCTTGTAACTTCATATTCCCAGAAATGAAATTGTTGGGTAAATAAAATTGTAATATAAGTCTAATAGTTGATATTAAGTTAACTGAAATAAAAGAGCTTACCTCATTGCTGGTGGATTCTTTTAGCTTTGCAATTAGTTGCAAATGCTTGTCTCCCTGAAAACTGTTGCACATGTCATCATGTTTGGAATGTAATGTCACACAACGTTATATTTTTTTCAGCAACAGAACTTCCACATACTAAACATTTAGCACATTCATTAATTAAAACTTCTGGCCTAAGAGACCATGGTTGAACCCTAGAAATTCTACCTTTTGATGTTTAGTTGCCAACTGTGGGCAGCATCTTCCGAAGTGAGACAATGATTGGCCGCTAGGCAGTGGAGGTCCCGTTTATATGAGTGCATAGAGGGTGCCACCACTTGTCGCATGCTGTCAACAGTGAAACTCTCTCTGACTAACGTCTACTGTCTATCAAAAGTAACTGATTGTCACATCATTCGTACATAGTCGACCACCATACCTTATGTAACTTTAGGCCTTCTTCTTTTCTGTTAAAATTATTGTGGTGTTATAGATCTCTATGGCTTATCTGTACATACATCCATAGTAATGTGATGTCATAGCAAGCATGTTTGTCTCACTAAATTTGATTTCATGATCACCATCTTCAGAAACATGTTCCACTACAACCGATTTGTCAGTGTGTCCCAAACTACAGATCCTTTTGTGTTCAGTTAGGCAGATATTAACACTTCTTTTTGTTGTTCCAATATAAACCTTCCCACAACTACACAGAATTTTATACACCCCAGGGGTTGCAAAATGGTGTCGTGCATCTTAATGAAGATACCAGCCCTGAAAGACTACATGTTATAATTTAGCACATTCTCCAATTTGCACAAAAAGCCTTTACCCATCCCACTGGGATTCTTGTTGCATGCTGTTTGCACTAGAATGTGCTCTCTTCTCAGCTGAATCCATATTCACAGCATGAGGTGTAAATGCAGTGAGACAATAGATTTGTTTACACAGCCAAGACTGACAACATGCAACAATTCTGCCTGCTTGCCACCCATCTACTGAGGGGAACCCACTAGGCAAAATTCCTAGTTGGAGCAAGCCTGGTACAGAGGTTAAGATAGCATAAAATAGAATGTCTGTATTATGCTGGAACATTTCCATTGGCAGTTTTGATTGAATTTTTTCCTCTATATTCAATACCAAGTGAAATCTATCTTGCACCCCCTTCTTGCTTCCTTAATGCCACAGTGTAGGGCATTCCTGAACTGCTTGCTGCAATGTGGTGCAGATGGGAGAAGGTGAGTGAATGAAGTGCAGAATCTGGCCTTTTAGCGGTGCCTTGTAATCATTCAGACATGCTTAAGCATGAGCCTGCATTGCAGCATCAGATCGATTACAGTTGTTTCATATGCAGGTAAAGGTATCTATTCATATAATTTTAATATATCACAACAATAGATGACAAAATTTACCTGAGCATTATAGAAAAGATTGGAACTAGTAATAACATGGAGGTTAATCTTTTCTGTGTGGTTTACACTATCAGTGGTGACTAATTAAAAACAATCCCAAAAAAACAGTTTTTTGGAAACAAATTACCAACAATATCTTCTATCACATAAATAAAATGAAAAAAGGGCACAATGAAACAACAGCCAAGAATCAGAAATAAAATACATTTAAGAGGGGACACAGGCAGAAAACATAAAAGAATCAGAAACACTGTATAGATTAAACTAAATAACTACACCAGTAGAAGATGAAAAGATATTGGAATTGCAAGGAAAAACAATAAAAAGAAGAGAAAATTGAAATGTATCCTCTTTGGTCAGCACAGAACTAAAATAATACTAATAAAAATAAAATAAAAAGGAAATGTATTGTAAAAAAGATTAAAAATTAGAACAAAATATCCATTATTTTTGTAAACAATATCTTATGTCAGTGTGCATGTAAATCTAGAATATTAAACTCATTTGCTTGTATTTGCATTGCAGGGATATATACTGCCTGAGCTCTATCAGTGTAGATAGCAGTATACACAGATTTCTGTCATGCACCAATAAAAATGTCAGACTCTGGAAATTTGATCCTTCTGCTTCTGGGAATAATGTCACTCTTCTAAGCACATTCGATGCATTATGGCAAAGTGACGACCTTAATTTTATACTGCCTTTATTTGCTGTTGCAGACAACACCAACAAAGTACAGGTACAAAATATTATAAAATGTTGTCAAGTGCCATGCCTGGTGCTAAATGTCATGCTAGTAAAGGTATTTTTTTTTTTGCTGTCAAACCAATGCAATGCATAATTATTTGTTGACACCTGTCTTAAAAATATATTAGTGTGATGTATTTGGTAGAAATATATAATGATGAGTATGGTGGTGAAACTGTTTGAACAACTACTGTTCACATTGCTATGCATATCACTTACCCCACTCACAAACAAACCATTGCTCAGCCATCAGAATGCTCATTTGTGGCTTGGTAGCCATTTGTAATGGAACTCCCCATGTGCTGCTACTGCCAGGTGAAAATTCACTCACTTATTTAATTTTTGAATGGGAAGGCTTTAAATCTGTCAAATTCATTGTTGATTGATAGAAGTGTAGGAGAAGCAGTGCATGAATGTCAGAATGTCTGCTAGTATTGCAGGATGTTAACAGCTGGTTGCACTGAAATTCACAGCCAAAAAAGACCTGATAGACTATCGGTTTCCAAATGAAAAGTCACAACGATTGAATAAATCGTGCATCAGAATAAGAGGTTCACTGTAACTGAGATCATGGTTTTGGCTCCTGAGATTCCTTGTAACACTATTCATGAGACATTGACTGAAAAGTTCACTATCAGAAAGTATGCACAAGAGGGACCCACAACTGGCTACAGCAGACCTCAATGGCAACACATTTCATCTTCCTGTTAATTTCTTCAATGCAATGCAAAAAATGACAACATTTAGGATTTGATTGTTATGGCTGACAAAACTTGGGGTATTCCATTCATACCTGCAAGCATTGGCATCCTCCTTGCTCAAGCCATGAAAATTCAATCAGTCTGCTGGCAGATTCAAGAAAACTGTGTTTTGGGATTGAATGGGGTATTTTTGATTGATTTCTTGACTTCTGAGGCATAAGTAAACATTTAAACAACTGCTTGCTTCCATGTCACCCATCAAACCATCGTTATTCTGCAACAATTTTGATGGAACAGTGTCACACAACTCTCACAATAGTCTGGAATTGCCACCCAATGGCTACACATTGTTTCCTAAGTAGACTACCACTTGTTTTCTAAATTGAAGGAATGTTCAAGAAGAAGGTTCCTTAATGGTGATGGTGAAATTAAGTGCGAGGCCCACCATTTCCACAAAAACATGGTGGCACACTGGTACCACATGGGTCTACAAAAACTACCCCAACATCTACCAAATTTGCCAAGTGAAATGGTTATTATATTGGAAAGTAGAGGAATATTCAACCTTTATAATGATTATCAGTTGTTAAAGAGATTTCTTTCCATTTACAAAAAGAAGAAAACAAGACCTAATTTTTGGGATCACTCTCATATTTCCAAAAATGAGCTGCAGCTTAGATACCAGCAGCCTGGATGATGATGTGGTCTTTGGCTCCCAAAGCATTCGATATAACTCCATGTTGCTGCCTAATGATCAAAATATGAGCATATAGAATGTCAGAACAGCTTTGTGATTTGATTGGAGAGTTCTTAGCAAACAGAACAAAACATGTCACTTTAGCAGAGAGAAATCTTCAGATACAAAAGTAACTTCAGGTGTGCCCCAAGGGAGTGTTTTTAGGAGCATTGCTTTTCCCAATTTGTATAAATGACCAAATTGATAATGTTGAAAGTTATATGAAGCTTCCAACAGATGATGCTCTTATATACAGAGAAGTCACAGTGGTGGAAAATCGTAGCAATGAGCAGTATTGTCTGCAGAGGATAGACAGCTGGGGCAGGGGTTGGCAGTGGACCCTCAACATAAAAAAATGTAATATATTGCACGTAAATAGACATAAAGACCCATTATTGTATGATTACACAATTGCAGAACAATCGCTGGAAGCAGTGACCTCCATTAAATATGTGGGGTATGTATACAGAGAGATTTAAAGTGGAACGACCACATAAAAATGATCATAGGTAAGGCAGATTCTAGACTGAGATTCATTGGAAAAATCCTCAGGAAGTGTAGTCCACCCATGAAGGGATAACTTACAAATCCCATGGTTGACCAATACTTAAATATTGCTCATCAATTTTGAAGCTGTATCAGACAGAATTGATATCAGAAACTGAGAAGATCCAGAGAAGGACACAAGCATGTCACAGAGATGCTCATCCAACTCTAGTGGGAGATGCTACAAGAGAGACATTGTGCTTCACTGTGTGATTTACTGTTAGTTAGTTAGTTAGTTAGTTAGTTACTTTCATGTTCTATGGATTATTTTGCATGATAATTCATCATGTTGTGGAGTGAGTCATTTTACATTCATATTGCAAATTAATTTGTACATCTAATTGTACTCTAAATATCACCATATAATTTTTTTCCTCCCGAAATGAAAACAAGATATACAGCCTGAGTTAGCCATTCCTACCCACCGCCTTTTACACATTACAAACATAGAAATTCTTCTGTGGAATAGAAGGAGTTGTGAAGGAGAAACTTTTTCAGTTTATTTTCAAATTTTACCTTGCTGTCTGTCAGACATTTTATATCACTGGGTAAGTGGTCAAACGTTTTTGTTGCAGCATTGTGCACCCCTTTCTGTGCCAAAGACAACCTTAATGTTGAGTAATGAATGTCATTTTTCTTCTATTATTGTAATTATGTACCTCAATGTCCTTTTTGAACTGTAGTGGAATATTTACAACAAACTTAATGAGGGAGTAAATATACTGCGAAGCTGTAGTCAGAATGCCCAACTCCTTAAAAAGATGTCTGCAAGATGATCGCAGGTGAGCACCACCTATTATTCTTACAGCACATTTAAGGGCAATGAAGACCTTCTTTCTTAAAGATGAGTTACCCCAGAACATTATTCCATATGACATTACTGAATGAAAATAAGCAAATACGTCAGCTTACTGATTTCCCTCTCCCCAAAATTTGCTATGATTCTAAATGCAAATGTGGCTATGGTAAGTTGTTTTAGGAGTTCCAAAATGTGTTTTTCCAATTTAAATTCTCATCAATATGGCCATGTAAGAATTTTGAAGTTTCCACCTTATATATTATTTCATCACCATGTGTTACACTTATCACTGGTGCAGTACCCCTAGAGGTGCAGAACTGAATGTGATGTGTCTTTGTGAAATTCAGGGTAAGACCATTCGCAGAAGACCAGTCAATGATACTTTGGAGAACTTTGTTTACCATTTCTTCCATTTCTCTATGTATACTGAGAGTTATTACAATACTGGTGTCATCTGCAAAAAGGATTAATTCTGCTTGATGTACATGAGACAGTAGATCATTTACATATATGAGAAACAGTAGTCGACCTAAGATTGAGCCTTGGGGAACCCCATATGTGATTTCTCCCCAGTCAGAATTATGTCTCTGGATTCTGTTGGTTGAATTACTACTAAGTACAACTTTCTGCATTCTTTTGGTTAGATATGACATGATCCATTGGTTGGCTGTATCATCAATCCCATAAAACTTCAATTTATCTAGTATACTGTGATTCACACAGTCAAATGCTTTGGATAGGTCACAGAAAATACCTATCAGTGCTATTTTGTTATTTAATTCTTGTAATATCTGCTTCTCAGTAGAGCAACCCTTCTGAAACCCAAACCATGATTTGCTGAGGATATTGTTGTTGCCTAGGTGAGATACTATTCTCAAATACATGACCTTCTCAAAAATTCTGGAAAATAATGTCAGCAGTGAAATAGGTCAGTAGTTCCTGATGTCTCTCTTATCACCTTTCTTAAAGAGGACTTTAATAATGCCATATTTTAGTCTCTGTGGAAAAATGCCATGAGTTAGTGATGCACTGCATATTTCAGACAATACTGGACTTACTGTATGGGAACAAATCTTTAGTACTCTATTGGGAACATCATCAAAACCAGAAGAGCTTTTATTCTTGAGAGAATGTATGACCCTCTTAAGTTCAGAAGTTGAAGTTTGTGGTACATTAATATGATGAAATTTTATGTGAGTTACTTCTTCAACATATTGCTGTAATCTTTCTCTTGAACTGTTGGTCCCTATGCTTTCTACTGTGTTTAAGAAATTATTATTAAATACATTTGCTACCTTTGACTTATCGTTTACAACACTTCCATTCAATTCGGTAGTAATGTTATCCTCTTTTGTGGTTGGTTGTCCTGTCTCTCTCTTCACTATTGCCTTAACTGTGTTGTCAGACATACTGATTTCTGACATTATGTGCATGTTTCTCAATTTTTTAATAACCTTTCTTAGTAATTTTGAGTAGTTTTTGTAGTGCACAACTTGTTTTTGCCAAGAGATACGTTTCCCTTTTCCTATCACAAGATACTTTAATCCCCTTAGTGATTCATGGTTTTTACATGGCTGTTTAATGTCCCTTCTGATTAGCTTACGCAGAAAGCTATTTTCAAATACTGATATGAATTTATCATAGAATAGATTAAATTTTATATTGGCATTTGATTCTTTATAAGTTTCATCCCAGGTTGTTTCTTGTAAAGTGCTCTTAAAAACATATGCCCTGTAGTCGTTAATGATTCTAACAGACTTCCACTGAGGTGTATCCACACTGTAAGGCACTATGTCATTTAGCCTGACGAACCATGCAGTCTGACCAGAGAGAGCATTTGTTACTGGGTAAACAGTTATTTTCTTGCTTTGTCCCTCACCAAAGAAAACATTATCAATTAGGGACCCCACTGAGGTGTATCCACACTGTAAGGCACTATGTCATTTAGCCTGACGAACCATGCAGTCTGACCAGAGAGAGCATTTGTTACTGGGTAAACAGTTATTTTCTTGCTTTGTCCCTCACCAAAGAAAACATTATCAATTAGGGACCTAGTGTCTTTTTATTTTAACTAATGAGAGCAAATTATAGGGTCCAAACAAGATTTCCAGATCATTTTTTCCTATCAGAATCCTGTAGAAAATCTACATTGAAGTTACCACAGACTATTAACTGCTTGCAGATGTCTGACAAACAGCACAGTAAGAAATTCAGGTTCCTCAGAAATAATTCAAAATTTCCCAGTGGGGATCTGTATACTGTTACAATTAAAAGTGAACTGTTTTTCAGCATTGATTCACAAGCACACACTTCTGTGTGCTAATCACTACAAAATCTACTTGTGCCAGGGCTTTTGAACTTGTGTTCTGTCTTAATATGTGCAACAACTTCTCCTTTTCCCAATATTAGTTCTGCACGAGTAAGCTGCTAGACTGTAATCTTTTATATGTAACTTATCTAACCCTGTGGTTATGTGGTGCTCAGATTGGCACAGGATGTCTATCTTTTCCTCTAAATTTCGCAAGCCTTATTATTCAATCTTCTAATATTTTGGTGGAATAAGCAACCTTACTTTTCTGTGCATTCTTGTGGGGCTCTTATGTTATAGTGACTTCTTTCAAAACAGGATGCCGTAACTTGATTCTAACCTAAAAAAGGTACCCATCTGACGCCAGTAACAAAGGGATCTTGCATTGTGTGATGGTGGCCCCTCATACAATTCCTGCAAGAAGTTCAGCCAACATATCTTTCCCTCTCCTATTCAGGTGCTGGCGATGTCTAGTATAACCCCATCTCCCAGTTGTAGCAACATGCACTGCACTCATACTCATATGAGAATTCATTTCAGTCAGCAGTAACCTGCTCAACTCAGAGTTAACACTGCTCACAGCAGTATTAACCCAGGGCTGGTCATGGTGCCCCAGGACCTCCATGAAATTCAGATGTGTGTGTGTAGATGCTACTCCTATTTTATCCTTAGCCAGGCTATTTCCTGCCTCACCTACTATAATAGCCTGATCCTCTTTGCCAAAACTATGTTCTCTGTCACCTGGCTGAGGCTACTACTTGGCTTCACAATACTTGCGACCTGGTACACTGCTCTGAACTTTTCCTGTACCACGTGGCCTATACCCCTTTCATGGCTGCTACTTAGCAGCAAGACTCTTTTCATTCTACTCTTTTTTTGGTACTGACCTACACTGAGTTTCTTGACTGTAACCTACAGCAGTATGAGGCTCTTCCCCTCCTCTTCAGGTAACAAGCCAAATTTATTCGATATTGACAGCTCTCATGTAGAAGAAATTGATGAGCTGTTCCCCTTTTGCCCATTGCTTGTTACCTTTACCCAGTTCCCACAACCTACCCCCCCCCCCCCTCTTCCCCTTCTATCTATCTAGTTCCAATGTCACGTGATCTAATTCAGCCTGAAGGGCACAAATCTTTGCCTCCTCTTCAGCGATTCTCTTGTCTTTTTTTGCAGTGCCTAGAATTCCATTGGAGAGCCTCATTGAGATCCCCATTCAGTTCTCCACTACAATCACCCTAGTGAAATTCCATACCACAGTCTACACATAGCACTCCCTCTTTGACTATCGTACGGCAACATCCACAAAACTCCCTCTTTGACTATCCTACGATAACATCCACACTTATCATGCATTGCAAGACAGATTAAGTGCTTAAAATTCTGAGAGTGTACATTACTTTAAGAGTCAATGACTGTGTCACATTTATCACATGAAAAGGCCGTGAAGGTAAAATTAGAGAGTTTAGAGCTCACACAGAGGCTTAAACAACAATTGTCCTTTCTGCAGACCATTTGTGACTGGAGCAGGAAAGTGGATGAGTAACAATGCTACAGAGAGTACTGTAATGGGTGTACTGTAGGGTAGGAGTGAGTGAGTGGTCCTCTGCTGGAGGTTGATGATGGAGTGGGCAAAGAAGGCAGCCAATTAGTTGATAGAACACTTTATTGCATGACACGAGTAGACATGTTTCAGCACTTTCTGAAACAGACAGACTGCAGATGAATGGGGGTGATCCTCAAATCCTTGCACACTTGTGAGGACATGCTCATGCAGGTGTTCCGCGTGGACAGTAGTGATGGTCTGGCTACCCCGACAGTAGTGATGGTCTGGCTACCCCAGCAGATGGCCGATGGCAGCTGATGGCTTCTGGGTAGTGGTGCAGCAGTGAGGTAACATCTGTATACCCACATTGGACACTCTGTGGTGGCCATTGATTCGCGGCCTGGTGGAGGCGGTGTCGTGGATGCAGGACAACTTACACAGGTTGTGAATCATCAGAGAGCTCAGCCGTGATGACACCCTGATGGGCTGGTCCTGATGTTTTAAATCCCCTTCCTGTGCACTGACAATTGCAGAAGGACCCTGTATCACGGCCACATCAAAATATCTGGAGTGGGTTGATGGCCTGGCACAGCATAACTGTTAGGTCGTTCAGTCGTGCAGCAGGAGCCCATGTGAAGTCCTGCTTGTTGACACACAGAAACACCTAGTATGAAAGTGGTGTGTCTACTGATGTTGCTGAGCTGACAGGATGTTGACCGATTGGCTGCAGCCTGGTTTCATTGCTGGGCTGCTGTCCTGGCAGCTGGTGTCTGAGACATTACATTTCCTCCCTCCATAGATTAATCTGGTCCTCCAAGTTCCTGTTTTGTTGATATGACTGTAACAGAGACACATTAGTGTCTATGAATGTTTCTTCATTGTTCGGATAAGACTATGGCATTTCATTTTTATTTTACTTTAGATACATTATCTCTCACATATGATCCTTAAGCACTGAGTTTCTGTGCCCATCTTTGCTTTTTTCTCACAACTTATTATTTGTCACTGGTTAAGTCACCTCTTCATTGGTGCTGTCATGACTATTGTGGTTCAGCAGGCTGAAGGAAGGTAAGGGTGGGATTTGGGCAACTCTGCATTTGTGATGGTAGCACAAAGTATAAATGGCTCTTGTGCTAGTCCCTAGGGTTATGAGTCATTAGTGTCGTTTGGTGCAATGTTTTTTCACATGATGGTGTATATGTTCTATCATCATATGACCATTTTGTGCCACTATCATCTGCTTCAGGGTAGCTCGAAGAGTTGAGTCTGACATGGCATTTAGGAAAGCCAGGAAACCTGGACAGGATTTCGAAAGGTGGATGTGGTAGGTAAATTAACAAGTAGCTGGCGTTTAGAGTTGTAATTCTGGTAATGGTGGCAGGTAACTGGAAACTGGGACCTGAAATGTCACATTAAGTACCATTCATTAGCTGTCCCTGACCTTGTAGCTGTTTGTGTTGGACACTGCTGAAAAGTCCTTGGTCGTAGCAGGTGGCAATGACTACTATCAGTTTCACTATGAGTGCAGCAAGTGTGGCTCTATCTTCTGGAAAACACTGGTTTCACTTGTAATGACTTCCATGGGGCATTTGGTCACAGGCTTCTCAGAGTGAAACAGAGTACGTTCACATGACTCAGGTACAGTATGTATTCACTTTTTGGGGCAAACTGTTAGTTGCGCGCTTCTGCATTGAGTAGTTCTGCAGAGGTGAGTAGAAGATGAGACCTTCTATTGGGTGATATCAATAGTATTTCATATACCCGCAAATGTACAAATTTCCATATGGTTTCTCGGGGTACTGCGTTAGGTCCAGTCTGCACCCTATGGGAAGAGAAAGTTCCCTGTCAGCTTGCTTGTCCCACTCAGGTTTCAGAAGCATCCTCAAATTCAACATCTTTACAGACTAAATTGCCCTATGAAACATCCATTATAAATTGTCTTCAACCGTTAAGAGAAACACCAAGGTGCATCAAACATATAATGACTCATTCTCACTTTCAACAAAAGTCACTTCCTATCTGCTTATCTGCCTCTATACCAACTACATATCAAACAAATATCAATTTAAATTAGACACACTAATGTTCTATTAATAATTTTCTTTATCTGTTACCTATATATAAATATTCCCCATGAACCTATCTCACAGAAATAACACAGACATAGACATAGCTTAATACCAACACTGTTCACGTTACGTCGCACTTCACTTAGCGTAGACCGGGACTGTGTCCTAGGCATGCCCGATGTTGACTGACTGCGCACGGCCTGTCCTGCCGGAGTTGTTGTTGTTGTTCTTGTTGTTACGCCGGCAGAGGCCGCGTCCGAATTCTCGCGTGCCCTCTGGTGGACGGGACTCTACTGGCGGTGACTACCGTTCGTGACGCGCCGTGCCAATGTGCGCCTCCCGCGATCTTTCTGGTGGCTACTACACTCCTCCTCCTTCGGGGGGTGAAGCCACTGTGATCCACTGCGTCGGAAGGTGGAGCGTCGGGCAGGAGCAATGACCTCCACATCCATTGGATGGCCGGAGTCGAGGGGATCTGCCAACCCTCGAGCTGGAACCTTCGAATACGGCTGGAAGTGACCCACACGAAGAGGCCCCCGTCGTCCCACAACCGGAGCCCAGGACAGCACAGGCGACAAGCTGTCGAAGTCTGGATCCCGTTCCACCTCAGGAGGGGCAAGACCTAGTGGCGGGGACGAAGGGGAAGGGACGACCACAGGGGAACTAGCCCCCTGCGAAACCGGGCCGGCTAGGGGGGCCGGCTCTCGCTGGGGCATCTCGAATGACGGCGATGCCGGTGCTGGAGCCACTGGAGGTTGCCAAGGCCGAGAACCATCGCAGTGTGGCAGAGTCACAGCGGGGAGAGGAGGTAACGTCCCTTGTGAAACCAATACAGGTGCCGGCAATGGGGAAGCCGGTGTCTGAGAGGTCGGAGGGTGGGTGCCCGAACGTGGACGGAGCTGATTTTGGTGACGACGTACCACCCGGTCCCCCGCCTGCAAGGTATAGAGCCGGCGGCCATGGCGGTGCAGGACCACCGCCGGTATCCAATGTGGATTGCGACCAAACCCACGGGCCCAGACTGACATACCCAGTGGAAAGCCAGGTACTCCGTTTTGTGAAGACTGGCGAGGACCAGGCTGGAGGAGGTGCAGCAGAGTCCTAGGTTGACGCCCATGGAGGAGCTCTGCGGGGCTGCGGTCTCCCATTGGTGTGGTCCGGTATGCCATCAAGAAAAACGTCAATGCTTCCTCTGCAGGAAATTCGTGCACATACTTTTTCATCTGTGTCTTAAAGGTGCGCACCATGCGCTCAGCTTCCCCATTCGATTGTGGATGGAAGGGAGGAGAGCAAACGTGCCGAATACCGAAGCGCCTACAAAAATCCTGGAAGGTCTGCGAAAGAAACTGCGGTCCATTGTCCGAGACCAGGGTGATTGGCAGACCTTCCACAGAAAAGATTTTTGCTAGTGCCTGGATTGCAACTTCTGAAGTGGTTGAGGAGCAGCGAACCACATATGGGAATCGGGAATAAGCATCAATGACAATGAGCCAAAAGCCATTGAGAAACGGGCCCGCAAAATCGATGTGAACACGTTCCCATGCCTGGGTTGCCGGCGGCCATGAAGAGAACGCTGCCCTGGGAGATGCCTGTTGGCTCGCACACTGGGAACAGGCGGCCACCAAGTGCTCAATTTCTCTGTCAATACCGGGCCAGTACACATGTCTGCGAGCCAAGGTTTTAGTACGGGAAGCACCCCAGTGCCCCGCATGTAATAACTTGAGGACCTCCCTTCGTAAACTTGCAGGAACAACCACGCGAGGAGCTGTATCATCGGTAGCCAGAAGGAGAACTCCTTCCAAGACCGAGAGACGGTCTCGTAGAAGAAAATAATTACGAAGAGGGTCCGAGGTCCGGCCCGGAGGGCGGGACGACCACCCCTGCTGAATGAGGCGAACTACTTGCCGGAGAACCGGGTCAGCCGCCGTTTCCCTGGCGACTCGAGAACTAGTGATCGGGAAGCCATCAACCGCTTGGTGGGACGCCACATCCAAATGAAAACACATAATCTCCTCTCGATCAAATGTAGGGTCCGGGCCCACCGGAAGACGGGAAAGAGCGTCGGCGTTGGCATGCTGGCCTGTAGGACGAAAACGAATGTCATAATGGTACTTAGAGAGGAACAAGGCCCAGCGCTGGAGTCTGTGGGCGGCCCTATCCGGAATCTGAGAGGCGGGGCCAAATAACGATATTAACGGCTTATGGTCAGTGATTAACTGAAACTTCGTGCCATACAAGAAAGGGTGAAACTTGGTAACAGCGTAGACAATGGCCAAAGCCTCTTTTTCCACCTGGGAGTAATGGGCCTGCGCGGGACTAAGCGTTTTCGACGCAAACGCCAGTGGTTGCTCGGAACCATCTGCGTTGCGATGGGCCAGGATCGCCCCCACCCCGTACTGCGAAGCATCCGTAGCCAGGACCAACGGCTTATGGGGATCAAAAGTAGCCAAACAAGGGGCTGACGTGAGGAGGCCCTTCAACGAGGTGAACGCTCGCTCGCATGCTGGCGACCAATCAAAAGGAACACCCTTGTGCAGAAGGCAGTACAGGGGGTGGGCTATAGTGGAAGCCCTGGGGATGAACCGGTGGTAATAGGCTATCTTGCCTAAAAAAGCTTGTAACTCCTTCAGCGAAGTGGGCCGAGGAAGGTTGACGATACCTTGGACCAAACTTCCCAGTGGCTGGATGCCGTGCCGAGATATGGTGTAGCCCACATACTCAATGGACGGTTGGAAGAAGGTTGACTTATGCAGGTTGCAACGCAAGCCCACAGACCTGAATTTGAGAAAGAGGGTGCGAAGTTTGTGCAAGTGGTCCGTCGTGCTGCGGCCCGTGACAATGATGTCATCCAGGTAATTAATACAATGAGGGATTGTCGACGTGACATGCTCAAGATAACGCTGGAATATCGCCGGGGCACTGGATATCCCAAAAGCCAACCGCTGGTATTGGTAAAGGCCAAACGGGGTGTTGACGACTGCCAGCCGTTTGGAGTCCTCATCAAGTGGTATCTGATGATAAGCCTCTGACAGATCAATTTTCGAAAAATAGTGGCCTCCCGCCACGGCGGAGAACAATTCATCAGCACGAGGCAAAGGATAGGTGTCCACCACCAATTGGGAATTAATGGTGGCCTTAAAATCGCCACAAAGACGTAATTTTCCCGAGGGCTTCTTGACAATAACGAGGTGCGAAGCCCACTCACTGGAAGAAATGGGAAGAACGACCCCCAGGGCTGTCAGCCGGTCGAGCTCTTCCTTTACCTGAGGGCGGAGAGCCAAGGGGATCTGCCTCGCGCGTAGAAAACGCGGGCGAGCAGACGCCTTCAACGTTAAGTGAGCTTCAAAATCTGAAACACGCCCCAGGCCCTCCTCAAAAATATCTGGAAAGTCTGAGATCAAAGATTCCAATGAGTGATAGGGAACGTCTTCGGAGACCAACTGTATAGTGTCAGCGATAGAAAAACCGAAAGCTTGAAAGGCATCCAGGCCAAAAAGGTTAGCGGAGCTCGCATCACTGACAACAATAAAAGTAATAGGCCGAGTGACTGATTTGTAAGTCACGTCGGTAGTGAATTGACCCAGGAGGGGAATGAACTGTTTACCATAACCGCGTAGACGCCGGTAAACTGGCGCCAACGGGGGCGATCCAAGGTCGGAATACGTTTGTGCATTCAACAACGAAACTGCCGCGCCCGTATCTACCTGCAGTTGTAACCGGCGCGACCGAACCGACACCTCGATAAAGAGTTTGCGTGCCGATGCGTCGGGAGTCTGGCCCGATGAAACTTCCTGAATGTCAACGTCCATATCCTCTGTACTTGCTTCCTTCGATTCCTTTGAGGCTGAGCGGCAAACTTTAGCAATGTGACCATTTTTATGACATTTGCGACAAACGGCCCAACGCTGGGGGCACTTTGACCGATCGTGATGTATATAGCACGACGCACAGGACGGCAACAGGGGCCGGCGGCCGGAATTCTGTTTACGCGCCGCGCGGGAGCGGCCGTAACGGCCGGATTGTACCGCTCGCACGTCGTCCACCCCGGACACAGTGGACGCGGCCGCGCCGCCCTGAACCTCCGCGACGTCGCACCACGCCTCCAGCTGTTGACCTGCTGCGTGAGAGACTTCATACGATTGAGCAATTGACAGGACTTCCTCGAGGGAAGGGTCTTCTAACTGCAGGGCCCGTTGGCGGACCTCCCGATCAGGGGCCGAACGAACAATGACGTCGCGGACCATAACATGGGCATACGACTCCCGCGACTGCTCCGTGACAAAATGACACTTGCGACTAAAACCGTGCAGGGTAGCGGCCCACGCCCGGTAAGACTGATGGGGCTGTTTCTTGCATTGATAGAACTCGACCCTAGCCGCCACAACATGCGTGCGGCGGCGATAATATGAAGACAGCAATGAACACAATGCGTCAAACGACAAGGACGAGGGTTCCTGCAACGGCGCTAGCTGCCGCAAAACTTGATACAGCGAGGGAGATATCCAAGACAAGAAGAGAGCACGACATACCTCCGCATCGGCAACATGAAACGCCTGGAAATGCTGCCGAAGGCGATGTTCATATGCGTCCCAATCCTCTGCCGTCTCGTCATACGGGGGAAAGGGAGGAGGGAACTGCGCCGGAGCAGACGGCGCGGAGAGCAACGCCGGAAGCACTTGTTTCATGGTGGACATGAGCTCCGTCTGCTGCGCAACCAAAACCCGCACCAAATCCTCCATGCCGTGGAGAAACTGCGAAACCAGAACAACGACGCAACACGCGAAAGAACGACCCTACTCATCGCCAATTGTGTAGTAACACTGTTCACGTTACGTCGCACTTCACTTAGCGTAGACCGGGACTGTGTCCTAGGCATGCCCCATGTTGACTGACTGCGCACGGCCTGTCCTGCCGGAGTTGTTGTTGTTGTTCTTGTTGTTACGCCGGCAGAGGCCGCGTCCGAATTCTCGCGTGCCCTCTGGTGGACGGGACTCTACTGGCGGCGACTACCGTTCGTGACGCGCCGTGCCAATGTGCGCCTCCCGCGATCTTTCTGGTGGCTACTACAGTTCGGGTCAGAAGTTGTATTTTAACATTAACTGGGGATGTTGTTTCAAGTACCTGATATGGTTCTTGGTACTGTGGAATGGACTTTTTTTAATTTCTCTTCAGAATATCTGGATTAGATAATATAATCCACTTCCATTTTTTGTGTAAGTGTTTTGTTGTCTTTCTAGAGTCTTTGTGTTAATTTTTTCCTCCTGATGCCATATGCCTTTGAACAGTAGTCTCCCCTGGAGTAGGTGGACATAATTCAGATGGTGAGGACAGTTTTCGACCAGAAACAACCTAGTAGGGCAAAAGACCCATGTTTTCATGGATTTTTTTAATTGCATGCACTTATGACATACTGCAATACAGTGTCCCAATTGTTGTGGCTACTGTTCACTAACTTAACATTTTACTTATTGACCTATGAACTGTCTTTGTTCTACTGTTTGCTTGCAAGTGAAGGGCATCAATTGATAACTTTTTAATATGCAATAAACAATTCAGATGTAAAGTGTGTGTCATGATTTGTTATTTTTGCTTCTGGTGTGCTGAATTTCGATAGACAACAGTTAACAAAAGCATGAGTCACTGTGTCTCCTTGATGGTCTGGTGTGACAATCATGACCAAGTAACATGAGAAATGATCAATGATAATTAATGCATATCAGTTTCCTGCTAGTGTGTGTGCAAAAGGGCCTAGCACGGCAAAGCCAATCATTTGAGATGGTTTCTCAGATTTAGGCAACCTTTGCAATGGTATTCACTGACAACTCAGATCAGCTGTTTGAGCATAAGGGATGCATTTTTTTTATGTGGCACTCAATGTATTGTTTCTTCTGTGGCCACCAGTAATTATCTGCAACACAGCATTTCATGGCTCATCATCCACTGTCCTTTGCTAAGAGGGAATCACAAGCTTGCCACAATACTTATCCCAGAAGCAGAGTGGCACAATGATGCAGTGGCTGCATTGTGTTTGCTTGCAAAGCACTCCTTCATCAGAGCTGAACTGTGTATGTTTCACAGTTGAGGTCAGTGAGCTCTGTGCCACTCTTCTGTGCTTATTCCAATGCATTTTACAGTGCACACTATGTGGCTTAATCCATTAGCATTACTGTGAGTCTTCCCCTCAGTGGGTTAGTCTAGTTTAGTGTGGTGTGTCTTGACACTGAAACACTTCCCATACAAACAGAAGCGAAAATATGTGATACGAAACAGTAGTGCCAACACTTCCTTATCTGTACTTGAATAGCTTTTTTTCTGCTTTATTCAGTTGCCTGGAAGCATAGGCTATGGAGTGTTCCCTCCCATCTATCTCTTGGCTCAGAACATAGTTAAAATCATGGTTGATCAAATAATAAGACAAGATAAACTGTTTTCAATAGTCTGGAAAAATGAGAATTCCTTTAACTGTTGAAATGCTTTTTTAAAAAATATATATATATATAATAGAGGGAAACATTCCACGTGGGAAAAATATATCTAAAAGATCCATGGCTCATCATCCACTGTCCTTTGCTAAGAGGGAATCACAAGCTTGCCCCCTCCTTCCCTCTTTCCTGACGAGGCAACCGCTGGTTGCGAAAGCTAGAATTTTGTGTGTATGTTTGTGTTTGTTTGTGTGTCTATCGACCTGCCAGCGCTTTTGTTTGGTAAGTGTGTGTGTGTGTGTAAGGGATGTTGCTACCTCTGCAAATACTGGTATGTATTTTTTACAGAAATTCTTGATCATGAGATATGATTTTACTTCTTTTGCTGTGCTACGCATTGGAAAATCTTTTACAACTTGCATAAATCATTAATCAGTTTGTACTCCATCCTGGCCACTAATGTGACCTAAATAGCGGACCTCCAGCTGTGCAGAGTGACATTTTTCTAAGCTGAGGGCCAGCTGTGCTACACACAACCATTCAAAAACTTCCTGCAGGTACACCATGTACTCCTGCATGTCCTTGGAGTATACTATTATGTCATCTGGATAAACTAGGCATTACTGTTGCTTCAGGCCCCATAGAACTCCGTCTAATAAGTGATGGAAAGTAGCCATTGCATTTTTCAGACCGAAAGGCATCTAATGATATTGGAAGTGTCCAAATAGGGCTGAAAATTCTGTCTTAGGCTGGTCTTCTGATGCTAGTTCTAGCTGGTGATAGCCACTGCATAAATCTAAAGTGGTGGAGTAACAGCATTGCCCCGGATTGTCTACTGTCTCTTTGATATTAGGCACGGGGTATGTTCTCTGATTTAGAAATCTGTAATTGCAGGATAACCTGTAAATGTTTTTATCATGTGATGGCTTGTTTCTTCTATTGTTCCATCCTGAAGTTGTTGGTCTGTGAACTCCTCCATTACTGGCTTCTTGTGAACAGGAGGCTCATTCCCTCTGGGAATTCCATGTTGTTTCGGTGGAGTAGCTAATAGTGCTCCAGGCAGTTTAAATAATCTTCCATATTATTTTAATATCTTCTACGTATCTACTCTTATCACATTCTTTCAGATGCGACACTTTTTCCGTGCAGTTAAATTGATAGACGGTCCTAACATCTGATACTCTGGTTTGGTATCTCTTTCTAATTCATCCCCTAAAATGTCTAAGTTATCTAACAGTGGTTCTTTTGACAGCCTCACCTCCTCTGAACCAAAATTATCTACACTGATGGGTACTACTTGACAACATAAAACATTGCACCCAATCCAGTACCTCTTTCCCTGGCAAGGGCTCTACCATGCATGCAGTATTAATTGGCAGATCAGCTTCTACATTGATCCATTTTTTGGTATTGTATCCTGCAAGTCGAGTCTAAGAGACTGTGTACACAGTTTAACCAGCTTACCTGATATCTTGGGTGTTCCTTGCAACAGTTCCACTCTTTCAGCTGTAGAGCTGATACACAATGATATCCCATCCAACTCTACCACGCACTGCTGCAGATTGACTTTAATGTGATGTTTAATCAGAAAGTCCATATCTAGAATGATACCGTAGCTAATGCCCATGGAAGGCAGAACTTCCGCTCATCTTTGGAAGTCCCTCCCTCCCATGCAGGAGCCTAATGAAGTGGAACCAAGAGGATTCATACTTTTACCAACCCCATCACTTAACATACAGTGTGGTGGGCTCAAATCCACCATACTCAGTATATTCTGGCTAGCCATGGATGCCTGTGATCCTATATCCAACAACAACTTACACAACCTTCTCTTTAATCACTGAAGAGTCAAAGAAACTGGTACAACTACCTAATATCATGTAGGGCCCCTGTGAGCACGCAGAAGTGCCACAACACAATGTGGCATGAAGTCAACTAATGTCTGAAGTAATGCTGGAGGGAACTGACATCATGAATCCTGCAGGACTGTCCATAAATTCGTAAGATTACAAGGGGGTGGAGATCTCTTCTGAACAGCATGTTGCAAGGCATCCCAGATATGCTATAATGTTCATGTCTGGGGAGTTTGGTGGTCAGCAGAAGTGTTTAAACTCAAAAGAGTGATCTTGGAGCCACTCTATAGCAATTCTAGACATTTGAGGTTTTGCATTGTCATGCTGGAATTGCCCAACTCTGTTGGAATGCACACTGCACATGAATGGATGCAGGTGATCAGACAGGATGCCTACATATGTGTCACCTGTCAGAGTGGTATCTAGACATATCAAGGGTCCCATATCACTCCAACTGCACATGCCCCACACCATTATAGAGTTTCCACCAGCTTGAACAGTCCCCTGCTGACATGCAGGGTCCATGGGTTCATGAGGGTGTCTCCATACCCATACACGTCCATCCACTCAATACAATTTGAAACAAGACTCATGCAACCAAGCAACATGTTTGCAGTCATCAACAGTCCAATGTCAGTCTTGAGGGCCACAGGCGAGGCTTAAAGCTTTGTGTTGTGCAGTCATCAAAAGTACATGAGTGGACCTTTGGCTCTGAAAGCCCATATCGATGATGTTTTGTTGAATGGTTCACACGCTGACACTTGTTGATAGCCCAGCATTGAAATCTGCAACAATTTGCAGAAGGGTTGCACTTCCATCACATTGAACGATTCTCTTCAGTTGTTGTTTGTCCCATTCTTGCAAGATCCTTTTCCGGGCACAGCAATATCAGAAATTTGATGTTGTACTAGATTCGTGATATTCATGGTACACTCGTGAAATGGTCATAGGGGAAAATCCCCACTTCGTTGCTACCTCAGAGATGTTGTGTCCTTTCGCTCATGCACTGACTATAACACCATGTCAAACTCACTTAAATCTTGATAACCTGCCACTGTAGCAGCAGTTACTGATCAAACAACTGCACCAGACACTTATTGTCTTATATAGGCATTGCTGACCACAGCACCATATTCTGTCTGTTTAAATAGCTCTGTATTTGAATATGCATGCCTAAACCAGTTTCTTTGGTACTTCAGTGTTTATCTGAATAGACAAATGTCTGCCACTGGTTTTGCACCAGGGTGTCCCATAGTTTGAACTGGGAGCCTTGCAAAGTGGCCACACTGCTCCCCATACCGTTTAATGCAGGAGCGTGAGTGTTACAATGATTCCACCGTCTATGTGCCTGTGGACATTTTTGAACAGAGTACCCCACTTGCCTGAACCTCTGATGTAGCATTGTACAGAAACATTGAATGTGGTCCACAGCACCACACCATTGACATACAGTGTCCATATTAAACACTACCAGTTTCTCCCTTGGTCTAATCACAGAATCAATTTTACTGAAAGCTACTGCATTTGCCACTGGTTCGTTCAGGGTTGTTGGAAACTCCATGTGTACTTTCAGTAACATTTCACTTGACAGGCCCCACAAAAATGCATCAAGCATCCTTTGTTCAGCTTTCTGCAAAATCCCTCAATTGACATGAGCATCATTCATTAATTCATATGTCCAAAAAACTGTCTATTGATTCTCTTTGCTTCTGCAACACACCATTAAGTTTTTCATGATAATACAGCAAGGTATTCTTCTTCCTGTAATGATCAGTAACTCTTCCTGAAAGTCGGTGAAGGACTGAGCATTCTGCAGTTTCTCATTGAACATCACATACTTCCTGGTATCCCCTGCCAAGTTTAAATGAGCAACACTTAACAATTGCTCATCACTCCAATTCCCTAACTTCACAGCTGTATGCAAACTATTCATAAAGATAAAAATATCTTCCCCAGATTTACCAGAAAACAGTGCCACCAATTAGGCCATAGCAGCATCAAGGATTGGTGAAGATGTGCTCAAGGGTGACCCTTCCCTGCTTTCACCTTTCAAAAGATTCGCTTCCTTACTCAAAGCTCCATTGTCAACTCTAACCTTAGCTGCCTCATTTAGTAGATGCTGAATTCTCTCCTTGGTGTTGTTTTCTCAGTGACAGCCTTTTCAGTCAGCACTACCACTACAAGCATATAATGTACCCAAGCAGAAAGGAAAGGACAAACACAACAAGACAGCCCCCTCCCCACAAAAAGAGAGAGAGAGAGAGAGAGAGAGAGAGAGAGAGAGAGGAAAAAATCTCCTTCTCTTCGAGGTTTAGTTTGATGACCATTTCCAGCTCCAGCAGATATTTTGACACCAATATTGTAAAAGGTGTACTGTAGGGTAGGGATGGGCATGTGGTTCTCTGCTGCAGGTTGGTGATGGACCGGGTGAAGAAGGCAGCCAATCAGCTGAAAGAACAGTTTATTGATGGACATGGACAGACATTCCTTAGCACATCTGAAACAGATGGACTGCAGTCAAAAGAAGGTGATCCTCAGACCACAGCATGTCAGTGCAGGTGTGTTGATGCAGGTGTTCCCTGTGGATGGTAGTGGTAGCCCGGCTACCTTAGCATGATGTGTCATGGCTGCTGGGTAGGAGCACGGCAGTGAGACTGTTAGCCCAGGTTGGACAGTCAGGTGGTGGTTGTTGGTTTGCGGACCGGCGGAGGCAGTGTCATAGATACAACAGCTGACACATGCTGTGCATCATCAGGCAGCCTAGCTGTGATGACACTCTGAAAGACTGACCCCTGATGGTTTAAATCCTGTTTCCACATGCTGACAATTGTGGAAGGACCCTGTATCGAGGCTGTGTCGAAACATCCAGAATGGGGTCGATGGTCTTATGTGGCATAAGCAGTAGGTCAGCCAATCATGTGGCAAGAGCTTGCATGACACCCCTTTTGTCGACACACAGAAGCACCAACTGCAGAAGTGGTGTCTCTGCTGATGCTGTTGAGCTGGCAGGGCTTTGGCTGACAGGCTGCAGCCTGGTTCTGTTGCTGGGCTCCTGTACTGGCTGCCCGTGTCTGACCCATTACAGTACCCTCTGCCACACAGCACACACCTCTGGCTTGCAGATTATAGCTGTAGAGGTACATATTTGTGCAATTTCCAGTGGATCCTGTTTGACATATAAAATTGCCAAATTTCAACATTTAGCAGAGCCTAATGAAATTAAAAACCACTATTCCCCATTTATACAACTATCTTGCAAGGGTTTTAATATGATCATGATCTTATGGCTGATACCAGGTTGGCACAGAGTTCTGTTTTAAACCCACCAGTTTTTTCTCTCTCTCTCTCTCTCTCTCTCTCTCTCTCTCTCTCTCTCTCTCTCTCTCTGTGTGTGTGTGTGTGTGTGTGTGTGTGTGTGTAGGAGAGGGGGGGGGGGGTGGCCTTAACCACCATACAAAATGTTGTGCACTATTTTGCAGGTTTCATTTTCAACAGGCTTCCTGCAGAAGAGAAAAATGTAAGTGATAAACTCCAGATTTTCGTATCTAAGTTGAATTGATTCCTTGTGGCACACTTCTTTTTTTCTGTACAATAGTTCTTCAAATTAGTTTAGAGCTTTTCACTGTAATGTTTTGTAATTTTTATCTGCTTTCTGTGAATTATGTAGTGACATGTTCTGTGACCATGTAGTTTTGCCAAATGTGGTCCCACAAATTATGAGAGTTGGCTGAAATAAATTCTAAAAAAAACACAGCTCTAACATCTGCTCTCAGGGCCTATCTTGTAACTCACATTCTCAAGTCCACACTTGAATGCCACCTGTCACCCATCTTTTAACTGAACTGCATGGCATTTTATCCACTGCACCTTCCCTCTGAGGTCCCTGGTAATACAAATATGCAGTTTGGCGATTTAGTTTTAGTTTTGAACCAGGAATACTAGTCTAGCTCAGAATACATGTTTCCCCATTTAATTCCTTATTCCATATCGATGTTTTTTTAAAAAAAACTCAGGGTAGAGGAGGGAAAGCCTGTTAAGAGAAGATGTGATCTTGCAGGTGTCACCACTGGCTTTGTAATATTTCCTCCCTCTGTCACAGCTGTGGCCTCTATTAAATTTAAAAGTCTTGTATGTTGATGATATACCATCCCTTTCAAAGTTAAAAGGTTTATTTCAAAAAGGAATATGTCAATTTTTTCTGTTGTGGCTGTACATTGCAATTTGATTGCTCCATCCACGTTTGATGGTGGGGAAATTTTTTCAAAATATACCTGATGTCATTTGTCTACGAGCTTCTGTGCAGTTCATATCATCATTTTAGTATACTGTATAGACATAGTCGAAGCTTAACCTCAAATCTGGACTGCATGGGGGCCAATTTATGTCAGCCCTCCTGGAGATCAATTTACCAGGGAAAATTTCATGAACTCGCAGTACAGACACATTGGACATGTGTGCTGTTATTCCATCATGCTGAAACAATGTTCCTTGGTTACAACCAGGAAACTTTTGCAGTTAAGGCACCAAAAATTCATTTAACATTGTTGCATAATGTTCCAGATCCACAGTAACTACACAACTGCTCTCATCCTCAAAGAAGTCTGAGCCAGTTATTCCTCGAACCAATATCGCAGCTACTATAGTAACTTTTGGCAAATGACATGGTTTCTCATGCTGCTGTCTGGGATTTGTTGCACTCCAGTAGTGGAAATTTTGCTTATTTATGTGACCATTCAGATGAAAATGCTCCTTGTCAGAAAATAAGAGTTTGTTAAATTAAGGGCTCTCAGTCACATCATTAATGAACTGCAGCCTATGTATGGCATCCTGAGGCTTTAATTCTTACACTATTTAGATTTTGTAAGGGCACAGTGTAAGGTCTGTCTGCAGAATTTGCTACAGTAATGAGCTATGTACATTTAAGAAACTTGCGTGCTTATGAATGGAGAGGTTAGGATCACCACAAACAGATCAACTTACACTCTTCACGGATTCAGCTGCTCTTGATGACTGTGATCATCCAGATTTTGGTTTTGCCAGTGCTGAATCAGTGTCCTCAAATGTTTTGATCCATTTCTGGGTAAGGAGCATCATCTAAATTATGCAATCCATGATCATTGCAAAATTTCCTCTGTGCGACAGTCGATGAAACACCGTTTTTGTAAAATGCTCACACACAGAACGTGCGGTCCACTCCCAGGAAGTGCTCCATTTAGACTGTATCCCTAAGGCCAAGCAAGCCATGAACATACCCCCACAGTCTTCCAATTTGTTGCGCGTGCACAGAGAGCTCTTGAAATATAAACTTTCTTTTGAGACACCTTGTATATATATTTAACAGTTTATTTGTTAACTATCATTGTACAAGAACACTCACTATATTTTAGGTTTCAAGAAAAGTTATAAGTTCACAGTTTACAGAGCCTTACATGACATGAAACTTAGAAAAGCTTGGCATGGCACAAAATGGTAAGACATAAGTAGAGCAAACAACTTTTGTTCCCTTATGTTTGGATTTTGTAGTGCAGTATGTGAATTGCTCCCTAATACCACTGTCTTTCGGAATATGTTTGCCTACATTCACTAGCAGGACATCATCTGATGCACAAGAAACTTGTATTGACTAGCAGGACATCATCTGGTGCGCAAGAAATTTGCCTACAATCACTAGCTGGAGATCATCTGACACACAAGAAACTCCTCTCTCTGCTGAAAAGATAGTTGGTACTGAACCCCTCTTTTTCTGGTTGAAAACCCAGCAGTCAATTACACAAAAGGACAATTCCACCTTTTAAAAGTCTGCCAATCATGTATTTTTCTCATAGTTGATTGAACCTGTCTACTGAACCCATTGGGTCATCATAATCACATACTGCTTTAGGACAGGACACAGTTATCTTAAAGTCATACTTTATTTTTCTTCCCGTAGATACATCTTCTTTTGGGTTGTTGTAAGTAGAAAACAGATAAACAGTTTTTTGTCCTACAATTTCACAGCAGCAACACCAGAACTTACCACAAACTGAAACTCTCCAAATTTAAGATAACTTTTTTATTTGATAATATATCTGGCAGACCTGTCCTGTTTCCTCATGCAGTTTCACAGCTATTAAGTCCATGGTTTCTTAGTCCTTTCATCACATCCGTCTCAATAATTTCATTTGGCATACAAAATAAAACAGTCTCTGAGAAATACATTTGACAGTGTGTTTGTACAAAAAAGTGATTATTAAGTTAATAATAAGATGAATTACTTACTTTGGACAGTGTGAAATGATGAAAATTGGCATATGACATCAAACAGTGTTCTTACTGTGGCCACACGTTTGCACCAGTGAGCATGAGTAGTCACGGCATTCTCTATTGACTGTGCAGTGCTGTCCCAATTTTTTTTCATCCCTAGAAGACGACAATGATGATGACACCATCCAGAGCTGGGTAACGTACACTATATGGTCAAAAGTATCCAGAGACCCATATTTAATGCATAGTTGACCACTAGATGTCATGAGAGGTGGACCTGCCAACATAAAAGGAGGCTGGGAGTATTGTGTTGTCAGTAGAGAAGCAATAGCAGCAGAATGGGTCAATCAGGAGCATTGCTGACTTTTATGTGGACTAGTCATTGGGATGTCATCTGAGTAACAAATCCATCAGTGACGTTCAACCCTTCTTAAGCTCTCCAAATCCCCGATTATTGCTCATGTGATTGTGAAATGGAATTGCAAAAGAAAAACTACAGATAAACTAAGATCAGGCAGATCATGTGTACTGATGACAGGGATCGTTAAGCATTGCAGAGAATAGTTGTAAAAAATCACATGAAATCAATGGAAGGAATAACTAATGACTTCCAAAGTGCAACTAGCAGTCCAGCTAGCACAGTGACTATGTGTAGGGAGTTAAAAAGAAACGGGTATAATAGTCAAGCAACTCCTCATAAGTCACACATTTCTGTAGTCAACACTAAGTGATGACTCTTCAGGTGGTGCAAAGAGTGACACCACTGGAAACAAGTGATTTGGAGTGACAGATCGAGCTATCCCCTGTGGCAATCTGATGGAGGGGATTGAGTTTACCGAATGCCTAGAGACCATTACTTGCCATCATGTGTAATGCCAACAGTGAAGTAAAGAGGAGTTGATGTTACAATATGTGGGTATTTTCCATGGTTAGGGTGTGGTCCCCTTATTGCACTTATGAAAAAACTAAATGTGGAAGGATATGAAGATATTTTACAGCACTGTGTACAGTACAGAAACAGTTTGGAGATGATGATTGTTTGTATCTGCATCACAATGCACCCTGCCATAAAGCAGTATCTGTGAGTCATAGTTTGTGGACAATAACATTCCTGAAGTGGGATGACCTGCCCAATGTCCTGACCTGAACCCAAAGGAATACATTTGGGATTAGTTAGAATGTTGACTTTAGTCCAGACCACAGCGTCAGCTCTTGAGGAAGAATGGGCTGCCATTCCTCCACAGACATTCAGATACTTCACTGAAAGTGTCTCCAGTAGAGTTCAACCCATCATAAAACCTGTATTACACAATGCACCTTAACTGTGCACCTGTGCACCAGCGCTCCTAATGTGCACCTGTAACTACAGACTGATTGACTTCCGACCTATTACACCATCCACGCAGGATATACCTAACACGCATGTGCAGCTGCAGACGATACGCACGAAAAGGAAATAGAACTGTCTGATGTCTTGTAAAGTCGTTCATTCTACTGTGCGCAACTCAAGGGGGACTGTATAATATACCGGAACATCTTATGTTCAATTTATTTCTGTGAGCTCAAGGTTCCTATTTAATTAGAAATTGTTTTTTACCATTATTTATTAAGTAATTGTTTTTCTCTTATGTAGGTTAGTACTGTTTTGAGTTACAGACTCAACAGTTTTATGTTACAGCACTAGGTTACACAGGTATATGTATATCGAAATTTACATTTGTACAGCATATTGCACATGGAGGATGCACTTGTTTTTGGAGCTATTCTGGCAGTGACAGTAAATCTTCGGATTAGGGTAGAATGGTGATGAAAATGAAAAGTCAGGTTCGACCCTGGCTGAAAGGAAGGGACAAAGGCAGGCGCCTATATTCACTGTTAATGAAAGGAACTGAGGCCCAAAGATCTGCAAGAATTTTGGAACTTCATTAGGATGGACATGGCCTGTTTCGAGAAGCTGCTGTCTATGATAGAAGATGGAATCTGAAAGTGTGACACAGTCATGAGGGAGGCTATCTCACCTTCTTGAAAGTAAGAATTAAATCATATGTTTATATGTTTTGTGATCATATCAGCCTAGATCACTGATCAAATACCAGTAAACACCCCGTGCTACTCAGAGTTTTTCAGTCCTTGTCTATTGCAGAAGTATACGAATGCTCAAGGGTTCTATTTTGAAGAATTTTAATTGAAGGAATTGGGTACAATAAACAGATAAGTCTACTTTAGGCCAAAGATTAGATTTGCCTACATTGTGTAGTTTGAAAATTGCTCTGTCGTGTGGTACTAGAATGGGAGCCGTTCATGGGAACAATTCAGAATAATACAGGGAATGGACTTGTCGACATTGGGTGTATGGGACAAGAACAAGGTATGTCCAGGGCTTGCTTCATCATTGCACCAAACAGTAGTCAGATTCTGGCATGTGAAATACATCCAAGAAATTGACTGTGTTTGATATTACACAATATCAATTTTTAGACTTCTTGTTCCACAGAAGAAAAAGCTGTTTCAGTCTAACAGTAAGAGTGTTGATAATGAGAGGTTTATTGTTTCAAAGTACAGTTTCTTTTGAGTGCTTCAGTTCACATAAGCATGTAGTTCACTGTAATGCATCATTATCACAACTAATCTGTCATGATTTCATCATTCAGAAAGCCTCAATTACGTTGACTTTCCAGAGGAAAACTTTATAAAGTGCCTCTTCCAGTTAAATTTGAGAAACATAAAAATGTCATGAAGCTTGCCAAGAAGTATGTGCCAGTTGCAGACATGGGATTTTGTAATTTGGTGGTCTGTGACAGATCTGTTACTCATGCTAGCTGCAGCTCGACAGAAAGAGAAGCATAATGAACTCCTTATTAATCTTCACACCTTTCGCTTTTATTAAGGTATCCAATTTTTTAAATTCTCAGGCTTCTTATTATATTCAGTAACCTGTGAAGTTCTAAAAATTGTTGTTTCTCTAGTTACATGTTTATTTTTTGACATCATATTCAACAAACAATCATTTGGTGCTACAGCAAGACTAGTAATTTTTTTTTAAATTCAAAAAAATACTGTAATAAATCTTGTTTGGTTGTTCAGTAAACTATTATGTTGTGCTGGTGGCCCAAATGAAGATTGGAAAAAGCCAAGGCTGATTAATAAAGCATTCCAACACGAAAGTAAGTAAATGTGAAATATCTGGATATTGTACAAATGCCTTAAATTGTCTGTAGCAATATCTTTTGTAGATTTTCCCCCCAAATTTGAACTAATTACATTTTATACAATTCCTGCACCAGTGTGCAGGGGTTGGATTAAACACAGAAATGCCATGAAAAAGGCATGCTTGAACATAAATGCAGATTCTAACCAAGCCTGCAGGTTTCATAGCCAGGTTCAATAGGCATGGCAGTCACTGTGCCCTGTCTGGGGGAAAGTGCACCAACTGACATCAGACTTACAAATCTAGACATTCAAAGCTTCCTTTCAGTTTGTTACAATTAAAAGGGATATTTTTCTTATTCAGAGTTAGGGTGGCTGCACTGTGGCAAAACGCGTACGGTACGCAACAATGAAACTCTTGCTGCCAGTGCTATGATGAAACGTACGCTGGTAAACACAGTTCAACTGACCAGTTGGATGTTTGCTGACATATTTGTGTGAGTGTTTTGAAGAAAATAAATGATCTTTTGGATGGTTTAAATGCAGAAGATGGTACAAATGAAATGGGAGTAGTTGAAATAGTAGAAATTCTGCAAGAAGTCAAACCTATCATTGTAGTTGCAGCCAGAATGAGACTGGGGGTGACAGTCTGTCCCAGAAAAGAAAGAGGCATCCTGATGAGTGGAAAAGAAATGTTTCCAAACCAGAAATGTAAAATGTAAGAACAGGAAAAGTATTATTCATGCAATGTTATGCAATGGAAACTGTGGTGACACTAACTGTTATGATATAAGTGGAAGGATTAGGGAAAATTACTGGTAACTGTTATTTCGAGATTTTTAAAAAAATCTTCACAAAAAGCAAAAACAAGAAGATTTTGTTAATGAAAAGCAAAAATGAGATTTGTCTAGTTCATGGAGAGCCCTTCCACAACTTTGAAGCTGGATAGGGGAAGAGCGGCCTGAAGAGGGGAAAAAATTTCAGCAAAGGAAATGACCTAACACCAATCACTGCTGGTGTAGAATTTTCAGAAGCCAAACTCTAACACATCAAAAAGCCTTTGGAGCTCCACGTTGGTGAAGACTGGGCAACCAATGACAAACTCAGATTCTACACCGAGGTATTAGATGAGCAGGAAGGCACTCCTAGAGTCACTCCTGCTCCTGCCAGCCAAAAGAAGAAGTCAGAAGTGATTTTGAGTCGATGGCAAGTTTCAGCTAATTTTATTTTCTAGGATCTTTTGTCGCTGTTTTAACAAACCTGCAACTTTCCACCAATTTTATTATTTTCTAAGATTTTGTCGATATTTTGCTAAGATGCAATATAGAGCTTAATTTATTTTATACAATATCTTGTGATCTTAAGAACGTGATGGTTTTTTATTTTAATCTAATGTTGAACACTTAGTTTTTCCTGGTAAAATAATGTTACCTTTATATTTCGATATGCCAATTTTGTAGAATTTTCAGACTTCTCTTTGAAATAAAATGTATTCTGTTTATGTTCACAATAATTAAATTCCACCTTTCTGTCATTCCTAACATTTCACCGAGTAGCAAATTTTACAATCGAATGTTTGTTTTGTAATTGGACTGATACATTTGCAAAACCATCTAAGTGCATAAATTGGGTGCAACAACCACTAAGTCAATTTCACTTAAGATTTTAACATATATAGCATAATAGCTGGCCAGAGTGGCCATGCGGTTCTAGGCACTACAGTCTGGAACTGTGTGACCGCTACCATCACAGGTTGGAATCCTGCCTCGGGCATGGATGTGTGTGATGTCCTTAGGTTAGTTAGGTTTAAGTAGTTTAAGTTCTAGGGGACTGATGACCTCAGAAGTTAAGTCCCATAGTGCTCAGAGCCATTTGAACGATTTTATATAGCATAATAGCAGATTTCAGTCATTAATACTGAGTAATTAATTTCTTTTTACTTATTTTTAGAAAAGAAATGAAGTCTTTAACTTTAATTGTTTGGATTGGAGGAGTTTTTTGTGATTATCTCAGTTTTGCTTATCATGCTGATGGTGGAATAAATTTCCACCGTTAGTATTTGGCCAGTGAGGGAAACAGCTGTAGTGATGTCAAATTCCTGATCACCAGAGTTTGCATAGTGTCTTGGATTACATTTCAGAATCCTCCACAGTGTTGCACAGAGTTATGGTATGTGACACTGCCAATGGTGATATGTCTGTTGGATGGAGACATTAAGCTCAGCAGCCCCCTCAGTGCTATTCAAAAAGAGTATGCTACATACATGTCAGCACTAGATGTTACCTTCTCACTTCGCTTCATTTGTACCTACAGAAACACAACACTACACTGTACAAGCACTCATCACAGTAAGTCACGTATCTCTAACACATACTTGACACTTCATAAGGCATAAGGCAATAGCAAATCACTGCCTTTAGGAACTTGCCGTGGACAGCAAACAAGGTTCCCACACTGTTTCCAACATTCATTTTCTGAGTACGGAACTGACATTGACTTTCCTAAAAATGCATGAGGAGGTATGGAGAATATTCATGTAAAACAGATACTGGCCTATTTGCTTGGTCCTACCAGCCACATTTAGGTCTTCATCAATATTCTCAAATTATTTCAAGTGAATGCTGTGGTGGTACTTACTAATAGGTCAAGGTCATTGCGTTCCACTTTCCTTGCCCATTATTGTGGTCTTATGTTAATAATTTTCAATTTGTGAATCAGATTCTTTTAATTTACCTCTACTACTGACAATCTCTGCCAAAGAACGGAGTAACTTAATGGAACAAGTATGAGTGTAGACCTTAAAAACTCAGTGTGTATCCCCTTACTGAGTTCGCTGATATAGAGCATATAAGTCCCACTCTTGACATAAGATATTTGAATCAATTTGTTTATAGATATTTGTGTAGGCCCGAAGGTTTAGTAGATGTGTTGTTAAAGGTGGCACGGTCATAGTGTTTGGTGATTCATGAATTTTCTGTAGTATAGTACAATGATTTTACATTCTCCAGGTGCATGCATTATGTCTGTACGAAGTCTCAGAAATGTTGCTTTATCATTAAAAGTAAGTTTCTCATGAAAACAATCCTTTCCCATGTGCTAATGTGTTCATATAACAAACTCAAAGCAACTCACTTTGTCTTTGGGCATGAGAGCCTCTAGCTATTTCAAGCAATAAGATTTTCAAACTATTTGGTTTTGTGGCTCATCAGCATTTTTCTGATGTAGTAGTATGATGCAGGGATTTGAAACTGAAATTCAGATCTCACTGAACTTGACAGGGTGTAATTGTGTTTCTAGTAGCTGTCTTGACAAGGGCAAGTCTCTACTTTCCTCTGTTCATATGCATCGGTTGCCAATAGTCGTGCCACAGTGGGAACACCAGCTTCTGTCTCATCACCAAAGTTAAGGATAGTAGGGCTTGGCTAGCACTTGGATGGCTGACCATCCAGTTGTGCCGAACACTGGTGACAAGTATGGTGCACTCAGCCCTTGTGAGGCCAGTTGAGAAGGTAACTGAGTGAGAGAGTGACTCTGGTTATGAAAACTGCTGAACACATGCCCCTCCATACCTGCATCAAGTGACACCTGTCAGCTTAAGATCTTAAGATTACACGGCAGTCGGTTGGTTCTGTTGGGACTTTCGAAGCCTGTTCAAATGGAGAGTTATGCATAGGCTATTTCTGGAATTTTTATCTCTCATGTGTTTAAGCAGCTGTTTAGTAGGCTGCTTTCAAAAAATCTATTGACAGAATCTGTAATAATAAAACAAACTATGAACAATGCAACTATATAATCAGGGAAAGTTAAGAATACCGCTCTTGTCCTTTATCAGCCATATCAGCGTTTGAGGCAGGCACAAAAATGTGGGTAATTAGAAGCATAAACTGTTTTTAAAAAAATGTAGTTCTGTGTTGTAAGAAGTATTTGATGTGCAGTATTCAATGGAAATCCAGATGGAAATGTACAGCACTACAAATCTTCTTTTAATTTCATTTAAATGACAGGTATACTCAAACATAGGTTTTCTCTTCCACCACCACCAGTCATGATAACAATTAAAACAATATTGCCAACAACAACAAAACCTGAAAATTACTAAAAAAAATCACTAATTCATTAGGTGATGTAAGTTACTTTCATGAAAAGGGTATTAGCTTTTAGCATCATATATTGGTAAATTTTTGTGAATATATTTTTCATTTGTCCAATAAATAAATGTCTATGTTTCTTTGAAGAAAGCACATTCAAATATGTGATAGTGGAATTTATAAACTGCAGGTTCTTCGAGGCAAAGAATTGGTTTGTGAGTCATCAAAGGAAGAGACCCAAATCACATGCTGCAAATTTGTTACAACAAACTGTGTTGCATATGGATGTGCAGATGGTATGGTAAAACTTTTTGAAGTAGAACCCAACAAAGTTTTGCACATTATGAAACTTAATAAACCAGTGGTATATTTGGATGTCTTTAATTCTGTAAAAGAAATAACAATAACCGCAGGTGATCAGACTGAGCTGAAGGTAAGATATGTTATTTTAGAACCTTGTCCACATATTTATTCAGTTATGTCATTTGGAGTTTGGATAAGTATGGCAAATAATTCATGGGTGATATTTTTTTCACCACAAAATATATGTCAGGATTTGGTCAACTTGAATGTCCTAACTTGTTTTGGGCATTTTCTTTCCCATGTTCACTACTTTTAACATTTCCCAGGCACAAATCATTCTAATGTTCAGATTCAGAATCCTTATATTATTAAGCTTATCCATTGCAGATGTTTAAGAACCTGTGACTGTTTATTCAGTATAATTACACAAAACTGCAACCACTCACTTTTTTGAAATGGTTATTTATTCAGTGAACCAGATCATTGAAGAAATAACTATTTCAAAAAGTGACTGGTTGCAGTTTTCTGTATTTATAATGCGTTATATTGTGCCCCTTGTCATTGATGAGGCATACTGTCCCTTGCATTCACATTTCCAACTTCCTTTGATGGCTCTTCACTAAATGAGCTGGACCCAACACTGAACTTTACAGTCATACAAGAGGACTTCTGTGTATATTGTCCCCACAGTTGTAACCAATTATTGCTGGCATATTTTTCTACACACCAATTGAATTTATACTAGCTGTTATTTCTGTCTGTTGCAATTGTCACACATGTTACCATACACTGAGACTGCTTGAGATACTGACACAGAAAGCTCGGGAAGGGACTTGAGTGTTGTATGTTGAAGAAACCAACTCAGGGGGTATGTTAGGGAATAAATGATTAGTTATGAAGTGTTTGCAGTAGACAGTACAAAACATTGAATTGTACATGTGAAGTATATATATATATATATATATATATATATACTTCACATGTACAATTCAATGTTTTGTACTGTCTACTGCAAACACTTCATAACTAATCATTTATTCCCTAACATATATATATATATATATATATATATATATATATATATATATAAAACTTCCTGGCAGATTAAAACTGTGTGCCCGACCGAGACTCGAACTCGGGACCTTTGCCTTTCGCGGGCAAGTGCTCTACCATCTGAGCTACCGAAGCACGACTCACACCCGGTACTCACAGCTTTACTTCTGCCAGTATCTCGTCTCCTACCTTCCAAACTTTACAGAAGCTCTCCTGCGAACCAGCTGTGAGTACCGGGCGTGAGTCGTGCTTCGGTAGCTCAGATGGTAGAGCACTTGCCCGCGAAAGGCAAAGGTCCCGAGTTCGAGTCTCGGTCGGGCACACAGTTTTAATCTGCCAGGAAGTTTCATATCAGCACACACTCCGCTGCAGAGTGAAAATCTCATTCTGGAAACATCCCCCAGGCTGTGGCTAAGCTATGTCTCCGCTATATCCTTTCTTTCAGGAGTGCTAGTTCTGCTAGGTTCGCAGGAGAGCTTCTGTAAAGTCTGGAAGGTAGGAGACGAGATACTGGCAGAAGTAAAGCTGTGAGTACCGGGTGTGAGTCGTGCTTCGGTAGCTCAGATGGTAGAGCACTTGCCCGCGAAAGGCAAAGGTCCCGAGTTCGAGTCTCGGTCGGGCACACAGTTTTAATCTGCCAGGAAGTTTCATATCAGCGCACACTCCGCTGCAGAGTGAAAATCTCATTCTGGTTTGATGATAAGGTGCCCCTAGAGGCCACCTCAGGTAATTGCAGGTGCACCATTTGAATGTCAGCACACACTACACTTGCGGTATGACTTACGTATGCTGGCGGCAGTAGGTGTAGTAACCAGTGTGTTACTACTCTCCTCCTCCTTTGCAGGGGGAAAGACCAGGCATTGCCATCCATGATGCTGTGACTGAAGATACATCCATGGCATCTGTGGTAGTGCCAGAGGTGTTAGCCAGAGGCTTAAGAAGTTCACAATCTGCCTGGATTGGCACGTGCACATGCAGATGAGAGTGAGTGAGATGAAGGCACCCTCATGACCTATGGAGTCTGGGGCGACCAGTGGACAGGACCAGTGTCAAAAGGGTGGAAGCCATGTGAACATCAAAGTCCACAATGAGGGATGCCAGCATGGGCTGCAATGACAGTTGACTGGAGAGGGGAGGGTCCGGTGACTGAGAGCCAGCTTCTGTCCCTTCTGACAGCAGCACCTGCTCAGCACAGTGAGAGGTTCTGACTCTGAAATACCGACTACCACGGTAGGTGGACCCAACCATGGTGATTGCAGTGGCTGTGGATGATGGCCAGAATCCAGTGAGAGTGCCGTCGAAATGCCCTGATACACACAGGTGAGCTGGGTGCGAAGGGCCAACAAAACGTATCACTGGGAGGATGCCTGCCTGGCAGCAAGAGGTTGAACAGCATTTGGGGCTAATGGTCATACAAGAAATCAGCAGGACTCCTAGCCTCAATCAGTCTGATTTGTAAAAGCTTAAAAAAATTTGAGCGCTTCCTTGGCCAGGAGATCTTATACATACTTGTGCATATGCTCATCTTAAATATTTTGACAAGGTATTCTGCTTTGTCAGTCAACTGCAGATGAGAGGGAGCCGCTGTAACATGGAAAATGCCATTGTATGTACAAAAGTCGTTGAAAGATTGCACCACGAACTGAGGACCTTGTCTGAAACCAGGGTGCAAGAGTCACTGGGGGATGTTTAACACAAATCTGATGGCACGCTGCAATGTGTTGAGGCCGGTCATCGATCAGTAAATGAAACACCTCATCATATCCTGCCTCAACTGTTTGGGTCAACAGGTGGGGCTGCACATTGTTTTTTCATCATGGCTCCTGCCTTGGGAAAGAGTCCACATTGATTTTGCTTCTCCTTTTTTAGACACTTTCTGATTATTGGCAGTTGATGCTTTTTCTCATTTTCCTTAGGTTGTTCGTTGTCCGTATGTGACAGTGGATGCAACTGTCAAGGTCCTGTCATAGACCCATAGAAGGCTTGCCTTGCCCCCTGGTTTCAGACAATGGTCCTCAGTTCGTGGTGCAATCTTTCAAGGACTTTTGTACACACAATGGCATTTGCCATGTCACAGTGGCTCCCTCCATCTGCAGTCAAATACCAAGGCAGAATGCCTTGTCGGAATGTTTAAATGTGTTCAAATGTGTGTGAATTCCTAAGGGACCAAACTGCCGAGGTTATTGGTCCCTAGACTTACACACTACTTAAACTAGCTTATGTTAAGAACAAAAAACACACACACACACACACACACACACACACACACACACACACACGTGCCTGAGGGAGGACTCAAACCTCCAGCAGCAGCGGCCGCGCTGTCCATGACAAGGTGCCTCAAACTGCGCAGCCACTCAATGTGGTGTTCCGATTATTTAAGATGCACAGATGCATAAGTACATTGAAGGTTTCCTGGCCAAGGAGGTGCTCACATTTTTTTAACCAGAGGACCTTTTGCCACAGTGCCACTGAAACTACAACATGGAAAGTGAACCTTTCCATTGATAGGAGAATATGCCCTCTAAGAGGGAGAGGTGATAGGAGAATATGCCATCTAAGCGGGAGAGGTGATGGTGCAACATATTAAAAAAATGTGGAACTTAGCAAGATTACATTTGAGGCCCACAGCCTATAGAACAATAAGCAAAGAATGGAGTTATGTAGGTGATCCTCCATTGAAGTGCCTGTCACGACAATATCATCAAGATATTTAGTGAAATGAGGGACAGCTGTCATAACCTGTGTTGAAAGATGGCAGGCACACTAGCAACCCCAAACTTTGTTGTTGATTCTGATAGAGGCCAAAAGGCATATTAACTGCAAGCAACCATTTTGATGCTTCATTCAATGGAATCTGATGGTAGACTTTGGCCAAGTCATTTTTTTTAAAGAATCGTCCTACAGGTAAGGCAGGGGTTAAGTGTCTATGACTGCCTGTATGTTAATAGTGACCTTGAAGTCACCACAGAGCCAAAGCTGACCAAAAAGATTCTTTATGATCACTAAGGGTGTAGCCCATTCACTTGAGGAAATCGGTCAAATCACTTCCAATGGCATTAAGCACTCTACCTTCATCTTAACCTAGTTGTGTAAAACTACTGGAACCAGCCACACCTGAAAAAAGTGAGGGTGGGTAGAGGGTTTGAGGATGATGTATGCTGTTAAATTTTCTGCACAAATGTTAGACATTTTGTCTAACACCAGATGAACCATATCCACAACAGAAAAATCAAAAGTAGCAAAGGCATCTAACCCAAACAAATTTTCAGTACTCACATCGTTAACCAACAAGTTCATAACGTAATTGACAACTGACTTGTAAACTACGTTGGCCGTGAATTGGCCAAGAATAGGAATCTACTGTTAGATGTAGCCTACTATCTGATGCAACACGTGCCAATGGTGGGGACCCTAACCTGGCATGTGTCTATGAGTTCAGAAGGGACATGGCAGCTCCTCTGTCGACTAGTAGTAACATAAGCTTATCCATCACCTGCACTTCAGTGAAAAGTTTGTTCTGGCCTGCAGGCAGTGATGAACACGACAAGGAAACAGTATGAATATCCAAATGCAGTCAGGTGTCAGTAGTCGACAGTGTCACCCGACTGCATTCCCTTAAGTTACTTGAACATTGTATATTCCTTGAGAGACTCAGGTCTTATAGTACAATATCAATGTCCATTGATGACTCCTGGGGAGGGGGAGTGGATGGTGATTGACATACCACTCCTGTGTACCCTGTTTTCTACTTACGGTCAGAGGCCCACCCACTTACGCTGTACAAAACAAGAGGGGCATGAAGGAAGTGGCATTTGCTGTTCCTGTCTCCACCAATGTGTATGTCTGCATTGCCCCAGTTTGCTTGTTTGCAACACAGTCCTCTTCCCCCAGTGCACTAGGCTCCATGCACTGGATCTAAATGCTGTCAACAACAGCGACATCACTCCAAACCTCTAATTGGTGGCCCACAGTGTGTGAGACATCAGGCAACTGCACGATATTCAGAACCTCATCTAACATAGGATCCTTGAATTGTAGGCCACATTGACGTACCTTCTTATCTGGGGCCAAATTAATGATTGTATCTCTGACAGTTGTGTTCACATAAGACTCCTGAGACTTAGCAATGACAAACCAACACAACTGGGGCCATGAAGCATGACTGCCTGAGCTCAGTACAATTGCTACAGCTATTTGTGGCATTGGTATAATTTAACACATCCATCAACCACATGCATACACTTGTGGTGATAGGAGGACAGCAAACAACACATATCATCAAAAGAAAGTGGTGCTGGTTCCTGAAGAGAAGCTAACTGGCACAGTAAGTTCACAATAAGAAAAGAACCTTACAAACCTCCTTGTCAACCTATCAGAATGCCATGAAATTTTGGTGAAGCTGCTTCTCACAAGAATCCCAGTCTTCCACGGATTCATCATTGGTGGGGAACAGCGATGGGTGAACAACTGATGGGGGTCACCATTGCCAACAACCATTCCAACATGGCCATATGCACGTGCTGTTGTTGCAGAAATGACTTGAGTAAAGCCTCCATGAAAGAGGCAAATGGCAGAAAAACCAGAGAGTCCTAAACATATGAAAATTAGACCCTTGACATCGCCACTTGTGTTCTAACTAGGAACATGAGCAAACATACAGCCATGAAATAGCTACAATTTATTAGGCCATAGAGGGTTGCCAACAAGAATACAGTGAAAGTAGTTTACGTTTGTTGAACACATTTAATAACTGTGGACCCAGAAGCCCATTATTGCCCTCATAAAGACACTGCCCACATTAAGTGTTGCTGGTGTAGTACAGCGGGTGCACAGCGGACCTGGTGACGGTCAGTGACTGGGCTGTTCCTGGTGGCCACATCAGGTAGTTGTGAGAATGCTGTTTGAATGGTGGTGTGCACTATGTGTACGATAGTGTCCCTGGGCTACTACACAAATACGTGTAGAAAGTGCAGGAGTGAGTAAGTCAGACCTGTAAATGGGATTAATGATAACCCAACCATCTGACTAACCTGGGCAAAGTTTTTGGACGATTCTCTCCACCTTCACAGCTGCAGATTAAGTGTGTTTTTCCATTTTCTTCTAAAATACGTGTTATGCAAATTAACCAACCTTCAAATTGAAAATTATATAGAACACTTTGGGAGTAGTGCTCTGTCATTAATAACATCACATACTGTAGCAAATACTGTGCTTAGTAAGTAGAATACTTATTCCTGCATGACTTTGAACAAAACTATTACAGGAGTGTGACACTATGTGACATGGTCTGTTGTTAAGACACTGGACTTGTATGTGAGGGAGGCTACTTCCAAATGATAGTCTTGCTCTTGTGTTCGTGTCAGACACTGATGATTCTAATGAGACATCTCCAGAAGCTATGGAAACATTTGCTATTCAGAATGTGTAGATCTCTCTCTCTCTCTCTCTCTCTCTCTCTCTCTCTCTCTCTCTCTATCTATCTATCTATCTATCTATCTGTCTCTGTATCCCTCTACTGGTTTTCACATACTACCTGTATCAACGATGTTGTGTCCCCAACCATCAACTACAAACTGATATTATGTTGTCCCTTGCAGCAGATGCCAGGGTGATTCTGTCCACAGCCATTTCCACGTCTCCTCTCTCCCCACCCTCTCAGTGTCATAAATAAACAATACACACAGGAAGAGGAAGCAGGGAATAGGAATTACATGCAGATATGCATTTTTTTTTCTATGAAGCATTAGTGAAGGTAGTGAAACCACAAGAAAGTTATTTATGATAGTCACATGTTTTTTGTAACCTACTTATATTTTGCAGTTACATTTTCTCAATTTCCTTATTAATTTTCTTTTGTTATAGATGTGGCATTTATCTGGTGAAGTACTTCCTTGTTATGGGATCAAAGATCTGGTTGTGAAATGTTTTTTGTTGTCTGATACAAGAAAAATGTTATCATGCTCTAAGGATGGAAGTGTAAAGGTATGACTGTTGGTCTGTGTCTACTATTATTGAATAAATGTTTGTTATAAATTATTTATGTGATGTAAAATTCTCTCTGTAAGATGATTGGATAGCATGTAAAAATTTCAACACATGCAAGCTGGATTCTGCATGGTATAAGGACCATGTCACTGCACCTGGCCACAACCAAATTCAGTACACAATACTAAATCACCCAAAAGAACATTGACAGTAATCTCGGACTGCCAACTTTTGCTTCCCTTACAATTTGCAGTCTTAATTCACTGCCAATTCTTTGATCAACAGGCAGGGAGTTATTCAACTTAATGTATCAAAATAAATATGACCAGTAATGAAAAGATAACCACCTCATCATCAGGATGTGATGTGAGACTTACAGTTTGAAATACTCAAACATTTTAACCAATAGTTTCCCTGGAATCATCTGAGGCCAGTTGTATAGCGAAAAAATGTGCAAATCAAAAATATTTGGCTTTAATTTTTTATGCTACAAGTAAAACATTTTTTGAAAACCTACTTCAGCAACTTCAGAAGCTTTGTGAATCAAATCTAGATGTGGACACAATTCTTTGTTTGGTGTGGTGAAGAAGTTTGTCGTTAAAGAGTCCATGACATAGAATTGCGACAATGAGTCTCAACAATGCATCACAGTGTGTATTAAGCTTCACAGGAAGAGTGCTGCAACATCAGCTAAAAAAGTATGTCATGCATTTTTTCTTTTATTTGTGCCCCCTCAGCCAGCCCCCAATACATATTGAATCACTCACAAAAATATACACCCATGATGTGCATACAGTTTTTTTATTGGTTGTAAACATATTACGTACACCACAACATTCTCCCATTATCACTATGACATGCCACTCCAAATGCCAATTCAATATGGAACACAACATTCTACCTCCAGACAACTTTTCTGCTCTGCACTGCTTATGTCATGCAAGATATATGAAAGTGATAATATACAATTACTTAATGTTGTTCTCTGAAATTTATTCATATTTCTACACAGTGGTCTGCAAAAAATACATGCTATGCCACACAAGATGTCTGGCCATAGATGTTTAATGCTACCAGTGCAAAGCTGGGCCAGGTCACTAGTTAATAGTATAATATCTTAAGAGTACTACACAATTTCCTGTATATATGAGCAATTTTGCAGCAAAATATAAAAACTGGATCAACCACATAACATTTGTGGTAAGATCACAAGCCACACAATGCATTTTGAGGCACTCATCTTTATGAAAAAGTATAAGAATATTTAAAAGTCTTATGTTAACAATGTAAAAATCAATAAAACATCAGATGAAGCACACCCTGCCCTATGTCACATTCAGTCCTCTCCATATTCTGCTATCACCATTTAATCCACACACTTGTTCTGCATAAGGTCATCTTCCATCAGACAGCACAACCACAAAGTAGTGCATGTTTTGTTGTTTATAGTATAAATTTCTTTGTCTTTGGTCAGAGAACTTATAGAAACTTATGCAACAGTATGGAGAGAGACTAACACAGGAAGGTGTTTTAATTACAGGAATCATTTACTTTTTATTGGTGTGCATTTTACAAATTTTATATAAAGGAAACACTTGAAGAAAGGTATGCTAATGCATAGGTGCACAGTTTACCCAAAACAGGAAGTCTTCACGCTAACAGATACAGATGCAAAATATGCAACGTACCATTGTTTTTTTATGTACTGTTGTTTACCACATGAAAAAGGATTGCTAATCAATGTCAGCTGTACAGGAAATGTGGCATGAGTTATACATCTCAAAAAGTAGACATTTTTGGATTCTACAACATTTTTATTTCATAAGTTACACAGAAGTACAAAAAATTTAAGCATCAAAGCCAGGACTAAAAATAATCAGTACAAGGGAGGTGACCCAACTGAGTAACTCAGTTGCAGTCAGTCTTCTATCCTTAGTGCACAAAAAGCTATTCAAAACTTAAAATATTTTTTGATGAGCTGCTGAACAGGGTTATGAAAGCTGTGCCATTTAAACACTGTACATATTACAGATATTTTAAGTGTGCTCTGTCCAAAGAACAAATCATACAATAAGCTACCAACATATCACATTCAAGAGTTATTGTTGTGGATTACAATAAATGCTAATGTGTTAAAGTAATATCGCTAATTGTCTGTATATCTTTCTCTCTGTATAACTTAATGGGATGCTTTTCAGAATAAAAACATTAAAATACATGAAGATACCAAAATAAGGCATGATTCATGATCCATCCTCCCAGCTTTACTTCTGCCAGGAACTGTCTTCTACTTTCCACACTTCACACAAGCTTTCCTTCATACCTTGTGGGACAAGCACTCCTGGAAGAAAGCATATTGCAGAGAAATGGCTTTGAGATGTCATGGCTGATATACTGTGTACTGGGCCAGGAGGCACACAACAATAGCTCAGTTGGTAGAGCATTGCCCTTGAAAGGCAAGATCCCCAGTTCAAACCCCACATCTGGCACACAGTTTCTGTCTGCAAAGAATTTTCAAAATAATACCTGCTCCACTGCAGAGCGAAAGATGCTGTCTGTAACTAATCCCCTAGGCTGCAGCTAAGCCATTCCCCTGCATTAACCTTTCTTGTGGTACTAACACTAAAAGGTATGCAGTAGAACTTCTGTGAAGTTTGGAAAGTAGAGGTGCTGGTGGAAGTAAAGCAGTGGGGCTGACTGAGAGTCATACCTGGGTAGCTCAATTCGTAGAGCTCTGCTCTCAAAAGGCAAATTTCTAACTGCAATCACAGTGTGGCACATAGTTGTAATCTGCAAAGAAGTTTCAAAACAGCACACTCTCTGCTGTACAGTGAAAGATTCAGTACCTTTTTTTTTTTTTTTTTTTTTTCCTCCTGACAATGGAACTTCCCTTTATAAATCATCGACAGCCTTCATAAATCATCCATTAACAACTAGGCCATTTGGGTTCCATGCTAAGATCAACTTAATGGGATTTAGTGTGGATAGAAATAAGTCTTGAGTTAGGTTTTAAAAGATCACCGCACTTGTGAGGCCCTACACACTGATCATCTAAGCAAGGGATTTAATTTGGCTTCTTGGTAATTTTCTGTGATTGTGTCATTAAGGTACAACTGCCATTCAGTTTACTGTAACGATACAAAATTACGAGGGTGCTTTGAAAAGTCGTCGGAATCACCATGAGATGTCAGCGGTAGCGCAACGAGTTGTGCACATGATATTCATTGGACTGTTGCCTGTAAACATGTGCCATGTCAGTGCTCATGGAAGAGAGCTGTGGCAGTGATGTGGCTCTGTTGTTGTTCCCGCATAGTGATTTGCAAAGATGGAAAAAATCGAGATTCGAACAGTGATTAAGTACTTTGTAATGAAAGGTGTGAAAGCAAAGGACATTCATGCCGATTTCCAGAATATGCTGGGTGACTCTGCTCCTTCATAGTCAACTGTTGCCAAGTGGACAAATGAATTTAAATTTAGTTGGGAGTGCTTAGATGATGATCCGCGCATTCGTCGGCCAGGATGTGTCACAACTCCAAAAACAATGCAAAAGTGCAAAACATGGTCATGGAGGATTGCTGATGGAAAGTGCGTGAAATTGCTCATGCTTGCCAGATGTCATCAGAAAGGGTATATCACATTTTAACCGAAGAATTAGAAATGAAAAAATTATCTGCAAGATGGGTGCCACAACTCTTGAGGCTGGATCAAAAACGTATGAGAATGGACATATCGGAACAATGTTTGGCCCATTTTAGGATAAACAAACAAGATTTTTTTGCACGGGTTTGTGACCACAGATGAAACTTGGGTGCACTACTATACCCCAGAGACAAAACAACAGTCAACGCACTGGAACCATGCTGATTCTGTGCCACCAAAGAAAGCAAAGACAATTCCTTTGGTGGGAAAGGTCATGGAATCAGTGTTCTGGGGTGTGAAGGAGATTCTGTTTGTAGATTATCTCCCTACTGGGCAAAAAATTACTGGAGAATACTATGCTAACCTCCTGGACAAATTACAACAAAAAATACATGAAAAACAGCCAGGTTTAGCAAGGAAGAAATTCATCTTACATCAAGACACTGCACACTCACACACATGTGCCATTTCCGTGGCAAAATTACAAGAACTAAGGTATGAACTGTTGCCACACCCACCTTATTCACCTGATATGGCTCCATCACACTTCCATCTCTTCCCAAAACTGAAAACTTTTCTTGATGGATGATGATTCACTTCAAATGAAGAATTGATTGCTGGAGTTGACAACTATTTTGCAGTCCTGGAGGAAACTTATTTTCGAGATGGATCAAGGCACTGGAACATTGTTGGACCAAGTGCATTAATCTACAAGGAGACTACAGTGAAAAATAAAAAATGTTTCAGTGGTACTTTTTTTCTATTCTGTTCCGAGAACTTTTCAAACCACTCTCATACATATGATATTATGGCTTTTAGAGCAGATGAGATGAGATTGTGCCAGGAAAGTCTGCAACTGCATAACCCCACTGAGTGTCTCACAGGCTGTGTGAAATTTATTCCAAGTTGAAAAGTAAGTCGAGAATACTGAAGTCCCACTTCTCTGTGTACAAAGTAAGAAGAAGAATTTGTCATTCTGCTGGTAACATGGACACTTGCAAATCAAAGTAAATGAATTAGTCGATCGGGTAGCAACAGGTGCTTGCAATGAGTGCACTGTTACTATTTGCTGCTTTCCCTTGTTCTAAAAAACTCACAATTGACATATAAGGTCACAAGTCAGTGTGGCTGGAAGTGATGGATGGCTATCTCTGGACGGTGAAATCCACCACTCACCATTACATACCTATTTGGAATGATCTCACATGTGAAAGACAAAACTGTTAAATATTTCCATCCTACAGTTTGGTTTATACACAGCCCAGTAACATTAATGTGATCAACCCCTATGTTCAATGTCAATGGGAAGTAACTGCTCACAGATGGCAGGTGGCAGCACTAGAAGTGGAAGGCATGTAAAGTGTGTCAGGGAGTGCAGAAAAAAATTCAGTCGTTGCAATAATGCGGAAAAGGATCGATCTGACATCCTAAAGGGCATGATCTTTGGTGTTCGGGCCTAAGGTGAAAGCATTTCAAAAACAGCTAAGCTTGTAAACTGTTTGCATGCCGCTGTGGTTGAAGTATGTCATGCATGACAAAAAGGTGCTATCCAAAACTGGTGCCGTAGCAACCGTGGTGGACCATGAGACATAGACGACAGGTGTGAATGATGGCTGCAGAGACATGTACTGTTGAAGAGATGTGCAGCAGTCAGCAACTTACTGCCCATATGAACCAAGGGGCTACCAACAGTGTCTCCTCAATGACTGTTCAGTGAATGTTGCTGCAGATGAGCTTCCACAGGAGGTGTGTGGTTCATGCACTCAAGTTGACTGTTGTTCATCACTGACAAATGCAACTAGGCATCCACTGGATGGTGACAGGTGGTCTTTTCAGATGAATCATGTTTTATGCTCCATCAGACAGATGGGCACATATGGTGTCAAATGTTTGAAAGCAAACACCTTGCAATAGTCGTCACAAGGATCCAGACCAGTGAGTGGAACATTACGATCTCAGTGTCAAAAGTTTTGAAGTCCATTGTTCCTTATCAGTTGACTGAATACCTTAATACTTATAACATCTATAATATGTATTAACTGAGCACCAACAACTGCATCAATTAAAGTGACTCAAAGCTTCAGAAAAGCTTCTTGAAGTGACCATTCTTACCAAGCTTGATTTTTATCAAGGCTGTTGATACAATGGATTTCAATATCCTCCTTTAGGAGACAAAACAGTTGAATTTCTCAAAAGTGTAAAGCTATGTAGAAAATAGTTATCAACACACTAGATGTGGAATAGAGCCGCTTTCAATGAAAAATACATTCTCAGGAGCCTGACAGTTTTCAGTCCTTGGTCCTGTTTTGTTCTCCTTGTATTTATCTTCTAATTATCATTTATATGATGATGACAGAGAGCTGTGTTTTAAGTACCAGCTCTCAGAAAATTGTTTCTGTTAACTTAGATATAATAGATGACTTTTCGTCCATATCAAGACTGGCACCGACTGAAACCGTAGAAGTCGCTGGCGATCCTTACATGGCATGGTGAGTTGATCAGTGAACGTTTCTGTGAAGCAATTCATCTTGTGCTCCTTGACAATATCCTGTTATATGAAAAACAATAAAAGGTTTCAACCTTATCCTGGATGGAGGATCTTCTGTGGCCAGAACAGATTGTTACTGCATACAGGAAAATCATTACCTCTCTCTGACACAATTCAAAAATTTATAAAACTATTATCACTTGCAATAAAATGGAAAGCAGTACAGTCAATTGTCATGCTGAATTTCTGCTACAGTTTGTAGTCCAATATGTCATAAACAGTGAAAAGTGCAGATGATTTAAGCTAGTCATGAATCTTCGTATAAGATATAGGTGTTGGACAAAAGTATGCAAACACCAAAAACATAACACATTGCCATGCCTAATACGGTGTAGGATTGGCATTCAAAATACACTACTGGCCATTAAAATTGCTACACCAACAAGAAATGCAGATGATAAACGGATATTCATTGGACAAATATATTATACTAGAACTGACATGTGATTGCATTTTCACGCAATTTGGGTGCATAGATCCTGATAAATCAATACCCAGAACAACCACCTCTGGCTGTAATAACAGCCATACACCTGGGCATTGAGTCAAACAGAGCTTGGATGGCGTGTACAGGTACAGCTGCCCATGCAGCTTCAACATGATACCACAGTTCATCAAGAGTAGTGGCTGGCGTATTGTGACGAGCCAGTTGCTCGGCCACCATTCACCAGACATTTTCAATTGGTGAGAGATCTGGAGAATGTGCTGTCCAGGGCAGCAGTCAAACATTTTCTGTATCCAGAAAGGCCCGAACAGGACCTGCAACATGCGGTCGTGCATTATCCTGCTGAAATGTAGCGTTACGTAGGGATCGAATGAAGGGTAGAGCCATGAGTCGTAACACATCTCAAATGTAATGTCCACTGTTCAAAGTGTCATCAATGCGTTCAAGAGGTGACTGAGATGTGTAACCAATGGCACCCCATACCACCACGCCGGGTGATACACCAGTATGGCGATGACGAATACACGCTTCCAATGTGCATTCACCGCGATGTCGCCAAACACGGATGCAACCATCACGATGCTGTAAACAGAACCTGGATTCATCCGAAAAAATGACGTTTTGCCATTCGTGCACCCAGGTTGAACGTTGAGCACACCATCGCAGGCGCCTCTGTCTGTGATGCAGCATCAAGGGTAACCGCATCGATGGTCTCCGAGCTGAGAGTCCGTGCTGGTGCAAATGTTGCCGAACTGTTCATGCAGATGGTTGTTGCCTTGCAAACGTCCCCATCTGTGGACTCGGGGATCGAGACGTGGCTGCACGATCTGTTACAGCCATGCGGATAAGGTGCCTCTCATCTCGACTACTAGTGATACGAGGCCATTGGGATCCAGCACGGCGTTCTGTATTACCCTCCTGAACCCACCGATTCCGTATTCTGCTAACAGTCATTGGATCTCGACCAACGCGAGCAGCAATGTCGCGATACGATAAACTGCAATCATGATAGACAAAAATTCGACCTTTATCAAAGTCGGGAACGTGATGGTACGCATGTCTCCTCCTTACACGAGGCATCACAACAATGTTTCACTAGGCAACGGCGGTCAACTGCTGTTTGTGTATGAGAAATCGGTTGGAAACTTTCCTCATGTCAGCATGTTGTAGGTGTCGCCACCAGTGCCAACCTTGTGTGAATGCTCTGAAAAGCTAATAATTTGCATATCACAGCATCTTCTTCCTGTCGGTTAAATTTCACATCTGTAGCGCGTCATCTTCATGGTGTAGGAATTTTAATGGCCAGTAGTGTAGCTTCCAGTCATTTTGGAATGGATAAATACAGGTTGTGTACGGTATTCAAAGGACTCTTGTACCATTGTTCCTGCAGAATAATGTCAAGTTCAGGTAATGATGTTGAAGGTGGCTTGTGATCATACATCCTTCTCTCCAAAGTAGACCACAGAGGCTCAATAACATTGAGATCTGATGACTGTGGTGGCTGGGGAGATGCAACAATTCATCCTCGGGCTGACAAAACTAGTCCTAGACAATGCAGGCTGTGTAAACAGGGGACCTGTCATCTTGGAACACAGCATCACCATTGGTGAACAAACATTGTACCATGGGATGGGCCTGATCTGCTAAAATGTTCACATAGCCCTTGGTGGTAATGCACCCTTGCAGAGTAACCATGGGGCACATGGAATACCATGATATGGCTGCCCATATCATTGCCAAAGCTTCACTATATTTCACTCTTGGGACATAAACGTGTCCAGAAGTTGGAAACACTGGGAAACAAAATTCATCAAACCAAATGACTTTTTCCATTGTTCCATGGTCCAGTTTTTATGACTTCAGCACAACATTTTCCTGTTACAGTCATTTGAGTCACTGATGAGTGGCTTTGGATTTCCAGCTTGCTCTGCAATTGTCTGCTGATGCAGCTTCCTTCATGATGTTTTGGTGCTGATAGGGTTCTCCCGAATGACCATCTGTCATATTCACTCAATGCACACTTTCATCTGAAGCATGACATGGCAGTCACTGTTTTTTCTGCTTTTCCTCTATGTGGTATAAGTCTTCAATATGATACCTCTTGAAACACCAAACACATTAGCTGCCTTGCTTACTGAAGCACCCGCCACACAAGTATCAACCCATATTTGACTTTACTTAGCTCCAAACTAATGCACTCAAAACTACATAGAACACTGATCTGACCATGAGTGACACTTGCAACACACTGAGGACACACAGGTACCATGCATGGTCAAATACAACAGCTCAACCTGCTGGATTGGATAGCATGTGCATTTATGTTCAGGCTTGCATTTCTCAACAGTGATTCCATATTTTTGTTCGTCCCCTGTACATTTGCAACATGTGATTATTTTGTCATGGTAGTTCTCATCAGGGACAATTATGGTGTTTGTGTGCAGATAAATGGTGTGCTTTTCACATGCTCTGGGTTCTTCATTGGTCTTTTCCATGAATACCTTGCTCTCATATTAATTTCCTATCATTATTTCATAACTGCATTACTATATTCAGTACATCTAGCATCCTGGCTCTCCATATCATAACTTTATCTTCTCATTTTCAACCATATGGGGAGTAAAGTGTCCTGCAACCAGAGGCAATTTATCCATGTAGCACATGTTGCAGGTCCTCTGCTGTGTGAGGTCCCGTACCACACTGCCCAGTTTTTCAAGGGAAAATCAACTCTTAGCAGTTTCGAAGTGAAAATGAAACACTGTTTAGAATTTGACAGACAAAGCACTGGGGGTAATAGACTACTGACGTAAGATCGTGCATATTTTGGAATGTTTGAAGAATTCTTTTGACAAAATTTTATATTTCACAAATTGGCAGAAGAGCTTTATTTATGTATCCTTTTCCACTATAATCTGTTGACCATTATTGCAATCTTGCTCGACAGTATTGTCTAGAAATACTGTCTGCTGTACACTGTTGATGATTCTCACCAAAAAAATCATTTTTAATATGCCATGACACCAAGTGACTCAACAGTCAAACAGCTGGAATACTTCCAGAGTCTGACAGCTACTTGTTTGAATTAAGGTTCGTGATATGCTCGCCCATGTACTGCTGTTTTTGATATTTTGTTCTATGTTCCTTTTACCAATTCTGATTTCAGACACAGTGTTTTGCTTTTATTCCTATTGATGAGTTCATGGTTGTAAAAACCAATGTTAAAATGTCACCTCAACCATCTATTTACCGAGTAAAAAACACTAGAATTTATGTGTTTTGAAGGTCAATCCTTCATCCACAGAATAACCACACAAGATGAAGGCTTGACCTTTGAAATACATAAATTATTTTATTTATTTTTTATTTTATTTAATTTATTTTTTTCTGTAAGTAGGTGATTGAGCCACAGACATAGTGCATATTTAATTGTTTCTCCATCCTGTTTGAATGCACTACAAAAGTTTTCATACATGCTCAGATTTTTAACATACGCCAGAGACCTCATTCTCTCCTGCTGAGTGTTTCAGTATTAGGTTTCCAGCTTTCATCACTCATCAGAATCTGATTCAAATTTTCCAAACTGATGTGTCACATTTTATCATGTGACAAAGAATTATGAAGTGTGTCACTAAAGTTCGTTCCAGCCAGAGTTCTAAACTTTATATAAATTTTTAATATTGCACATTTTACTTGTCCAGTTGTGATTAAGCATAGCTTTCCTTTTATATGTCCTAAATGTCTTGTTCCTATGCAGTAGCAGATCTGCATATTTGTAACATTTTACGTTATTTTCTTCCGTTTCTCTTTTTTTGTTTAAATTATTATTATTATTATTATTATTATTATTATTATTGTCATTGTCATCAGCAGCAGCATCTCTCCCTACATCAGTTAATTTCTCCTCCAAATTTGACTCTTCCAGTGCCACTGCTAAGATTTTCTATTTTAAGGCATTATTCTCACATGACAAAAGTATATTACGAAAAATGTTAATGTTGTTAAGATTCTACATTATCATAATAATTATCTTTTCATTATTATCAGTATTGTGTTATTATTATTATTATTATTATTATTATTATTATTATTATTATTGTGTATAACTCATTTTCTACACACATTTCAATGTCAAGTATAAAGAGTATCTTTCAAGGTGTCCAGTTAAAAGTAAGAGAGGATTTTAAGGCTCTAATCTTGCCTGGTAAAATAAATACTTTTTTATAGTCAGATAGTATGAAGTGCTTCTAACCATCTTTGAGCTGAATACTGTCTAATGATATATAGTTTCCTTCTTTAGTTAGAAGACCTGTGAATATGAAGCGTTTGGGGCTTGCAGTTTAATAAACTGTGTTTTATTTTCCTGATATGCACACACTGCTGATATGCACACAATGAGTGATATAACATTTCTATGAATACAGTCTGTTGAGTTGATCATAGAATGGATTTATCCAACACATGAATATGTTTCCAAAAGATTTTGTTTTAGTCATGTAAAAAATTACTTTTGCTGTAGCTTTTCATTGAGCTGTGCAAGTTGTGTACAATAGTAATGATTATTGATTTTTTTTTAATATCTAGGTTTCAAGAATTGATACTGGGGAATTGGAAGAAGTGATAGTTGGCCAAATACGAGATGCTACAATCACTGGTGCTGATTTCTGCCCTCACCAAGAGATACTGGCTATGGCTGACAAAAACAATTGCTTTCATATCATTTGGCTTACTAATTCTGAAAGGGAACTCTATTCTGAAACAAAAAGAGTATCCAGCCCTCCACATTGCTGTTGTTTCTCACCATGTGGTCAGTTGATAGCGCTTGGGCAAGAAAATGGCAGCATTTATGTAAGTGTTTTGTTCTTCGAAGTCTGATTTTAAACCAGGCTGTTATTGATTTCTTTCCCCAGAGATATTTAAATATTTGTTTGAGTAATCTGTTCTCAATTATTTCATAAAGAAACTTAATCTCTTTTTGTCATTGCTACTAATATTCCCTGGATAATGTGATAATTTTTTTCATTATTGCTGATTTTGCAATCATCTCTTCCTTTGCGGTGCCCATTACTAGTGTGTCCAGTTTTGTTGGCATATAATTCATTGTCAAGTATTCACATTCATGTAAATATTCTGGTGAAAGTAGTGTTAATTCCATGTTCCTAGGAAGCCTCTCTTATTTTAGATGTTCTTGGATAAGTCATAAGCTGTTTCCATTTTTCTGATGTGTTAATCTATTTTGAATATATCTCATTCATTTACCTGTGTTATTTCTCCAAGAAATTTCAACTTTCTGATCTTTCCTGTCATCCCTGTTTCTATGTCTGTCCTTTTGGTTATGTTTTTTTTTAATATATTTGTTATTTATTAGATTTACATCTACATCTACATGGCTACTCTGCAAATCACACTTAAGTGCCTGGCAGAGAGCTCATTCAATCACCTTCACAATAATTCTCTATTATTCCACTTTTGAACAATGGACAGAAAAAATGAACGCCTGTATCTTTCTGTATGAGCTCTGATTTCCTTTATTTTATTATAATGATCATTTCTCCCTGTGTAGGCCAGCGTCAACAAAATATTTTCCCATTCACAGGAGAAAGTAGGTGATTGAAATTTTGTGAGGAGATCCTGCTGCAATAAGAAATGCCTTTGTTTGAATGATGTCCAACCCAAATCCTGTATCATGTCCATGACACTCTCTCCCCTACTTTTCAATAACACAGAATGTGCTGCCCTTCTTTGAAATTTCTTGATGTACACCATTAATCCTATCCGGTAAGAATCTGACACCGTGCAGCAGTACTCCAAAAGAGGATGGACAAGCATAGTGTAGGCAATCTCTTTAGTAAACCTGTTGCATCTTCTAAATGTTGTGCCAATAAAATGCAGTGTTTGGTTCGCCTTCCCCACAACATTTTCTATGTATTGCTTCCAGTTTAAGTTGTTCATAATTGTAATAACTGGGTATTTAGTTGAATTTACTTGTAGGTGCATGCGGTCCACTGGGCCTGATCACATCGTAGTAGTAGTAAGATTTGATTGATTTATTGTGTAACTGAAGTTTAAAGGATTGCTTTTAGCACTTTTGTTGATGACCTCGCACTTTGCATTATTTAGGATTTTTTCACCATACAGATATCTTATCTAAACCATTTTGCAATTGGTTTTGATCTTCTGATGACTTTACCAGATGGTAAACGGCAGCATCATCTGCAAACAATGTAAGACGACTGCTCAGATTGTCTTCTGAATTGTTTATATAGACAAGGAACAGCAGAGGGCCTATAACACTACCTTGGGGAATGCCAGAAATTACTTCTGTTTTACTCAATGACTTTCTGTCAATTACTATGAACTGTGATACCTTTGACAGGAAATTGTTAATCCAGTCACATAACTGAGATGATATCCCATAAGCATGCAATTTGATTACAAGCCGCTTGTGATGTACAGTGTTAAAAGCCTTTTGTAGATTAGAAACACAGAGTCAATTTTAAATCCCTTGTAGATAGCATTCAACACTTTGTGTGAGTAAAGAGCTAGTTGTGGTTGACAAGAATGATGTTGTCTAAATCCATGTTGACTATGTGTCAATAGACTGTTCTCTTCGAGGTTATTCATAATGTTCAAACACAATATATGTTCCAAAATCTTGCTGCATATCAACATTAACGATATGGGCCTGTAATTTAGTGGAGTACTCCTATAGCCTTTCATGAATACTGGTGTGACCTGTGCAACTTTCCAGTCTTTGGATATGGCTCTTTCATCTAGCAAGCAGTTTTATGTTATTGTTAAATATGGAGCTATTGCATTAGCATACTCTGAAAGTAACTAGATTGGTATGCAATCTGGACCAGAAAATTACTAATGAAATTGCAAGTTTTAGTATCCTTGCCAGCAGACATCACAATGGAGGGAGATGAGCTGGTATGGATAGTGCAGTGATGTAGAAACCTGCCATGCAGGGCAATTACAACACACAGTATGGGCAGACCTGCTGGCAGGGATTTTACCTATGGGTGGCGGTAGGCCAGGTGGGCCGATGCTTACTCGGATTTTGACCACCGTGGATTTCACCTAACATACCATGCCATGTGTTGGATCAAGTGCTTAGCATTAGCTTCCCACACCAACCATGCACTGTGTTCTTTCCATGTTGTCTCTATGTGGGTTCCAACTCTCTGCTCCCCATAGATCGACTTGCATGGCGACTTCATTTCCCTCTCATAGTGTTCTATTCCCCAGCTATTATTGAGCCACTGTCAGCCCATGAAGTATCTGCGTCAACACTTATAGTGAAGTGGCATTGTCACGCCTGTGTAGATACGTAAGTGGTGACGGAGGACATGTTTATGCCCCTATATTTTCTTTCACCTGTTCCTAATGGTCTCTTGGGTCACCTGCAATGCTGACAGGATCAGTTGCACCTACAGAAGGAGCAGCAGCAGCAACAACAACAACAACAACAACAACAACAACAGGAAGCACATTCAGGCTCTGATTACTTAGAATGAGGACTTGCTTCACATCCTTGCTTCCCTGGTGGGAAGCCAGGCACTCAATGTTCCATTTTCTGCACCACCCAGATGCCATTTGCCAGTTTCAGTAAGTTGACGGAAACATGGGAAAATTACCTGCACTGGTTCTTGCTGCACTCCCAGGTAAGGCGTATCATTGATCCGGTTGATAAGGCTGCCTTGTTGTTGCCTGGCAGCACAGTTTTATATGAACGTGGCCAAAATTTGAAGCCCTCTGCTGAGCCTGAGGAACTTCCCTTTATTGGTTGCTTATTCTGTATTTTGCCCAAATTTTGGAATTACATGAGCTTACATCAGTGGCAAGTGGCATGTGATGTCCTTTATGATAACTGACAGGTGTCTCAATTGGGTGTGTATGGTAAACAATCCTCAGTGCCCCGCGGGATACCCAGGCAGCCTTGCCTCCCACCAATTTACCACGTGCTGCCCCAATGATGATTCCGGAGGAGTAATGACACAGCACTGCTTGTCCTTACCCATGCAGAGCTCAACAAACTCACACCACTCACAATGTGGTGATTTTCGGGTCCTCAGCATTGTTCTCCTCCTGCTCATTGGGTGAATCAGTAGTCATGCACCAACTGTCATTTATCACTTGTTCACTATTATTGGCCACATGTAGAGGGTATGCCAACATATAGGTCATTTGGCAACTGTTTCTGACAGTTGACAGGCCATGAGTCAGTCATCGGATGCCCTGGTGTTTTCGCTGGGCTCTTGGGACTTCCTCTGACACTTCTTACATGTTTCCCCGGAATATTTTGCTGACATTGATAGTAGAAGGGTGGCTGGTCAAATTTCAGGTAGACATGGGATTGATGATCAGTGTAATTATCATAGATACATACAGGCTCTTGGGATACCCAGAGTTCCATTGGCCGCTCCATCAGGTTTGTCTTATAGCATACAGTGCATTCCCTTGAGACAATTCTCTGCCTCCAGATGTTGAAATGTGGAACAGCAACTTACCTTGTTAGTGACCAATTCACTGTTGGCACAAAATATCTTTCGGCTCAATGGGTTTTATATTTTTATCTTCCAGATCATTGACAAAGTGCATGTAGTGTATCAGTCTGTTCTGTTTCACAACTTGTACTCCATACTTGTGATCCTACAGCCCACTGTTTGAGGATACCTTGGACCGAGCAGAAAATTTTGTGGCATATGTTTCTCTTAAGCCGTCAACAGACCCCAAATTTTGTCGTCCCTGCCTCATTCCCTCTGCTATGCACAATGAGGTAAAGGCTGAGTTGCAGCATTGGCAAGATCAGGGCATCATTTCTCATATTTCATTAAGACAGTGGGTTACACCTTTGGTGGTGATTCAGAAGCCTGACAGTGCCATACACCTTTGTGGTGATTTTAAACAGACAGTCAACATCCAGTGTGTCACAGATCTGAATCCCATTCCATGGCAGGCGTAGTTATTGACAGTGTTGTCAAAGGACCAGTATTTTTCCCATCAACTTGGTGCGATGCTTACCTGCGGTTGTCATTGGACGTGATTTCTTAGACTTTCCTGGTCCTCATCACCCCATTTGGGCTTTACCAGTTTAATCACTTGCCTTTTGGAACCTCATCTGTGTCAGGAATTTACCAGTGGTATTTGGAGTAGTTGATTCAGGACATTTCCTGTTGTGTCAGTTACCTTGATGACATCTGGGTCATGGGCCCTACTTGGGAGGAGCATTTACAAAGTCTTCAGTCAGTTTTCCAATGCATCCTGAAGGATGGTCCTCATTGCAAACTGGAGAAGTGCAGTTTTTTTCTCCCTGAAGGTGCATTTTTTGGGTCACGCGCTTAGTAAAGATGGTCTCATCCCCAAATATGACAACATCAAGGCTGTTGTCCACCTACTGGCATCCAAGGACCTAAAGGAGCTCCAGTATTTTTTGGGTAAGATTTTATATTATGGTCAGTTCATTCCTCCAGCCGTGCACATCTGCCAGCCTCTTAACTGGTTTCCCCAGAAGGGCACTAAGTGTGTCTGGTCTGCAGATTGTCAATGGGATTTACAGTCTGTCTCTTAACTTGTTTCACCAGAAGGTTGTTAAGTTCATCCGATCTGTGAATAGTCAACAGGCTTTCCAGTCTCTGAAGCAGCATTTTGCTCTGCTTCCTATCAGGCTTTCTTCAACCCTTGCCTGTAATGTGTTCCAGTGTGACATTGGTGCCATCCTGCCCATCAGAACCTGGACAACACTAAACAGCACATCACTTACCCATCAAAGACGCTTTCCACTGTGCAGCATAATTATTCACAGGTGGAAAAGGAGGTGCTAGCTATTATTTTTGAGGTTAAAAAGTTCCATGGCTTCCTGTATGGGACGAGGTTCCTCCTCACTAGAGATGGGCAAACTCGTTCATCCTTGGGAACTAATTCACTGGTGATTGCTCTTTTTTGGGAACTGTTCATTTTTACTCATTCAGCATTCATTTGTGCTTGGTGTATGGTTCTTAAGAAAAATTGAAAATTAGTAGACTAGGTGACTGAAGATGGAAAGCACCAAGAGGGAGCACTTGCCTCCCCCCCTGGAGACAATGTTTTTATACATAACAGAATTCTCACTCACTTGTAATTTCCATGATTCTACAAAACCTCTCTTTAGCCCAATCTAGCATCATGTGGCTGATCACAGTGAAATAATATAAGGTGGCACACAAAAAAACTGGCCCTGAGTACAGGCTGCTAGCCAATTACACACGATTTGTTGCCCGCTATGAGCAGAATAGATAAACATGTAATAATTAGGCAGTAAAGAAATAACAAATAAGCTAATGCAAACATCTTCGAAACAATAGATGACAATTGGTGGGCGACAATGAGCGTCTAGTACTTGGGGCCAATTTTTTGTGCACCACCCAGTACCACTGAAATGATATTGTAGAAGTTATCATATTCTCTTTACAAAATGTGACACCTGACACTCGATTATGGAGTGCGGGCATCATTCGATTGTAAGTTGGCCTGTGTTCCATAACAATGAACATGCTCTCTTACCTTGGATCAAAAAAAGATGGAAAATGGCCACTTGTGTGTGCCATGCCGCCTTCCTTTGTATGTGTAATAACAAAAAAATCTTGCCTTTTTACAAGTATTTCTTCTGCTGTTTATCAAAATAGTGAAGCAAGCTGATATACCATTTTGTTACCTGAAAAGATGTATGTATTACATTTCATGTAATTTTTATGTAATTTATGTAATTATAAAATACATTTTAATTACCAGTCATGGATGCTGAATAGAATACAAAAAGAACCAGAAGTTCAGAGTTCAAAACTGTTTGAATTAGATCTAGAATGGGCGTGCGCAGTGAACGAAACGAATGACAACTCAATACTGAACTAACTATGAGCAGTCGGCAGTGGAATTGCGATGAGTGGCCACAGGAAAAAGGACGAGTGGCCAAGTGAGACTGAGACTGAGACTGAGACAGATAGACGGGAACGGGACCAATGCTAGAACGAGACCGGCCGATGTGCTGTTGCAGGAACGAGACTGACCATTTCCTGTTCCCAGGAGTTATAAGTAGAAATCCACGACCGAGACTGAAACAGACTGGAACAGGACTGAGGCTGGAGTGAGACTGGCTGACGTACCATTGCGGGAATGAGTCTGACCATTTCCCGTTCCTGGGAACTATAAGTGGAAAGGCACAACTGAAGTGAACTATGAAAGACCGTTCCTTAGAATTCGTTCCTCGCACGTTCCATTCATTTTGATGAACCGTTCCTTTGGACCCGTTAGTTCACAAACGACCCATCTCTACTCCTCACCACTGACCACAAGCCATAGCCCTAGTTCCAAGCTGCTGAATAGGACTGCCAATGTTTTACAGCAGTGGGCCATCTTTCTCAGTAACTACTATTACTGTGTGCCAGTGCTGATGCACTATCACAGCCATTGGTGGGGCCCAGTCTGGAGTTTGATCTACGGGAGGTTTTTGTGTTCATGTTGGATGATGTGTAGTAGCAAACCCTGTTGGACTTTCCACTGATTGCATATGAAGTAGAGAACACCATGGCCACTGACCTGCTTTTCTGGAATATTGTTTCGGCAGTCCACTTGAGTTGGCCAGAGTGCATCTCTTCATGTGCTGATCAGGTGTTGCATGCATTTTTCCTCCTTTGTGATCAGCTCGGTGGTGTTCAGGGGCTTCACGTGCTTGCCACAGAGGGAGGAATGCTGTTATGTGGTTATTTCCTTGGCATTGCACCTTCGTATGAAGGCATCAGCACAATGTCACGTCCACTGGCTGGCAGTTGACTGTGACATCAAATATGTTGTGCATTCTTGCAGGGCATGTGCACAGAAGTAGGCTACACTGCCATGCCAGTTCTCTATTGGGTCAGTCACAAAGCACTCTTGGGGCAGGGTGCACATCGATTTCACTGGCCCCTTTTTGGGCAGCACATGATTGTTGGTGACCGATGGGTTGTTGAATTTCCCATTCACTGCCAAACGGTCCTCCACATAATCATCTGGCATGTTGTGTGCATTGTCAGTTATTTTTTCCATTCAGGGATATCCCAGGATTCTGGTATCCAACAGTGGTCAGCAATTCATGTCACTGGAATTTGAGGACATTTGCATTTGCAGTGATATCCAGCATCTGACTACCACCCGGTTTCACCCAGCTTCTAAGCCAGAGGTGGAGTGCTTGTTGTATATATTGAAGACCTGAATGAAGTCTGTGTCCCCACTTCCCATGGCGATTTGCTGTTGAGCTTTCTGGCTACATATCAGGTGATTCTATGGACCAAATTACAAATTGTTCCGTGGTATCAGAAAGGGCACGTTATCCGCATGTTGCTATCAGGGCAGTAAAGCCTTGTAATAGCAAAAGTCATCCAAGCTCACAATTATAAAGAATTTCTTCCATTATCTTGTACCATCCCAAAATAATGATGCCATAGATCAGTTCAGTGTCTAGTCCTAAAACTTCTTATTGATCAGAGAATACCTATTTCCATCAAAGCTGCAGAGGCATCAAGGATATGTGAACATATTTGTAAGTAACATAGCATTGTTCGGACCAACTTCTGCAAGTTTTGGGAGATGTGGAAGTGGTTATGGGTCTAGATGCCCCTCCCTCCAACAATTTTGGTAACTCCATGCCCTCATCATCAGGGTAAAGGAGATGCTACATGCTACTAGGTAGGAGTCTCTTAATTCAGTTGCGTCCAGGTGTATGAGAAATGAAACATGGACGACTTCTCAGATAGCCTAGAATTTGTCTAAGTTTCTTCTAGGTGTGATAACCTTTGTTTATATACAGCAACTAGTTGTCACCTACTGTCATATGACATAAGAAAACTTTTTACAACGCCAGATAGCTTGCTGTTTATTGTGCAAATTAAGCTGCTTGTAGCTTTGAATCATTGCAACAAGACACAAATTAACTGAAGACATTCTGATTACATATTTCTCCAACTTTCAATTTGCAGAAAAAAGTGAAGGGACTTCCATTGGGTGTGCCTGGCATATTATTTAGTCACTGGCAGCAATAGAGATACAATAAGAAGACTTCTGTCTTATGAATGTGGGATGATTTCAAAGTGCTTTTGAAAGTGACTCAGTTGATTGAATGACCTGCATTTGGAGATGGCTGTGGTCAACAAATTCAAACACAGAAAGATCAACAAATTCAAACACAGAAAGATATATGTTGATACTGATACTCATCAACAGCCATTACCAGAGGAAATGCATTTTATGTTTAAAGAAGGCTGAAGAAAATGCTCATTACATATACTAGCTCATTCTGCATACTGTTAGGACTGGATTGGCAGTCATCTAAGATATTACGCAAAAGTCATCCTTTTGTAAATACTTACATTTAGTGGATCAACTGAACTGGGGATCAATTTTCAAGTGGATGGTTTTATATCAGCAGATTAAAATTAGTATTAACATCATAACTGGTGCGCTTACATGACTGTAGCTATTGGATACAGTGATGAATGTTTATCATGCATCTGGGTCTTCCCTATGATACTCATCCAAGAAAATGAAGAAATTTAGAGGTGTGGGTAAAATAATGGTGTGCATTCTGTTCATTGCATGTATACATATCAATAAAGTCACACTCATAGGAGGTACAACAGTAACTACAGATTGGTACATTGGAATATGCCTCCCAAAACTTTGATAAGAAGTTGGTAAATTCAAGTCTTTTTGGAATCTTGTTCCACTTGGACAACATGCTTCAAATAGAATAAAGCTCAACCATTTCTTTAAGAGTCCTGAACTGCATCAATTCCTCATCAGTCGTACAGCCTAGCCCTAGTTCACTACCATTGGTTAAGAGCTGCAGGCACACATTGTGAAGCATTCATCCATCAGCAATCCTTGCAATGGGTGCTACAATTAGTTGAGCAACATGAGCTGGCACCAAGCTGTGGTAGTGGTCTTCCAGCCATAACTTGAAGCAAGGGAATCTTCCAATGCAGAAAAATTTGAATAATCTATCTCTGATTCCCTTCAGGCTGTGACCCCTTGCACATTCTTGTCCCCCTTTGGCAGGAGTGGGATATTAGGGTTACAGTAGTCTGTAGTTTATCTATAGTTTATGGGATTCTCCCTTGAACAGGTGGTGTGCCATAATGGGGGCCTTTAAACTGAGGAAGGGTGCATCATACCATCAGATATCTTTAAAGGCCTATGCAAAATAAATAAATAAATAAATTTGAAACAAACATAAGTTGATCTAAACATCTGAAATAAGATAATTAGTCTGTTGTTATCACATTATATTATTTGATCCAGCGACTTACCATCTTGCAGATAAGATAGCTTACATAAATTAACTTAATTCTTTTTATTACTATCTCACATGAAAATGATGTATTTGGGTGACAAACATAATGAGTTGTCACACTACAAAATATTGACACCATATTTGGGTTACATCTGCACTTAGTACATAAGAAAAAAATATTAATAAATAGGAAAGCTTTGCAACATCCTCCATCTATTGGGCAGTTAAAGATAGTAGTTGAACATGCTTTCACATCCAAGGAGAAGATTCTCTGTGTGGTAAAGTGTTGGAAACATAGTTGAATGTCACAACTTATTTTGCAGCTATACAATTTTTGCTAAAATAATTTCACTGAGTGTTTGTAATCATAAAGAAATAATATTTATATGAAGCAGGCCCACCCACTGTAGTGACCACATCTAACAGAACTGGTCCAATAAACTTAGTTTGGTTTTGTTCTCTAGGTATGAAGTGTAAATCATGCCACAAAACTAAAATACCTACATTATACAATATAAACAGCTCATACAGTAAACACTGGGATAATGTCATGGCTTTACCTGACAACCTCAACATATAATGCTGTGCCTATTAGTGAGAGTTGGGGAATATTCTCATTGTAACTGGCTCTCAATAATCATCTATAATCATTAACCAGAGAAGGAAATAAGTGTTTTTGGCAGCAAACATATCATACAATGGCCAAAATTATCAAGGATCTATCATACACTATGTGATCAAAAGTATCCGAACACCTGGCTGAAAATGACTTGAAAGCTTGTGGTGCCATCCATCGGTCGTGCTGGAATTCAGTATGGTGTTGGCCCACCCTTAGCCTTGATGACAGCTTCCATTCTTGCAGGCATACATTCAATCAGGTGCTGGAAGGTTTCTTAGGGAATGGCAATCCATTCTTCACGGAGTGCTGCACTGAGGAGATGTAGCAATGTCAGTCAGTGGGACCTGTTCCGAAAGCAGCATTCCAAAACATCCCAAAGGTGTTCTATAGGATTCAGGTCAGGACCGTGTTCAGGCCAGCCCATTACAGGGAAGTTATTGTTGTGTAACCACTCCGCCATAGGCTGTGAATTATGAACAGGTGCTCGATCATGTTGAAAGATGCAATTGCCATCCCTGAACTGCTCTTCACCATTGGAAAGCAAGAAGGTGCTTAAAACATCAGTGTAGGCCTGTGATGTGATAGTGCCATGCAGAACACCAAAGGGTGCAAGCCCCCTCCATGAAAAACATGACCACATCATAACACCACCACCTCTGAATTGTACTGTTGGCACTACACACGCTGGAAGATGACGTTCACCAGGCATTCGCCATACCCACACCCTGTCATCGGATCCCCACATTGTGTACTGTGATTCGTCACTCCACACAACGTTTTTCCACTGTTCAAAAATGGTTCAAATGGCTCTGAGCACTATGGGACTTAACTGCTGAGGTCATCAGTCCCCTAGAACTTAGAACTATTTACACCTAACTAACCTAAGAACATCACACACATCCATGCCCGAGACAGGATTCGAACCTGCGACTGTAGCGGTCGCGCGGTTCCAGACTGTAGCTCCTAGAACCACTCAGCCACTCCAGCTGGCTTTCCACTGTTCAATCATCCAATGTTTATGCTCCTTACACTAAGCGAGGCATTGTTTGGTATTTACTGGCATGATGTGTGGCTTATGAGTGGCCCATTGAACCATGAAATCCAAGTTTTCTCACTTCCCCCCTAACTATCATAGTACTTGCAGTGGATCCTGATGCAGTTTGGAAGTCCTGTGTGATGGCCTGCAGAGGTGTCTGCCTATTAAACATTATGACCCTCTTCAACTGTCGACGATCTCTGTCAGTCAACAGACGAGGTCGGTCTGTATGCTTTTGTGCTGTATGTGTCCCTTCGAGTTTCCACTTCACTATCACATCGGAAACAGTGGACCTAGGGGTGTTTAGGAGTGTGGAAATCTCACATACAGACGTGTGATACCCAAGCACCTAACCACTTTTGAAGTCTGAGAGTTCCACCGAGTGCCCCATTCTGCTCTCTCACAATGTCTTATGACTACTGAGGTCACTGATATGGAGTACCTGGCAGTAGGTGGCAGCACAATGCACCTAATATGAAAAATGTATGTTTTTAGGGGGTGTCCAGATACTTTTAATTACATAGAGTATTGTACATGACACACAATGACGAACAGAGGTAGGGTTAAGTCTTACATCTAAGTATAGTGTTATGTGACCCATTTTTGGACAGTCTTCATTTACACTAAACACTGTCCAGCTCAATTATTGTCCAATTAGGAAATTTCATAGTACATTCAAGGCAATTAGATACATAGATGTTTGTATGTAATGTGCCATGTCCTATACGAAATGACTTAGCATTATTGTTCGCCTTCTCTATGGCTCAACCTAGGACAATACTAAAAAGCAAGTGGTGGCTGCTGCAGTATCTGCCCGCATTATAGTAGGCCATTATAATGGTGGTTATTCAATTTGATTGTCTGTGTCCTCTATCATGAATTTTATATACATCAAAAATATTTCAAAATTTGCAGTTTACATCCATTACATCTTTTAAGTGGGCATCAAATGTCCTGAGAAATACACAAGTTTAATAGATCGTAAGTGACCTACTGTAGGCATATATTTTGGTGAGTCTAATGCATTTATTATGATCAGCCTTGTGCTGCCTCCTGAAAAACATGAAAAATTTGAGATGCTGCTTGAAACTGGATCCTTAGCTACCTGAATAGAATTTGTGATGTCAGAAACTGCAAAACCCACCAGGACAGCCATGCATGTTGGGGATTCAGGCAGGTGCACCAGTTCCAGATGGAATCCATCTGGCGGATTAATGATAAGGGCTGGTGTGCTGGGCAGCCTGGATGAGCCTTTCAGGCAGTTTCCCACATCCAACTAGGTGAATACAGCTGGTACCCATGTCCTACCTCAGTTACACAATTCACAAACACTTAGAAAACGTTCACACACTTTCACATGGACACCACTACATGCAGGTCATTAGAGTACACAGATTCTGTCTTGGGTGAAAGGAAAAGTTACACAAAGGGATCCAGTCACCCTCTAACATTATCAATGACAAATTTGATAATGACCATGCCAACCCCACATAAGTATGGATAAAGGCAAATGAAGAAGAAGAAGGAACTTCCAAAATTACAGGAAGTCTTTAACATAGCAGGTCAGTTGTACAAAGTACAATATATGGTGTCCCATAGAGCTCTGTTTTCAAATTGTACATTGATAACCTTCCAGAACATACAACTAAGGATGGTTCACTTTTATATGCAGATGCCACAAATATAGTGATAACTAGTGGAGAGAGAGCAGACTCTGAGACAGTCAATAAAGACACTTCTGTTATAAATTCATGGTTTGAGACAAACAGACTAGTAATTGACATTCTGGAAACTATGTGTGTAATCTTCCATGTGAAATTGAATGTTACCCATTGTTATGAAGGTATACTTCTTGGTAGAAACATAATTTTTAATGTACAGAATACCAAATATCTTGGACTGTCCACCAATAACACTCTAAACTAGAGCCACATATGAAGGTATTATCAAAAAACTCTGCAAAACCTGTTCTTATTCAGATAATAAGAGATATTTTATATACGTGCCCGAGCTCTGCTGTCTTTCTGCGAGCATATGGTGCACATAGTAGGAGAGCCAATGTAGCCAGCAGGAAATTACAACACCAAACCAACAAATTGTTCCAACCTGATGCACACTGGCTGCAAAGGAAATATTTTGTTCAGCCAACAGCCATGATGTTCCATCAGTTAGTTGCTACAATACTTCGTACAGGAACACTTAGAGTAATGTTATTGAGATGCAGCACACGGAGAGCAGTGGCAGCTGTGGGTGATGGTGGAGCAGGACACAGAGGTTGGCACTATGTATGGGCAGCTGGGGTTTACAAGCATGAGTAACCCATGTGACAGGGGAATGGGGGAGTGGGTGGGGAAAGGTGGCTGTACAGCATCGAGGCATAGGCTGGCCTTCAGTGTTGAATGTAGAACCATGAGATGGAGCAGGCACATATACAGTGGTTAGCTGCACCAAAATGTGGGCAGCACAGAAGTCACAGCATGACCAGCAACACACAGCATGGAAAACTCTACTGTTTCACTGTTCAGCAGGCCATGTAGTAGTGAGGCGAGCAGGCTCAGCTATGCAGCAGCAGATGGGGTGGTGCCAGTGAGCAATGAGCTCCCAGATTTCTTTCTGTGTGGCAAGCACCAGTGAGGCCACAGTAGCAGCACTTGTGCCAACAGCAGGGCCGCGCTTGCGCGTACCAAGCAAATAGGCCATGCAGCACAATGTGTTATGCTTGTGACATTGCGGCCTGCCTGTGCTCTGTGTTACTGAGCATGGTAGGGCCAGAAGGCAGCATCTGGGCGATGATGTCTGGGCATGGCTGCTGCAGTGGATGACTGTGGAACAGGGCTTCCCAACATGTGGTCCGCGGACCCCTTAGGGGTCCACCGGCTCTTTCTAGGGGGTTCGCGGTCACCCTTCACCAAATCATGTAAAATAATGAGTAAAATTATTTAATAAAAATGTGAAAATCAAATTCATCACTATTTTTTTTCGTGTGAAAAAAATGTGTACTTTTACTTCAGGTCGTATTCCCAAGCAGCCTTTACGGTTCCTAAGTAAGACCGCATACACAGTTTAGTGCTGGGGAATGTGGCTTCTCTGATCGACTGTTTCGCAACAATACGGGGGTTGTTTGTGCGCTGGCTCACGGCAGTAGATGCGCTGAAACCTTTTACGCATGCGCGGAGCGAGCTTTGTCGACCAATCACAGCACTCGCTGGCACGTATGCGGCCCCAGGCATCATTAAATGTTAAACTTGCTTTGTCAGTGCACTACCTATTTCATAAGTTGATTTTTGACCTTCAAGTTGTTGTCATTCGTCTCTAAACCAAAGACTATTGATACTTCGGGGGGGGGGGGGGGGGGGGGGGGTCATTGGGAATAGACTAGGGGTCCGCCATGGATTTTCGACTGAAGAAGGGGTCCACCAGCTGAAAAGGTTGGGAAGCCTTGCCGTAGAACATATGACGGTTCCTGTCTCCAGTTGTTGTTAGTAGGTGATGAGAGCAAAACGCATCCGCCATAGCAAACAAGCTCACACTCCATAGTGTCAATGGACAAATGCTGGGGATGGACAAGTCACTCGCATAACTACTCCATCTCCGACAGTGACAACACATATACTGCGGCACCAGCCATGAAAATACAGATTATTTCTCGATCTTAAGTTGGGTCGGATCCCAATTCCAGCATCAGGTGTTCAGGTGGGTGAGGGAGGGTACGGTAGATATTTTCTAGGGAAGACAGACAGACTTGTTGAATACACTGGCTGAGGGTTCACAATACATGTGGCACAACCAGGTAAGGCATCACAGTCAGAAGGGCCACATAGCTGAATTAGGTAGGCAGAGTGCAGGAGCATGTTGCCAGGCAGCGAGATAGTAGCAGAGTATGTGTCCATTCCAGAATTAGCACTTTGCTACTGTCTAACGAGGGCCTACATAATTTCCTCCCACACTCCCACTGGTCGAGAACTGCAGGAAAAGATCACTAAGTATGCATCCATCAGCAGTCCTCACTGTAGGTACTATGCTTAGCCCAGTGACATTGGCTGGCACCAAGCTATGGAAGCGGTTTTCCTGCCAAGTAATAACTCTTAACCTGAAGTAAGGACAGTCTTCCAGTTCATAAAATTTTGTATAAACTATCTCCAATTCCATTCAGACATTAAGCATCTGCATAAAAAATAACCTTTCAAAAACTAAGTTTTCAGAAAAGTAAAGCATTTCCTTAGAAGAGGAAAATGAGGGCTTTCAAATAAACCATGTCAGTCTTAAAACAAACCATTTTTAGCAGGATTAAATTTTAATGTGCTCATGGTTTACAGATATCATATTATGAATGTAGCTTTAAAATGTTTCCATATGAACTAAATATACTGTTGTCATCATCAATTGGTGAACTATATTATGATTAATTAAATTCAGCATGGTACAGTGTGAATAAGAAATTAATTATTTTATGTAATTATGGGGTATGCACAACTATTAAAAAGTGATGAGAAAAGTAAGAATAAAAATAACATTAGCATCAGGAGTGTTATAAGAACAAGTAGGATAAGCTCACCTTTCTCTGTCACAAGTACTAATAATGCTGTGGTTTCTTCTTCCAACAGATTTGGAATGTTACCAAAAATTCTGTTCACTGTGAACTTAGTCATCACCGTAGCCGAGTTAAGGATATTACATTTGCACCAGGGGTTCCTGATGGTGCCCTCCTTGTCAGTGTTGCGGAAACTGTGGCATGGTGGAGTGCAGCACAGGCACACAAGTGCCGTCCCAACCGAGGTCGTCGCAGGCAGAGCCAACCTCCTTTTAACTTATCGCCTCTCCCTGTGGAACCAACTCTTGCAGACGTTTGGATGACCAAAATTCCTCACACAGGAAATTGCTATCTTCTGGTTGTTTGAAACTTGCAGGTGCTGATGCTGGACAGATTGTTTGTTCTCCTGACTTCTCACAATTTGCTACTGTGGATTCTGCGGGCTTCATTTATTTACTTGGTGTGATAAACTAGAGGCCAAAAAATATGTGTCATATATTTTCCTGTTAGTGATGTATTGTTGTGATGTAAAATTGTACAGTTCCTTTTTCTTTCCCACTCTTCTGTGCTTTCACAGTATGAAGAGGCACTCAGGGAAAGTCATTTCTTTTCTGGTCTCTCGTTTTAGTGTCCATCTTCCTTTTAAATTGTAACTCAATCATGGGACTGAATAGTCTGATTGTGAGATGATCCTTTCCTAATTTGATGGCAAGAATAGGCAGTTAATGTGTCTGTTAGTAAACAAAGAAAATTTTTATAATGTTATTTTATAGTGTTATTTCATATTGTATATTATAATTGTTTAGTAAATTTTTATAAGCTTATTTTATAGTGTTGTTTCATGGTATGTATTATAATTGGATAATACATGTTCAGATGCTCAGAATGTGTGTGTGTGTGTGTGTGTGTGTGTGTGAGAGAGAGAGAGAGAGAGAGAGAGAGAGAGAGAGAGAGAGAGAGACAGAGAGAGAGAGAGAGTAAAAAGGAAGATTGTGTCATTTGCTTCTCCCAACCATTAGAGGCATTTCACTTTTATTGACATTTCATAATGACCAGAGTTGAACTCGGTGTTTTAAACATGCATCTCAATGGTGTGATGATGTGACAATAACTCTTTTCTGTCACTAATTATGGTGTTCAGTATTCAGATGTAGTTTTTCAGTTAAACATCAATACCTGTTATGCATTTATTACATATGTCATTAAGAGCTGGGTCTGAGTGCAATGATTTGATTTTGCTAAGGTTCAGTTTTAAGCATAGGAAGTTGTACTTTTACTACCCTATTGCCTATTGGGCTGCATAAGGGAACTGCTGGTGAAAGTGAAGCTGTAATCCATAATTTTGTAATTCATTTGGTGCTATTTCATTTTTGTATTATTATTATTATTATTATTATTATTATTATTACTACTGCTATTATATTTCGTCTTCAAATAATGGAGTTTTGAAAAAACAGTTACATGAGTGGAAAACACACACACACACACACACACACACACACACACACAACCACCACCACCACCACTGTATTGTATTTCATAATTTAACTTCAGACTGTGATATTGGTTTGCACGTGTTACCCTTTTGATTTTTTATAGTTTGGTACGTGAATGAATTGCTTTAGTTTTTAACTAATGTTTTTCTTGGAGAATATTAGTTAAAAGTCAACTGTATTGCTCAATCTTTTCACACAGATTATATTTATGAATGGTATGTGACATTACAATACTGAGTACAGTATAAATCCGAAAATGGGGATACTATCATGCATAGATTAATTGTACTGATTTATGTTTAGGAAGAAATTACTTTGTTGTGGGATTTATATGTTGTTTGTTTCAAATTTTTTTATGTTTTTGATTTTTCATTAAATATACTTAACAGGAATGCATATGTCTACAGCAAGGAACACACATTTTTGTCTCTAAAACTGAAACATTGTTCTGAAAGTTTCTGAACTGATCCCTCAGTCCAACTAAAATGCAACTACTCAGTTCTGTTGCATCAGACATTTCTAGCACTGTGTTGATGTTGAAGTATGATTGTTACTAATTATACGAGCACATACTTAAGAGGCATCAGAATTGAAACTGTGAAGTCATGTCATTAGTAAAATATAATAATAAAAAATAGCATCAACAAACTTTGAGCTCAGTGGTGACTGATGCCTAAAAATGAATGGGGGCTCATTACTTTTACTGCATTATGCAGTTTAATTTTCTAAATTACTTAGAATATTTCTGTAGCTATAAAGTTATCTTAAAATGGACCTGACTACATTCATGGGGCTGAATCTCTTGTAGAGGTATATTTATGTAGAAAGTCCATCCTCCATTCCCCTTTTTTTTTTTGCATCTGTCGATGACTCTCTTATTGAAATCTGGAAGCCTGTGGATCATTTCCTCTTCAATAGATAGCATGGAAAGAGCAGGCGGCTTAGTGAAGTATTGAAAAACAGTTTTACTTGTTTATTTTGACTTGTAGCTTGGGCAAGGCTTAGTTCAATTGGTGTGCATAACAATGCACATCATACGCAAAATGATACTCTTCTCTTACAATTGTTTGGATACTTGTATGTTGACTGCACATGAATCAGGCACCAGCACAAATTTGAGGTTTACTTTTTCTTCCTGTTCTTGGGCAGCATCAGCCTGGACATTTTTAATACGATCTGCTAAGAAGGAATCTTTATTGTAAGAGAGATTTAATAATATCCAAAACTGTTCAAGAGGCTGTCCAGAAGATAATAGGTATTAAAATACTGCAACCAACTGAAATTTAGGAGATACATCCGAAATTTCATCTACTATTACAGACAAAAAGTCTGTTGTAGCTGTTTCTGCATTAATTTTTTCATGACAGTCATGTAACATACACCCTAGTAAATCATTTTGTATATCCATGAATGTACACTTAAAAACTGTATCATTGCTCATGTGCTGTTTTGTAACAGCATCTAAAGCTGATGGGAAATTTTTTAGCCCTCTGAATATTCCACGATCATTAAATTCTGATGTTTCATCATGCCCATGTAAGACAAGTTCAAACTCACCACAGAATGTAATACAATCTGTTATTTTGGAAAGATCGCAGTGATTCTTCCTTATGTTGTCACTGTGTCTTTCTATATCCTGTCTGAAAGTTGAGGTAAGCTGTTCTTAATTTCTATTTTCCCAAGGACTGATATATCTAAATAGCGTTCTTACATGCAATAGATTCCTTGTGCTTCTTAACATTCTGTGTTAGATGACTTAGATATGACATGTGAGTGCATGTCCAGCCTGTATCTTTACCCTTAATAAACAGCAACCATGGAAAACAAAATAGTTTATTTTTAGAAATGCAAACATAAATCCAACTATACATTTAAAGACCTGTGAAATATCTTCCTGTGACTTGTTTGCCCTTGTTTTAATTTGGGCTGAAGCATTGGCCTACCAAGTTTCTTTTTTTTTCACACTTCTCTTACAGGCTTAAAGCTGAGAAATATGTTTCTAAAAGATACTGAACACTGTTCTTTCTTCTTTGAAAACAAACTCCTAGAACAGATGAATCTGCATGGAACACTAAAGCACAATAAATAACACCATTACAGTTGAAGGCACACATGCAAACTGCTCCAGTTGTGGGCTGCAGCCATTCAGTTCAGGTCAATTCATGTGTTTCTACCAGAATCCAACTTGCATTTGAGTTGGTTCTTCCACCAGTGCAAATGCACATACTTCTAGCAACATTTCCTCTTGCCCCGCCTTGCCAAAGGAACCCCCTTAAGCTGACTCACAGAGGTTCAGAAGAGAAATTGAACTTCATCAGTGCCTGGGCAACACTGAGGCACATGTGTGTGCTATCTGAACAACTTAAAAGTTTTTCAGAGAAAAAGTGATCTAATAAATAGGTACATTTATAACTTTCACAATCAACTTCTTTCTGGTGGTTCACTGAAGCACTGAAAACATAGGATGTGCCATCGCTGCTTGAGCTGTTAAAACATGTGACTGCTGCTTCAGGAACTGAAGCTTATGCAGCTTATGTGAAGAAGTTTAGCAAAGGAGTTCACATTTCAAAAGGATGAAAATCCACTCAAAACTACATGTCAGAAGAGATGACAAGATACACACCAGGAATCAGAAATAACAATGGAGTGTAACAGCAGGTGTAATAGACAGCCAACCAATTGCAATAAATGGTGGTTTTCAATTAACCTTTACCACAGTTCCAACAGATTTAAACTCATCTTCCTCAGAAGGACAATAAACCTGCATACAATGCAATAATATAACTTACAATCAAAACATTGTGGACCAATATAACATGTCAAACAGAAACTGCTACCTACAACATGTGGAGGCATGTCACAAGCAACATGTACATCCATATGTAAAAGTTAAGGCCCCTAGAATCAAGGGCTTGTCACATCAGTAAACCAAATCTCATAAAATACGAGGCCGTGTTAAGAGAGAAATGCTGACTAAGGGAGAGTGGAGAGCATGAATACCAAGAAAATAAATCTGAGGCGCATGTGCTGATAAACATGTGCACTTGGCAGCATAATATTGGTCCATGGTGTTTTGATTTAAGTTATGTTATCACATTGTATGCAGGTTTCTTGTCCTTCTGAGGAAGATGAGTTTAAATCTGTTGAAAGTGTGGTAAAGGTCAATTGAAAACTACCATTTATTTTAACTGGTTGGGTGTCTATTACACCTGCTGTTCTGTAACCATCGCTGTTGTGCAGCCATGTTCAAAATAATGGAGTGTAACACCCAGGGTTCAAATTCCATACCAACAGTTACATCAGTTTTTATACCTCCTGTATTATATTAATATGCAGAGCTATACAGTAGAAAAATAGGTTGTGATTACAAGAAGAAAGCATTTTATAAGGAAGAAAGCTGAAGTCCTTTAGGAGAATCAAGGAAGGCATGGATGAGAAGTGAAAGAGTCAAGGTAGTGGGAAAATAATAAGATAACTTTTATGGGTGTTTTCTGTGTGGCTGGAGTCTTTTCTTCCCCTCCATGGAGAGCTGGTTCAGCTTCATGAATCTCACTCCTGATGATCTCAATGACCCTCCCATTGTGGCTGTAATAGTTAAGTGAGGCAGACTGATTCCAATCTACTTAAAATGACTACATGAATCTAGCTAGCTGTTTTCACAGTGTTGATGTATATAGGCCAGAGAAACAATCCTGTGCCCAACCACTGACAGTAATTGGAGCATCTAGAGCAACGCTACCAGCAACATATTTAGGCTTCAGATAGATTTCAGACTTGTGAAAAGTTACATTCTTTTATTGGGCTCCAATGGCAAAACAAAAGGAAACCTGTGTTGAGTTTCTCAATAACCTGCTCTGCTCAGTGTAGTCTCTGCAGTCTTTCTACATATTTCCCCTTATCTCACAATTCCTTCCATCAGGAAACCTTTGGCAATGGAAGTTCATCTTTGTAATACTTTTAATGCATATATTGCTGTCAGTTGTACCAAAACGTACTTCAGTTTCAATATTGGATGAAAGATTATCTCATTATCTTGTGGCTGTGTTCTTTGAATGGATGTAATGCAGAATGCAAAACTAAATACAACTTTTCATCACTTTCTTCGTATGAGGTACCACAGCTGTGAATTTATTAAAGAGTTTAAATAAATATGAATTAATTTGAAGTAAATATGCATGCAAAGATATACATATGGTATATTATTGTATTAAGAGCTTGTAACTTAATGCTGATAATGTAAAGTGGACATTCCAGGGTTCAAATCAATATATTATATTTCGTGATATTGCACTACAGTTTTTCATGTTGTTATTCAGGTGTATATTATGTACCTTTTAGTGCAGTCATGTTGTAGTGTACCCTCACATTGTTAATTTTTGTGAATATAGTTAAATGCTCATGTTAATGGCTGGTAAAATAACAGCCTTAGAATATATTCATTAAAGCTCAGACACAACCTGACAAAGGTGACAAATCTTAATGTGTTTTGAATATTTATGTGTAAGCTGTAAATTAATTACCAGACTAAGTGTTCACTAAAAGCAGTATTAATGAGGCTTAGCAGTTGAAGAGATCACAATGCAAGAAGGGTTTTTATGGAGAACTTTTATACTTTTTTATGATTTTATTTCTCTGTTAATGATAATTCTTTTTATGTTGTTCTTTGATGGCCTCTTTATGTAGTCAACAGTTTGTTTAATTTTTTTACATGTTTATAAGACTGTAAATGACTTTAATGACTTTGAAGATGACAAAGTGGAATGTGAGAATTTCAGGAAATTAATTCTAAGCCAAACTTTCATATGGTATACTACCATATATTGTATATGGTACAATACTTGTGGAACATTTTTATGCTAAATATTATGTGGATTATGGGGAACCTGGTCTCTCTTCTTTGCCCCATAAGCCAAAGATTACAAATCTCTTGGTACTTTGCAACTTGGCACTAACCTATCTTTGAATTAATGATGAATTGCAGAGCTGCGGCATTGCAAGAAACTATTTCCCATGGAAGCCTATGCCCAACTTAATGACATTGTCAGCTTCATCCCATTCACCTTAACAGTCGTGAAAGGGGTAAATGTGGTCCATTATTTCCGTTGCTGTATTGCATTTCCCTATTCAACAAACTGTATTGTAAAAGAAGCTATACACAACAGTCTAAAAGTCTTAAATATTCTCTTCATTACTGATCTGGGGTAGGAAATTAACATCCAATTCGGTGTGAACCCAGTCTCTGGTTTTGAACATGCAAGATTATCGTGTTGAATAAATCGTCCCTTTCTGGTCCAACATCAGTGCTGATGGTGCCATTTCAAACAAGTGAACTTCATTTACTTTCAGTGGAATAAAACGTACCAAATTGCATTTGTCATCTACCTTTCACCACATCTACTTATCCTTCTTCTTGTTTGCATGTTAGGGTTGGTTTCCTGCTGATCAGTTTCAGCTGTCTGTTGTCTATTGTGATTTTCTAGTGTGAAAATGATCTTTTGTGTAAATTCAACCACAGAATCTAGACTGCTTTTATCCTAAGAAAAAGAAGGCTGTATTTATTTCCAGTTTTAATGAAGGCAATAATGTTGCACTCAGTCTTCTAATTATTATTATTATTATTATTATTATTATTAATATTAATATTAATTTCCCCCCCCCCCCCCTCCCAAGTTGTTGGTCTGTCAAGTTGCATAGCACCAAACTGCATAGTAACAATGCAAAAGATGTTTTTTAAATACTCAAGTTTAATTGGAAGGACAACACATACCACATCTGTGGGTTTCATATAAAGTAATTATGGTATCAACATGAACTCATAAAATATGTTTAGAGTCAACATGTAATCTTCTGCCTTCCATATATGGGAAATTATTTTTCCCATGCATTGTTGCCCCCCTTTCCTCAATAAACAAACCCCCCTCCTCCCACCCCAATAAACAAACTTAAAGGTACATTGTCCTGCCTACTGTCATATGACAATTTATTTTCTCTTATGGAGTAACACATATTTTATAACTTATGAAGGCTGGCTTCAGATGATCTGAAGTTGCTAATAAATTGAACTCTGTCTCAGTTAGTTGAGTAATGGAAATATGTATTGTGCTTGGGCTGTAAATGGCATTGATATAATGTGGTAAAATGGCTGTATATATTATTCTTTTATGTGTTGTGGTTTGCTGGAGATTTCTTGTTTATATGCATTAGTATGTTGTTGTTAATAAGTAAATAGATAAAAATATGTTTTTTGGATGTTACTTAACATTATAGCTGTTACACAATAATCAAAGTGCCAGTTCCCAAGTTTTTTTTACTTGTCTCCCCCTCTTTCTCCACTTCATCCCCCCCCCCCCCCCCACACACACACACACCTCTTTTCCTTTCTCTCTCTCTCTCTCTCTCTCTCTCTCTCTCTCTCTCCAACAATATAGAAACATATAATGCTAACTGTTAGTGCTCTCTAACTGAATCCATGATATCTATTTTTAATCAATGGACACCACACCTGCTAAAAAAGGAAATACTATTTTTGAAATTGTAATGTATTAATAATAATGCAAAGTATCAACATAGAGCAATTTTTTTTATATCGTTTTAGTTGTGTGGTGGGGTTTAAGTTTGTAATTTATATCTTCAGTTTTGTAATAGTATTTTATTTTTGCTCATTGTGTATTGTTTTATTTGATGTTTATATTATATTGTTGAGGATTGAGAATACAAGATTTCAGTCACCCAACTAAAAGAGTGTTATGCAACAGTTATTTAAATTTTTCCACCTTCCCCTTTTGTGAATATATTGATGAAAGCAATAGACATGCAGTGATTACGGAAAACATTAGTGTGTTGGTCCACCTTTGGAATACAAAAAAAGAATGATTTTGCATAGCATGGATTTTTGACATAGCCTTGGAAGTTTTCTGGAGGTATGTAGCACCAGATGTCTATTAACAGGCCACAGAAAACCCATAAATTACAAGACAGTGCTTTGTGAGCACAGAAAAGGCACCTGATAGTGTCCCAGATGTATATGTTTGGGCTCGCATCATGCAAATTTGGTGTCCAAAACATCAACATGAGTTCACTGCTGTGCTCCTCAAACCCCTGAGGCATGATTCTGGCCTTGTGAAATGGACAGCAATCCTCCTTGTCAGGGAAGACGGCATTATGAGAAGGGGTGCAGGTGATCTACAATAATATTCATGTATTCTGCATCTGTTATGATGCCTTCAATTACTACCACAGGTTACACAGAAGCCCAGCTTAATGCCCCCAAAGTGAAATACTGCCCCCCACCAGCCCGCATCTGTGGTGCAGAGTGTGTGTTTATGTGTTTATATATATATATATATGTGTGTGTGTGTGTGTGTGTGTGTGTGTGTGTGTGTGTGTGTGTGTGTGTCAAGGAGCCATTTACTTGATGACACAACTCTGTCTCTGGACACAACTAGCATCCTGATGTAACAACAAAAGTGATTCAAGTGACCTGTCAATGCATTGCCATCGATTCACTATTAAATCTCAATTATCCTGTGTCCACTATGATCATAATTGATGAGTTTGTTGGGTCGACATGCAAACACATAAGGGTTATCTACTGAAAGGCTTCTTGTTCAGCAGTGTGGGCTGAACAGTGAGTTCCAAACCACTTGTGCCTGCACCAGCATTATACTCTTTTGTCAGACTTGCCACAGATTGTGATGAGGCATGGACATCCAACACATTGTCACCTGCTTGTGGTTTCACCAGCCCTCAACTATCTTCCATAGATTCTCATGACTGTCGCACACTAACAGCAAATCAGCTTCACCATTTCTGAAATTCTCGTTCCCAGGTGCCTGGCCATAACAATCTGCCCCATATTAATTTGCTTGTGTTAGTGGATTTCCCCATTTGTAGCCCAGATTCTTGCTAGAACAATTTCCCATTCATCTCTACTCCATTTACATACTTCATATACTGTGTAACATGCTTAAAATGCCACCAAGCAGAATTCAATCTCTCACTGTGCAATGGTCATTGTTTTGACTTTTTTTCTTTATATATATATATATATATATATATATATATATATAAAAGAAAGATGATGAGACTTACCAAACAAAAGCGCTGGCAGGTCGATAGACACACAAACATACACACAAAATAATATATATATATATATATATATATATATATATAAAACAAGCGTATTGTCATAATCATGTTGTTCTTTCATTGAACAGACAGGAAAGAGAATGTTCATGTAGACCACAGCTGTCGTGTTGCCATCACTTACTACTGCCGGCCCATGGAAGCCTAGGTGAATGTCCCCCATAATATAAAACTGTCCCACTAGCCTGCGTATGTGATGTTGTGCATGTTTTGAGCAAAACTGTAGCCTCTGAAGCAAAAGGACATCACCAGAGAACCTAGCAGATAGCTTTTTAAGAGCAAAGGTCGCAGTTAATAGTAAAAAAAATAGAAGTGGTGGACAAAAACATGGAAACACCAAAAAGTACCACACATTACCATGCCTAATACGCAATACGAAAACTGTTTCCATTGAAAACAGCTTCCAGTCATCTGAGGATGGATAAATACAGATCATATGGGGTTTTCAAGGGAATCTTACACCTTTCTTCCTGCAAAATAGTGGCAAGTGTAGGTTATGATGATGTAGGTTGTAGGAATCATGCACCCTTCTCTCCAAAGTACACCACAAAGGCTCAATAATGTTGATGTCTGGTGACTGTGGTGGCCAGGGCAGATGTGACAATTCATCATTGTGCTACCAAAACCATTACTGGATGATGCGAGCTGTGTGAACATGGACCTTGTCATCTTGGAACACAGCATCCCCAGTGAGGAACAAACATTGTACTATGAGATGGATCTGATCAGACAAAATGGTCACATAATCCTTGGCAGTAATGTGACCTTGCAGAATAACCATGAGGCCATAGAAGTACCATGATATGGCTGCCCAAACATCACTGAACCACCATGTTTGCTCTTTGGATGTAAACTTGTCACCTGTCCAGAAATTGGAAACAAGACACCTCCAACCAAATGACTTTCTTCCACTGATCCATAGTCTGTGTCTTATGGCATGTTTTCCTGTTATGGGCATTTGCATAAATTGTGTAATTTCCACATGGTGACTTCAAAAACTAAAACACTTCAGCTCCCTTTATTACAGAAGTACACACTGTACAAGGACCAACAATTTGTCCATGCTCAAATTCACTTAGCTCTGACATAATGCACTCACCACTACACAATATGCTGTTCTGAAGACAATGATCACTTGCAACATATTAAGGACATTGCACAGGTGCCATTCATGGTCAAGTACAACAGCACAATCTGCAGGTTTGGCTATCATCTGCATTTATGTTTTAGCATGTATTTCTTTTGGTGTTTCCAGAGTTTTACCAATCCCTGTATATGAAATGTAGAAAATCTTCTGGCTTCAGAACCATCCCCACTTGTTATTGACATTTCTTTCTCAGTGCCTTAAAAATGTGCTTGTGAATAAATACTCATTTTCTCACATAATTTTACAAAATTATCAGTAAGAGACTGATTGTATTGAGTAGGTACTGGGAGATGAAGAAACTTGCACAGGATAGAGTAGCATGGAGAGCTGCATCAAACCAGTCTCAGGACTGAAGACCACAACAACAACAATAATTATGAGTCTGGCTTTTTGCTCTGTGCACAGCTCATGGTCTAGGGATTAACGTTGCTGCCTCTGGATCATGGGGTTCCGGGTTCGGTTCCTGGCTGGGTTAGGGATTTTCTCCGCCTGGGGACTGGGTATTTGTGTTGTTCTCATGATATCGTCATCATTCATGACAGTGGCGACATTGAACTGTGTAAATAAATTGGCCTGTGTAAAACGTGGGACTTTGTACAGTCACTGATGACCGTGCAGTTGAGTGCCCCCCAAACCAAACATCATCATCATCCTTTTTGTTTTATGTGCAAACAGAGTGAGGGAATAATGGCTGTCTATATGCCTCTGTATGAGCCCTAAATTCTTATATCTTATCTTCGTGGTCTTTATACACAATGTTTGTTAGAGGCAGTAGAATCATTCTGCACTCATCTGCAAATGCCACTTTTCTAAATTTTTTCAACAGTGTTTCTTGAAAAGAATGTTGCCTCTCCTCCATGGATTCCCATTTGATTTCCCGAAGCATGTTGTAACACTGTGTGTTGTTCGAACCTACCAATAACAAATCTAGCAGCCCACCTATGAATTTCTTCAATATCTTCCTTTAATCTGACCTGGTACAAACCCCAAACACTGAAGCAGTACTCAAGAACAGGTCACACAAGCATCCTCTATATGGTCTCCTGTACAGATGAACCACACTTTCCTATAATTCTCCCAATAATCCGAAGTTGAGCATTGACTTTACCTACCACACTCCTCACATGCTTGCTCCATTTCATGTTGCTTTGCAGTGTTATGCCCAGATATTTAAATGATGTGACTGTGTCAAGTAGGACATTACTAATGCTGTATCTGCACATTTCAAATTTGTTATTCCTACTCATCTGCATTAACTTTTTTCTATGTTTATAACTAGTTGTCATTTATCACACCATCTAAAAATTTTCTCCAAGTCATCTTGTATCCTCCTACAGTCACCTTACTATACAGGGTGTTCCACTGATTGTGACCGGGCCAAATATTTCATGAAATAAGCATCAAATGAAAAAACTACAAAGAACGAAACTTGTCTAGCTTGAAGGGGGAAACCAGATGGCACTATGATTGGCCTGCTAGATGGCACTGCCATGGGTCAAACGGATATCAACTGCATTTTTTAAATAGGAACCCCCATTTTTTATTACATATTCATGTAGTACGTAAAGAAATATGAATGTTTTAGTTGGACCACTTTTTTCGCTTTGTGATAGATGGTGCTGTAATAATCACAAACATATGGCTCACAATTTTAGACAAACAGTTGGTAACAGGTAGGTTCTTTAAATTAAAATACAGAATGTAAGTATGTTTGAACATTTTATTTCGGTTGTTCCAATGTGATACATGTACCTTTGTGAACTTATCATTTCTGAGAATGCATGCTGTTACAGCGTGATTACCTGTAAATACCACATTAATGCAATAAATGCTCAAAATGATGTCCGTCAACCTCAATGCATTTGGCAGTTCCTGTAACGACATTCCTCTCAACAGCGAGTAGTTTGCCTTGCATAATGTTCACACATGCATTGACAATATGCTGACGCATGTTGTCAGGTGTTGTCGGTGGATCACGATAGCAAATATCCTTGAACTTTCTCCACAGAAAGAAATCCAGGTATGTCAGATCCAGTGAATGTGCGTGCTTTGACGACCAATCCACCTGTCCATGAAATATGCTATTCAATACCGCTTCAACAGCATGCGAGCTATGTGCCGGACATCCATCATATAGGAAGTACATCGTCATTCTGTCATGCAGTGAAACATGTTGTAGTAACATCGGTAGAACATTACATAGGAAATCAGCATTTAGATTGCCATCGATAACATGGGGGCCAATTATCCTTCCTCCCATAATGCTGCCCCATACATTAACCCGCCAAGGCCATTGATGTACCTGTCGCAGTCATCGTAGATTTTCCGTTGCCCAATAGTGCATATTATGCCGGTTTACGTTACCGCTGTTGGTGAATGACGCTTCGTTGCTAAATAGAACGTGTGCAAAAAATCTGTCACCGTCCCGTAATTTCTCTTGTGCCCAGTGGCAGAAATGTACACGACATTCAATGCTGTTGCCATGCAATTCCTGGTGCATAGAAATATGGTACGGGTGCAATCGATGTTGATGTAGCATTCTCAACACCGGAGTTTTTGAGATTGCCGATTCTTGGACAGTTTGTCTGCTACTGACGTGTGGATTAGGTGCGACAGCAGCTAAAACACCTACTTGGGCATCATCATTTGTTGCAGGTCATGGTTGATGTTTCACATGTGGCTGAACATTTCCTGTTTCCTTAAATAACGTAACTATCCAGCGAACTGTCCGGACACTTGGATGATATCGTCCAGGATACCGTGCAACATACATAGCACACGCCCGTTGGGCATTTTGATCACAATAGCCATACATCAACACGATATTGACCTTTTCCTCAATTGAGAAATGGTACATTTTAGCACGGGCAACATGAAACAAATACCGTCCGCACTCGCGGAATGTTACGTGATACCACATGTGACTATTACAGCGCCATCTATCACAAAGTGGAAAAAGTGGTCCAACTAAAACGTTCATATTTCTTTATGTACTACATAAATATGTAATAAAAAATGGGGGTTCCTATTAAAAAAAAAAAACAGTTGATATCCGTTTGACCTATGGCAGCGCCATCTAGTGGGCCAACCATAGCGCCATCTGGTTTCCCCCTTCAAGGTAGACGAGTTTCGTTCTTTGTAGTTTTTTCATTTGATGCTTATTTTGTGAGATATTTGGCCTGGTCAATATCAATGGTTCACCCTGTATACCAAACTGCCCATGCTGTCCGCCAAATCATTTATGTATTTAGAGAAGCGGTCCTATCACACTTCCCTGGGGCACTCCTGATGATACCCTCATCTCTGATACACTCGCCATCAAGGACAACATACTGGATTCTACAGCTTACAAAGTCTTCAAGCCACTCACCTATCTGTGAACCTCTTCCATATGCTTGTGCCTTTTTTTAACAGCCTGCAATAGGATTCCATTTCAAACACTTTCCAGAAATCTAGAAATATGGAATCAGCCTATCGCCCTTTATCTATAGTTCACGGCATATCGTGTGAGAAAAGGCATGCTGAGTTTCACATGAGTGATGCTTTGTAAAACCACACTGATTTGTAGACATAAGAAAATTTATTGTATTCCAACTGAGAATGTGTTCAAAGATTCTGCAGCAAACCAATGTTAGTGATATTGGTCTGTAATTTTGGTGGTCTGATCTTTTGCCCTTCTTACGTAGAGGGGTCACTTGCACTTTTCCCAGTCCCTTAGGACTGTGCTGAGTGAGAGATTTGCAGAAATTTAAAACTTTGGTTTTCATTCTGCTATTTTCAACTGCCACACTAGACTGGTCAACAAGTGACTGAATGGAAGCCTTAGACCCGGTTAGCAATTTTACATAGGATCAGATTTTTCTCGGGTTCTCTGCCAGTTCTTTTGCTAATGTCTTATGGTGGTAGTTGCTGTATGCTTTGTGCATGGATCTTTTCACAGACAGATCTCTAGCAACCTTTGTTCTCATCATTTATGTGTTCTCTTTTGAACTGAGAGTACAACAGCCTTTGTGTCCTCAGCTTAATTTTCTGACCGCAACCTGTAACATCAAGGGGGAAAAGCATCTGCCATAGATCCATCTGGTATATCCAGTTTTATGTGGGCTGATACAGGGAAAACAAGTTATGCAAATATGGAACCGTGAGAAGTGTCCCTGTTTCATTTTGTGATGTCAGCGTAACCATAGTGATTTATTTGACAAGTTTTTACAGAGCAAACAAAATATACTGACAGTTTTCAAAAGCATTCCATGCCTTGGTGTCATAAATGTGATATATAGCTAGCTGAAAGATCCACAGAGGAACTCTGTAGTCATGCAAAAGACCAGTCAGCTGCCAGGTAAAGTAGTGTGACAGCCACAGTGAGACTGCTGACACATGGTGACATAGAACAGGGCACAGTGTTGGTGATAATAGTAAGTGAAGCAAGCCACAGTCTGAAGTCATAATGCTGTGCTGGATGGCAAATTATGTTAGCCATGTGATGCTAATGGGTCAGATTATGTGATCATCTTATCACATTGTCTTGCAGCAGTCAGAGAATTTGGTAGTAATGGTATCTCGGCCTATCAATCTCACTGTCTGAGGACAGAGATTTAGCATCCCTCCCCCATTCTAATTTGCTCCATAGAGCCAGCAGTATCCCTGCTGATAATGAGATTGCTGAAATGGAAAGGGAGAGGTTCCAGCAACGTCGACAGACCCATCTCATCATCTGGTGGTGTAGCATCTCAGAACTGGAGTTAGCTCTTTGTGGTGTCTGGATGTCGTCCTCTTTACAGGAAGACAACTCTAAGGGAATTGAGGAGGGCCCCTACCATTGGTGTCCAGATGTGACACAATTGTGTCTGTGGTCACTGATTAGGGGACTTGGTGTGACACTTGGAATTCATCCAAGGATGGATTCCAGACCAGTTGTGGTGGCTGTAGGTCCTGGGCAATAGCTGGTTGATGCAGATACAGGTGGTTTGTGTGCTACACCAGCCTGGTATCATTGGCTTAAGCCATCATGGAACATGACCAAAATTGCAGATCATGACTTCTGTACCCAAATAATAACAAAGAAAGTGGGTGTTTCAATAGTCGCAGGAGGTCCAGGAGTGTCTGGTGTTGGAAGCCATACAGCAGCTGTACTGTTCTCCCTACTAGAATTCCATGTGTGCATCTACTAGTATATACCATGAAGTAATGGGCTGGTGAAGTTGATGATGTGTACTCTCTATTGTAGGGACAGAGGAGTTCACCAAGTACGGAAGCATTGTGATGGGTCAACCTGGGTTATTGCATAGGTTTCTCTGTCCACTCAATGTAGCGCATGATGCAAGGTCAGTAGGCATGCTGTCTTACAAGTACCTCCATGTGTGTCATCACCAAGTGGCTGACATGCAGAAGGCTGCTGATGCAGTGACCACCAAGAAAATGGCATTATTGTCTGTTGCCATCATCAGCACTCCTTGGACCATATCCATTATAATTTTTTGAGGGATAAATAGAAGCAAAGCTTTGGAAGGGCATAGAGTGGGAAGCACTGTGCCAAAGGTATCATTATTCGGCACAGAAGTGAATCCTCGGTCATAGCAGACTCAATTTTGGCTGCTGTGAAAGATAGATCTAAGATATTTTGCAAGAAATTACCAATGTGGAGCATATCATTTCGTGAGAGTCAGATGTGGGTTCTGTTCCCGTGGGGTGTCTGGACAGGTCATCGGTGGTGGTGTGTTATGATGTAGGCTGATATGGCTCTGAGCACTATGGGACTCAACATCATAGGTCATAAGTCCCCTAGAACTTAGAACTTCTTAAACCTAACTAACCTAAGGACATCACACACACCCATGCCCGAGGCAGGATTCGAACCTGCGACCGTAGCAGTCCCGCGGTTCCGGACTGCAGTGCCAGAACCGCTAGACCACCGCGGCCGGCAAATGTAGGCTGATATAAATGGTGTAGTTGTATATGTGGTCCCATCTATGGAGGCTTTGAGCTTTTATTTCTTGGAAATCGATTCTTGGAACCAAATAAGGAAAGTAGAGGTTTGTGATTGTGATACGTGGAATTTAGTACAATATGTCACTAAACATGAGCTGACTTAAGACAGTGTTTTAATTTTGAAATGTGGCTGGCATTGCTGAGACTATTCATGTTTTGTGTCTTCCTTGCATGGGTTACCAAATTGTATGGCAGTCTGGGTGACATTTGGTATAAATCTGACATAATTATTCATTTTGAAGGCAGCTGAATTTTGTCTATAGTATCTACATGTTGCTGGGTTGGCTGTAAAATCTCTGTGACTCAAAGTATTCTACTCGTTTTTCAAAAAAAATATGTACATATTTTTATTAGACTGTTCATTTTGCTATGATATATGGAAGAGGATACACAGGTTTACCAGATGAGATGTTTTCTTCTATTATCAATCAGAATTATGTTATCTAAGTAGTTAACCATTCGAGGAATATTTTTTAATTAATTGCTCCAGGTAACAGTAGAACATGGTGCACTAGTGTTTCCAAAAGTTAATAAATCATATCTGTACAGTCCAAAATGTGTGTTAATTCTCATGAACTGATGTGGCTGTTTGTCTAGAAGTAACTGCAAAAATGCTTCACATAGATCAATCTTAGAGAAGTACTGATCACTGGATAGTTACAACATTAGCTGTTCTTACTGTGGAATGGGGTAGACCTCAGTGACCAAGTGTACATTAATCGTTGCTTTGAAACAACTTCAAAATGGAGTGAACCATTTGTTTTGTGTAAAATTATCAATGAGATTACTCATGGACTAGACATTATAGGTGTGAGAATATCTTGTTTTATTGATCTAACTCACTTTTGAGGTCTTTTTGTAATGCTATTGGGGCTGGTCATGTTCAAACATACGAGATTTTGCAGAAGGCTTTATCTGAATATGAGCTGTATAATTACTGACACATCCAAAACTGAGAAAAGAGATCAAAAATTGTATACCTAGTGATTCGAGTTCATCAAATGATACCATTACAGATATGGCATTAACATCTTCTATTACTTGAAACCCAAAAGCTGTGAAAGCATCCATCCCACAAAATGTTTCTTGCCATTGGTGAGGGTAAATGTAGAAATGTCAGCAAACAGCTGACTTTTATGTATGACACATACTCCACATTCACAACACAACAAAAGACAATTTATTAACTCATTGCAAATTGTTATTGGAAGAGAGAACTTTTATGGTTGCACTGTAAAAGGGTTCAATTGGGGTCGCAGACAGTTAACACTCTGATGGGAATTAGCTGGTGGGGCTAACTCAATTTGGCTGCAAGTTTCCTGCTACATGCCCCTGTTTATCACATCACACCCAGAGCATTTATGGGTGTGAGGGTGCTTTTGAAAAATAGTCCAGACAACCTGAAACTGAGTCTTGGTGTTATAATGCGGTTGGGCCAGTAAGGGTTACCACGAAGACTGAGGCATGTGCAACTGCTGTCTAAGTATTGTTTTTTATTATATCACTGGAATTGACATTTGCATGAAAGATTTATGAGATTAGCTGCCAGTGCAGCACATGATTGATTCAGTTTCTTATGACAATGAAGCAATGCAAGGCTGAACACTACAACATGAGTTCAATGTTCCTAATGCAAAGAGAGAATGCTATGGATTTCCAGTAACTCAGTACAGAGGATGATTGTAATTAAAGTTCTAGTTTCAAAAAACCATAAAAAATAACTGCTGCTTAGAATGATGGCAAAACATAGCTATGTTGTGAGTTGGACATTAAACCATCTGTACTGTGCAGCGTGCATGACTCCACAAGTTTGGCATTCGACAGTTGTTGCACTGTAACTTTGGTAAGCCCATCCACCACAGAAAGGTCGTACAACATTGTATGGGAAAAATTGGTTTTTAACTGTCCTGAGCCCAAAATCCACATAAAAAGTAACAATCACATTAGTTTTTAATGGTCCTGAGCCATAAACTGCATAAAAAACAACAATGAAATCAATTTTTAATTGTCATGTGACTGGCACAAGACATGTTCAGTATGCTTCCCACCATTTTCTACCACAAGTTGAAATCGAAGAACAGCACATTCTACAACAGACTGGTGTTTCTCAGGGGTCACATTCCGAATATGTTGCACAATGTATGCCTTTAATTCAGCTGTATTTGTAACCAGAGAACTTAACACAGCACCTTTCAGATAACTCCACAGCCAGAAGTCATACATATCAGGTGATCTGGACAGCCATGCTGTAGGGAAATGATGGATGATAATTCTAGCATTTCCACAATGCCTCTGCAGCAATTGCTTCACTGGCTGTGCAATGTGCGCCACCTTGTATAAAAATGATCCTACCCACACAGCCACACTGTCAAAGGGTTGGAATGATATTGGTGCACAAAAGGCTCACATAGTGTTTACCAGTGTCAGTACAGGTGAAAGGACCTTCAGGACCCATCTCCTATCTCCTCAAAAAAAATAAAAAAAGGTGGTTCTACAATAAACAATGCCGTCAACATGCACCACAAAGTTACTGTTGCAAGTGAAGCAGTACTAGTTGATGTGCAAGTGGATTTTCCATTGCCCATAGTCTGCAGTTCTGTGTATTAACATGTCACTGGAGATGGAAAATGGAAATAGGCTTTGTCTGTCCACAGAATGTTCCATAGCCATTCATTGTCCACTTCCATGTGAGTAAGAAATTCTACAGCAAATGTTTGTCTTATTTGCAGGTCAATGTGAACCAACTCTTGAACATGGTTATTTTGTATGTAAAACAATGCAAGATGTTTTGTAGAATTTCATGCCCCATGCTCACAGGCATGTCCAAAGTTTCGACAATTCCTTGGGCACGTAGCAAGGTGCAAGTTCATTTGCTGTTACACAACACTTTGATAAAATAGCTTTCTTCTTTTTAGTACATAATTAAGAGTGAAGCAACTGCATGACATTATATACGCACAGATACATGATGTGTTCCTATGGATGGTTATTATTACATGTAGCAAATAGCATTTAGATTTGATTTTGTTTATTCATCCAGGTATCATCTCACAGTGATGTAGAATTTGTCATCATAATAAAATGAAAATAAGTAGTTATAAATATACATAGAAGCAGAGTATATCACTATGTTTTTTATGAAGATAGGGCACATGATTAGCTGTGGTCTTGCTGAAGGAACCGTCCTGGCATTTGCCTGAAATTATTGAGGAAAACCTAAATCAGGTTGGCTGGACAGATCAGACACCACCCTCCCAAATAAAGGTTCATAGGTTCATTGTCTTAACAACTGCAGTGGCTCATTTGGATGGACACTGTACTTCAATGTTCACTTAAACACAATTAGATCAAGATTGCACTGCATCGCTGCACACACAAAGGATACCCACTGGTGACTCTTTGGCGAAGAACACTCTGCTGTGTCCCATGCATTCCCTCCAGTCTGGTGAGAATTCCCTCCAGTCTGTTGAGAAAACTTGCTCTAGGCCCATAAACTTGCAACTATGCCCCAAGCACATCTTCATGTCCTCTTCTCAGTCCATGTGAAAAACTGAGTCAGCATTCCTTCCATGATGAACTGAGACGTTGAGCTCAGGAGAATAACAAGACATTACTATTGTGCTCTATAGATCTTGGCACATGATTTTCTTTTAAAAGTGTAACATTGTGATCATATATTGTACTGGAATGGAATGTCGTGTGGGAAGGGCCTCCTGGTGGGTAGACCTGATCGCCTGATGCAAGTCTTTTGAGGTGACACCACTTCAGCAACTTGCGTGTCAATGAGGATGAAATAATGATAATGAAGACAACATAAACACCCAGTCCCTGAGCAGAGAAAATCTTCAACCCAGCCGGGAATCGAACCCAGGCCCCCTGGCATGACAAGTCGGTATGCTGTCCACTCAGCTATGGTGGCGGACATGTATTGTATGACTCAGCACCTCCATTGTACGGTGAGTAGTGAGTAGCAACTTTCCTATTCATAAAATTATTGTACTGTAATATTTCAATATATGGACTGTTGTAGATGTTTGCCCATCATACTCATTACTCGTGGCAGATTAATCTACCAAGGCGCACTACGAATGTAGTGGTGTGGACATGTTGGGAATGTGGATCTCACGGGGGGCGTGCAAGGGATAAGTCCCTGCAGACGCACTATCCTCTGTGCCCGTGGTGGCTCAGATGGATAGAGCGTCTGCCATGTAGCAGGAGATCCCGGGTTTGAGTCCCGGTTGGGGCACACATTTTCAACGTGTCCCCAATGAAGTACATCAACGCGTGTTTGCAGCTAGGGTGTCCATTTAATTATCATTTCATTTCTAGCAAAGCTGCATGGTCATCCACGGTAACTGTTCTTTCGAGAACAGATACTACCGTCATATATAATTAGTGTACTACTTTGGCAGAGAACTAAGAAATTGAAGTGAATGGGAGGACTTTTAAGTATCCACAATTATCCATCTATTTTCCTGACCTGCTCTTGTTTAACTGGCTACTTTTGGAAATGTCTCCTTAAAAATTAATTTAAACAATGCATAGAATTTAGAGAACATAGCATCTATACTGTTTTCCATAGACACCTCATCCTAGGTTTGATTTGCCGATGCCCTAAAAAAGGTGTGCGTTTTACATTCTGAGAAGGATGTAGATGTAGATCCTTTTGAAGATTTGCAGTTTTGTGGGTTTTACCAAGACTGCCTGTAGCTTTTTTATCTGACAGTATATTTTTAATTATTTACACATCAAGTTTCGTAGGATCAAATTGAGGAGCAAATCTCCAAAGTCACGGAATGTGTCAGTACATGAAATTACAACATAAAAGTAATAACAGATAAAAAATAAGTGTTTGTGAACCCAAAAAAAGTCAGTCCATAAGGTTAAGCAAACACAATCAACAATACAATAAGAATCAACTTAATTTTTCAAGGATCTCTTCAACAGAATAGAAGGAGTGACCCATGAGGAAACTCTTCAGTTTCAATTTGAAAGTGCGTGGATTACTGCAAAGATTTGTGAATGCGAGTGGTAGCTTATTGAAAATGGATGCAGCAGTATCCTGCACACCTTTCTGCACAAGAAGTGAGGAAGTCTGATCCAAATGCAGGTTTGATTTCTGCCAAGTATTAACTGAGTGAAATCTGCTTATTCTTGGGAATAAGCTAATATTGGTAACAAGAATTGACTGTTAGGAAAATATTTATTTTGAGAGACCAATGTCAAAATACCGAGACTCGTGAACAGGGGTCAATAAGAGGTTCGCAAACTTACACCACTCACTGCCCAAACCAAAAATATCCTTTTAGAATGGGAAGAGTTACCCCAAAATATAATACCATGTGACATAAGCGAATGAAAATAAGCAAAGTAGACTAATTTTCGTGTCAAACGATCACTCACTTCTAATACCATTGGAACAGTAAAAATGGCAAGATTAAGTCTTTGAACAAGATCCTGAATGTGGGCTTTCCACAACAGCTTACTATCTATCTGAACACCTAGACATTTGAACTGTTCAGTTTCACTAATCATATGCCCATTATGTAAAATTAAAACGTCAGGTTTTATTGAATTGTGTCTGTAAAAACTGAGCCTTACTGTGATTTAGCGTTAGTTTATTTTCTACAAGTCATGAACTTAGGTCATGTACTGCACTATTTGAAACCGAACTAACATTGCACACAACATCCTTTACTACCAAGCTAGTGTCATCAGCAAACAGAAATATTTTAGAGTTACCTGTAATACTAGAGGGCATATCATTTATGTAAATAAGGAACAGGAGTGGCCCCAACACTGATCCCTGCCCCCCCCCCCCCCCCCCACTTGACAGTACCACACTCAGACCCCACATCACAGCCATTCTCAACACTGTGAATAATGACCTTTTGCTGTCTGTTGCTGAAGTAAGATGGGAACCAATTGTGAGCTACTCCCCGTATTCCATGATGGTCCAACTAGTGGAGGAACATTTTGTGATCAGCACAATCAAACGCCTTTGTTAAAACAAAAAAGATGCCCAGCATTTGAAACCTTTTGTTTAACCCATCCAGTACCACATAGAGAAAAGAGAATACAGCCTTTTCAGTAACTTTTGCAAACATTGATGGCATAGAAATAGGTCTAAAAAGCAGCTTTACTACTGAGTACTTTAATCGTTCAGGAAACTAACCATTCTTGAATGAAAAATTACAAATATGGCTAAGTACACAATTAACATGTACAGCACAGTACTTTAATATTCTGTTAGGCACTCCATCATCCTTAGTCTTCAGTGATTTAATTATTGACTCAGTCTCCCCCTTGTCTGTATCACAGAGCAGTATTGCAGACAGCAATCTCAAAAACTTATTTGCGTAGAGAGTTATATGGTTCCCTGTAGAAAGTAAATTTTTATTTAATTCACCAGCAATGCTCAGAAAATGATAGTTAAATACTGAACATATATCTGACTTATCAGTAAGAGAAATATTTTTACTATGAACTGACTTTATATCGTCGACCTTGTGCTGCTGACGAGACACTTCCTTCGCAATTGACCATATGGTTTTAATTTTATCCTGTGAATTAGCTATTCTTTTTGCATACCACATACTCTTTGCCTTCCGAAGAACATTTTTAAGCACCTTCCAAAACTGTTTGTAATGGGCTACTGTAGCTTGATTGTGACCACTTCCAATGTTTTGATATAATTCCCGCTTTGTTCTACATGATATCCTTACCCACTAGTCAGCCACCCAGGCTGCCTTTTACTGCTAGTACCCCATTTAGAACATTATAATGGAAAACAACCGTCAAATAGCATGAGAAATATGTTAAGAAAAGCATTGTATTTGTTATCTATGTTATCGGCACTATAAACTCTTGTTGCTTGACAAGGTTTAAAAAACTCTTGTTGCTGTTGGATTAACTTTCCTACATAGTTTGTAATTAAATCTGACATTTGTGTGAGTACAAAAGCCTTTTAGTGTTAAAATTTGTGCATCATTGTCTGAAAGGCCATTCACACTTTTACTAACAGAATGCCCATCTAGTAATGAAGAATGAATAAAAATATTGTCTATGGCTGTGCTACTGTTCCCCTGTTGGGAGAAAAACAGATTGCATCAGATCATATGAATTTAAGAGATCTACCAACATCCTTTTTCTTGCACCAGCATATACAAAATTAATATTGAAATCACCAAATATAACTAATTTCTGGTACTTCCTACAAATTGAATCAAGAACCCTCTCTATCTTGAGCAGAAATGCTCTGAAGTTGTAGTTAGGGGACCTATAAACAACAACAATTAGAAGTTTAGTTTCACTAAATTCAACTGTCCCTGCACAACATTTAAATATCTGTTCAGTGCAGTGTCATGATATGTCTATGGATTCAAATGGAATACTGTTTTTTAAGTACATAGCCACTCCCCCACCCCACAAGGAACTTGTTGAGAAACAGCCAGATAATCTGTATCCTAGTAAAGGAAGCCTCTGATTTGTCAAATTATTTAAGTGGTGCTCTGAAATACCAACAATTTCAGAGTCAACATCTATAAGCAGTTCACTAACTTTATCTCTAATACCTCTTATATTTTGATGAAATCCTTCTCTACTTGGAAACATTACATCCTCGGAAGGTGAGCCCTTAGTTAGAGGGACTTTCTTTAAGCAGGTATACCTATCAGCTGACTTCAATATAAAAAAGGTGCAGCTCTAACATCAACTACTACAGGAATTTTTCCATGAGTGACACCACCACCACCACCACCACCACCACCACCACCACCACCACCCTGTCACCTATACGCTTTGCCAGCCTCTGATCTACTGATAGACCCAACTGGCACCACTGAGATGTGACCCATGCCCTCTGCCATCAGTGCCCTCCCCAGCCTCATGTTAACACACCTAACAGCCACATTAAGGTGAAGCCGATCATGACACTGAAACAATTGCATGAAATGCACATTAGTGCCATGTTTGAGTATGCATCTTTACCAGATAACCACCTACATCATATTCCCCGTCCCTATCAAGACTGTTTCCTGCTCCACCCACTAGCACTACCTGATCCTCCTCTGTAAAATTCCTACGTAACTCCCCTATGCTGTCAGTCACTTGAGCCAACCATGCACTAGGCTTCACAATGCTGGTGACCTGGTACTCACTCCCCAACACTTCCTGCAATTGCTGGCCCACACCTCTACCGTAAGAACTAGCTAGCAGCAGAACCTTCTTCTTTCTGCTAGATTTTGCAACTAACGTAAGCCTCCTAACTGCTGAGGACTGCTGCATGTTTCCTACATCTACAGCTACACAAGGCTCCTCTCCACTCAACTCAGACAGTTGGTCAAATCTATTGCATATATGCAAAGTAAAACTGTCTGAATACCTCTTCTTCCTAGCTGCCTTTTTGCCAACTGCCAGTTCCCATTCCTCACCACCCTTCACCCTCCTCAACCTATCTAGTTCCTCCTTTGCACATTGTAACTGCACCTGAAGGGCACAGATCTTATGCTCCTACTTCTCTATCAACTTATTTCTACACGGATTATGCATTCGCAGGAGAGGATCTCACTAGAGTGCCCACTGGCTTCCCCACTGCATTCCTCCCAATGAAAATACTTTGAACAAATCCCACACTGTAATCCACTACTCACAAATCTATGACAGAGCCCACACCTCTCACTCATGGTAAAATTTTACAGTTACAGGAAAAAAAACTATATGTCTATGTTACCAAAGCTCAGTTACACCAGTAGAATTATTTATAGAACTAACAATAGTGGTTCAGAAATTCTCTGTCTACTAAGAAAGCCACTACTTGTTGTAATACTACTACATCACAGCTAATACCAATACCAACAAAACTTCACAAAATTAGTAGCTAAAACCAAAAAATTCAAATGGCCACTGGAACACTAAACGCAGTGAAAACACTGAATGAAAATTTTACTGAAATATTTCACTAGAAACAATAAGAAACGTCAGTTGAAAACTAAAGCAACAAATTTACTAAACGACTTCAACGCACAGAAAACTATAAAAAATGCAGCGAGCGAACATTTCCAAAAGTTTATTAAATCATTATTTCACCACAAACGGCACGAAACACCACTGAAAACCATTAAATTTAATAACTGTATAACAGTGCACAAATAAGTTTGTAATAGAATGAGCAGAGACACTTGATATTTTATAAATAGTTAACAATTTTCCTGTTAGTACCTGTAAGTACATGTTCTAAGACTCATGCTGAACTTTGATACCCTAGCAGCAGTGTTCACCATTTATGCCACACCAAAAATGTTGAAAATGTGTAAGGACTTATTACTAGTTTCACCCTCAACACATTTTAATATTCATGTCTGTACATATTGTTATAATAGTTTTGGGAGGTGAGACTTTTTCTAGAGCTCCAGTAAACTTTCTGAAAAAGAGCTTTCACATTACCACTTGGTGATTAATACACAGACAGAATGGGTTTTCTTATTATGGATGTCTGGCTCTGTTAGTTCTAAGGCTTTCAGCTAAGAATGTTTATCTACACTGTTGTGATCAGATCTTCTCTAGATTTAAAATGTGTCCCCCTTCTGATATAAATACATGATCCCCCATCCTTTAAGTTACCCGTAATTGTACAGTAGCAACTTGCGCATTCACATCTTAGTATTAAACATGGTATTTTGTTTTCTCTACACCAGTGGTCTATAATGCATAGGCCTACCAACACGATATTCAAACACTGTAATTCAACTTCAAGCTAGTGTATTCTATTTTTAGTAGACTGCACATTTTGATGAAGAATATGTGATTCTGATCAAATTTCTGTGGTGTTTCTGTGCTCCAGTCTATCTTTTGTGTACAAGTAAGCTCTAAACTGGCTGAGGCCCTTGTAAGAAAGGGGAGCCTGTTGTCATGACATACCCTAAACAAGTGCCTAGTCCTCCTACAGATGACAAGAAGCCTTTGATTTGTGACAGTATGCACCAGTACACTGTACGTACTTCTGATGAGGAAAACCAGAGCGGCACATTCTGAGACGTGCTACGATAGAACCTCTACTGCAAGTGAAGCGATGTAAAACACATACTGCCTTTACAATTTTAAAATCCTCAGAAAAGTAATAAAATAATGTTTTTCTAAGTCAAACTGTCAAAAACGCACGCTGAAAGGTTACAGTACCCCGGACCTTCTCTTTTTACAAATCAAGCACTGTATGAGCGATTCAGCTGCCCCTACCGATATCGTTTTATGCAACCCGCAATGTTAAAGCAAGCCTTCATAAACAACGCTCGAGATTTTCCTATTCTCTCGCTCGCTACGCACAAACTATTAGCCCTACAGAAAAAATGAACAGCACGTTTCATAGAAAATGTAATGCATTTAGTTTTGTACAGGGATACTTTCTGCTAGAGGCCGTAGTTTTCGAGTTCTTCGAGAAAAACGTACAAAGGTGACCTACAAGCGTACACTGACTCCCACACTCAGGCCCCACCGATCAGTATTATTTTATTGGAGGCACGAAGAATCTGCCACATTTATTTTCTTAAGCAACACTTGTGGTGGCTTTCTGTTCAGAAAGAGTGAGCTTCGCAATCAGCACAGGTGTGTGTGTGTGTGTGTGTGTTTTTGTACATATCATCTCTGAGGCACCGAGTGCGAGGTTACGTATTTCTGTCGGCGGAAATGACGCCAAAGCTGCACATGCGCGGCTGAAGCAAACCAATTCTTTCCGCTTCGCTTCCTTGCTTGTAGACGCTTTCGCCGTACTGGATTTTGTAGCCTGATTAATCAATAACTAAACAGCTGTCGGAGCATTCGCCGTCAATATCATTTTGTGCTGCTACTCGGCAAACCAGACGGACGTGTTTGCACATAAACTTTGTTGAATCAATACAGCTACATGCGAAAGCATCAATACAGGTTTGACAGTCATGGCGCCTCAGCTCGCATTTGCATGAACTATTTTTATTTTCTTCAAGCAGTATGTCTCATTACCTTTCTCTGAGAGCACTTTCCGCGTATCATTTTTGCAAACCATGTTTTCGACGGTGAGCTGCACTGTTCCACAGCCTTATGGCCGAAAGCTTTGATGTTACTTTGCTTTTATTTAAATATGTTACTCTTGTCATACAATTTGTCCCGCAATTACCGAATCAGTGAACCAATGGGAAAATCTAATCGTTTAGATATGTGTTTTATTATGTGTGAATTTGTTCTAAGTGCATGCTCGTATTTAGATCCGCCCAGTGGCGCTAGCAATAGGCCCCGATTACAACACTTGATTTATGGAGGTTTAAAAAAAATTGCAAGTCTCAACAATTAGAGTCGTCTTGCATTTGATTGTTATCCTCATCAGACAAATTCTGAAAAAGCTTTTTCTGTTCCATTATTGATCTAATAATTTTGTAAACTTCCGTCCATTTCTCGCGTCCTGTGATTTTGGAGATACATTTTTCTGCAAGCGGCGGTCAACATCACAGGAACAATACAATGTTTCGGTGGCTCCATGAGATTCTACTAGACGTTGTGAAACACCTCTGCCATCTCGGAAATAAATACTTTTTGACTTAAGAGGGCGTACCGCAAAGTAATTCAGGACCTTTAACAAATAGCACGAAGATCACCCCTGTTCGAAAACATGGCACAATTCGTCCAGTACACGAAGAATTGTTACATGAAAACTAGTGACATTTAATCCAAGTGTACAGTCATTGTAAATGCAGTTAGTACCGTACTGACAGAATTTCTATCTGAACCCCATTCATTACAACAAACTTGATTTCATCATGAAGCAGCTGTAGATAAGTCTCCGATTTTGAGCGCTGATATCTTTTTTTTTTTTTTTTTTGACAGCACGTAGTTTTAGTGCATCGTTTGTAACACAGACGCTCACGGAATCTACGACGTCATCGAAAATTATTTTTATTGAAATTTTTGTAGCGATTTGCTCACTGCCTTCCCTTTAAGCGGGGCCTAGCTTTGATTGATGGCTGCTGTGTGTGTCTTGCAAAAGGAAACAGTAATTCTACTTGTTGAATTGCACATAACGTCCATGTTGGCTGGGCAGTAAACACCAGTTTTGTTACTACCCAACGGCTTCTGATGCTAATTTGTTTCTCTGGATTTGTGAACACCATTACAGTGGAACCGTTATCTACATGTTGTGCACAAAATGATCCTAGTTTCGTGGTCTATGGGAATCTCTTGATAAACGGAGTTATGCTGACGCACGTAACGTCGTTCTGCGCACGTATAGTTCGCGCAATAACGAAAGGAGACCTAAACAGCTCATTTATTTCTCGTCTGCTGATCACAAATGAAAACAATAACAAGCAGAAAGCCCGCTCGAAACGCTGCGTTCTGCGCATGCGTATTTACACCTACTGAGCATGCGCAGAACCATGTAGCAAAGTACAACACTTCCTATTTCTCCCCGGTGGATAAATCGTCCGCTAAATCAACAAGTTCACAAGATTAGAAATGACCGTGGCACAAGTGCCGCCCCCTGTACGCTAAGCTCCGCCCCCTGCCCTCCACAAACCCCACCCAACCGTACTTTACATCAAAGTTGATAGAGGCGCAGATATGAAAATCAACGTTATATTATCCAAGGATTACGTTAAATACACAGACATGCTAAAAATATTCAGTAATTAGTAGTACGAAATTTAATTGCATTCCTATACTATTGTAAAAATTAATGTGTGTTATTAACAAAAATAAAAGTATCTTAAGCGAATTCAGTAGCTGAAAAATCACCTTCAGTAGAAAATAATTGAAGTATGAGTGTGATATTTGTTAATTCTAATGCGGGACGATTTTTGTAAAGTAATTCTCATAATATAATATAGTCACGCAAGGAAATATCAGAGATAGCAAATCAAGAAGAACTAATGCTAGTAAAACTGTTACGTTGGTAGTAAAACCGAGGATACAGTCGATAAATTCGATTTTCTTAAAGTTGTAAAAAAAAAAAAAAAAAAAAAAAAAAAAAAAAAAAAAAAAAAGTAGATAAAGGCTTCAGACCTCTTGGTTATATGTATGTGAATTCTGAATAACTCATCAAAACTAAGGAATATAAGAGTGGCTCAAAGTAGAAATGCATGATAACAGCAGGAAGATATTTCAATACGAGTGATTATGTAGTTCATTAGTATTTGCGTCAGTTATACTTGAATATTAACTTACGAAGCTTTTATAAATGAAATTTAACTAGTGAAATGGGATTCCTGCCACATTAGGAACAAGAGATTAATTTAAGGGACTTTAAGTCATTGTGGCTGCTGCTGTGTGATCTGCTGGTGGTGTGGGAGCTGTTGAAAACAATGCAAGCGCCTCAGTTAGATCATCTGTTTTCGTCACTATTAGAATTGCTGTGCCCATAGTTCCGCAACGGTTTCAATTTCGTCAGTGTGATTCTGACCAGATAGTTTTGTCACACAAAGGGCCATGTTAATATAAGAGACGCGCTGGAAGGGTGGGATCATGTAGCATTAATGAATGTCCATACTTTCCTAGATGGCTTTCCATCCATGAAATTCTTACGTGGATCGTACTGCAACAACTTGAGTGACGCTGAGAACAACACAGTGATCTAACTGCCCAGTGAAAGAATAGTCAAAATCTGTATTTTGTCATATATATACTGTCTGAATTCCACCCGCCAACTACTCAACAATTCTGCTTTCCCAAAGTTCTTCCAGTCATTCATATTTCAGGTTGTCACATAACACGCATCAGAACCAAGACTGCAGTTTTATGTTTTTGCCTTGTGTGCTTTTCGTGTGGCTGTGCTTGCTGTCTGCAGAGGGGGTTGTGTTGTGTGTTAATGTAAAGCCCTACTAAATTTGTTTTCCAGTTGACTCTGCTTAGTCCGAGAATCATAGTAATTTATTTTGAAGTATATTTAACTTTCATAATTTTCATACTTTGCAGACCAGTAATTTCCCATGGACTTGTCGTGTACCTTCACAGACTGGTGGTCTTTCATGTCTTGCCAGGGTTACTGAATTTAGAAAATGTGAAAGAAATCAGAAAAGATTTAGTTGGAAATTCTTATCTTTTGACTGTTTACATAGAGCAATCCATTAATGGGTCTGTTTTCATTGCAAAATTAAGCAGTTAGTCTCTTCCCCCTTCCTTTTCTAAACCCTGTGACCTGAAATAATTCTTTGCAAGTTTTATGAAAAAGCAGGACAAGTAATTTAGCTGAGTTAAAACCCTCCTTCCGCTCCCCTCCCCCCCCCCCCCCCCCCCGCCCTCTTCACTTTATACAGGTTCTTGGAATGTAGTAAGTAGGCTCTCACTGTATGATTGGCATCTGATGTGAAGCATGTGCCAATCTAGGTTCTTCAGCATTTCTGTGACACACTCCTGATAGTCACTTAAACCTGTGACAATTTGTGCTGACCTTCTTTGCAAACAACCAATATTGGCAGTTAGCCTTGTTTGGTATGGGTCTCGCACAATTGAGTAATATTCCAAAATGGGATGCAGAAGTGATTTATAAGCTATCACCTTTACAAGCAGATTGCATTTCCCAGTTTCCTGCCAACAAACCAAAGTCTGCCACCTGCCTTGCCTACTATGGAGTGAATGTGATCATTTCATACATATCCCTTAAAATTTTTACACCCAAATATTTGTACGATTTGACTGACTACAAGTGTGACTCATTGATGTTGTAGTCACATGTTACTACATTTCCCAATTTTTGGAAGTGCACAATTTTACATTTCTGGCCATTTAAAACGAGTTGCCAGTCTTTTTATCACTTTGCAATCTTACCAAAATGTGACTGAATATTTGTACAGCTTTCTCTGGACATTAATTGCTGTAAACAACTGCTTCATCTGCAAAAACTCTTGAGGTTACTAGTAATATTGTCTACCAGGTCATATACAACATGAGAGGCAAGGGTCTCAACTCACACTCCTGGGGCACACTTGATATTACCTATACTTCTGCCAATGACCCTCCATCTCAGATAATATGCTGCATCCACCCTATGGATAAATCCTCAAACGAGTCTAGAATTATGTCTGATATCACATAAAACTGTATTTTGATTATAACTGGTGGAGTACCAACTTGACAATAAATCCGTCTCTTTTGAAGTGTAAGAATTCACCTGCTAACACTGACAGGCAATGCTAGCAACATAAATTTGCCCTGTGGTGCTTGTATCACATTGCACAGAAATTTTATGAACTCATATATGCTGGATGAGTCGAACAGCAGGGTTATAGTAATAATACTTAAGAAATTATGTAGCAACAACTCTTTTGTGTCCTGAAAAGCTGTATTAAGGTCTGTCTGTTACCAGTTTAGGATGCTTTTGTGCTATCTTCTGAAACTGTGCTTTTTATGCCATACTAACACGTTTTAGATGTACTGAAACATGCATCCCTATCTTCCATTGTGTGATAGTAACTAGTATTCGTTGTGCTGAGAAACGGTCATGAATATTTATTATGTCATGTGGACAATAGTTATCCTGTAAGGATGCAGCTCCAGAAATACATTGAAATGAAAAACAGTTACCGCTTCGAGGTCTACAGTGTCCCGGACGTAGTGGTCACTGTTGAGGATATCCAAATTTTGAAACAATACCCAGTGGGGATCCAGATCATTTCACCAAATGTGTATTCAGTATTATGCTTGATAACAATGTGGGCAACAGCTTTCATAAGTGCAGTATCACATGAATGTTCCACTATCATTGCAGTCCAAACTGTAGTAAAGATCCTTTAATAACAGTCAGTACACTAGTGCCTGTATGGATGTATTTGTCATGCCAAAGGTGTCTTTTGTATGATACCATGGGTATCTGTACAGAAAAGTAGATGCAGAGAAAATGTTAATGTACTATAGTACAAAAACAAGTAAAATGTATACCTGTTCTTCTAGATTGTAGCCATATGCAAGGTTATGTTCATTATTCTATCTCAGTCATCCTGAGCTTGTATCAGGTTTTGTGATGCAATGTTGAATTTTTAACATCTCAGGTCCCATTGGCCCACATCTTTTTTTCACGAATGTGTTGTAGTGTCAATAAGCCTTTTTTTCTAGGCTACAAATTATGACACAACAAACCACTACCACAAAGGCTGATCAAATTCACATTGAAGTTCTGTTAGCTGGCAATATAACATCTACAGTGAAGATAATTTAACACAAAATTGAGAAAACCGCAATTTCTTTTGTAATAAAGTATGCAAAAAGGAACAAGAAAACAGTATTGTATTTTTGATCTTGTAAAATTTTATTAGAGTACTGTAATTCAGTTTTCTTACAAAAATTTACTTGTAGTTACATAGTGTATATTGCAAGTGGAGAAAGAAACTACAGTGTTGATATCAATGTCAAATTTCCTGTCATGATCTACATTGGTGTGATATTTCGTGGTGTGAATGATCTCCAAAATGTGTTTGTCTGTTGTAATCAGTGCTGTGCACACATCATCAATTACAAATTTGACTGGTGGTACTATAGGAAAGTCTAACAATATAGAAACTTGTCAACAATTAGTTGCACCTTTACATTTTTCTTGTAGAAATCACTTATGCAAATAGAGACTGCAGTTGGTGAACATGAAGGCAATCCATGCTATCTTGTTCACCATATATTCCACTGGTAGTGTTCTCAAAATCTTAAAACAGCACAGTGTTCAACTTTTCCCAGTGATAAGGGTAGCTTTAGAGATCAATTGAAACTGCATCCTACCAATAACACATTTCTTTTCTTATAGGTTTTTACTTCTTATCCTGAACAATAAAACATTATTGGATAAGCAATAGTAAAATAAGGCAGTTTTGTCAGCTTTGATGTGTCACGATATTTGAGTAATGATTGCAATGTAGACTGCAACCAATCTGTAGTCATAGTAAAGCTTGGTTATCTTTATTGAGAACATCTGTGAACTGTATTGCTCTATTTCTTGAAACGTACCAACCGAACCCTTAAGGTTTGCTGTTTTCTACCTCTATATTTCATTAACTGTCTTAAGCAGATTTACCTTCCATTTAAGTGAAATAGCATTTTGTTTTCATCTTGATTTCTCTGCCAATGCACACAAAAAATAAATGTACAGTACCTGTATTTAGAATCAAAACAAAATAAATGTACAGTACCTGTATTTAGAATCTATTGATTTCAACTCACAGTTCACCAAGTTCGACATATCCATCACTGGGTCAAAAACTGACTGAAGTGTTTTCATAATGGCGGAGACAAAACGCAAGCAGGAACTTAACAACAGTAGCAACCGCTGGGTTCTTTGTTTCATTTGTGGCTGTCCCCTACTTGTATTATCCTGAATGACCAGATCCAGTTTTACATTTGCGTATCATATACAGGTAGGTACTGCACACTCCCATCTCCATTCGTAATCCAAGTAACACCATTTCAGAAGAGTGACACAAGAATCAGGGAACACACTGTAGAGTTGATACAGTGGAAATACATCACAACAAGCACAGTGCACAAATTTTTGACATGTAGAAAGGTATCAGCTTGATTAAAATATGCAGTAACTAGGTTTCCCAGAGCAATTAAACTTAGATGTTGCATGTTTGCTATCACACACAATTGTAACATGAGATGTTACACAATGACTAGCTCACTCGAGACTTTTTATCTAATAGTCTGACATAGGTAGTATTACCTGTAAGCTTTTGGACTGTGGACTCATTATATGCCAACTGACATAATTGTTACTCATGTGATATCGAAGGGCAGACTCACATGGTTGTTAAATCAAGCACCAACTAATTATTTTGGGGTGGGGCTTGACTATTTAAAGCCCGACCTAAGGATATTTGTTGATTTCAGAAACTGCTTAACGATTTTAAAAATGTCTAGGTTAGATTTTTCATTTCTAACTGGGTTTTATACCAATAAAGTAATGTCATTTATAAAATATGCTGAAAATTATTAAATTATAAACACACATAGAACCATCCTACGTAAGTGCGCTGGGAATATCCTACTTACGAGTGTGGCAGCCATCTGGAAAGTGATGGTAAATTATGCAAAATTGTTAATTTGTGGATTTATTAATTAGTGAATTATCTCATGTTAAACTGAAAAGTTAGATCACCAAAAGTATAATATCAAAGTTCAGAATTTAGCGAGTACATACGTAAAAACAGCAACAGAAAATTGTGAATGTCTGGAGGTCCAGTGTCAGTTATCGTATAAGTTAAATAGTTTCAGGTAATTTAAATTATGTTACTGCAAATTTGCAATGCCAGCCTTTTTAATATGCTGATTAGCTCACTACATATTGCACATAATGAACTGCAATATTAACCATATTTTCTAATTAATAATGTTGTAATGAAAGCTAGCTATCTTAATGAAATCAGCGTATCCAAAATAATCACTTAAACAATGAATTTAAGTGAATCTCAGTCTAATTACTGATTTGGAATATCTTTGTGTATGTTACATATACACTCCTGGAAATGGAAAAAAGAACACATTGACACCGGTGTGTCAGACCCACCATACTTGCTCCGGACACTGCGAGAGGGCTGTACAAGCAATGATCACACGCACGGCACAGCGGACACACCAGGAACCGCGGTGTTGGCCGTCGAATGGCGCTAGCTGCGCAGCATTTGTGCACCGCCGCCGTCAGTGTCAGCCAGTTTGCCGTGGCATACGGAGCTCCATCGCAGTCTTTAACACTGGTAGCATGCCGCGACAGTGTGGACGTGAACCGTATGTGCAGTTGACGGACTTTGAGCGAGGGCGTATAGTGGGCATGCGGGAGGCTGGGTGGACGTACCGCCGAATTGCTCAACACGTGGGGCGTGAGGTCTCCACAGTACATCGATGTTGTCGCCAGTGGTTGGCGGAAGGTGCACGTGCCCGTCGACCTGGGACCGGACCGCAGCGACGCACGGATGCACGCCAAGACCGTAGGATCCTACGCAGTGCCGTAGGGGACCGCACCGCCACTTCCCAGCAAATTATGGACACTGTTGCTCCTGGGGTATCGGCGAGGACCATTCGCAACCATCTCCATGAAGCTGGGCTACGGTCCCGCACACCGTTAGGCCGTCTTCCGCTCACGCCCCAACATCGTGCAGCCCGCCTCCAGTGGTGTCGCGACAGGCGTGAATGGAGGGACGAATGGAGACGTGTCGTCTTCAGCGATGAGAGTCGCTTCTGCCTTGGTGCCAATGATGGTCGTATGCGTGTTTGGCGCCGTGCAGGTGAGCGCCACAATCAGGACTGCATACGACCGAGGCACACAGGGCCAACACCCGGCATCATGGTGTGGGGAGCGATCTCCTACACTGGCCGTACATCACTGGTGATCGTCGAGGGGACACTGAATAGTGCACGGTACATCCAAACCGTCATTGAACCCATCGTTCTACCATTCCTAGACCGGCAAGGGAACTTGCTGTTCCAACAGGACAATGCACGTCCGCATGTATCCCGTGCCACCCAACGTGCTCTAGAAGGTGTAAGTCAACTACCCTGGCCAGCAAGATCTCCGGATCTGTCCCCCATTGAGCATGTTTGGGACTGGATGAAGCGTCGTCTCACGCGGTCTGCACATCCAGCACGAACGCTGGTCCAACTGAGGCACCAGGTGGAAATGGCATGGCAAGCCGTTCCACAGGACTACATCCAGCATCTCTACGATCGTCTCCATGGGAGAATAGCAGCCTGCATTGCTGCGAAAGGTGGATATACACTGTACTAGTGCCAACATTGTGCATGCTCTGTTGCCTGTGTCTATGTGCCTGTGGTTCTGTCAGTGTGATCATGTGATGTATCTGACCCCAGGAATGTGTCAATAAAGTTTCCCCTTCCTGGGACAATGAATTCACGGTGTTCTTATTTCAATTTCCAGGAGTGTATATTACACAATTAACAATATGAAAAGTGAATAATAATCAGATTAAAAAAATTAATACTTTAAGAAGTGTAGAAACATAACAGATGGAAAGATTCCACCTTGCTATGTCACAAGTCTAATAATAATAATAATAATAAGGCTAACAAATCTAGGTGACGTAGTGACAGCAGAAAGCAGGTATATTTGTTTATGTGAGAAGAAAAATCTTTTCATGTTACATGATTTTTGTTTTATGTCAAAAGTATATGTAATTACATAGTATTTTGTCTGGGCTGCAGTATTATTTTGTGTTAACTAATGTTTATGATAAGCATTTTTTCTGTGCTTCTAAAAAAGCTTGATCTTCAGTGGGTTTCCGTAACAATTTGGACATCAGTACTGTTGGAAATGAAATGTCATATTTATTAAATCTGCACTGGGCAGCTAACTTTTGAAATTGGTAAGTTTTAGAAAGCATAGACAAGGAAAAATGTATGTACTGCCTGGGTGGGGCATATTCATAGTGCGCATGCTAATATACAATGTAGTAATTACCTTGGTGAATAGAGGGAATTGTGGAGGGTAAAAATGCAGGGAGAGACAGAAGTCACTGATGTTGTTGAGGTGAATGGAGAGGTTAGCAAAGGAAAGAAGTAACTGGAAAATGGTCTCAAATTGTGACATATGGACAGATTTGTTTACACCCAAAGCTTTACTGAAAGTTGTGACACTCAAACCTTATGGTTTACCAATCTTTACTGTAATGATTCTGTTATAACTAAGTACAGTACAATTAATTTTTTGTCCTTTTTTATATTTTTGTTCACTTGAACTTTACATTTCTATGCAAATACATTGTTCAGTAACAGTACAAAATAAAAGTCAGTCATTATTGGATCCTCTTTCAAATATTCAATCACAGTCATACCCTATATGTCCAATAAATCAACCTATTTTTTCCTGCTGACTAAATGGGTTTTGGTATTTTGGGGGCTTTCACTTTGCCAGCCCACTGTTTAAAGTGCAGTTTTGTCACAAAGGTGTGATGGAATCACAATTTATTTAAGTCAAAAATTCAGATTATGATTCAGCTTTTTCTAATAATGTTTTGAAATTGCTTTGGCTGAGAAATTTTGGCTCTGGCATCAGTTGCATATTGAGCTGCTTCGTTTGCAGAACTTAATTCAGGATATTATGTATCCAATCATAAGAGGTGCCTTCCCTCTCAACAGTCTTGTAAATCTTATGGCAAGTCTCTTCTTTCCTGATACCATGAATATTGTCAAACATTTCTTCAGAGATTTAAATATTTTATCCATTTATAAATGGTTTTCCATCTCCACAGAAAGCAGTCATTGTGTCCAACTGCCATGCAGAGGGCTGCCGTTCAATTCCAGGCACTGTTAGGGTCTTTGATGAGAGGACTGGAATACGGTGCACTCATCCTTGTAAGGACAATTGATGAGCTAGATGAGCGAGAAGTGGAAGCTCCAAGTTCTGGAAAGCTGACAACAGACAGGAGAGTGATGTGCAGAACCATGCCCATCCATAACTCAACCAAATGTCACCATATGACAGAGTACGGCAAGGCGGGTGGTCAGCATCACTAGTTCCTCTGGGCATGGTCGTGGAGTTACTGATAAAGTGTTATGAATGCTGGCACAATTTTTTCCACCAAATTCCCTCTACTTGAGTTGTATCTAGGCCATAGTTCACTTCTTTAAATAAAAATATGTCTTTGCTGAACAAGAACCATCTTTGTCACTTTTTATCAAATGTATGACATTGATCACATAAGATAGCTACCAACAAACAACTGCATGTTGCCTCTGTTTGAAAGCTAGCTAAAACTTGTTATAAGAACCACACTTCACATCAATAATGCCACTTAACAAAAATTTCCTGTTGGTTTTATAGAAGTTTATCAGACTTACCACACCACACCTGTATTGTGTCAGGGGTTACAGTCAAATGTTTCTCAAATATCTGGCCTTCCTAAACACTGAAATTACACAGCTCTTAATTGGCCCAAATCAGATAATCACTCTCTAAGTATCAGATCTAAACTTGTGAGCAATTATATGCGCCTGCTCAGCAGCATGCAGCATCCCCCCTTCATTTGGATATTGATGGCAACATGTCATATGCTGGAGTCCACAAGATATCAGAAGTGTTTGGGAGCCATTCTGAACCATGAGTCCACTTGCTTAGCTGAGTGGTAACATGTTTGCCTGCCGTGCAGCAAGCCTGGGTTTGATTCCTGGCCGGGCTGGGGATTTCTCTGCTCGTGGACTGGGTGTTGTGTTGTCCTCATCATCATTGATGCGCAAGTCACCCGAAGTGGTTTCACCCAAAATAAGACTTGCAACCCGACGCCCGAACCTCCCCACATGGGATGTCCTGGCCATCAATGCCACACGATCATTTCATTTTTTTCTGAACCATGAAAACTCAATTGTGGCCCACAACTCACAGGGACTGGTCGGAGTTGGATGTAAGGTGCACACACCTTGCTTACTGTTGTCCCAGATGTGGTCAGTAGAACTGAGGTCAAGTGGCCTAGGGTGAGATACAAGTACCCTCATGTCCATGTAGCATCCTTCAAATGATTCCAATATGATTTAAACACAGTGGAGTGATGCACATGATTGGAAGGTTTGTTTAATCTCAAATAGTGTCATTATATTTAAATCATAGGATGAGACAAGCACCTAAATTTCTCCAATGAATTGTCTTTAACACAGCACTGAAAGAACTTTGAACACCTTCCAATAATCCGAAACATCACTGGGATAAATTTGTGCTGAATCACATTTGTTACCTTTTTGAAAGTGGGTTTAATTTGGGTTAATCCAAAATGTTTCTGGAGGAGCCATAATTGATTGAGAAGTTGATAATTGTATATCCAGTTTTTAAAAAAAGTTCAAATGATTATATCTTCAGTTTTCATGAAGCCATTCTAATGATCAAGAACACACAAGTGACTTATAAGTGGAAGACCATTAAAATTTCTAGTTGTTTAAATTAACTCGGTTCTCTTGATTGTAGTACAAGTAGTGCCTCTGGTGGTATTATAACATAGGCAGTTGTCATGACATAAGCCAGCAACTACTATTGTTTGCACCCTTTTGTTGTATTTAGGCGTTCATTGTTTGTCATTGAGCCATCACAAAAAATCTGAGGAGTAAAATCCAAGGACCGCGTTAACCAACTACACTCATTATGATAATAAGGAATGACATTCTGGGACAGTGCTACATTAAGGCATGAAGTAGTTTTGTACAACAGCATGCGGTAAGAATTTTATGTGATGCACATTCCCAGACCACCTATAAACAAACTGTCTTTACGTAACCTGTAATCATCCATTGTAACTAGGTGCCCGTAACATCTTAACAGATATTTAATAAGAAGGGACACTATGCTGTGCATATTTTATCTTCATAGAATTTTGGCATTTGGTACATGATCTTATCATTTCCTTTTAAAAAAGGTAGATATCTTCAAGACAGAGGATCTCGAGGATAATTCATTGATAGGTACTGTGTTTGGCTCTAAAGCATGAGATGTCAAAGACATCACTGCCACACCTAATTTTGAAGTTAATTTATTCATTGCCTTTCTTGAGGCCATCAGACATCACATCAGAGGAATAGAGGGTGGAACCCATCCCTGCTTGATACAATTTATGACTGGAAACTGATCTGTGAGGCTGTTGTCATGCTACATGCAGACAAACGTGCTGTCAGTTTCATGACATACTAAATAATTGAGTTTCTCATCCTTCTCCAGAACAGTCTATATTGCAGCCATCAAAAACTAGTGCAAAGCACTTCTTTAGAGATAGCTGTTGAAGGCTTTTTCTCATGAAACTAACTACAGATATACATGGTCCAGTCACATTAATGTGATCACCGCCTATGTTTGATGTCCACGTGCAATAACCACTCACAGACAGCAGGCAGCAGCATTAGTGGTGGAGGGCATAGGAAATGTATCAGGGGGACACAAGAAACAGTGCAGTCTTCATCATAATGTGGAAATGGAGCAGTTTATCTGATACCCAAAAAAACATGGTAATTGGCTTTTGGACCAAAGATGGAAACATATCCAAAATGGCTAAGTTTGTAAAACGTTCACAAGCTGCTGTGGTTAAAGCATACTGTGCATGGCAAAATGGCACTATTCGACACTGGCACCAAGGCAACTGCGGTGCACCATGGGCCATGAATGACAGAGGTGAACGACAGCAGTGAACATGTGTATGGGCTGCTAACTGCTGAACTCAAAAAAGACATTATGCCATCAGTCAGCTTTCGAGAGAAGGTTGTGATCAAACCGGGGCTATGGCCCCATCTAATAAAGGAATAGGTTGCTTGGCAAATTCCAGTTCTTTCTCCCTAGCTGCAAGCCTATCATGCAAGTCTGCATTATCTGCTTTCAATCGCACCAGTTCAGTAACCAATGCTTGAACTGCTTCCCAACTAGTGAGACCCTACGCTTGAGACACTGTCATTGCATAACCATAACTTCCTGTACACACTAAGAACACAAAACACACTCAAAACAGGCTGTATAGCACAATACATATATATATATCTTATGCCTTATAATTTTCATCATCCATTTTGACTCTGTTCCCTGATTGTCCATAGGAGGTCTGTTCAAAAAATTCCAGAACTTTGTCCACAAAATTTTTCTACTCTTACCTTTTACTTATTGTGCATGGTCTCCTTCAAGATACTCTCCTCTACAACTGATGCACTGCTCCAAATTCTGTTTCCATTTCTGGAAGCAGTCTTGGCACACTACTTGTTGGATCGCATGAAGCACCGTCTGCAAATTTTCTTTTATCTCATCTATCGTTGCAAATCTTCGTCCTTTCAATTGGGTTTTCAGCTTTGGAAATAAAAAATGTCCACAGGGGCCAAGTCTAGAGAGTATGGAGGATGAGGCAGCACAGTGATTTCGTTTTTTGTGCAACAGTCTTGCACCAACAGGATGAAAGTGTGGGTGCGTTATCATGATGCAAGAGCCATGAATTGTCTTGCAACATTTCAGGCCATTTCGTTCTCACATTGTCTCATAGGCATCACAACACATCCCGATAGTACCACCAATTGACAGTTTGTCCCTGTGGCATGAATTAACGATGAACTAATCCTTCAAAATCAAAGAAAACTATCAGCATGGCTTTGACATTTGACTTGACCAACCTTTCCAGACCCATTGTGAAGATTGAACCTTGGTCTCTCAATATCATAACTGTAGACCCACGTCTCATCACCAGTTATGATTCTCTTAAGGAACATATTCTTCTCATTTGTGTGATCCAGAAGCTTTTCACAGATTGCTAGGTGAAGGTCTTTCTGGTCTTGAATCATGAGTTTTGGGACAAAGTTGGCAGCAACAAGATGAATTCCAAGCTGCTGTATCAGGATTTCATGACATGATCCAACTGAAATGTTACATTCTTCTGTAATCTCTTTGATTGGCATGCACAGTTTCATTGATGTTCCTGACATGAGCATTGTCGGCAGATGTTGAAGGGCACCCTGAAAAAGGGTCATCTTTATATTTGTAAACCATGAGAACCATTTATAACATCGAGTATGGCATAAGCATCGTAAGCTTCCTGCATCATTTGATGTGTCTCTGTAAAGGTTTTCTTGAGTTTCATGCAAAATTTAATGCAGACACGTTGCTCCTCTAACTCTGCCACCTTGAAGTTCACAAACTGTGTGACACAATGTTCTACTCAATACAGCACTGAACAATATATAACAGGCATACAACAGTGAAACTTCTGGCAGTTACACATTAAACACAGGCATGTGCAGCAATGCCAACCACATTCTGCTCCAACACACCATTGGCGTGAAATTATGAATGCTCCAGAAGTTTTTGAACAGACCTCGTATACTCATACTGATGACAGTTAACAAAAGTTACTGATATTGACCCGTACAGGGTGCTGACTGCCCTGTCAAGTTGAGACTAAGCATATCTCACAGGTTGTAAATAGTGCTCCTTTGTATTACCATGGAATTCTGAAAAATCAGTGTTTCCCTTGCTGTATAAATGTAACCCTCAAATCCTTGTGCATCACTCACTTAGAACCCATGCCCTCTGCACATAAAACAAGGAAAAAACCAATAGTCTGTTCACTCACCCCACTGTTTGATGAAATTGCATGCTGTGGTAGCAAAGCTGTGCTGTGTGGAGGTTGACTGTGCTGGCACGAGTTGCCAGATGAGGTCCACAAGTACTTCTGGGATTGTGGTGGTTCTGGTCAGGGGTGGCTAGGAAAACTCAACTGCAAAATAAAAATATTTTATTTGGTCTTGAGTTCCAACATCAGTGGGCTGCGCCACTCCTGCATATGCTGTCTGCAGGTGTATGGTACACTGGTGGCTGATGGTGTCAGAAGGTCATGATGCCAGGATGGCCACTTGATGTGTGCATCCCGCTTTGCTGACACTGTCACTTAGCAGTGCCTACCAGAGTTGTCATTACATGGCCATGAGTGGGCAGTGCAAGCAATGCATAAGTCTGCTGAATTTTCTTAAGCACCCACTGCTACTGGGTTAGAAGCTTGCCCTGATGCAGAAGGATGGCAGCAGTACTGACCTGGCTGTGAACCGCTGCCCTCCAAGGTAGAAGCTGGGGGCTGCCATGAAGTCTGGGGAACAGCTCATCCGTTGTGTTATTCTAAATCTACAGGTGCAGACTTAGAACTGTGAGCTGATCTGGTGGAGCTGGCTGCCCAGACCAGCATAAGCTTCTGGCTTCTGTGATGAACACTTGTGCAATTCTAGTGTCGCAGAGGATGCTGTCAGACAGCATATAACTGTGCTAGAACCAGAGAGTATTCATAGTGGTCAATAGCACAGTTGTTGTGTTGATACATTGCTTCCAGGCACGTCCTTTTGTGTTTCTGTGGTGTGCAAATACTCCACAGGGTGGCTAATAGTTGCATGGCCTTTCTGCTATGCCACCACGATTGTACGGCATGGTCTGACCACCTTGCAGCACATACACAGGCTTGCTTGTGAAACTACATACCAGTGCCTGCCTCTTTGCCTCACACACGGCTGCAATGGAGCTTCTTTTAATTCAGTAATGCCCAAAATTTATTGACGGCATTACAAAATGATGACAACATCCACATAGTGTTTCTTGTAAATGGTATTTTGCTTTAGTGTACTATATTTTTGAAAGAACTTGTTTTCCAGATAATTGACAAATATTTCAGCAAAGGTGCCAGAAAAACTGTTGCCCATAGTGAGCTCCTGTTTTTGGTGATAAATCTTTGCATTAAAAGTAAAATAGTTTTACATTAGTGACAGCTCAATCAGCTCAGTGACTTCACCTGTGCTGTTCTCCTTAGGTGACGGCAAATTTGTATTAATGTGTATAGATTTTGTGATTGGAACATTTAAGTCAGTTGTCAGTGTCTAGAGATACTCATTTTGCAAGATGTTATGAACATGCTTTACCTACAACTGTGTCTGTGTGATCATTCTTTTTCATAATCCTACAAACTGTTAGATCAAGGTATTTGTATTATTTGACCATTTACAATTGTGACTCATTGATATGGCTTTCATAGCATAATACACTCCTGGAAATGGAAAAAAGAACACATTGACACCGGTGTGTCAGACCCACCATACTTGCTCCGGACACTGCGAGAGGGCTGTACAAGCAATGATCACACGCACGGCACAGCGGACACACCAGGAACCGCAGTGTTGGCCGTCGAATGGCGACAGCTGCGCAGCATTTGTGCACCGCCGCCGTCAGTGTCAGCCAGTTTGCCGTGGCATACGGAGCTCCATCGCAGTCTTTAACACTGGTAGCATGCCTCGACAGCATGGACGTGAACCGTATGTGCAGTTGACGGACTTTGAGCGAGGGCGTATAGTTGGCATGCGGGAGGCCGGGTGGACGTACCGCCGAATTGCTCAACACGTGGGGCGTGAGGTCTCCACAGTACATCGATGTTGTCGCCAGTGGTCGGCGGAAGGTGCACGTGCCCGTCGACCTGGGACCGGACCGCAGCGACGCACGGATGCACGCCAAGACCGTAGGATCCTACGCAGTGCCGTAGGGGACCGCACCGCCACTTCCCAGCAAATTAGGGACACTGTTGCTCCTGGGGTATCGGTGAGGACCATTCCCAACCTTCTCCATGAAGCTGGGCTACGGTCCCGCACACCGTTAGGCCGTCTTCCACTCACGCCCCAACATCGTGCAACCCGCCTCCAGTGGTGTCGCGACAGGCGTGAATGGAGGGACGAATGGAGACGTGTCGTCTTCAGCGATGAGAGTCGCTTCTGCCTTGGTGCCAATGATGGTCGTATGCGTGTTTGGCGCCGTGCAGGTGAGCGCCACAATCAGGACTGCATACGACCGAGGCACACAGGGCCAACACCCGGCATCATGGTGTGGGGAGCGATCTCCTACACTGGCCGTACACCACTGGTGATCGTCGAGGGGACACTGAATAGTGCACGGTACATCCAAACCGTCATTGAACCCATCGTTCTACCATTCCTAGACCGGCAAGGGAACTTGCTGTTCCAACAGGACAATGCACGTCCGCATGTATCCCGTGCCACCCAACGTGCTCTAGAAGGTGTAAGTCAACTACCCTGGCCAGCAAGATCTCCGGATCTGTCCCCCATTGAGCATGTTTGGGACTGGATGAAGCGTCGTCTCACGCGGTCTGCACGTCCAGCACGAACGCTGGTCGAACTGAGGCGCCAGGTGGAAATGGCATGGCAAGCCGTTCCACAGGACTACATCCAGCATCTCTACGATCGTCTCCATGGGAGAATAGCAGCCTGCATTGCTGCGAAAGGTGAATATACACTGTACTAGTGCCGACATTGTGCATGCTCTGTTGCCTGTGTCTATGTGCCTGTTCTGTCAGTGTGATCATGTGATGTATCTGACCCCAGGAATGTGTCAATAAAGTTTCCCCTTCCTGGGACAATGAATTCACGGTGTTCTTATTTCAATTTCCAGGAGTGTATATGTTTTGGATTTTTTGAAGTGCACGATATCACATTTCGTAACATTTAAAGCAAGTTGCCAATCTTTGCACCACTTTAAGTCTTATCAAGATCTGATAGAATATCTGTGCAGCTTTTCTCATCCGGTACTTCATTATACACTGAAGAGCCAAAGAAACTGGTACACCTGCCTAATATTGTGTAGGGCCCCCGTGAGCTTACAGAAGTGCCGCAATATGATGTGGCATGGACTCGAGTAATGTCTGAAGTAGTGCTGGAGGGAATTGACACCATGAATCTTGCAGGGCTGTCCATAAATGCATAAGAGTACGAGGGGGTGGAGATCTCTTCTGAACAATGCATTGCAAGGCATCTCAGATATGCTCAATAATAGTCATGTCTGTGGAGTCTGGTGGCCAGTGGAAGTGTTTAAACTCAGAAGAGTGTTCCTGGAGCCACTCTATAGCAATTATGGACGTGTAGGGTGCCGCATTGACCTACTGGAATTGTCCAAGTCCGTTGGAATGCACAATGGACATGAACGGATGCAGGTAATCAGAGAGGATGCTTACATATGTGTCACCTGTCAGAGTCATATCTAGATGTATCAGGGGTCCCATATCACTCCAACTGCACATGACCCACACCGTTACAGAGCCTCCACCAGCTTGAACAGTTCCCTGCTGATATGCAGGGTCCATGGATTCATGAGGCTGTCTCCATACTTGTACATGTCCATCCGCTCGATAAAATTTGAAACAAGACTTCTCTGACCAGATAATATGTTTCCAGTCATCAACAGTCGTATGTCTGTGTTGACAGGCCCAGGCGAGGCATAAAGCTTTGTGTTGTGTAGTCATCAAGGGTACACGAGTGGGCCTTTGGCTCCAAAAGCCCATATCTATGATGTTTCGTTGAATGGTTCGCACACTGTTGCTGGTCCAGCATTGAAAGATGCAGCAATTTGCGGAAGAATAGCACTTCTGTCACGTTTAATGATTTCTTTAAGTTGTCCTTTGTCCCTTTCTTGCACAATCTTTTTCCAGCCGCAGTGATGTCAGAGATTTGATGTTTTACCATATTCCTGATATTCGTGGTACACTCATGAAATGGTTGTACAGGAAAATCCCCACATCATTGCTACTCGGAGAGGCTGTGTCTCGTTGCTTGTGCACCGACTATAACACCACTTTCAAACTCACGTAAACCTTGATAATTTGCCATTTTAGCAGCAGTAACAGTTCTAACTACTGTGTCAAACACTTGTTGTCTTATATGGGCATTGCTGACCACAGTGTCATATTCTGCCTGTTTACATATCCCTGTATTTGAATACCCATGTCTATACAAAGGTGTTCTGTAAGATTAAAGTCAGGACTTTGTGCAGGCCAGTCCATTACAGAGACGTTATTGTCATGTAAGCACTCCATCACAGGCCGTGCATGCTTGATCGTGTTGAAAGATGCACTCACCATCCCCGAATTGCTCTTCACCAGTGGGGCCTAAGAAGGTGCTTAAAATATCAATGCAAGCCTGTGCTGTGATAGTGCCATGCAAAACAACAAGGGGTGCAAGCCTCCTCCATGAGAAACACGACCACACCATAACACTACCGTCTCCGAATTGTTCTGTTGGCTAGCAGATGATATTCACTGGGCATTTGCCATACCCCACCCTGCCATCAGATCACCACATTGTGTACTGTGATTCGTCACTCCACACAACGTATTTCCACTGTTCAATCATCCAATGTTTATGCTCCTTACACCAAGTGAGGTGTCGTTTGGCATTTACCGGCATGATGTGTGGCTTATGAGCAGCCGCTCGACCATGAAATCCAAGTTTTCTCACTTCCTGCCTAACTATCATAGTATTTGCAGTGGATCCTGATGCAGTTTGGAATTCCTGTGTGATGGTCTGGATAGACGTCTGCCTATTACACATTACGACCCTCTTCAACTGTCAGCGGTCTCTGTCACTCAACAGATGAGGTCAGCCTATACGCTTCTGCGCTGTATGTGTCCCTTCACATTTCCACTTCACTATCACATCAGAAACAGTGGACCTAGGAATGTTTAGGAGTGTGAAAACCTCGCGTATAGACATATGACACAAGTGACACCCAATCATCTGACAAAGTTCGGAGCCCGTGACTTCTGTGGAGCACCCCATTCTGCTCTCTCATGATGTCTAGCAGCACAATGCATCTAATATGAAAAAGTATGTTTTTGGGGGTTTCCGGATACTTTTGATCACATAGTGTATGTATTCCACTCATCTTTACAGTGATACCAGTGTTAAATTTGGGCAGTCCTCATGAATCTGATTTTGTAAAGGAACATTTGAAATCAGGGTTCACAATTTTTGCTGCTATTTTTGTTTGAACACTATGCTGTTTCATTGAAAACTGACATTCTGCTCCCGTGGCTGTGTACAAAATACAGGTTGATTCTTGCAAAGAAGATAACAGCAACCACCCACTTTTTGTAGTGCTATTTATTTATTTGAATAGTGCTGTTACTGCTTTTGAACTGACAGGTTGATCATTAGATGGCATGTTCACATTCAGATACATTTTTGTTACTCTACGTTAGCTGAATGTGAACCTATCTGTTCAAAACCAGTAACAGTACTATTTAAATAAATAAATATTGCTCTAAAAAGTGGCTGGTTGCTGTTATATTCTCTGCAAGAGTCAACCTGTTTGGACACTTACTTTGGTGCCACTACTACCTTTAAATATTACTAGAATTTATTTGGGTTTTGTGAGAGAAATTTTGATGATGTTCTGCTACAGTAGTCATTGAAGGCCTCCTGTATTGCCTTCTTAACAGCCAAATCTGTTTCATTCATCATCTCTCTGGCTATAGCCCTATACTTGGTTTTAGACCTATTATGCAGTTGTCTCCGTTTCTTTAGAAGTTCCTTTACAGTGACTGTATACCATGGAGGGTCCCTCCAATCATGAACTGTTCTAGGTAAATATCTGTCAAATGTATGGTCAACTATTGTTCTGTGTTTGAGCCACAGTTCTTCTGAATGATCCTGTCTAAAGCTAAATGTTTCAAGTTACTCATTCAATATGACACTACTGCCTGTATCTTAGTGTGCTGAGCATACAGATCTCTCTACTTGTTTTAATTGTCCTTTGCACTTTGGTAATTATTATTGCTACAACTGACATGATCGCTGGTGCAATGTGGACATTGTCAAAGAGATCAAGTGTATTTGTTGCAATTATAACTAATAAATTTTCATCACAAGTGGGCTTCTGAAGTAGCTGGTCAAGGTTTTCAGGGAAGGCATTTAGTAGTCTTTCACAGGATGTCTGGTTACACTCACCACTTGCAAAACTGTAATCATCCCAGTTGATTGATGGATAAGTTAAGTCTCTTCCAATGACAATTGTATGATGTACATAGTAGCAAAATGAGGTTTTCTCTGAAGTTTTTGGTTACATTTGGGGCTGAGCCTGTTGGTCAACAGAAAGATCCAGTATAAGTGTATGCCCTCCCTTAATATAAGTCTTACCTAAACAATGAATTTTGTTTCCTGCTGCATCATTTTCAACAACTGAATCTATATTTACCCACATCAGTTGTAAACCAGTGTGGAGTATTTACTAATATTTTTATTGAATAAATTTTGTTGTTAGTAAATTATCACTGTGCTGGTTATCACTGTTAAAATGTGCTTGCAACAGGCTTAAAATGTTTTCATCTGCATTAATGGAACTGCTAATGTGGTGCTTTAATTTATTTGCAGAGTAGCACATTTAAACTGCCTAGTTAGTTAGCACAGTCGGGGGATGCTTGGGATCCCTGAGGCTTGGTGCATGACAAAAAATGCAAGAAACTATCAAACAATGAACTAACAACAATATCATGGAAAGGATAGATTGCTTCTCATCACTTAGGGGAGACACTGAGGTGCAGACAGGCACAGTAAAAAAGACTGCTGAAATATACACTCATAAGCAAGTCCTCCTCCTGAAGTAGAACACACAAGGGGGCGGCCTCAGTGCCTGTGTGTGTGTGTGTGTGTGTGTGTGTGTGTGTGAGTAGCAATCTGTCATTTCTGTAATTACGAATGCAAGAAACTATTTTGTTTTAGATCATTTCCAAGTTTTATTACATTTCAAATAATTCGCTTCAGTCAATCATATCTGTGACTCTAATGGTCTAGTCAATGAAGGAAAAATAGGGGAAAAAGTTCGAGTAGTCACAAATTTTGGTATGGTGGTACAGGGTTGTATTGCGAATAACATCCTAAAAATTCTGACCAGAGAGGTGTGGACATGGGGGTGAGAGGGCGTGTAGAAGCCACTTTTTAGGTTTTTCTTTAATATCTCAAAAACCGTAGCAGAGGATGGAAAAATTGCAGATTATTAAATATAATGTTTTCATAGTATAAAACTAATGTATATAATTAAGTAACATGGATTAAGAACAAATATTAAGTTTTTGTGCCACTTAAGAATGCAGTAGAACTGTATTAAGTGATAAATTGTGTTCTGGGGGTGTAACAGTCTGGAAAAACAGGTTGGAGGTTGGAAGTTTGAGGGAAAGTAGGTCTCCAGATTGTGGTCATGCACTTCCCTCTTTCATAGGCCTGCAAAATTGAAAGCAACTTGGAAATTTCCCATACTCTCTACTGCATTATGTCACAAAAAGCAACTATGAAGTGTTTCACAAAGTTATGCCAACCCTTTCACAGCTTGCCTTATGAAACACTGACAAACACTGTGCACAGACATGCCCTTGGATATTTATTTTCCACAAAGTTTGTTAACACTACGTGGAATGTGGATACAAATTACTAACAATGCTAATACAAAAATGCATATTGGGCATAATCTATGCACATATCTGCACACTATTTTACAATGCTAGATGGAAATTGATTCTCAGTCATCCTGTACAGCAGCTGTAGCATTTGTAGCATTCTTATGGGAAAGACAACTGCCCCCCACCTGGACATCATGAGTGCTGCACTTCTTTCAGTTTGCAGACAGACTGTACCTCCCCAGCATTTCATGTCCAGTTCTCTCATGTGACTAGAAAAAAATAACTTCACTGGAGTTATTTTCAGTTTACTGAGTGAGTACTTATTTGCAGTTGTTGAATGAGATTTTATGTGAAAAAAACTCAAAAGTTGGAGCTGTCAGCTGTCTATCATACTGAAGAGCCTGCCCCAAATGTAACATACTGTCAATATGTATTCAACAATGTCAGTTTCATTGTTTCCACTATCAATGGCTGGAATACTTTTTGCAGACTGAGAATATCAAATGCATCACCACAGCCTCAGCTCTCCCAACTTCTGAAGAGGCACAGAGGCTTCAATTGGCTTCCTCTGTAAGAAGTAGGTCACCTAGGTGTTATGGAGCTTAAATATTCAAGCAATGCATTACAGCTGATTATTGTTTCAGATTTAAATGTGATCTGTCCTATTCCATCAGTCATACTGATACCCACCTTGCAAGGTATACTGTGCATGTGTGGTAAGCAACTCCAATCATTGCAGCCCCCTCTACAACTGCCAGCAAATCCTGAATGGAAGAGATTTGTGCAGTCTACTAGTAACACAATTAATGGTGAGAGAAGTGCAGTAACTTTCTGGTATTCATTAATTCACCACCAAATGACTACATCATGGTTTTACAGCTTTAAATATGCCATCAGTGACAGACAGCAGCCAGATGCCACATTTACCAATCTAATCCCTTTCCCACCAAATCTACATAGGCCAATGACAATATCACACTTACAGATTAATCCTTCACCAGCCACTGTTTATAGAAAAGTATTTTATATAAAAAGCTCACTTAACAACTTCAAGTAAGTTCTCACTTAATAAACTGAAAAAAGCTCCGCTACACAAACATGAGCTCAGTGAAGTTCTTTTGTCTACTTATGTATGAGAACTGGACAGGAAATGCTGGGGTGGTATAGTCTGTCTGCAAACTAAAAAGCAAGTAGCACTCATGGTGTAGGAAATCATCTTTCCCATAAGAATGCTACACATGCTGGCAGAATGACTAAGAATCAGTTTCACCTGTAGCAATGTAGAACAGTGTGCAGAGATTTCCATAGAATCTGTTCATATGCTTTTCTTGCATTTGTATTATTAGCAACTCATATCTCATTCGATGTTACATAACACACTTTGTGGAAAATCTATACTGCCCACCCCCATCCCCACCTTCTCTCCCCTGGGAGTGTCTGTGCACTGTGTTGCCAGTAATTCATAAGGCAAGATGTGAAAGGTTCAGTAGAACTTCATGAAATACCCTGCAGTTGCTTTTTGTGTCTGTGAAAGGGTTGGCATAACTTTGTGAAACACTTCATAGTTGCTTTTTGTGACATAATGCAGTAGAGAGTATGGGAAATTTCCAAGTTGCTTTCAATTTTGCAGGCCTATGAAAGAAGGAAGTGCATGACCACAATCTGGAGACCTACTTTCCCTCAAACTTCCAACCTCCAACCTGTTTTTCCATCAGGGAGTAAAGGGAAATATTTGCTCACTCTTTGTTTTGGAGGCCTATGAAGGAGGGAACTGCATGACCACAATCCAATGACCTACCTTCCCTCATGCTTCTAACCTCCATCCTCACCTTACTACCCTGTCACACTCCCAGAACACAATTTATCACTCATGCGGTTCTACTGGGCTTTGATGTGCTACACATGTTTAATATTTGTTCTTAATGCACGTTGTTTAACAATATGCACTAATATTATACCATTAAAATATTAATTTTAATAATCTGGTGCTTTTTCATTCCCTGCGCTGTTAGAACTATTAGTCCTAGAGAAAAATTGAATAGCAACTTTTTGTAGGAAATTTAATGAAGTTTAATTTTAATTTGGTACTGGGAAACATTTTTGCTAGATGCTGTGGTTTTCAAGATGTTAATGAAAAACCTAAAAAAAAGATAACTTTATGTGTCCTCCCCTCACCCCTCCCACCCGCCACCCCTCCATCCCCATGCTAACACCCCACTGGTCAGGATTTTTAGTATGCTGTTCATTGTACTCTCCCCTACCACTGTACCAAACTTTGTAACTACACAAATTTTTTCCCAGTTGACACATTTTGGATTTTATTGACTGGACTATGAAACAAAAGCAAAACAATAATGAGCTGCTAGTCACATGTGCATGAGCTATTTATAAAATTTTAATTAAACAGAAGCATACTTAATTGTTAACATGTCAAGTTACAGTCAAAACTATGAGGGCATGCTGAAAGGTAATGAATGCCTGCATATTTTTTTACATGAAAACTCTTAGGGCCCTAAAATAAAACATATACTATTAAAATTCCACAAATTTATTCTTCATGTTCAAATATTGGTAATTATTTCTCAACATAATTATCCTGGCAACAACCACAGTTCTTCCAACAAGAGACCAGTTTGTTGATACCGCCACTGTAGAAAGTTTGGTTTTGTTGACTCTCGTGTGTTGTCTGGCATTGTCATGCTGAAGGAGAAGGTGCTCCACAGCATGCTGTTACTCATGCACTGACACGGTTAAGTTACATGCTGCCATTTTACATGCAAAAACTCTGAGCTCGCTAGCGACAGAGGCTACAAATATGTAGGAGTGAAGAATAAAGATGTGGAATGTTAATAACATTTTTTTCATTTAAAAAGCTTTAAGAGTTTTCACATAAAAAATTTAAAGGCATTACTTTTCAGCATGCCCTCATATTAATTTACAAAATGTTACAAATTTTTCATAATGTCTTTGTGTGACTGTTTGTGAATATCATAAATAACTAATGAATTACTTAAAGGATTGTGAATTTACAAGTCTAGTTTTCATATTAACAATTTACATATAAATCCATTCCAGATTTGGTACTAACATTTTCACAATGATTATTCATCATCCTTTACATTTCTGGATATGAAGTTTGTTAAAAAATTATCAAACCATCTTCTTAACTCATAACCTAATGTAGCATGGAAGACTGCCTTCAGTGAAGATGTGGTGGGGACATTCATGCCCAGTCATGAACCTGTTCCTGCCAGCAGAAGTCATCAGCTGCAGGCAGTTGGCCAATGAATGAGGACGTGTAGTGAGCACTATTTGGTGTATAGTAAAATGATGAAACAAATTGAGTGGCAATATTGCATCAAATTTTGCTAAAAGCTTGACAACACCCAAGTGGAAATCATTCACAAGATTCAACAGACTTTCAAGATGATGCTGTGAAAATTATTGATCTACTTTAAATAATTTCATAGATTATAAGTGATTAACACTTTATTTTTTATTAACTACGCTTTGCACAAAGTAGAACACTTTTACTACATAATCAAAACATGGACCATCTCAAACAAGTACCAAAGTGGCTAGTACTATCGAAACCAAAGCCAGTTTGGATATCGCAAATGAATTACTATTTTAATGTTTGCATTTGACCTCTGTTTACTTCCTTTATTGTCTTCACTACATCAGAATCCCCCCCCCCCTCTCATCCCCCCCCCCCCCCCCCCCCCCGCCCACCACCAGTTTTTTCAGAGAACTGTGGCTTGGAAGACCTTGCAAAACATCACAAATATTACCCATGCAGTTCACTCCTCACTTGACAGAATTAGAAAATCCAGGAGCTCCTCTAAATAGCGGCTACTTACAAGCTACCTGTCTGTCAGACAGCATATACCCTAAATGGTTTTTAGAAGGATTTGGAATAGATGCGACGTCTGACACATCATGCATTACATTTTGCGACTGAGGTATGGGTCAGATGGGCCAAGTGTCATTGGTGTAAGCAAACTTGAGAAACTCAGTTAATACAGTATCTCGTTTCCTGTTATTTTCAGTTATGAATTTTTTATCCCTGTGAGCTATGACCTTAAAGGGGTCTATATACTGTGGAAAGTGTGGTGCTTCAACTGCATCATCTCTCAGCTACACAAAAAATCATCTGAATAAATATTTGTGAAAGAAAATGGACCTGTCACAATGTCAAAATATATTTGTTGGCAAGAGGTGGTGCATTTGCGACTGAAATCTGTGTAAGAATGCACCCAACTCCCCAACCAGTAGCCTAGGCTCAAGTGTGGGTAAGAAAAATTCACCAGGGACCTTTAATTGCTCACCAAAGACAAGTTGAATAGGCAAGCAACCCAAGTCATCCTACAGAACAATGTGTAGCCCTAACAGTACTACAGGCAGTGCATCCGACCAGGCCTGATGTGGTAGGCAAAAGTTGTCTTCAATGTGTGACACATATGCTCTACCATCCAGTTACTAGAAGGTGGTAGCTCATGGTTTGAATATGTTTTCAACTGTACCACCTCATAAGCTCTTCAACAATTGGGATACTTGTGGAATGCCAAATCTTGAGAACCAGCAATTTAGGAGGGTCATGGTGACAGAGACTGCAGAAATATCTGGTAACTGCACAGCCTCAGGCCACCTAGTGAATCTATCTACCATAGTCACCAAAAAGCAAAACCCATCAGAGAGGGTGAGAGGACCCACAATATCAATATATAAATGGGAGAATCTCCCTGAAGGCGAGGAAAAGGAGCCTATGGGGGAAAAAACATGACAAGAAATCTTGCAACATGGACACTTCTGCAACACTGTGCCCAGCACTGATAATGTTTTTGCATTCCTGGCCGAACCACTTTGTCTCTCACCAGTTTAGCAGAAGCTTTGATACCAGGGTGTGATAAAGTGAGAAAGGCATTGAAAATGGTGCATCAACATCTTGCAGCAATGAATATTGTTGTTTGAAGCATAGTGCCACACCTGTTCACTCATACTATGCATTGGTCAGCATAAGCTTTTCAATTCAGGATTCGCATGATGTTGTAGAAGGAAGGTATCTGTCTCTTGCTGTGCTTCAGTTGCTGCCCAGTCAGTAGCAGCGAAAGCTGCACAGTTTTGAGACAGTCAGCCAAAACATTATCTTGGCCCAAAATGTGATTAATGTCCATTGTGAATTGAGCAATGACTGTAGCATGTCTACATTGTCATGGTGAATTAAGTTGTGTCACATGCTGGAATATGGATGTTAAAGGCTTGTGATCACTAAAAATTTTAAAAACTTGTCCCTCCAGCCATGACCATAAATGCTTTACATGGAAGTACATAGCAACAATCTCCCTGTCAAATGCACCCCCCTGTTGTTGCTGTGTACACAGGTTCTTTGAAAAGAAAGATAGAGGCTGCCAGATCCACAGCTGTTTGGCTTGTGCCCACCAATGAAGCAATGAGGGCACCATAAACAGTGTATGCCAACATGACAGCATTAGCTAATACAGTTTTTAGGTATTGAAAAACATTTTGAGCTTTATGAGTCCAAGGAATGTTTTTACTGCCAGATGTGTTTTTGCCTGCAAGCAGCTTATTTATTGGTTCTTGTATCTCAGCTAAATGTGGTAAGTGTTGCCAATAAAAGTTTAATATTCCAGGGGATTGTTTCCTTCAGACACTGGTGGTAGAAACAGCTGCATCATATCATTGAGCTTCTCAGGCAAAGGTGAAAAGCCTGTGCGAGAGGCTGCATAGGCTACAAATTGTACTTCTTCCTTGGCAAAAACATATTTTTCTCAGTAAAACATGGCACCATAGCCCTCCAGCCATTTAAATAGTGCATATAAATACCTGAAGTGTTCATCTTTGATTTTAGAATATACTAATATGTCACCCATGTAATAAAATATGAACGGAAGCCCTTGTAGCACTTCATACATGAACGCAGCCAAGTTTAGGCAGCATTTTGTAGTCCCAAGGGCATTGTGTTATGTTCAAAGAGCCCAAAGGCTGTAGTCAGTGCAGTTTTATGCTTGTTGTTTCTGGCTGTGGGGTCTTGTGAGAAAGCCTTTTAACCATCTGGTATGCTGAAAAAACGAGCACCTGCCACACTGTTGTTAAAGTCGGCACTGTTAGGAACCAGGTATATGTCCAGAATTTTGTGAGTGTTTAAACTCCTATAATCACTACACATTCTCCATGAGCCATCCTTCTTCTTTACCATCTGCAAGGGTAATGCCCATGCACTGAGAGATCTTGTCTCAGATCTGTTGGAAATCATCTTCTCGAGCTCAGATTGCACAGGATGTAACTTATTGGGAAGTAATCACCAAAGTCTACGGGCCACTCATTTCCTTGTGTTGTTTGGATATGGCATTGAGTTGAATGGCTTCTTTTTCTCTTCATCGTTACTGAGTCTGTTAGCACCGCAAATTCTTGCAACAGCTGTTGGACAAGGTCACTGCCCACCCTTGCGGTATCCTTGACAGTGTGAGTGAGGGTAGCCACCTGGTACATGACACAACAGTGCAGTATAAATGGCAGTAAAGTTCAGGTGTTTTGTTTAGCTCACATTATGTAGCAGGAACTTTTCTCTTCAGTTCAGCATTGCCATCTTGTAACACCAAAATCGCAAACTGCTCTTTATTAAGTAATACATTGACTTCACAAATCTTTGCTTTAAGTACCTCACATGTCTCTCTCAACTGTGAAGCATCCATGAGTGCAGGTGATGCAGAACGAGGAATCATCTTGTGTAACACAAACGTGAGCTTTCCGCATTTAGGCAGTCGCAACATTGAGTGTTTAACCCATGGCATGGAAGACTTCAGGTGATGTAGATCAGTGGCATTGTGCAACACATGACATAACAAGGTAGAAAGAAGAGGAGAGAGAGGCACTCTGATAAGCAATGGTTTAACAGACCTGGAATCACACAAAAATGATGGAGAAAATTGGCCCTTGATATTGGGCCACTCACATCAGTAATAATAAATGTCGAAGTAGGGCAAAAGTCATCATCCAGTTCTAAAAGTCTTCCTGAATGTCTCAACTGCAAAATTGTTATCAGTGTTGAAAAGTGGAACTGTTGTCGATGGGCAGCATTCATTCAGCCTCTTTGGATCTACACTTATCTCAGACCCAGTGTCAATCAAGAATAGGTCGCCAGATTTTTTGTCCTTTATTAATAGTGTAGTCCAGACTGCAGCTGCAGACACCATTGCATTTCTGTTGCACTTTGAGTGTTCTGTGTGAGTGCATGTGCTTAATAGCACTTGTAATTTGCATTTTGGGTAGAGGCATGGCTTTGTGCACTATCTTACTGCCTCACCGAAGTGTCTGCAGTACCAACACCATATAAAATTTTGTTGGTTACTATTATGGTCTTGAAAACTTCTGTTGTCCTCCTGCCCCTGTAGCCTCGCTTTCAGCCTAGCAAACTCATGCACCAGTTGGCTCGTAGATGGCTCTGTTGCGGTGCTTGTATTTATGGTGAAGTAATGTGTGTATCTGGCCTCCCTGCCACTGCAAATGGCTGACTGCATGGTTTGGGGTCTCCTGTCATAATCTCTTTAACTGCTGCACGTGTGCACATGAATTATTGTCCATACATGCAATGGTAATAGTATCCACTTTGTGTGTCAGCTCATCGATAGGGAGCTCAGTGAAGATGATAAAATAGCCCCAACATTCTGTGGCAATCTATGTATCCAAAAAATCCTCAGAGATTGTTCAGACGAGAGTTCATTTCCAACCATCATGTGTAGCGAATGAAGTACTTGTGAACGAGAACTACTGGAACATATGTCACTTTCAATAATTCTGTGAAGCTGTGAGTCAGGTGGTATCACAAAATGTTGGAGCACTGCCTCCTTAAGAACTATATATGACTGTTGTTAGAAAATATCATAAAATTGTTCTTTAACTCTCAAATACCGCTGTGCTATAAGCACTGTAAATTGTTCAAAGTCCGACACTGGTCCATGTAAACAGAAAATGCCTTCCATCTGGGTCAGCTATAGCTCATCCTTTATAGACCAAAAAGACAGAAGTCTGATATTATTGTTCATGTTGCTGTTGCCTGAGTCATTGTTGTCACTTGATGTAGCCGTTGAAGGCATAATGTTGCTATTACCGGCAAGCTCTAGGACTCCTCTTTCATTGCTGTGTTATCAGTGGGGTCCACTGTTCCACTTGTAAGTATAGAACATAGGTTTAAACATTCAGTACAGGGTCACCACTGTGGGAATTGTTGATCCACTTTAAATAAATACGTGGTTTATAAGCAATTAATGCTTAATTTTTTATTAATTACACTTTGCACAAAGTAGAACACTTTTACTACACAACCAAAACATGGTCCATGAAAAACAGGTACCAAAGAAGCTAGTGCTACCAAAAACAAAGACAATTTGCATATCACAGATGACTCACTATTTTAATGTTTGCATTGTTTGTTCTTTGATGCTGCCACAATGCCATGAGGAACTCATGGATAAGTAACTAGTACAACCACTTCAAAGATTGCCACATATCAGTGGACGGCAGTCTGCAATGCTCAAAAACCCAAAATGATATCACTGAGCAAGTGTGGATTTGACTGATGATTTGTGTATGAGGAGAGTGTCCATGAAATTGATATTAAAACTGCTGACAATGGAGCAGAAGTAATGCCATCTGGAAATCATAAAGTATATGCTGGACACTGCAAACAGTATGCTCATCTCAATGTGACTTTTGCCTATTTTCCCAGTGAAAATGCCCCTGAAAGGAATACGATTTCAGTCCAGAAGAGTCATGATGTGGAATGTTATTGCCCAGCTGATCAAAATACTGAAATTTGTGTTCCCAACAATGGTTTAAGTGCTAGGAGAAGTTTTTGCATTACCAAGGTGACTACTCTGAAGGGGATTAGGGCTCTGTACTTCCAAATTAATAAATGTATTTCTGTCAGAAGTGGGGTGGTTAGGAGATTGATGGATCAATGACAATCAAGAAGATACAAGGTGTGCTGATGGTAGAAGTTTGTTAGCAGTGATTTAAAACAATGCAGATCTTCTTTTTATTAGCAAGTATTAATGAAGTGATCCCAAGTAGGACTAATGGGGAACATTGACTGTATACAGAGCATAGCAGTATGAGTGATCACAGGTTTGTTTGACCCATGGGAGATTGTCATGGAGATACCGAAGAAGCTTAACTGGCCGACACTTGAAGATGCAAACTATCACAAGAAAGTCTAACTTACAAAATTTCAAGAGAAACCTTTAAAAGATTAATCAAGGAATATACTACAACCCCTTACAGATAGATCCCAGGGATTGTGAGGACTAGATCAGATTAATTATGGTGAGCCGAGAGGCATTTAAACAGTCATTCTTCACATGCTCCATACATGAATGGAATCGGAAGAAGCACTAATAACTGATACTATGGGAAGTAATTTTTGCCATGCAGTTCTCAGTGGTTTGCAGAGTATGGATGGAGATGTAGATTTACAAATGTAACATGTTATAAAAATTGAAATTAACACAAAATAAACATAAAACATAATTTGGTATGTAGAATTCAGAATCATACCCATTGGGCACCAAAATGTGGCACGATCTGAGGTAGATGTGGGAAAACCAGAGCTAAACAGGAACACTTCTTGCTTGCCAGGATGGGTTCGAGTCTTTCTGTGGGTGTGGTAGTATCTGTAGATGGTTTGGGAAACATGGGGAAGCAGTAGACAGACCAGCAGTGGACATATGCACAGTACCTTAATTAAAAATTCAACTTGATTCTTCTGTAAACATGAAAAAGTATTTAATTAATCCATCTGGCTAGTACAGTCAGTGCAGGCTTCTTCACGTGGTATTCCATGCTGAGTGGCAGGTGTGGTAACAGCCAGTGATGCAGAGAGGTGAAGTGCTTACTCAGTGGAGCATCAACGTGGTGCACTGGTTGGGGATGATGGCACAGATGCTGCACGAGGCTTCATATAGCTGTGGTGCACAGCAAGGCCAGCTAACAGCATCTTCTGTCTTTATGGTGGGCTGTGGTGTTTCTGGTGCTGAAGCGATGGCATTGGCCATGAACAACCTGTGGACCAACGACTAGAGAACAGAGGAGGGCAGCTGGTAGTATGTTAGCCATCTGGGCTGGGCAGACAGGCAGCTGTCATTTTTTCATGACCCGGTGGCAGCAGAGTTAGGGTGACAGCTCTGATTGACGCATACTGGGTTTCATATATTTCCCAGCTGGCTGAATGATGCCAAGTTGTTTTGGCCATGGTTAAATACTTCTTCCTCCTAATGCTTTCTGCTGTTTACATATGTTAGTGTTGTACAAAATTGTCTGGGTGTGTTGGTGATCACCCTCCCCCTCCCCCCCTCCCCTCCAGCTGTTACAGTAGGGTTTCAATACTCCTGCAGGCTGCTTCACATGTCGGCAGCAAGTGTAGTCTGTTGTCACAGAAGTGTTGTGAAGCCGCTGACCAAGCAATCCCCTCACCGTCTGTGACCAACCTGGTGGTGGTCTGGTTTCACGAAAGTGCTCTGCTGGTTGCAAGTCTTGTTTATAACTTTATCCCTTTACATTCCTCCCTGCTATGAAGAAAATTTGCCCTAAAATTTTACTGAAATAAAAGCACTAGTTTATTTACACTTAATTACACTCCATATTTCTTTCTCCACTTAAGGTATCACTTTGATCCTTGCACTATTTGCAGTTTTTTAAACCACTGGCTCCATAAGTTTCCATTCACACACTTTTTACATCAGTTCACTTATAATTCTGTTGGTATCTATGTCATTTCTTCTCATGGGAGGGTGATGTACGTTTTGTGCACTCCTATGAGCCATGGACCTTGCTGTCGGTGGGAAGGCTTGCCTGTCTCAGTGATACAGATAGCCCTATCATAGTTGAGATGCCAGACTGATGTGTGGTTCCTGAAGAGGGGTAGAAGCCTTTTCAGTAGTTGCAGGGACAACGGTCTGGATGACTGGCCTTGTAACATCAACCAAAACAGCCTTACTGCTCTGGTACTGTGAACTGCTGAAAGCAAGTGGAAACTACAGCCGTAATTTTTCTTGAGGGCATGCAGCTCTGCTGTATCATTTAGTGATGATGGCTTATGGATCGGAGTGTGGAATGTCAGATCCTTTAATTGGGCAGGTAGGTTAGAAAATTTAAAAAGGGAAATGGATAGCTTAATTTAGATATAGTGGGAATTAGGGAAGTTTGGTGGCAAGAGGAACGGGCCTTCTGGTCAGTTGAATAAAGGGTTATGAATACTAAATCTAATAGGGTAATGGAGGAGTAGGTTTAATAATGAATGAAAAAAATAAGAAGACAGATAAACTACTACAAATAGCATAGTGAATGAATTATTGTAGCTGAGATAGACATGAAACCCACACCCACCACAGTAGCACAAGTTTATATGCCAACTAGCTCTGCAGCTGATGAAGAGATTGAAGAAATGCATGGTGAGATAAAAGAAATTATTCAAATAGTTAAGGGAGATGAAAATTTAATAGTCATGGGGGACTGGAATTCGATAGTAGAAAAAGGAAGAGAAGGAAAAGTCTTAGGTGAATATGGAGTGGGTGAAAGGAATGAAAGAGGAAGCCGTCTCATACAATTTTGCACAAAGTATAATTTAATCATAGCTAATACTTGGTTTAAGAATCATGAGAAAAGGTTGTATATGTGGAAGAGACCTGGAGACACCAAAAGATTTCACATTGATTGTTTAAAGGTTAGACAGAGATTTAGGAACCAAGTTCTAAGTTGTAAGACATTTCCAGGTGCAGATGGTGACTCTGACCACAATTTGTTGGTTATGAACTTTAGGTTAAAGCTAAAGAAACTGCAAAAAGGTAGGAATTTAAGGAGACGGGACTTGGATTAACTGAAAGAACCAGAAGTTGTAGAGAGTTTCAGAGGGAGCATTGTGGAACGATTGACAAGAACAGGGGAAAGGAATATTATTGAAGAAGAATGGGTAGCTCTAAAAGGTGAAATACTGATCACAGCAGAGGATCAAATGATGGAAGGAGAAAATATAAAAATGCAGTAAATGAAACAGGCAAAAAGGAATACAAATGTCTCAAAAATGAGATCGACCAAAAGTGCAAAATGGTTAAGCAGGAATGGCTGGAGACAAATGTAAGGATGTAGAAGCAAATATCACTAGGGGTAAGGTAGATGCAACCTATAGGAAAATTAAAGAGAACTTTGGAGAAAAGAGAACCACCTGTATGAATATCAAGAGCTCATAGGGAAAACCAGTCCTAGACAAAGAAGGAAAAGCAGAGAGGTGGAAGGAGTATACATAGGGTCTATACACAGGAGATTTACTTGAGGGCAATATTATGGAAATGGAAGATAAGATGTGAGATACAATACTGCGTGAAGAATTTGACGGGGCACTGAAAGACCTGAGTCAAAACAAGGCCCCGGGAATAGACAACATTCTGTTAGACCTACTGATAGCCTTGGGAGAGCCAAAGAGTGAGCAAGCAGTAAAGGAAACAAAATAAAAAAATGGGAGTAGGAATTAAAGTCCAGGAAGAAGAAATAAAAACTTTGAGGTTTGCCGATGACATTGTAATTATGTTAAAGACTGCAAAGGACTTGGAAGGGCAGTTAAACGGAATGGACAGTGTCTTGAAAGGAGGATATAAGATGAATATCAACAAAAGCAAAATGAGGATAATGGAATTTATTTGAATTAAATCAGGTGATGCTGAGGGAATTAGATTAGGAAATGAGACACTTAAAGTAGTAAAGGAGTTTTGCTATTTTGGGAGCAAAATAACTGATGATGGTCGAAGTAGAGAGGATATAAAATGTAGACTGGCAATGGCAAGAAAAGTGTTTCTGAAGAAGAGAAATTTGTTAACATCAAGTATAGATTTAAGTGTCAGGAAGTCTTTTTGGAGAGTATTCGTATGGCATGAAGCAATGTACGGAAATGAAACCTGGACAATTAACAGTTTAGACAAGAAGGGAATAGAGGCTTTTGAGACGTGGTGCTACAGAGTAATGCTGAAGATTAGATGGGTAGATCATGTAACTAATGAGAAGGTACTGAACAGAATTGAAGAGAAGAGGAATTTGTGACACAACTTGAGTAGAAGAAGGAATTGGTTGGTAGGACACATTCTGATGCACCAAAGGATCACCAATTTAGTACTGGAGGGAAGCATGGAGGGTAAAAATGGTAGAGGGAAACCAAGAGATGAATACAGGAATCAGATTCTGAAGGCTGTAGGTTGCAGTAGTTACTTGGAGATGAAGAGGCTTGAATAGGATAGAGTAGCATGGAGAGTTGTATCAAATCAGTCTTTGGTCTGAAGACCACAACAACAACAACAACAAATTCATGTGTCCCACATTCTCATATTGCTTATATCACAATTCCTCTAACAACTCAAAAAGCAGTTTCAAATATCATGCTAAGTCATACCCCACATGTACACAAACCCTATGACATGCTATTAAAAGAAAATAAAAAAAAAAAAAACTAGGCACTTCTTGATCTGTACTTTTCTTTTCGTTAATCTATACATGTACTATCCTATTGCTTTAGCACTATGCCTTAGTAAATGGTGAAAACTGTCTGCATATTTATGCTAATATCTTACAACTTACAACTGATGAACAAGCAGAATACATGTGTTGTGGCTACATTCTGCCTTAACCAAGGTGGAACAGAACTGACCTTTGCATCAGAATGATTTGTGCATTGCCCTATTGTTTAGTGACACTGGCCTGCATGAACTTTGCAGTTGTGTACGTCCTTTTGCTCCATATTCTTATACCTTAGCAATTTGGAAAAGTTTATTTACAACAGTAGGAGATCTATGGTAGCCTTGCTTGGGTCACAATTTCAAAACATCTTGACTTGGGTATCTAACCAAACTTTGTTCCTCTTGTCACACATTATTAATTTCTTAATTAATTCCTCTCATTCTGAGAGATTTATCCAGTGGCCCCACTTCAAGTGCTTTCTGATACCACTGATCCAGCTACAGGTGCTATAACAGATCCATCTGTACTGTATCAAAACCCTAACATTTACCAGCCAGAGGTGCTGTAAGAGCCTGACCTGTACTGTACAATAGCATGTAACTTCCCAGTCACAGGAACTATAACAGTCCCACCTGTGCTGTCCTTGATTCTTCCCCAAACCTCATGTGCTATAACAGCTTCACTTGTGGTATGCTTAATTCTTCTCCAATCGCAGGTGCTATAACAGCTCCACATGTGTCATACAATAAAAAATCTCTTTAATTTCATTACTTCCACATCTCTTCCAACATATGACAGATTTTCTCATTTTTGTCACTTGTTTCACTTGGTCGGCTATTGCTGGTGGATCTAACACTATCATGAGCATTGCTTCTTGGGATCCTGCAATGCTTGAATGGACAACATCATAGCCAATGAAGTATTTTGCATCTATTTGGTATCTTAGCACTTTGGCTGTATTGAGACAATGCCACATGATGTGAAGAAAGTGAAACCTTACAAAAAAATACTGGTTTGACACTTTATTCTACTCCTACTCCCTTGGCACTGTACCACAGCTTAAACCTATATTAACTACACACATCAAAAAAAGTTTTGCATCACCTCGGTTTCGAGAGTTCCGGAACCTGTACAGAAAACTGGAATAAAGATCAACATAAACATCATTTCCACTCCTTTTATTATTCATGACAAACACACATTGCATGTTGCACCACAATACAGCGAGACTTTCAGAGGTGGTTGTCCAGATTGCTGTACAAACTTGTAACTCTAATACCCAGTAGCACGTCCTCTTGCATTGATGCATGCCTCTATTCGTCATGGCATACTATCAACAAGTTCATCAAGGCACTGTTGGTCCAGATTGTCCCACTCCCCAAACGGCAGTTTGGCGGGTGGGTCATGTCGTTCATAAACAGTCCTTTTCAATCTATCCCAGGCATGTTCAATAGGGTTCATGTGTGGAGAACATGCTGGCCACTCTAGCCGAGCAATGTCATTATCCTGAAGGATGTCATTCACAAGATGTGCACAATGGGGGCACGAATTGTAGTCCATGAAGATGAATGCCTTGCCAATATGCTGCCACTATGGTTGCACTATTGGTTGGAGGATGGCATTCACGTATTGTACAGCCATTACAGCACTTTCCATGACCACCAGCAGTGTATATCGGCCCCACATAATGCCACCCCAAAACAGCAGGAAACCTTCATCTTGCTGCACTCGCTGGACAGTGTATCTAAGGCATTCAGCGTGAACGGGTTGCCTCCAAACATGTCTCCAATGATTTTCTGGTTGAAGGCATATGTGACACTCATTGGTGAAGAGAACAAGATGCCAATCCTGAGCAGTCCATTCCGCATGTTGTTGGGCCCATCTGTACCACAGTGCATGGTGTCATGGTTGCAAAGATGGACCTTGCCGTGGATGTCAGGAGTGAAGTTGCCCATCATGCATCCCATTGCTCACAGTTTGAGTCGTAACATGACATCCTGTGGCTGCACGAAAAGCATTATTCAACATGGTGACATTGCTGTCAGGGTTCCTCCGAGCCATAATCCACAGGTAGTGGTCATCCACTGCAGTAGTAGCCCTTGGGCGGACTGAGTGAGGCATGTCATTGACAGTTCCTGTCTCTGTGTATCACCTCCATGTCTGAACAACATCACTTTGGTTTATTCTGAGATGCCTGGACAGTCCCCTTGTTGAGAGCCCTTTCTGGCACAAAGGAACAATGCGGACATGATTGAACCACTGTACTGACCGTCTAGGCATGGTTGAACTACAGATAACATGAGCCGTGCACCTCCTTCATGGTGGAATAACTGGAACTGATCGGCTGTCGGACCCTCTCCGTCTAGTAGGCGCTGCTCGTGCATCGTGATGTAAACATCTTTGGGTGGGTTTTGTGACATCTCTGAACTGTCAAAGGGACAGTGTCTGTGATACAATATCCACAGTCAGCGTCTATCTTCAGGAATTCTGGGAACCGGGGTGATGCAAAACTTTATTTGATGTGTGTATTTTCCCTTGGTGTCACATTTTCCAGGTTACATCTCCTACTTTTCCTGGCTTGCCGATGACCTTAAATCCTATATTGCCTGTCTCTAATTTCTCGTATATATTTGTACTCTTATTGTCATTTTTCATCCTAAAACATTTACTTTAAACAATTCCTTATTTACTGCAAAAATCCTTATTCCTCTTTTGGCTTATTCTTATGAAAATAACATAGTTTATGAAGTACTCAAGATTTTCCACACTTAAGCCAGGCACACTCCCTGTGCTGGCTGGCATAATGCCCATGATTATGCCAAACCCAACATACTATGGGCTGTGACTCAGAGCTTGGGGTGAAGTGCCCAGGTAAACTGTACTGGATGCATATTGTTGGAGTTAATAGTTCAGCCCTCAGGCCCTTACCAAATGCTACAGTGGTACGTCCTGAGATTATAGAAAACATCAGAGAAAGGCAAACCAAAGGAAGTAGGGAATCCCACAAGTGAAAGTAAAAAGATTGGTGCAGATACTTATATATATTGCTATTCCTGTTGAATCACTGCTAGCAAACTTCTGCCATCAGCACACCATGTATCTTCTTGGTTGTCATTAATCCATCAGTCTGCTAACCACCCCATTTCTGACACACAGAGTTGTCCCCTAGGGTGCCAAAATGTAGGCATGTTCTGACGTAGCTGTAGAAAAACCAGAGTTAAACAAGACCAGTTCTTGGTTGGCAGAATGGGTTAAGGTCTTCCTGTGGGTGTGATAGGGCCCATAGATGGTTTTGAAGGCACTGGAGACTTGTGGGGAAGGGGCATACAGACCAGCGGTAGATATATACATAGTCCTTTATTTAATCATTCAACCTGACTCCTCTGCAAAAATGGGTTTAATCATTCCATCTGGGTAGTACAGTCAATATGATGTGTTTCCTTGTTAATGTAATATTCCACACTGAGTGACAGGTGTGGTAATGGCCAGTGGCACAGAGAGGTGAGCTGCTTACTCAGTGGAGCATTGACCCAGTGAGCAGACTCGGTGATGGTGGCACAGACGCTGCATGAGGCTTCATAAGGCTGCGGTGCAGAGCAAGTTCAGCTAGCAGCATATTCTGTCTGCATGGCAGCTGTGCTGTGCCTGGTGATGCAACAGTGGTGTTTGCTGGGGTCAACCAGTGGACTGACGACTGGAGAGGAGGGATTAGCAACTGGTTGAGTGTCAGCGGTCCAGGCTGGGAAGACATGTGGTGGTCATGTGGTCATTGTTTCATGACCCAGTGGCATGGTCATGGCTCGAAATGAAACAGACTGAGCATCACATATTGCCCAGCTGGCTGAAGTTTGAAGAGCTGGTTTGGCCATTTTTAAATACTGCTTCTACCAGCTGATTTCTGCTGTTTACATTGTTGTACCAAATGGTTTGGATGTGAGAGCCCCCCCCCCCCCTCCTCATGTCATAATTGGGTTTCAGTACTCCTGCAAGCTGCAGCACACGTCTGTGGCAAGTGTGGTCTGTTACCAAAAATGTATTGCGGAGCTGCTGATCATGCAGTCCCCTCGCTGGCTGTGACCAACTTGGTGTTGACTGGTTTCATCATGGCACTCTTCTGCTGGTTCCAAGCCTTGTTTATAACTTTACCCCTTTACACACACAAAGCAAGCATAAAACACACAAGGTAAATACAGCTCATTGTAGTGAAATGAAATATCTTTTCTGAGCAAAATGATGTAATTATGAAAAAATACATGTGGTATCAAATACTTTCATAAGTACTCAGTAGCGGTATTCAATTATGATCTTGTATCAACAGTTAGATCCCACTGTGAACCTGAATACTGCTGAAAAAGTGTCTCAATAGCTGTTTCCATCACCAGCAAGCCATGGCAAACAACACTCAAAATCCACAAGAGTTAATGTTGTTCTAAATTATGTGGAAGAGGCATAAACTGCTGGATATTTTTATAGTGTCCAAATGTTATGCATAATTGCGAAAAGAGGAAAATGCACAGAGTTGAAGTGAAGTGAGCACTTATTGTGAATGACTACTGACGTTTTGAAATATGCAGCAATTGTGCTATCCCAATGTGAAAAGTGGTCATTCAAAGATGCTAAAACACACAATTTCTCAGTTTTGTTTGCTGTTTTATTGTGAAGTTTATAACATAATGCCACAACAGTATCATATGGACACTGCTTTGTGGGTAGACTCTTCAGACTACTTAAAATAAGTCAGATGTAGATTGCAACCACAGTAGTGTTGAATGTGCCTCAATGTGTCATTTTAATGTTTTGGAAATGGTTCTGAGACACAAGAATATTCATCAAAGCCCAAACAAGGTTGACCAAAAGTAAGCACTTGAAAACAGGACCAATAGTCGTCCTTAGCTACATGATGAAATTGGATGATATTTCTAAGATGATTGTATGCAGATCTTATAACTGTCACAGGATTATCCAGAAAACTATATCTTATAAACTCAAAGTAGCTGGCCTCGATGAATGCCATTTTAGTTTACAGAATGAACTCCATTGCATGTTTATGTGGAGGGAAATTAGTAGCCGATACAATCCCAGGTATATAATGAAAATAGACCGCTTTGATTGTGGTGGTGCCCTGGTTTGTGGGGTGAGCCAGAGCTTCACATTTGTGATGGCTTGAGAAATACTGAGTTAATGTCCAAATGTGCATTGATGAGGCACTGCAACCACAAGTAAAACTCTTTAGAGGTGCAATTGGTCCAGATTTTCTCTTCAAGGACGATAATGCCTCTTTAATGAATAAACTTCTCCCAGGTGAAGTTATCCTCTGCACAGACTAGTCTCTGAAGACTCTGCGACATACCTGATCTGGAATTCACCCTTGGTGGTCTCATAATCTGTTGTCCTTAATTACTCTTTTGTCATTAATTGGTTTGAATAACATTCATTAAAGAACATGCACTACACTGCAGTACATAGTTTTCAATTCCTTCATATTTACTTAAATACAAGTTTACTTTTATGATGATCATCATTTTAACAGTCAGGAGTCTCAATATTTAATCCAGATCAGTAAACTGCACTCATTAACAAAGTCTCACATTTCACTGGTGGCAGATTAAATCAGTGGTACATGAGTATGATACAAATAGGTACTTCTCCCACACACATAATTAAATGATGTTAACATAATGTTCGATACTGCAGAGTAATGACATCATGTTTTTGTGATTCATTCACAAGGAAGTATATATTATGACAGCTAACCATAGACTGTCTGATGACAACACAGAGATGCTAACATTTTGATGGCTAAATAAGAACTGACTTTAATACTGGTTACAAGGTGTAGATGCAGGTAATGTGAAGTGTTGACTGACTGGGTAAGTGTCCTGCACACTTACTTATAAATGAACATGAGAATAAAAATAAAAATCTGGTGTTACATATAAATTATTGACAGAAAAAGTAACAAACTGAGTACACAAAATTTTAACAGGTAAAACAGTAAGTCTGTTTAAATATGATCTGTATTATCAGAAAGAAGCCAGAATTATAGGTACAATTTTATGGTATTCACAGAGCCCACCAAGAGAATGAGAGCTTTTGAACTACCTATACCAATTTAGAAACAAACATCTATTAGCTCACTCATGTGTTCTCGACAAATCTCAAATTATGACTATTTCTTTATGAAAATTGTTTCCAGTTAAACTAATTACACTATTGTCATCATTAATTGGGAAATTACACTTTGAATAATAAAATTTTAGGAATTCCTGCTTGAATAAGAAAGCAACTATTTGTGTAATTGCCATATATGTGCTATTAATAAAACTAGAGCACCCTTCATTGGATTATATAGATAAATATTGAAAAATATATAACTGGGTAATCCAATGTAAAAGACAAATTAGTCACACACGTACACATAGCAGTTAGCACCTATCAACTCAACACAGAAATTTTTAAGTGAACCATAACCATTACATACAGTATATAATTTTGTAGCAAAGTTCTGGTGGAATGTAAATGCTTTAAGAGTAAAGGAGACAACTAACGGTAAAGCAGAAGCATTGAGTCATTGACAGGCGCACACAAAAAGGTGCGTATGCCCCTACAAATTACAGATTTCTTATGTGTTGTAGGAAAGTTCTTGTAGAGTGAAAATATTTTTGGATTAAAGGAGATTATTCAATTATGCCTTCCAGTGAGTGGTCTCCTTTAATCCCAAAGTATTTATACATTTCTTATGTTGCTATAAATATAATTCTAAATTTTTGGAAAATGTGTTTTTCATAAATAAATCTGAAATACTTTTTCCTTAACTCTGCCACACTCACTGCAATGTTGAATTCATTTCTCCAGATGTCCATTTCTTAGCGTGACCCCCAGCATCCACAAGATCTTGGGGGAGAGTCCTTTCTAGTCTTTCATGTCACTTTCAGCACATAACTCAGTGTCTATGTTTGCAGGTACATGAAAACAAACAAAAAAACATACATTACCAATCTGTATTATAAATTTACAATATACTTTTAAAAAAGTTTAAGTTGCTATCACAAAAACATAAGTTCTTAATTCAGTATAATAAATTTTTAATTAAGCAGTTGGAAGCACATCTTAATTGTAGTACCTGGCCACTTGCCTGGCCATAACCACCACGAAACACATCCATGACCAGTGCGTTGCCTTACCCCTAGGCATCTTCGGCCTAAGGCAGATCCACGCTGAAATTCAAATTCTGGTTGTACACACCATGTTCTTACAAACTGTGGCAGATGTCAACAGCAACATGCCATTCCATGCACTTGCCGGACTCCTGCAGGCTCCACGAGAGGCAAAAGCATTGCCGACCAGTAGTGCACACAGCTGACCACGCTGCTGTGAACATGGTACTACATTTTGTCTGCATCCCACATGTACTGCAGCCACATGTCACATAACACCACATGAAAATCCTTCTGGCGGATTGTGTGAGATGATGCACAGCCACTAACTAACAGAACTCGTGCTGTGGGCTCAATGCCGGCTGTTCCCCGCCATTCATCTGTCAGTAATGTCTTCAGTAGCAGTCTTCAGCACCACCTAGATTGTTGAACCAGGACTACAACCAGCATGCACATGACCAAATCAGACACCAATCTGGATACTGGCTCGAACACCATTTAGGACACTGACCAGACACTGATCAAGCATGCTGAGCTATACATCAGTGAGAGACATTATCATTCTAACAGAATATATATTATTTCCTGTTTTATGTCAGAACTGTGAACTGTTCATTTGTGTGTTTACTAATAAAGTATTTCTTTCATTGCAATGTGTGGACCATCATTATTGTGTGCTGTTCTGGCCACCTCGTAAGTACTAAGCTGTAAGAGTAACACCTTCACATCTGCACCCACTATTCGAGAACAAGTAATGGATTACCTGGAACATTCTGGTCATCCTGCACCATTTGGCATAGACTAGCAGCTGCTGGAATGTGGAACCCCACAACATGACCAGCTGTGTTTGGAGTGGTGCTGTGACCAGAAAGCATTGACTACTGATGAATGGCAACACACTGTGTTCAGTGATGAATCGCAATTGTGCACTATGCCAAATGACCATTGTCGATGAGTGTAGTGTGACCTGGGGAGAGGCCCCACTCTTCCAGTGTTTTGGAGAGACACAGCAGTGTTGCTCCTGCCATCATGCTGTTGGGAACCATTGGGCATGACTTGAGGTCATGGGTGATAGAGATTGAGGGAACCATGATGACAACGGTACATCACAGCATCCAATGTCCTCACGTGTTGTGTCTCATAAGACAGTATCATGGTGCCATTTTTCAACAAGACAGTGCTCATCCATATAAGGCATGTTCTCTGTGAACTGTCTGCATGATGTTGATGTACTCTTGTGACCAGTAAGATCCACAGATCTGACCTTAATTGAACATGGGCGGGACTAGCTCAGATGTTAACTTTGTGCTAGTGCCAGTATCTAGTATATGAAGGACCAGTTACAACAGTAGTGGGCCAGCTTGCCTTTCGAGAGGATACAGTGTCTTCATGACACTCTTCTCTACTAAATCAGTGCATACATTCAGGCCAGAGAGGTTGCAGTGTCTTACTGAAAGGGGGGGGGGGCTGTGGCTCATACTGCCAAGTTATTTGTAAATTTGACTTGATTTTATAATCACATACATTCTCAATCCATGAAGTTCATTTAATTCCTCCTTCCATTGTGGGTGCTTCACTTTTTTGTTGGGCAGGGGCAGTGTATTATAGCGGTCATGTAATTACTTTATTAAGACACAAAGGAATTAAAGACATTAGCTGCTAGTGGGTATTGATTTATATCAGTTGGGCAAGCTGAAAATTTGTGGTGGACTGGAAATTGAATCCATGTCTCCTGCTTACTACATGAGTGCACTGACCACCATGCCATCCAGGTAAAATGGTAACCACAACCTCATGGACTACCACAGCATGCCTCCCTTTAAACCCAAATTCTCAGCTTATACCACATACTACTGATGTAGTGCCTCTGTTCATTAGCCTCATTGCTCATGGCATCTCGTTGATTCCTGTAAGAGTTCAAGTTTGGTATGCACCTGCTCTGAAGGAATCACTGGATGACATCACCTTAATTATAAATATGTGTATTTTCATCCTGCAATCATTATGAATCAAGAAACAAAGGAATTACAGATATTAGCTGCCATTGGAAATTGCTTTATATCAATGGGGCAAGCTGGAAATTTGTACTGGACTGAGATTCGAACCCAGGTCTCCTGCTTCCTGGACAGATACACTGACTGCTACACCATTTGGACATAATGGTCACCAGACCTGTATGGACTACTGCAGCATGCCTCCCATTTGACCCAAATTCTCCACTTATACCACACACTACTCATCTAGTGCCTGTGCTCATTAGTTCCATTACTTGTGGCATCTTACTGATTCCTGTTAGGGTTTGAGATTGGTGTACATCTACACTGAAAGTGTGGGGCTCTTCTGTTATGTTAATTTCATTCATAACAGGGTATCTGAACCCTGATTCCAACCTAAAGAAGTTACCTCCCTGATACCACAGGGATCTTGCTTTGTGTGACAATGGCTCATCAAACATTTTCTGCAAGACATTCAGCCAACCTAGCTTACCTTCTCTTATCCTACTGTGGGCCATGTCTAGTATACCCTGCCCCTCAGTTGTAGCAACAGGCACTGCACTCATATGAGACTTCATATGATTCAGCAGCAGCTTGCTCAACTCAGTGTTCATGCAGCCCACAGCAGTGGTAACCCAAGGCTGTTCAAGGTGCTGTAAGAGCTCCACAAAAGCCATATTTGTGTGAGTAGTTAGAATACCTATTTTATCATTGTCACCCCTTAGCTACAATATCTGTCTTTAGCCAGGCTGTTCCCTGCTCCACCTCCTATAATAACCTGATCCTATTTGTCAAAAACCTTTACACAGGTTTCCTATGTACTATTAACACTTGGATTCACAATACTTGTAACCTGGTACCCTGTTCCTTGTTTGTCCAGTACCATTTGTACATTACCTCTGCCATGGCCACTACCTAACAGCAACATTGTCTCTTTTGTACTGACCTACATTTAGTTTCTTAGATAGACATCTGCTGCACCTTACTGTGACCAATAGCTGGATAGTGCCATTATGTCTTGAGATTGATTCTGGAATAACTAGAAAAGAATCAGTGGCATTTTGAAATGATGAAGTGTGTTTGGATGGCTGAAATGGTAGATGCTGCACACAAAAAATAGATATCACGTTCACAGTTTCAACATGCAAACCACAATGTCTTTTCTTGTTCTTCCACTCTCCTGAATGAAGATGAGTTTTTAGCAGTGGAAGAAACTTATCCGAAATGAGAATAAATGAAACATATAGGATATTTTCATATTGGTGACACAAAGTTTTGGTGATTTGTACAGGCTTCCAACTTGGAAGAGTACTTGTTCAAGCAAATAATATCACTGAGAGATGAAGGATAGATTAAGGGCAGACTGAAAATTTCATAGTCAGATGGTGGCTTGTTGTAGCAACCTCTTGGTTTTCTGGCACATATTTTACCAATAGAGCACCAGGGCCAACACTGATTTGGATGAGAAGCCATCAATCAGCATTCAGTCAGTTGCAAATGAAATGGGTAATACATAAAGTATTGTATGGAAAGTGATACGGAAACCACAACTACCATTCACAGGAAGTACATACTTTTAACTCCTTATGAGGTTAGGAGAGCTCAGTGTTACTCCTGCTAGTGAATGACATATGTAGCATGCTATTGCTCCATGCTGGTCCAGTGTGCCAACTGTGCTGGACTGCAGCAGAGCAAAGGCTGCACAAAGAAGAAAGCAGACCAGCTGTGCAGCAACTGCAGCAAGCCACCTGTCTCAAGTCACAGAGGTTGCAGTGTATTCAAGAGACACAGAGCAGCAAAAATACTGCAGTGAGGCACCATCTTTACAGACATCACCAGGGGGAAGGCACCTGCCTGCCCTCATCACCAAATGTTGTCTGCTCCACTTGCAACAGCAGTCATATGTGGTCACCTTATAGGCTGCAGCAAGTGGTTGTAGACATTGTACAGGGCTTCCTAACCCCACAAGGCCAGACAGCAGTCATCAGCCACTGCCCAGTCATGGTCCACTGCCCCAGTACTGGAGTTTGCCGCCACGGCCACCCCTGCCCTGAGTAAGGACGGTAGTGAACTTAGAGTGCTCCTACAGTCACTGAACGAGTTCCTGAGTCAGCAACCATTCCTTGTCAACACAGTTAGCTGTGGCCACCAGCAACTAGACTCATCATGGATAATGGCCATACCCATGGACTAAGCATTTGCGCGTATAATGCAAAAAGGGAAAGTTTTGCCAATTCCTACAGTATGAGGCAATTGACATATATTTCGTATAATAAATTTTCCTCAAACCTGGGGTCAACATGCTGGCAGCTAGTTACAGCTGCTACCAGACTGACAGGCCAGCTATTGGATTCCACACTTCCATTTACGTCAAGATGTTGCTACGACATCACCAAGTCCAACTGCCAGGGTTAGGCTTGCTGGAAGCCACAGGAGTAGCTGTCAACACTGCCGCTGTGAAGATCGTCTTTGTTGCAGTCTACAGGCCTTCCAAAGGACTGCTCCAGGAGGTAGACTTCAATTCCCTGCTGGCCCTCGGGTGTCGACTTTTCATTGTAGGTGATTTCAATGCAAACAACATGGAACAGATTTCTCATCTCACCTATACCAGTGGGCATTGTCTTTTCCATGACGTGACACGAAACGGCGCTGTCAACCAGGGGCCATTCGACTCCCACTGCTTTCCCAGCAGAGGCCTGCTGCACGTGCTCGACATTGCCCTGTTGAAGAGCGTTGGGCATTTCAAGTCCACTATTATCTGATCTCATCCCATTATTTTCGACATGGGCGTTGTCAGCCAGAACGGCCATCCAGCCAACCGCCTATACTACTGAAACATGGATGCTAAGCATTTCCTAGCGGAGGTGCTCATCTTACTTCACGATGTACCTGACCCTGATTGCATGGGGTCCGATGTAGTGCTGGTCTCTCACAGCTGCAGAATACTCTGAGCAGCAGATGCAGCCTCACTAAGGTGGCTACAATGGCTGTGATACTTACCACACTCAACCCTGAGGATGGCAGCTCCTGGAGAGTTGTCAAAAACTCCGTGCTTCGTGAGCCAGATGACAAGGCCAGCTTGCTGTCTGACACATTAACGGCCAACTTCACGCCAGTGGCCAACATTGTGGAAGAGAATCACATCCGTCAGGTCAAATAATAGCCGCCCACCTTCCTGGCAGCCAGGGCAGAAGAAGACGTCATTCAACCATTAGCAGAGAAAGAAGTAGCTGCACGCCTCCAGTCTCTGAATGCCAGGAGGCAGTCATAGGATCAACAACCATCTGCTGAAGAACGTTTCACCAGGGTCCATCAGCCGTTAACCAATATCTTCAATCAGATGCTTTGGTCAAAGTCTACCCCTCCGCAAGCAAAGATTAGGAAGTGGTGGTTACCCCAACAACTGACAAGGATCCAAGTCAGGCAGCCCACTGCAGGCCCATCAGCTTGCTCCTGTTCCTCTTAAACGTGTTCAAGAGGCTGTATTTGAAGACACTGTTGCAACACGTCACTCGAGAGAGTGTCAGACCAGGTGAATAGTTTGGATTCGGAGTGGCCACTCCAACTCTCACCAGCTGCTGCGGCTGGAGGAGTTAGTGATGAGGGCGCTGGAAGCAAGAAATTACCTTGAGGTGGTGCTTCTCGATGTGTCCAGGGCATTTGATTACATGTTCCACGATGGCTTCATGTGGAAACTCATTGTCCTTGGTATACCCATGTCACACGAGGTCCTTTGGTCCTTCCTTGCTGGGAGGTTCTTCCACATGAGAGCAGACGATGAGTCATCCATAGTGCGGAAGATACGTGCAGGGGTCCTGCAGGGGTCGGTGCTTGGCCTCTTGCTGTACTCTCTCTACATTGCCGACGCACCGCGGGGGGCGTGTGTAGAATTGGTGCTTTACGCCGACTATAGAACGCTGTTTATCCACAGCATCAACATCCACGCAGTGAGACGCCACCTGTAACTTGGACGCGATGCAATGGGAGCATGAGCTACGAAGTGGCGACTTAAATTCAACACCGCCAGAGCCAGGCAGTAGTCTTCAGCCACAGGATGCTGCCGCCAGATCTCTCGCCTGACAACATCATGGGAGGACCCATCCCATGGGCAAAGACCGTGAAATACCTTGAGGTGACCCTCGACCAGAGGCTCACCAGGGCGCAGCATGTATGTGACGTCAGAAGCAGAGCAATGGGACGTCTCTGCACTCTGTATCCTTTGCTTAATTCAAAGTCGTCGCTGCCTGAGCACCATGGTGTTACACACTACCTAACACGGGTCAGACCAGTGCTAGTGTGCGATACCGTGGTATGGGGGCTGCAAAGCGTGCGGAACTGAGCTATGAAACTCGCCCTGCACCCTACGAATCTGTATTCTACTCGTCTGCAGCGCGAAGAAACGGGCATCTTGCTGATGCGGGGCAGAATGCGGCAGACTGCTGGCGCCTTCTACGAGAAATCTGTTCAATCCCGCAATCGTCTCGTCTTGGAACTGAGCCACCCACAACACCGCCTGCTGCAAGAACAATTTTCTCCGGAGCAGCCTGAGGACAACTCATCACCACATCACCAGAGGCCAATCTTGTTGCGAGAATAATTTTTTCCACAAGCATCTCCACATCACCTGAGGCTAGTCCAGTAAGTCAGGACCTCATGAAACCACACCGAGAGGTTCAGCAGCATTAACATTTTAATGTTTAACCTGCACGCATGCCGAGGAAGGACTGCTCACCAGATAAGCGACTAGCGACTTGGAGGTTATGGATGTGTAATGTTGAAGGTATGTGATGTTATAGGCATGGCATTGTACACTGATTTAAAAATTGTGGAAGGCGATGCAGTTGTTAGTATTGAGGCTACGGAATGTATAAAATATGCTTAGGTGTTATGTATGGATGACGAGACAGACAAACGTACTGAGCTGTTAAGAGATTTTTGTATGGAGAAGTACTGTAAGTGGAGTGCACGGTCTCCAGGATTTTGAAGAAGTGACGGATTGGATCAGATGAAAATTTTATGATTCTCAGTAACACAGTTACAGTTCCAACATGCGAATGGTTATTATATTCGTCTATTATGAGCATTCTGTTGACTAGGTAGTTGGTAGCTTTGATTGATTTGGGGGAGGGGACCAAACAGCGAGGTCATCTGTCCTATCGGATTAAGGAAAGATGGGCAAGGACGTCGGGAAGTTCACTGTGCCCTTTCAAACGAACCATCCCGGAATTTGCCTGAAGCAATTTAGGGAAATTACAGAAAACCTAAATCAGGATGGCCGGACGCGGGTTTAAACTGTCGTCCTCGCGAAAGCGAGTCCAGTGTGCTAACCACTGCGCCACTTCGCTCGGTCGGTAGCTTTCAAATGGCTGTTAGTCACAGGGTATTTTTGAGTGTTGTGTTTTTACTTCAGTATTCAGAAATCAGTAAACTTGTAGAGATAACATGTCAGCAATAAATGATCTTCTAGCTGGCGAAACTAGGATGTCTTTTTTGCACACTCTGCCCAAGAACAGTGTAATTTATTCCCTATTCTCACACGACAAAAAAAGACGTATACACGTTATCTGCGGTACTGTACTCGTTATGTTTTGTTTGTCAGCTAGCAGATGGGATTGCAACTCATAACGCGATACTGCTAAATTTTAGATAATACGTCCCTGCCGGACGATGTCACTTTCAAGTAAGCCGAGCGTGTCGCTAGTTTCTCCTGTCTCCTGTCGCGTTAAGATGTTCCATCCGGCGTATTTTCTATACGTATTGGAAGATGGTGCTACAATCTCTGGTATGAGGCCATAAATGCCATTTAACGCTTGTAGACGGAGCATACCACACTCAGGCGTCGAGCCAAGATGGGACTAGGGTATCATGGATGTTACGAACCTCTACCCACTCCACAAACACGCCTCAGTAGAAGTATGCTTCGTCACTACTAAATAGCGAATCTATTCCACTCCAGGGCACTCCTTATAGTCCAATATCTGATTTCGCGATCTCTGTTTGATCTTACTAATCCAGGTGGAATCTTTGCGTGTTTCCAGACCTTATCGAAGTATATATTCTCCACTTGTGATTTTTGAGCAATGTATTCGCTATTACTAACTGAAATTTATTACAGACCTCAACTGGTCTTTCTCCTCTGTTATTCCTCCTATCGACAGCAAATTCTCCCGTAACTATGTCGTTCGTTCCTGCCACTAGTACTGTGTTCCAGTAACCCATTATTATTAGATTTCACCTCCCTTTACATGCCAATTTCCAAGTTCAATATCGTCATACACTTTCTACATGACCTTCTACACTTTCTACTTTCTACATACACTTCTTCCAAATCCTGAAGACCGTGCACTCCACTTACAGTACGTCTCTATACAAAAATCTTTTAACAGCTCAGTACGTTTGTCTGTCTCGTCATCTGTACATAACACCTAAGTATATTTTATACATTTCTACGTCTTCTTGTGACGTCGGCATTTATACCTGAACTATTGCTTTGGTGTTGGCTGGCTGTCGATTCTGATGAGAATAATCTTATCACTGAGCTGTTCACAGTAACTTATTCTCCGTCATATTTTCCTATTTATGACGAATCATACTCCCGTTACAGAATTTCTGTTGCTGTTGGTATTGTTCTGTATTCATCTGTCCAGAAACCCTTATCTCCTTTCTATTTCACTTAGCTGACCCCGACCATACCTAGATTGAGCCTTTGCATTTCCCTTTTTAGTTCTCAAGCTTCCGTATCACATTCGGACTTCTGACATACCAGACTCCGACTATTGGTATATTATCCTTTCATCGATTATTCAGGTTTTCCTCATGGTCATCTCTATATCTACATCTACATTTATACTCCGCAAGTCACGCAACGATGTGTGGCGGAGGGCACTTTACGTGTCACTGTCAATACCTCCCTTTCCTGTTCCAGTCGCGTATGGTTCGCGGGAAGAACGACTGCCGGAAAGCCTCCGTGCGCGCTCGCATCTCTCTGATTTTACATTCGTGATCTCCTCGGGAGGTGTAAGTAGGGGGAAGCAATATATTCGATACCTCATCCAGAAACGCACCCTCTCGAAACCTGGACAGCAAGCTACACCGCGATGCAGAGCGCCTCTCTTGCAGAGTCTGCCACTTGAGTTTGCTAAGCATCTCCGTAACGCTATCACGGTTATCAAATAACCCTGTGACGAAACGCGCCGCTCTTCTTTGGATCTTCTCTACTCCTCTGTCAACCCGAACTGGTACGGATCCCACACTGATGAGCAATACTCAAGTATAGGTCGAACGAGTGTTTTGTAAGCCGCCTCCTTTGTTGATGGACTACATTTTCTAAGGACTCTCTCAATGAATCTCAACCTGGCACCCACCTTACCAACAATTAATTTTATATGATCATTCCACTTCAAATCGTTCCGTATGCATACTCCCAGATATTTTACAGAAGTAACTGCTACCATTGTTTGTTCCGCTGTCATATAATCATACAATAAAGGATCCTTCTTTCTATGTACTCGCAATACATTACATTTGTCTATGTTAAGGGTCAATTGCCACTCCCTGCACCAATTGCCTATCCGCTGCAGATCTTCCTGCACTTCGCTGCGATTTTCTAATGCTGCAACTTCTCTGTATACTACAGCATCATCCGCCATGGCAGTCCCCTCCCACAATTCCGAATGGGGGACTGATGTGGAATCTTTTGCCAATGGAGAGATCATTATAACGCATTTTTTTATTACGTGCCCCATTTGCTGTGGATGTACAGCAAGCGTCTTTAATGCAGGAGTTTCCATTGCCTTCTGCATCCTCATGTCGTTGGTCGCTGCTGATTTTTCAGATTTCCGAGGCCAGTTTTCCGCCCCAAGGGCAAGAAGGTGTCCCCAACCTCTATCCGCTCCTTCGCCCTCTTTGACAAGGCCGTTGGCAGAACGAGGGGATTCCGTACACTGGAAGTATTTCGCCGCCATTACTGATGATTTTTTTCAGAATATAAATAGTGGCTAGGATCGAACCCTAGACCCAGGGAGCTTTAAGCACTACTTAAAGCCTCAACCCATAGATTTCCTATAAGGAGAAAAACACAGACAGACTGGCTTCCCGAACGTAGGCGGAAACGACTGAAAGAAAAAAGAAACAGCGTTCCCCTAATTTACACTTTCACATAGCCGTAGTCTTCCGACCTCTTCCAGTCATAGCGCTAAGTGGAATACTGATAATGGTGAGGATACACTTTTAGTTTATGCAGAATAAAAGTAAATTAAGTACGTGATACATTTTGCTCTCAAATTTTTGAACGGGTGGTTTTCCATCGCAAATTGCCATTGAATTCCAATTTAATGGATTTTATGATAGAGCGGTCTGCTGTACTAAGTACAGGGTTATTACAAATAATTGAAGCGATTTCACAGCTCTACAATAACTTTATTATTTGAGATATTTTCACAATGCTTTGCACACACATACAAAAACTCAAAAAGTTTTTTAGGCATTAAAAAATGTTCGATATGTGCCCCTTTAGTGATTCGGCAGACATCAAGCCGATAATCAAATTCCTCCCACACTCGGCGCAGCATGTCCCAATCAATGAGTTCGAAAGCATCGTTGATGCGAGCTCGCAGTTCTGGCACGTTTCTTGGTAGAGGAGGTTTAAACACTGAATCTTTCACATAACCCCACAGAAAGAAATCGCATGGGGTTAAGTCGGGAGAGCGTGGAGGCCATGACATGAATTTCTGATCATGATCTCCACCACGACCGATCCATCGGTTTTCCAATCTCCTGTTTAAGAAATGCCGAACATCATGATGGAAGTGCGGTGGAGCACCATCCTGTTGAAAGATTAAGTCGGCGCTGTCGGTCTCCAGTTGTGGCATGCGCCAATTTTCCAGCATGTCCAGATACACGTGTCCTGTAACGTTTTTTTCGCAGAAGAAAAAGGGGCCGTAAACTTTAAACCATGAGATTGCACAAAACACATTAACTTTTGGTGAATTGCGAATTTGCTGCACGAATGCGTGAGGATTCTCTACCGCCCAGATTCGCACATTGTGTCTGTTCACTTCATCATTAAGAAAAAATGTTGCTTCATCACTGAAAACAAGTTTCGCACTGAACGCATCCTCTTCCATGAGCTGTTGTAACCGCGCCGAAAATTCAAAGCGTTTGACTTTGTCATTGGGTGTCAGGGCTTGTAGCAATTGTAAACGGTAAGGCTTCTGCTTTAGCCTTTTCCGTAAGATTTTCCAAACCGTCGGCTGTGGTACGTTTAGCTCCCTGCTTGCTTTATTCGTCGACTTCCGCGGGCTACGCGTGAAACTTGCCCGCACGCGTTCAACCGTTTCTTCTCTCATTGCAGGCCGACCCGTTGATTTCCCCTTACAGAGGCATCCAGAAACTTTAAACTGCGCATACCATCGCCGAATGGAGTTAGCAGTTGGTGGATCTTTGTTGAACTTCGTCCTGAAGTGTCGTTGCAATGTTATGACTGACTGATGTGAGTGCATTTCAAGCACGACATACGCTTTCTCGGCTCCTGTCGCCATTTTGTCTCACTGCGCTCTCGAGCGCTCTGGCGGCAGAAACCTGAAGTGCGGCTTCAGCCGAACAAAACTTTATGAGTTTTTCTACGTATCTGTAGTGTGTCGTGACATATGTCAATGAATGGAGCTACAGTGAATTTATGAAATCGCGTCAATCAATTGTAATAGCCCTGTACTGATGTAAACAAAATACTACAATTTTTTCCCCGTTAAGGGCCATTAGATTCCACCCCAAGTGGAAGTCTTTTTTTCCACCCCAAAAACGTTTCATTCTTCCTCTGGCTGCCTGCTTCCTCTTCCCTGCCCACCTACTGTTCTGTTTCTGCTCATCGCGGAAGCCCTTCAAGTTGTTGATCACTGACCTCTACTTCGAGTGGTTAGAGCTCTCTATAGTGCCTTGTTGTTTATTCCAGTTCGACAGTTTCCTCTGTGAGTTACTAATGCTGATATGGTGTCCTACTCGGAAAAGTGGCCACACTACTCTTCATGAAAAATGCCCAAAGTGTTTGACCTAATAGCAGTTAGTTACTTCCGTATATCACGCATAATACCACAAATCAGACTGACTTCTAAATAGTTTTATATACGAAGCTATCATACAGCAATCTATCCCTTTGAGATGATTTTGAATTAATGAATGTATATTACTTAAAGCCGTCTCTGTTCTGTTATATTTTGTATGAAACGAAAATCATATTGAATACAGTCCGTACCAGCCGCTTGGTATTGTTTCAGATACTAGGACATCAAGATTCTTAGAAAATCTCTCCTAAAATCAAAAAGACAAACACTGGATATTGTTGAGATGGCACTGGCTACTGTAGGATTTAAGCCATTGTAGGGCACTGCCGCTAATACCATACTTTCCAAGTTCGTAAATAGGCAATGCATGGTTTACTGAATCAAACGCCTTTGTGAGGTCGCAGAAAATTCCTGCCACCTTATTTCTCTTGTCTAATGATGTACTTATTTTCTCAATGAAACTGTTTACTGCGTCTATGATGTTTTTCCCCTGCTGCAAAGCAAATTGATTGTTTAGAATAACTGAATATTTTGCAATGAATGTTTGGATTTGTGCAACAACAAGTTTTTCGGATATTTTAGATAGGTCTGAGAGAATCGAGATAGGACGATAATTTCCCATTATCTCTCTTGATCCCTTCTTGAAGAGTGGTTTGGCTTCAGCATATTTCAGAACCTCTGGTAAACAGCCCTCTTCAAAACATTGATTTATTATTTGTGCTAGTGTGTTTGCAATTTTGTTGTGTACCACTTTAATAACTTTGGTGGGTATTCCATCCCAATCTGCAGATTTTTTGTTTCTTAATGTTAGGATAGCATTTTCTACATCCTCCACAGAAACTTTTAAGAATTTTGTAAAGTTTTCAGAGTTTTCACGTAGGCCAAAGGAATTTACTTTGTCGTGACGATCTGTTACATGTGCATCAGACTTTGCTACATTTATAAAGAAGTCATGAAAGTACTCTGGTATTTGAGTTTGATTTACAATAGTATTTCCTTCAATGTCAATTTTTGAAATATCTTGGCTACAGGCTTTAACACCTAACTCATATTTTTACGATTTAAAATTAGCATGTTATTTGCCAGTTGTTTTGCTGCCCTGACAACTCTTTTAAATATGGTTTTATACAGTCTAACATATTTAATGAAATCAATATCTTTATTATATTTTAGTTCTCTGTGCAGTTGCCTTTTCCTTACGTGGTTTATTTTTATGCCCTGGGTAATTCACTTTACTTTATTTCTTATTTTATTGCTGCAGAGTCTAGGTGGAAATGTTTCATTTAAGACACCAAGAAAACTATTTAGGAATTTCTCAAAGTTTTCCTCACTTGAGTTATTATGATCTAAAGGCCATGTTTTCTCTTTTAGCTTCTCACTAAATGTTAGTAAGTTTTCTTTGCTAAAGCTCCTGCTCACATGGGTTCTCATACGTGAAATGTTCCTGTCTGTCTGTGGCAGCTCAGTGAACAATGCACAATGATCTGAAATACTTAGATCTACACAAAATTTATACACATCTTCATATACATAATTAATTAGAACTTTGTCAATACATGTTGCTGATTGCCCATTCTCTCTGGTAGATTCAAAGAAATTCAATTTGAAACCCTATTTCTTTACCAAGTCAGTGAATCTTGAAGCGTGATATCAATATTAAAATCAGCAGCTATTACAATTTTTTCTTTTTTCCTCTACAAAGGTCTTCTAGCATAATTTGAAGCCGAGATAAGAATGGTTCTGTTGTTGACGTACCTGTAATTCTGTATATTGAGATTATTATAACATTTGCTAGTGAGTCCACTATTTCTACACAACAACTCTCAAACACACATTCTTCATTGAAATAATTAAAAGAGTTTCTGGTCTCATGATTTATATCACTATGTAGAAGTATATATGAGACTCCACGTGACTCGTTTCTTCCGCAAAAGCTACTTGCTAATCTGAAGTTCCCTATTTTGTCTAGAATTTTAATTGTGTCCTCAGTAAACCAATGGTCATTTAAACAAACAACTCTAATATTTGCACATTCCGACAAAATGATTTCCAATTCATCTATTTTGGAGCTTTTATTGTTAGAAGCATCAGTGTTTAAATCATTTATATTCCAGTGGATAACATACCTACTTTGATATTAGTTATGGGCTTTAGCACATTTCTTGCCAGATAATGGTTTGCTTTTGTTTTGTCTTTCTTAATGCTACACAAGTGTTTTCACCCCCTTCACTACTTATCAGTTTCCCTTATTTTCTGTACTACTTTCTAAAGACAAGTCGTCGTTTAACGTTGCCCCCAAAAATCTGAATCTGAAAATGTACTTACCTCTCTATTTCAAATTTTTACACGATTCGGAAGAACGTAGGCTATACATATTTTTTAATATATGAATATATATGTAATATGTAAAAGGGAAACGTTGTCACCAAAAATCTCGAAAAGTTGTTGATCGATTTACTTCAGATTTTTGCATATTTCTCTAACGAACATTCAGACAGACATAGGTTATATAAACTCTATGGGGGGAGGGGGGGGGGGGGACGACGGACCACGAACCACGAAGGCATTACTCGAACGGGACGGAAATCGGTAGTTGTGGTGTATATGCACAAACAAACAAACAGAGGATTACGATTTCAGAAGAATTGGATGATTTACTCAAGAAAAAGAAATTGAGCAAGTCAGTAATGTGTTGGTCCACCTTTGGCCCTTATGGAAGCAGTTATTCATCTTGGCATTGATTGAAACAGTTGTTGGATGTCCTCCTGAGGGATATCGTGCCAAATGCTGCCACACTGGCGCGTTAGTCGTCAGAATCCCGAGATGGTTGGATAATGCTCCAAACGTCCTTAGTTGGGGAGAGAACTGATGAACTTGCCGGCCAAGGTGGGATTTGACATACACAAAGACAAGCAGTAGAAGCTTTCGCCGTGTGCGGGCGGGTATTATCTTGCTGAAATGTAAGTCCAGGACGGCTTGCCATAAAGGGCAACAAAACGGGGAATAGAATATCGTCGACTTACTGCTGTGCTGCAATGGTGCCGCGGATGACAACCAAAGAGGTCTTGCTATGAGAAGAAATGCCACCGCAGACCATCACTCCTGGTTGTCGGGCTGTACGGCGGACAACAGTCGGGTTGGTATCCCACCGCTGTCCGGGGTTTCTACGAAGACGTCTTCGCTGGCGATCGGGACTCAGTTCGAAGCGTGACTCATCACTGAAGCCAGTTCTACCCCAATCAATGAGATTCCAGGCCGAAGACGTGTCTGGAGACGCCTCGGACAGCAGTGGGATTCCAGTCTATCATTCGCCGCACTGTCCGACAACCAGGAGCGACGGTCGAGGGTGCCATTTCTTTTCATAGCAGACCCTTTTTGGTTGCTCAATTTGTGAAGCTCTTCCTCTTGAATAAACCAATCAGTTTTTTTGAAATCGTGATCCTTCGTTTATCTGTTCTCGTACATCACATCTACCGATTTCCGTCCCATTCGAATAATTCCTTCGTGGTGCGTCGTTTTTTGTCTTAAAGTGTATTTTTAATATTTATAATACATAAAAAGTATATAAAGGGAAGATATACTTACCAAAAATATCGAAAAGTTCTTTACAGAATTACTTCAGATTATTAGACAATACTGTAATGAACACTCGGACGGCCGTGACTAAATATATTTTTTAATATGTAGCAAAGAAAAACGGAGTACACAATGAATTTGGTAATGGCCTCCGCGAAGTTGCTTGCTTGGGTTGACATTGTCGTGAACATCGTAGTTCAAGCAAGGTGAGGAACAAGTCATGAATTTTTAGTTGTGATTTATCCATGAAAGGCGATGTCTCTTCTCTATACGGATCTCTTACTTGCTGAAAATCCTGACGTACTAGATGATAGTTGATTTCCACGTAGAACAGTATGTGTTGTATACATTTCGTTTCTTCGGCATAGAACAATGAAAACAAAGAAACGCGCTGTCTGTGCTAATAAAGCGTAAGCTCTAAATAGCCATTATGCTTGTATCACTGGTGTTCTTACCGTTGAAAAAAGAAAAAAGATGTTATAAAATCACTGAAAAATTTTACTAGCGTTTCATCTTCCAATCCTTAAGCCTAACTACCATTTTTACTAGCGCCAAAGGCGTGTAGTTGTTGCTGACGTTGGGGTAAGCTGTTCGTTGTGACAAGAATGAATGATGGCAGAGGTTTAGTCACATTAAATTAAGGCATAAGTATTGCAGAAAAAGTTATCACGAAAAATTAAAAACCGTCCTTAATATTAAATCAAATTGTTCAAATGGATCTGAGCACTATGGGACTTAACATCTGAGGTCATCAGTCCCCTATAACTTAGAACTACTTAAACCTAACTAACCTAAGGACATCACACACATCCATGCCCGAGGCAGGATTCGAACCTGCGCGGTTCCAGACTGAAGCGCCTAGAACCGCTCGGCCACACCGGCCGGCAATATTAAATCAGTTCTGACTATCGTAATAACATCCCGTTGGGCATTAAGCTAGTGCGTTCTGTAAATCTAGACAGGACCGACTTGCACAAGGCCTCTTTAGAGCAGCGAAACGGTTTTTGTCACCCTGAAGACTACTGCTGCAAGTCGATCGAAACGTCGGCGTTTATCCTTTACTTCCTGTATAATTGTACAGAATGGAGATGCCTAATGCCCAGACAAACGCCGTCCGAACAGGCCTTGAAGGCCCAAAGATACCTACCGGCCACCGTATCATCCTCAGCTCTTAGGCGTCATCGGATGCGGATACGGAGGGGCATCTGGTCAGCACACTGCTCTCCCGGGTTCTCAGTTTTCGTGATCGGCTAATGCCCAAAAATATTTTGATCAGATTGGCAATGATCGCGGAAGCCTACACACTCACTTGAAATTCGTGCAGCTTCGTAACTTAGACCTCTCACCGCCCAGACCGTGTTTCACATTCTAATATTTCATTCATGTAACCCCTTCCGTCGTCCCCGTTGTTTCATTTTTTTTGTAGCGTATTTGTATGTAAAATTCATTCGTTTTTATTATTGAGTGATTATGCAGTCGACATTTTCATATAAATAACTCACATAAATGCTGTGGTGGTTCCTTTGAAGAGTGCGTCGCCGGTTTCTTTCTCTACCCGCGCTTGTGTTCAATCTGTTCACGGGACGTTAAACCCATAGCTTCCTCCCTCAATGAACACTGGCTGACAGCGAAGTTTTCCAATGAATTCTTCAAATCGATTTAATTCGTTAGTCAGATAAAATCAAAGTTATCTTTGTGAATTTATTACATTTCTAAATACAGAGGCAGGAAACTTGTCAGTGTATACTTTGTACCTGGAAGAAGCAAAGAGAAACGCAAACTGAAAATAGTGTTTGGGGGCACTGTTTCCTTCATTTCTATGAACATGTTGTCAAATATTCCGTCGTAAAGATCTTTCCTTAAAAGCGCACGTTCATGTGTCTCTCTACATTTCCATTTAGCATGACTGTCTTCAGAACTGTAAAATGTTCGCTGTTCTTTCGTAGTCTAGTGTTGCTTTCTTCGTTTATTGAACTTCCTTTGTACAAAACATTTAGTAATACACGTGCAGACAAGAAGGTGGCTCAGTTCTAGTCCGAAAAGTCTTCCGGGAAAACGGGTACAGCCACGGACATGTGTCACAGGCCATATCTGGTGTGACACGCAAGAAACACACCAACAGAGAAGAGAACACCACCGAAGAAGAAAGCAAGAAACTTGTGTTTTTGCATTTCTGTGGTACAGTGTCGGGAAAGATTAGCCGGCTCCTGAAGAGATATAACATTTCATCGGTGTTCAGGCCCCCAGCAAAAATTCGACAGCTCATGAGGCCTGTGAAGGACGATCTAGGGCTTAGAACGCCTGGAGTGTACAAGATACCATGTCTGTGTGTGGCTGTTACTACGTAGGCCAAACAGTACGCACTGTGGAGCACGCCGGACGGAACACGAGAGGTGCTTACGCCTACGCTATCCAGAAAATTCAGCCGTGGCAGAGCACACCTCAGAAAATGGACACCGAATTCTATTCGACGAAACATCTGTCGTTATGAGGACGAAGGAATTTTGGGATAGCGTCATAAAAGAAGCTATTGGAATAAAAACTTCTGAAAACACCATCAACAAAGACGGCCTTTGCAGCTCAGCACAGCCTGGGACCCGGCCATCGCGAGGTTAATATGGGCGCGACGGACGCGGTATGAAAACATTACCATATATGGCGAGGAAGAGAGCACTAGTGACGTCACAGCGAGCAGTGTGGGTACATAACGACGCGGCCGCGGCGACACAGCAGTCATTCTTACCACTTGACAATGACTGAGGAGAGCTCGGTCGAAAGCTCGTGGGATTTTAACCACTTGACGCGCTGGAAGCCCGAGAAAATTTTACTAAGTCTCAGGTGTATCGCAATAACCCTCATAATCCTCAAGAAATGCAGCAAAACATTTCAGATGAGACTGCAGCAATTCCAACAGTACAGCTTCGAACCGCCTTCGGCAACTTGCTGACCGGGTTCAAATGGCTCTGAGCACTATGGGACCTAACATCTGAGGTCATCAGTCCCCTAGAACTTAGAACTACTTAAACCTAACTAACCTAAGGACATCACACACATCCATGCCCGAGGCAGGATTCGAACCTGCGACCGTAGCGTTCGCGCGGTTCGAGACTGAAGCACCTAGAACCGCTCGGCCACACCAGCCGGCTGCTGACCAGGGCCCAGAAAGAAATGAATGGTGGTCACTATCAATATCTGCTATAGTCAAGTTAGTACTATTTCCTTTCCTCTGCTGTGGAACTATGTTCTCCGGGCCACTTTTATTTGCCCCACCCTGTAGCGGCAGTGTCACCCAACAGGCTAGAGAGCATAATAACGCAATTTTTGATCAGTTGGTGGAAAGAGTGTGCGCAAATATCGGAGTTCCCGGCTACACCCTGTTACGTCGGAGTCTGGAGGAAGGGCTATTCTGCAGACGACATGTTTTCGCTGGGATTTTTGCAGATATTTGGACGACTCTCTAGAGGCGTATTTTGTATCACTGTGCTACTAATGAAGTGTCGTTGGTTGGAGGCACCGGAATTTCATTGTGATGTCACATAATCTAGTACTGTAGTGTGGTATTTCTTATACAATATCTTTGGCTAGAAATGGGTAGTGCTTATAGCATTTTCTACGACGTCTCAACATGACGTCACTGTTTCTGTCAATGTGTTCCTTTCTAACACTATGACGTCACATACTAGTAATGGAGTGGTGGCTTTGCAATCATACATAAATCGGGGCAATGATGAAGTGATGTCGTGAAGTGACGCGATGCAATGACGACACATGACTCTCGGAATTGCGTAAAATTGTAGAAAAATAAGAATAATCATATATATATATATATATATATATATGACGGTAGTATCTGTTCCCGAAAGAACAGTTACCGTGGATGACCATGCAGCTTTGCTAGAAATGAAATGATAATTAAATGGACACCCTAGCTGCAAACAGGCGTTGATGTACTTCATTGGGGACATGTTGAAAATGTCGGCCCTGACCGGGACTCGAACCCGGGATCTCCTGCTTACATGGCAGACGCTCTATCCATCTGAGCCACCGCGGGCACAGAGGATAGTGCGTCTGCAGGGACTTATCCCTTGCACGCTCCCCGTGAGATCCACATTCCCAACATGTCCACACCACTACATTCGTAGTGCGCCTAATAGATGTTTGTCCATCATACTCATTACTCGTGGCAGATTAATCTACCAAGTCCCGTACGAGTTCGGGCATAGCGTGTGCGTTCGCACAAGAAGGTCAATGGCCGGGAAGCCATATTTTAACTATATATGGCGGTAGTATCTGTTCCCGAAAGAACAGTTACCGTGGATTACCATGCAGCTTTGCTAGAAATGAAATGGTAATTAAATGGACACCCTAGCTGCAAACAGGCGTTGATGTACTTCACTGGGGACATGTTGAAAATGTGTGCCCCGACCGGGACTCGAACCCGGGATCTCCTGCTTACATGGCAGACGTTCTATCCATCTGAGCCACCGCGGGCACAGAGGATGGTGCGTCTGCAGGGACTTATCCCTTGCACGCTCCCCGTGAGCGTCTGAGTGTGGCGTCTGCTGGTGCCTCAGAATATCAATTTTCTATTAAAAATGGACGTTGTTTGATGTAATTTGTTATTAACAAAGAGTCTAGAACCTATCCCTATGGTGAACAGCCTCATACAATCCCAGTTATAACAGATGGAGTTGGGTTGGTGAGCTTCAATATAAGGGTATCTAATTAGGTCACATACTACATAGCGATTGCCTGAGAGCATCATGACGTCGACACGACGTTCGGAACAGTCTTTCATAACTGGGCGTAAAATTGTGGGAAAATCCTGTAAAAATGCGTAAAATTGTGGAAAACGTTGGAAAATACGTAAAAATGAGAGTATATTTGTATCAGGCTGGGTGTGGTGCCACGAAATATTGTTATTAACAAATCGACCTAGGGTGACGTAATTTGTTGTTGGCATGTAGACACAGCCTGCTCCAGAGTACACCCAATTATAGAACTCAGAAAACTACGAAAAATATGTAAAAATTTGTATACTTACATATCTACCTGGGTGTTGCTCGTCTGGTGCTTCGTAATATTGGTGTTAACAAATAGAATTCAGATGGCATAATTTGTTATTAACAAATAGACCTCGAGTGACGTTATTTTTTATGAACAAATAGACACATCCTAAACCTCTTCCGAAGGTATCCAGCTCCAGAGTACCTCCAGTTATAAAATACGAAAAATGTGGAATTATGAGAGTACTTATATATCTGGCTGGATGTGGTCTTTGCTGTTGTCATGTAATATTGTTATAAACACACAGACGTATCCTCTCCCTAAGCTGTCCAGACCTATAGTAACCCCTCCCCTATAAATGTCCCAGTTATAAAAGCTGAAGGTGTGGAGGAGATGCATGATCGTCATTGGTCTAGTGGGGTGGGAGGAGAAGATGGGGAGGAGGGGAGGGTCTGGTGATTCCCCTGAGTGACTTCGATCACTTCCTGGTGGCTGTCTGGGAGAGAGGGAGTGGGGGCACCAAGGAGCCCAAGTCATCAATCTGTCTGGATGTGTAACACGATACCAGATATGATACGAAAGATATCTTGTTTCGTATTCCCACTGGTATACTACTTACAGACCATATTGGCCATCTTGGACCATACTGGCGCATTAGTTGAACTGTGCCCCGTCACACATCTACTGCAGTCTCCAATACTGGGCAAGGTAAAGTAGGTCTAGGATGAAATTTGAGCCCAATTACCTGGGGACTTAATCGTGAAGTCTAAATTTCAGATACATTTCTACTAACCAGAGCAATATTTCTAACTGAAACCAGTGTCGGTTCGTAACTGCGATCACAGTTTTCTCGCAAACGGCGTGTTTGCGGACTCATGTTTACTGGAACGTTTTTGCTTGTGTATCATATGCTTGCACATACGAGTCAATCTTCGCAATTAATTTTGACCCACCCTGTATATTCAGCAACAAAATTTTTGCTATAATGCTTATAAATGAATGAATAAATAAATAAATAAATAAATAATAAAACTCGTGTGGCACACTGCTTGTGGAAATATTTTAATCTGGCGCATTTCAGTGACGCGTCATTTAGTTTAAAGTAGTGCAGCCGCCTTGAATCTAACGCAGGTCCACCTCGTGAAAAGCTCGAATACCACCACTGAACTATGGAGGGTGATTATTACATCAGCGACACGAGTCAGATGCTTGCTATTGGATGTTATTAACCTCAATGTATCTTGAGTAGTAAATTGCAACTGCTCATCACAACAAAATCCGGGCACTTAGCCAGTGCTGAGGAATAAACTGTTTGCGGATAGAATGACGGGCCCTAGCCAGCTTTGGCACCTCCCTCCTCTTCCCCATTGCAGAGCCGAGAATGACATCCCCACAATCTGGCTGCGACATATGAGTTCGGATGCAGTGTGTAATTGGTCTCCTAGGGAGTTCTTGTCCCATACTGACACATTATTCTGTGTCCGTCTGTCCAGCTCTTTTGTGAAATTAATCTGTGTTTTTACTGTATTCACAACAACAAGCGAACTGAAAAAAATATGTCTGTAAAAAGAAATCATCTGGCGCATGTTATCGAAAAAGAAGAGAACAGGAAAGGAAAGAAAATGAAGACCAAGCTAAGAACATGGAAGCTTTTTTACGTCGCTTTTTACAAGCAGTGAAAAATCTCGTAAACATATTATTTCTCCTAATAGAAATTCCGCGAGCTTAGACGGTGACCTCGCTACAGCTACAACTGACCCTTCATGAGTTGAACCATTGCTGGTGCAGGTAAGAGGTTTTTTTGTGTAGGCCTACTAGCTGCCTAATTTAGTTTCTTGTTAAAAAAAACCTAATTTACTATGAGTAATTGAATTTTATTAGTGTAATTCTTTGTTATTGCAATCAGCACATTGATTTGTAATCAAATAAGTAAAAGTAATATGATATTTAATAATGAAAAAAATGAAATGACGTGATCGTATGGCATTGGTGGCCGGGAGGCCCCATGTGGGGAAGTTCGGGCGCCGTAATGCAAGCCCTTTTTAGTTGACGCCACTTCGGCGACTTGCGAGCCAATGATGTTGAAGAACACACAACACCCAGTCATCACGAGGCAGAGAAAATCCCTGACCCCACCGCGAATCGAACCCGGGACCCCGTGCGACGGAAGCGAGAACTCTACCGCAAGACCACGAGTTGCAGACGATATTTAATAATGATGAGTCTCGACAGTTTGGCTCGCACAAGAAAGGGTAAGGGAGGGGGGGGGGGCAAGAGCGGGAAATGACATTTTGCTTGTGTGGAAAAATGTTCTAGAACTAGCCCTGGTAGACAAGTGTAGGTAGTATAAGTGTAGGGGTCTGTTAGGAAGTATCTACATTTCTGAACTTCTGCCTCATAAATCTGGTTCTTTCTAGCTTTGTACCTACTTCTACTTTGTATCTTACGAGTGTATACTTACTCGCAGTTGAAAAGTGTTTTAGAGCAGTCATATCCTTTACAATTTCTTTACCATATGATAAAATGTAATCTCTGTCATTTCTAGACCCATTTGCTCCTCGCCAAGTATAATATGGTTACTAAATATTTGACAGCGACCATTATGCAGAGCCGGCGCGGTGGCCGTGCGGTTCTAGGCGCTACAGTCCGGAGCCGCGGGACTGCTACGGTCGCAGGTTCGAATCTTGCCTCGGGCATGGATGTGTGTGATGTCCTTAGCTTAGTTAGGTTTAAGAAGTTCTAGGGGACTGATGACCTAAAATGTTAAGTCCCATAGCGCTCAGAGCCATTTTTTTGAACCATTATGCTTACTTTAAGATTTGCTAGTAAAATAGTCCAGCTGTTGGGTTTGTTGCACTGTACATATTTCAGAATTTATGGACAATTTGGGAATATTTTGACGAATAAATTACGACATCTGCAAATAAAGTCTCACAATATATCGAATGATATACACTTAAGAAGTAAGAACTGATAGTTACGTAACGTGATCACGTAATTTATTAAGCTTTGTTTAGTGTATTAAGTGCAATGTTGTAGTCAGTTAGTGATATTTTCATATTTCAGGGTAATATAGTGTAGATGCACTGCAGTTAATTCCGGTTGTATGGGTGATGTGACTTAGAGCCATATAAATAATTAAATAAAAATCTGGGATACGGCTGCTCTTGGCCAAATGGCTACCTACGCCACGCTAATAAATGTATGTGTAGCTCCCGCAAATCATCACACGCCACGCCGTACTGGTTCCACATGTATCCGCCAGAGATGCTCGCGGCAATGTGACGATATTCCTCATGTTGGAAAGCGGAGGTACAAAAGGGTGGGGGGAGAGGGGTTGGGGGGGGGGGGAGAGTGATATAAATAAGCAGAATGAAAATTAAAGTGAAGAAAAGTAACTGTGATGCTTCCCCGCTTCTTCTCCTGCGTAAGTAACGTTTACTTCTCACATCACGCCCCACCTACGCCTCGTGCTACGCTATAGATCAATCTGCTATCACACAGTAGGCAATGACGTTCGAGAACTTTTTGTGTGCACTCGCTAAGAAAGGTTGAGATATTATACTTTAGCCGCATGCCGCGATAGTTCTTTTAACTAATTCATGGGCTACTTGGTTACAATGCCGTCTCCAATGCGCACGGTATTTTGAGAACTTCAAAATAATTTTCATCGTCCACTAACACCGGAGAGTCAGTAAAGGTGTAGGTAAGATCACTGTGTAACGTTGAGAGTACGACTGCAAACAGTGCTGCGCAAACAAATCAAATGTTGCAGTACTTACATGGATGTCGAAGCGTTGTTCTTATGTAACAACCTTTGTATGCGCGATGTGTGAAATTAATCACCGACGTTCGTATCAAGGGATATTCTACATTGACATAAGATCACAACATATTCTGTGTGCGTTGTTCTGTAGCATATGTGGCCGGATATCGTTTCTGTCACCCCACCCACCTGCCGGGACGGAATTTGTGGGCCCCATTTGTCTACGTCCAGTGTTATCCCATGTCAAAGTATGAGAACGTTTCCAAAGTGCTTGTGAATCGTGTAGCAGGGAGATGGATACCAGCCCGGTATTCACGAAGTTGGATGTGAGAAACCGCCTAAAAACCATATCCAGGCTGGCTGGCACACCGGTCGTCGTCACTAATCCACCGGGCGGTTCTATACAGGTCCGGTACATCTTTCCGAATCTCGAAAGTGGCGTGCTAACGCGCGCAGTGATCCGGGCAGGTTACACGAATTACTATATACATGCGGTATGATCTCTGCAGGATTCGACACTACGTACAGGATTGGCTGCAGGGTGCACATTTTATATCATTCTCATGTTCCCTCAGTTAACTCGCAGTGGCTCAGTAAGGAAAGATATGGTCTGGCAAGAACAGATTTACAATGTGTCCACTTATTCTTGAACGGTCTTGCGTGTGCGGGCATGAAGGCCGGTTGGTGGGTGAGGGGAGGGGAAGGGGGTGGAAGTTGGTGAGGCAAAAACGAGAAGCGAGCTCAGCCCCGTAGACACACTCGTAAGCAAAAGAAAGAGAGAGCACTCCTGTCGCTATGGCTAAAGCAATAGTTGATTACGTTCCGTGACTGGGATATCGTCAGTTATCATACAAACCGTCGGCGTGGCAGTCGAGTCAAGGATAGGCAAGACGTGCGATATCAGCGCATTTGATCGCGGCGAGATCGTGAGCGCCTGACGCATCGAACACTCCGTCTTCGAGATAGTACAACCTGTGGGTTTTTCACGTGCTCTCGTGTCATAGCTGTACCGTAAGTACCTCGTTTTGGAGAGCACCACTGGTGCCATAGTCAACAGTCGTGGGGAATGATGTGTCAGTGATAGGAGACGAGCGCCGCGCGGTATTAGCCGAGCGGTCTCAGGCGCTGCAGTCATGGCCTGTGTGGCTGGTCCCGGCGGAGGTTCGAGTCCTCCCTCGGGCATGGGTGTGTGTGTTTGTCCTTAGGATAATTTAGGTTAAGTAGTGTGTAAGCGTAGGGACTGATGACCTTGGCAGTTAAGTCCCATAAGATATAACACACATTTGAACAGGAGACGAGCTATTATTCGACAACAGCATGGAGGACTGGTATCTCATTTGCTTCGTCCACAGTGTTAACTCGACACTGAAACAACGATTTAAGGGAACCACGGAAAACCTAAATTTGAACCACTTTCCTCCAGAATGCGCATCGAGTGCTGACCATTGCGCCACCTCGTTCGGTCGACGATGCGAAACAGTGCGTTTGCCCGTACGTGTGCCAAACTTCGGTTCTATCGTCCAAATGCACAGATGCCTCAGACTGCAATGGAAACGTTGACAAAAAATGAGTAAGGAATATAACGGATTAACCCCTGCCGACGACGAGGTCATTAGGGACAGAGCACGAGCTCAGACAGGGTTTGGACGGGGAAATTTCAAAGGAACAATCCCGGCGATTTGGGGTAATCACGGAAAACCAGTATCTGGATACTCGGACGGACATTTGAACCAGTGTCATTCCGCATACGAGTCCGGTGTCTTCTCAATGCGTCACATCGCATGGTGAGCTCAGGAGAGGGATGTGCAATTTCGGATTGGACAAGGATAGAGGAAGTAATCAATTCTGTCATTCGCCTTAAGTGTTTTAGGGAAAACAAGCGAAAACTAAACTCACGGTACACACGTCTATGCAAAGCACCTTCACCAATGAACGTTACATGCATATTCTGAATTCTTTTTATATTCATTGGTATTTACAGTGAGTTAGGTGATCTGGATTCGCACAGTCTGCAAAAAGTATATCACCATTGACAGTTACATGGCTTAGCCTGAAGTGTGAATGTGAACATGGAAATAAATGCAGAATGGTCGTAAATACAATTAATGCATAATTCGTATTAACCTGAGCAGAATTTCTTTTCAATTTAAGCCATTATTTAACAGCAAGTACTTACAATAAATTGGTTGTAAGTTATGCCATAATTACATACTTATGATTGTGTACTTGTGATTAAAATGTCAATGACTCATGTCCCAGTTTTAGCTATGTACAGTAAATGAAGGGGTTTAATACTGGTATTCAATCGGAAGCACGAACACATAATAACAGCTAGTTCGCAATGCCAAACCTAACTTATCAGTTACTCTCACTTACAGGAAATGCAAATCATCATAACGGACGTAGTGTCCACGCTATTAGAATAAAAAGCGTTTTCTCTTTATAAGTCGGACACATGAGAAGTATCGAAACAGCGGTCGAGGCACGGAGCAAGCTGACATAAGTAACGCAATATTATGATCGCACTACATGGCTTCAGAAACTATGGAGGTCATTTTAAATGTCACTGAAGAGAAAACCACAACTTGCCACAATTTTGGAATGAATGATTTATCTCACCGTAACTAGTTTCGGATCAAGGTCCACTGTCACAAAGAAGAGAGAATTTTTCGTACAAATTTAGAATTTTTGTCGTGTAATAGAATATTTATGATTTTGTGTTTTGTAAAATCTTTGACGTTATATGCAAGGTCTACACATTTTAATCACTTGAGGAAAATTTTTACTTCATACATTAGAACATAGAGGTCTGTGTAATTGATATGAAATAGACAGAACCATGAACTTCGTTATGGAGAAGATGGTGGGCACATGTGTTTAAGTATTTTATGTTTATATGTGACGACACGTCGGGAAAGTAATTTGGTTTGCTGTACCAAAGTTCAAGATGATAGAGCCATGGAATCTTCTACATCTATGATGCCTATTACTGCAAAGATTTTTGCTCCTAAGCTACATCACGACGAAAGCTATGAATTTAATTTTTAAAATTAGTGACATTGTCGTGTCATAACTTTTTGTTTGTTTTTGTTTTTGGCAGGTTACTGTTTAGTTTTCCTTTTTCACTTACTAAGCTAACTAAAGCAGAATATATGTTATATGTATCAATACAAAATTCTAGGAGTTGGTGAGGGTACATTTGGTTTCTTAAATCTTGTTGGTCATTCAAGGTGCGGTCTGGATTGAATGGGGCTGAATATTTCTAATTCTTGTAACAAATTTACCTGTACTTCCTTCTCAGCAAAATGTAGTATTTATAAGTTTTAGGCAGTGGTATTCTTTGTGTGTGCATGCTGGACCGTGTCATCAGCAAAAGTTGATTTATTTAAGTTGTTCTGGTGCTTTGGGTATTGCATCCTACCAGCTTGGTCAATATAAAATTTTGATTTATAAATGTTGAATTAGTGGTGTGATTCATTCTTTAAATTTAATATATGAATTAGTTTAATTTAAATTTTATTATTCAGGGAAAAACTAATCTTAATCTTTTTAGCAAGGAAGATGTTTGCAATCTGATCTTAGACCTTGTCAGTGAATGGCATGCAGACATACATATGCGGAGGGGGGCTAGGGAGAGGTGGTGGTGGGGGGGGGGGGTTGATGTGGTAAAATGTTGATTATAGGAGTGGAGACTAGAACGACAGAATTCTTGGCTGCTGCTTTAGCTAGTTGCGCAACCGTCGGTGCTCGACGGCTTGTGGCTTTCATATGATTTAAATAGGCTCGGGTGTATGCTTCCTGTGTTAAATCAACTTTAATTTTGTTTTTGAAACGATTTAGTCATCAATGCTATATGCATACAGAAATGACACTCTCTGTTAAGATCCGTCTGAAGCCTCTTCTCTGACTTTTCGGGATATGTTGTTAGCTGATTGTTTTTTAAGTGAAGGTGAAGCTAGCTCAAAAACAGACTGCCCATCGTGTCTTACTGAAAGTGTAATTTGACGTACTCATTCAGTACGAAAACCTCAAACTGGTATAACGCGATATTGTATATGAAGTTCTCAGTATATAGGTCGTGTCAGATTGAAGTGGGAACTGTGAAAAAGAAGACAACATATACTCCACGGCGAAGCTGCGCTATCTCGACTGCTGACCCTGAGAAGGGGCGGAGCCGTGGCTCTCCGTCGCTCACTGGCCGCACTTCGGGCTTGTGCAGACTTTATCATTAGCTACTGTACAACACCTGGAAACGGTACAGAATCCTACATCTACGGCGTACATACTGGAAACTGAATTTTATTTCCCGATTAAACTCATAACATTCGTTATTTCATTCAAGTATATTTATTGATGATTATAGCAAATCACGTGTAATAGTCAGCATTTAAAGCAGTTTCTATGTATAACTATCGTCTTGTCTGACTGTAAAGACAGGGAGGCACCGCAGGTGCCCTCGCAGTCTACATACAGTGACGGGAAAAAATCGCAACATCAAAAATTAATTAATGTAGAGTGATGAAATTCTGGGACTACGTTTGTCTAGGTAAATATATTTAAGTTATTAACATTACAAAATCAGAGGTTAATGCAGGCGCGAGGTCAGCCATTGCAAATGTGAAACGCTGGTGCATTAATAACCGTGTAACAAACAGACTGTTGAATGCAAGCATGCAAATGTGCATGCAATGTGTTGTACAGGTGCCGGATATCAGTTCGTGGTATGGAGTTCCATGCCTGTCGCACTTGGTCAGTCAATACAGGACGGTTAATGCTGTTTGTGAATGACGCTGGAGTTGTCGTCCGATGATGTTCCAAATGTGGTCGACTAGGGACAGACCTGGTGATCGAACAGGCCAAGGCAACATATCGACACTCTGTAGAGCACGTTGAGTTACAACATCGGGTATGTGGGTGAGCGTTATCCTGTTGGAAAACAGCGCCCTGGAGTGCTGTTCACAAATTGGCACCAGACAGATCAAATCACCACACTGACGTACAGTTTTGCAAGCGGGGTGCCACGCTGGACCGCAACCCCAGGTGTAGGTACAGTGTGTCTAACATGCAAACAGGTGGACTGCAGGCCTTCAACTAATCTCGTTCGAACAAGATACGGCCATCTCTAGCACCAAGGCAGAACAATCTTTCATCAGAAAACACAACAGACCTCTACCCTACCCTTCAATGAGCTCTCGCTTCACACCACTGAAGTCGCAAATGGCAGTGGTTTGGGGTCGGTGGAATACACGCTACAAGGTGTTTGGATCAGAACTGCCCTTAAAGAAACCGATTTGTAACAGTTATTTTATGTCACTGTGGTGCCAGCCGCTGCTCACATTGCTACTGCAGATGCATTACGATGCACCAAAGCCATACGCCGAACACGATGGACTTCCCTCTCGGTAGTGCCACGTGACCGTCGGGAGTCCGGTCTTCTTCCGACCTTACTATTCCCGTGACCACCATTGCCAGCAATCATGTACAGTGGCTACATTCCTAGCAAGTCTTCTGCAGTATCGGAGAAGGACCATGCAGCTTCTCGTAGCCCTATTACACTACCACATTCAAACCCAGTGAGGTGTTGATAATGGCAACTTTGTCGCCTCAAAGTCATTCTTCATTAACATCAACTCACCACGTCCAATTTCAAAACTAACTAACTCTCACCACCGTTACAGCGCGTATTTAAAGCAACTTGATTTATATCCTCATAATGGTGTTACTAGCGCCATTCTTATGCGACTGATGCGAAACATCATCTTTCAGATGGAGAAACACGCCTATCAAATTTCGTTTGTGTCGTACAGCTCCTTTTTGGTGCTACGATTTTTCCTCGGTGTATCTACATACAGGGTGATACTGAGTTCCACCGGCAAAATTTCGGAGGTTGTTCGGGGATATTTACTGATTATTTTGGTGTAAGGGACGCAAGGTCTCCTGTGACTCGTTACAGAATAATTGCATTTCATTCTGTTTCTTTTCCCATTTATTTTGTATCTGTTTTGCACTGAAAATACACTATGTGATCTAAAGTATACGGACACTTCCAAAAACATATGTTTTTTATGTTAGGTGCATTGTGTTGCCACCTACTGCCAAGTACTCCATATCAGCGACCTCAGTAGTCATTAGATATCGTGAGAGACTAGAATGGGGCACCCCGCGGAACGCATGGACTTCGAACGTGGTCAGGTGATTGGGTGTCACTTGTGTCATACGTCTGTACGCGAGATTTCCACTCTCCTAAACATCCCTAGGTCCACTGTTTCCGATGTGATAGTGAAGTGAAAACGTGAAGGGACACATACAGCGCAGAAGCGTACAGGCCGACCTCATCTGTTGAGTGACAGAGACCGCTGGCAGTTGAAGAGGGACGCAATATGTAACAGACCGACGTCTATCCAGACCATCACACAGGAATTTCAAACTGCATCAGGATCCACTGCAAATACCATGACAGTTAGGCAGGAAGTGAGAAAACTTGGATTTCATGGTCGAGCGGTTGCTCATAAGCCAACTATCACGCCGGTAAATGCCAAACGGCACCTCACTTGGTGTAAGGAGCGTAAACATTGGACGATTGAACAGTAGAAAAATGTTGTGTGGAGTAACGAATCACGGTACACAATGTGCAGGGTGTGGGTATGGCGTATGCTCGGTGGACGTCATCTGCCACCGTGTGTAGTGCCAACAGTAAAATTCGGAGGCGGTGGTGTTATGGTGTGGTCGTGTTTTTCATGGAGGGGCTTGCACCCCTTGTTGTTCTGCGTGGCACTATCACAGACCAGGCGTACGCTGATGTTTTAAGCATCTTCTTGCTTCCCACTGTAGAAGAGCAATTCGGGGATGGCGATTGCATCTTTCAACACGATCGACCACCTGTTCATAATGCACGGCCTATGGCGGAGTGGTTACCCGACAACAACATTCATGTAATAGACTGGCCTGCACAGAGTCCTGACCTGAATCCTATAGAACACCTTTGGGATGTTTTGGAACGCCGACTTCGTGCCAGGCCTCACCGACCGACATCGATATCTCTCCTCAGTGCAGCACTCCGTGGAGAATGAGCTGCCATTCTCCAAGAAACCTTCCAGCACCTGATTGAACGTATGCCTGCGAGAGTGAAAGCTGTCATCAAGGCTGAGGGTGATCCAACTCCATATTTAATTCCAGCATTACTGATGGAGGGTACCACGATCTTGTAAGTCGTTTTCAGCCAGTGTCCGGATACTTTTGATTACATAGTGTATGTGAACAACAGTGTAAATGTATGCTTTCAAGACTTTCTGAGTTGTTAGACTGCATGGTACTAAAACTTCTTCAGTAATCGTCTTTGCTGGCATCTTCTTCAGGATTCCACTGGCGTCACTGTATAGCCGAGAACTGTCGAAAGAGAGTGCCGCGTTCACTTACAAAAGGCAATTTTCTTGCGCTTTTTCGGAGGTGTGGAGCTACTGGGTAAATATCTTCAGGCTGCTGTTGGTGCGCCGTCGTCATAGGGTAAATATTGAAAACAGATGTTCTACTGAAAGAGAGGTGGAATTTAAAATATTATTGTTGTTTTGTTTCGATGGTTTCCTGGTAGCTATTGACGTTCAGTCCTCGCCGTGGCTGGTTGTTTACTTCCGTGATAGCGGGTAACAAAAATGGCTCTGAGCACTATGGGACTTAACTTCAGAGGTCATCAGTCCCCTAGAACTTAGAGCTACTTAAACGTAACTAACCTAAGAGCATTACACACATCCATGCCCGAGGCAGGATTCGAACCTGCGACCATAGCGGTCGCGCGGTTCCAGACTGTAGCGCCTAGAACCGCTCGGCCACCCAGCCGGCCGATAGCGGGTAACAACGACGATGGAAGCCTGTAGCCGTCATCTCTATCGAAATGGTATTCATTGTTCGATCTTTCGACTGCTTGAGGGACTTTTCTTCTACAAATATTACTTTCTCTTGCTAGCACACTTATGTTCTCAAAATTCACAACATGGTCACATTCCTCTTGATGCTCCGCTATTACTGATTTTACATCTTGTGTTAACCCTAGATTACTAAACCATTATAAAATTTAAGATTGCTATTTGCACGAATCTGGTACTGTCAGTATAGGGTGTAAAACAGAATGTATTGTACTTCTTTTGTATGTGACATACAATTGGAGACATTATAATTGTAATTAACTAGTACATAAACTATAAATTATGGCTTCTTTTGAATAAAATATGGAGTAGTAAAATTTACCATGGTTTATTAACAATGTAACATTTTCCCCACTTTAGTGTTCTAGGGTTAAACGTATGTGACGTTCTTTTGTTGTTTTTCCAGTTTCGCCGTTACGTACGGAGTGTTATAATTCAACTTTCGCTACTTGAGAGGGCCTCCATGAAAAACTAGTGATCTTAGGACAAAAAAATTAGTGGAAACGTTTGTAAGGATAAGCGGGAGAGAAATAACGAATAAACCATTAAAAAAAAAACAGATTTTAATTTCCACATGAGAGGGTAACATTTGTTAATTGCGTACTATGTTTACGTCCTAGGCTATAAACGTGGCTCAGTGTGACGAACATCTGCATCCACAACAGCCTGGGACCGCACTAGAGATTGTTCTACTGCTGCCTGAAACATCTCAGGTGGGATGTTGGCTATCTCCCTCGTTATGCTCTTCTTCAGCCTCCAACGTGTGTTAGTGTCTCGGTGATAAACCGACCTTCAGATAACCCCACAGCCACGGTTTCAAACATGGTAATCTAGGTGGCCACGCGGGAACAATTCCCAAATCGCCCGTCAATTCGAACTTACGAATCATGTTCTTCATCCTCAGTGCGTAAATAAGACCTCTCCATGTTCCTTTAACGCGTTGAAACTCGCGAAGAGCAGGAGCACTATTGCTGTCGTTTTGATAAAACAGTTTCACGAGTAAAGCCCCACTCTTCTTGTCCAGACCCATGTTGACTGTCTGTATCTGTAATTCACACTATTGCACGTGTTTCAAAAAAATGGTTCAAATGGCTCTGAGCACTATGGTACTCAACATCTTAGGTCATAAGTCCCCTAGAACTTAGAACTACTTAAACCTAACTAACCTAAGGACATCACACACACCCATGCCCGAAGCAGGATTCGAACCTGCGACCGTAGCAGTCCCGCGGTTACGGACTGCAGCGCCAGAACCGCTAGACCACCGCGGCCGGCTTGCATGTGTTTCAGCTTTACGAAGCAGTACCAACTCAGGCGCCTAACGACAGATCATTACACTAACACTACTAACGACGCAAATTCTGCAGCATATAATATGACCGTGATTTCTATAAAGTTGTGTACCAATACGGTATATGGTTTTCCGTCTACACCGGCTCAAGTAGGGAAAGTTTAATCGTAACCACTCGGTACTTTACCACAGCTACAAGTCACTTCATATACTCCCGCAATGTGGAGGCAGTCAGGAACATTCGTTATCGGTCGGAAAAAGTCTTTTATCTTCTGCTGACTGAAAAACGTTTTTCGTATACCATTCTTTGGAAGGATTCTGCCTATGTGGTCGCTTACTCCAAATGGTTCAAATGACTTCGAGTACTATGGGACTTAACATCTGAGGTCATCAGTCCCCTAGAACTTAGAACTACTTAGACCTAACTAACCTAAGGACATCACACACATCCATGCCCGAGGCAGGATTCGAACATGCAACCGTAGCAGTCACGCGGTTCCGGACTGAAGCGCCCAGAACCTCTCGGTCACAGCGGCCGGCTCACTTACTCCAGTCACAAACAACAACCTTACAGAACGTTCAGGAGGTTACTTGTTCTTCTTGTTTGCATTATTATTTTTACCATTTCGTTTGAAGGCCCCGTTTATGGGAAGGTCGTAATAGTAATTGACCATCAATATTTTCTTAAGTAAATCTAGCTCTCACCGCAAGTTCTTAGTACACTGATGCAAAATGCATGCGAAGGCAGAGTGGTCAGAGCGACTTGCTTCTGGAATGGATGGTGGTATGAAGCGGCTTTTTTTTTTTTCTTTATTGTTATTTTAAAACCTGTACAACAGGCAGTCTGTCAGCAGCATTCTACGCTGCTCTTCAGCCATAGAATAGACAATGAGAAAACAACAGAAAGAATACACATAAGTTACATAACGGTGGGTAATAAAACAGTAGACACACAAAGACAAACACGGAGCCGTTCACACTCGACGATAATCCACACTACAAACTGTTGTCACGACGCACTAACACTGAAGATGGCGATGGCACAGGTGAACGATGGAGTGTGAGGGTGAACACTGAACACTAAACACGACGGCACACACAAGGCACTGATGGCGACGATCTCTGGCGCGCGAATGTCCACTTAGCATGTGCGAGTCCGGGGACCTGCCAAGAGGGGAAGAAGGGGGAGGTGGGGGAGAGGGGAGAACAAAGATGCCAATGGCTGAGGAGATGGGGGGGAGGAGGAGAGGGACAGGGGAGGGGAAGCCCGGGGGAGGAGTGGGGAGAAATGGAGGAGGGAGGGAAGAGGGAGAGAAGGGTGGGAGGGTGCCCAAAGGAGCAAAAACAGGAAGAGGGAGGGAGGATAAAAGTTGGTAGGAGGGGTAGATGGAGGGGAGGAGGGCATCGTCAGGGAGAGGGAGCTGGCGGAAGCCACCTTGGGAGAGGGTAAGGAGGGTGGAGAGATGGAGACCGGGTGGGACGTGGGAATACAGGCGCAGCAGCAGGCAGGGGTGGGAGAGGATGGGTGAGACAAGCGGGTGAGGAGGATCGAGTTTGCGGGAGGTGTACAGGATCTGTATCCTTTCAAGGAAAAGGAGGAGGTGGGGGAAGGGGATGAGATCGTACAGGATCCGCGTGGGGGAGGGGAGACGGATGCGATAGGTGAGGCGGAGAGCATGGCGTTCAAGGATATGAAGTGGCGTCTAGAAGCGTTTATGTTGGTAAGTTTCCTATAAAGTGGTTTCAGGTCATCTGTAGATCAACACATCTAAAAGCGGCAGGCAGCTGATTTCCAGATGAATGTTGTTCAGCAATCGTCAGGGGAATTTATGTAACTCATTCCTGTTATGTGGCCATACAACAAATGTGTCAACCAGTTAACGGAACCAGCAAGATGGTTTTTGCGGTACCGACGGTGTTCTTATTGACTGCACAGGGCTCGCCGTCTTTGTATGTGTGGCCCTATGGATGCCACAAGATGACGCCATCTTCGCTTCGATTCAGTGCATGCAGATGAAACCCTCTGCACGCCCCATATTCCGGATGACTTTTAGTGAGACAACAATTACGGACTAGCACGACGATATTGACATTCAGGGACAGAAACTCATATTCACTGACCAACATTATTGTACAGACAATCTAGTTATTGTACGAATATAGAGGAGCAAGAGATTAAGTGACGTATAATTTAAATTACTTTACATCTAATGCAAATAAATATTCTGGTGTTCTACTCATTTACTGAATGTCTGCATTGTCTACACCACCTCTCAGCCACCTCGTTAGGAAAACAGACGAATCTATTTAGTTACAAATTCATGTAGTTGCTGCTCTTTTCAAAGTCTTTCGTACAAGCCGTAATAGTAATCAAACGTATGACGAATGGATCGCTGAACTATAGGGCATGACTAGGACTTGTAAATTTAGCTGAGCATTTGGAGCTTCATTCCAAGACGAAATGCTTCGTGATGCAATTATTCAGAATCTTACTGATAGTAGAATATGTACTGAGATTTTAAGGCATCGCAGTCCTGCACTCACTGGCGTGCTTAAATGGACTGAATCTCAGGAAGTGCACAACTTTCTAGAACTAGACTTTAACGTGCCTGTTGTTGCAACGCTGACTCAGATAGTTCTAAGCGGGCCCAGCCCTGCAGGGCTCATGTTGACAACACCCACAAGCAGCTACGTAGGCAGACGAGGCATCCTGTCAGTTTTTGTGCAAGTTCACGCGCTCCGAAGTCCTGTGTTAAGTGCTGTGTAATGCATCGCTGCAAACACTGCTTCTGCTGCCAAGCGAAATGCCGACACTGCCGTACGCCAGGACGCACATAGCAAGTGTGCCTGCTAAAGAGTCACAAAGTAAACTCTGTTCCACACTAATCTAAAATCGTGGGAATGGACGTCAATATGATCTCACATTCTGATTCCAAACCCGTTACTCCAGGAAATACTCACAGCAACCGTAAACCCAAGCGGAAGAATTGCAAAGCTGTACACACAGAGCAAAATTTCGCCCATTCAGATAAGCTCTCTCCAGATAGATGAACGACAAAGCCCTCAGTTGTTCACATATCAGACAAAGGCAGTCTTCCGAAACTGAGAACTAACAATCACATTCGGAGAAATAACCGCAACACATCTACTTGCATAGCTGTCGTTGCTGTAACTGCCTCATGGCCATTAATTCCTGTGTTTTGATATCACTCTCGAAAAGATTGGGCCTTTTTTTAGGCAAAAGGTAAAAAATATTTCTTTCGTGTACGGGCTGTCGTATTAATCGTTCGAAGCAGTTGTCTGATAACGGTTTCGGCAGTGCTTGCCCAGACAATTTGTCTATACTGGTGGTAGTGTATGCGTAGTTTTACCATTCTATACCAGGCAAGTTAAAATCACCTACCACTATTACTGCTACTACTACGGTTTGATCAGGCTGTTGCTGTGCTATCTAATTTAGTCTTGTTTTGTATGACAATACGAGCGATGCGGCTGGATCTGAGAGCCAGTAGAAGTTTTGACTATTGATGTTAAGTCCACGTTTACAGATTACCCTTGTCCATATGAGTTAGAGTCAAATTTGTTGTTCTAAGCGCTAGCCCTCATGTTTCTGCCTGAAATAAACGCTCCACCCGCTGGGAGATCTAACCTATCTTCCGATATAGACTGCACGTATTGTTGAAAATTTTCCTATTTTCTACTTCGTCTTTCAATCAAATGGCTCTGAGCACCATGGGACTTAACATCTATGGTCATCAGTCCCCTAGAACTTAGAACTAATTAAACCTAACTAACCTAAGGGCATCACAAACATCCATGCCTGAGGCAGGATTCGAACCTGCGACCGTAGCGGTCACGCGGTTCCAGACTGAAGCGCCTAGAACCGCACGGCCACACCGGCCGGCTCGTCTTTCAATCAACAACTTCCTTGTATTACGTAAGGATGACTACATTCTTGGAAAGAGGTAAATTCATGGATTTTGCTACAGACGCTTCGGCTATCACCAACTAGTTTTTAAATATTTTCACTCTCCAAATTTGTAGTCATATCTGAATTAATAATTGATTTCTGAGATGTAGGATTTTCGTCTGGGGATCTCGGAGTTTCACCTAACCCAACGCTGATGGAAGCACTAACTATTCTTCGTAATTTTCTGTTAACCTCAATATATATCCTTGAGCTCAATATCGCAACATATCTAATTTGAGGTGTTTTTCTTCATTTGGAACATAAAATTTCACATTAAACATGCTGTTTGTAATTAATTTTTAAAAATAGTTTTACTTATCATAATAAATATTTTTCTATATTTTAAAATATATGTATGGCGCTCAGTCCGGAACCGCGCGACCGCTACCGTCGCAGGTTCGGATCCTGCCTCGGGCGTGGATGTGTGTGATGTCCTTAGGTTAGTTAGGTTTAATTAGTTCTAAGTTCTAGGCGACTGATGACCTCACACTGCCATCGGAAGCGTTAACTGCGGTAAAATGCCTAGCTGTAAGCATTTGGAGCGAGCTGAAGAAGAACTCGTATGTCGGGCTCAGATTTATTTGCTGGAAACTTAAGGGAAGTAACCCAAACACTTAGAACTGACAGGTCGCATTCGAACCTGCGACCGTAGCGGTCGCGAGGTTCCAGACTGTAGCGCCTAGAACCGCTCGGCCACCCCGGCCGGCCATACTCTTGCAGTAGTTCTGAATTGTGCGTGACGGTCAGAGGCTACTGCACCAATGTAATTGATTCAATGGATAGTTTATTGGAAGCTCTGTGATACTGTTCGATTTATATTATGGAGGTATAGCCCACTTGAAAAAAAGGCGATGTATTTCTCACGAAACACTATAGTGTCAACGAAGACTGACACCATTACGCTGTCGTAAGTCTAGCGTAGTGATCATAGGAATACGATGATGGAGATTAGAACACGTGCAGGGACATATTGATAGGCAATCATTTGATATCGACAAAACGCAAGTCTTATTTATTAGATTTTCTTCGTGCAGTCCTCGTATACTAAAGGTGCAGTAGGAAGGCATCCTTGGTCATTAAAAAAGCTATATCTGGCGTAACGATCATAGAAGAGTTAACGGAGGATACGTACAGAGGTAAATAGATAATCATTTTTACTCAATCATTACGTGTGTGAGTGGGATACCAATGAAAAATCGATAATACGGCTACGATATAGCCCATACAGTGCAGTGGTTTGCGGAATATGTATTTAGATGTAGGTTCCTGTCTATAGTGGGGTTCAGACACCGGTAGGATATAACGATTTTCAGAGGACTGAGGACTGGTGGGAGCTGGAGCTGAATGTGGATGAATGTAATTACTGAATCTAAAATAGTCTAAGAGATCTGCTATTGTTCTATCACGCGATTTACTAAAGGTCACTAGAAGAAGTACCAATCGTAAGAAATATCTGGATGTAAGCATCCACATGGTAGTGAATTTCTTCCTGAACGTTAGTGTGCTATTATTTCTCGTTGTGTCAGCTCTCTAGATAACCAGTGACAGGTAGAGGTCTAGACAGCCTTCTAACTAATGGGACAGAGCTGTCGCAACATGATGGGATTTCGAGAGAATTAGCAGGGGTCTGTGACCTGTATGGGAGTATCCAGAGACAGCCTTACCCCCTCTCACATACGTCTCGCAAATGGACCGCAATCAGAAAATTAGCGACTATACGTGAATTGATTAACGAATTTATCGAGGAAGTACAAAAATATTCACGGAAAGACAGAAATACAACTATACAAATACCTCAGGAATGAAATAAATAGGAGGTGCAGGGCAGCCAAGGCGATATGTATGCAAGAAAAAAAAACGAAGAAATCTAAAAAGAAATGATCGTCGGAAGGACTAACTTAGCTTATAGAAAAGTCAAAACAACCTTCGATGAAATTAAAAGCAAGGGTGGTGACATTAAGGGTGTAGTGGGAACCCCTATTAAACGCAGAGAAAAGAACGGTTAGGTGGAAAGAGTGCATGTAAGGACACTGTGAGGGGGACAATTTGTCTGATGACGTGATAGGTGAAGAAACAGGAGTCGATAAGGAAGACGCAGGGGATCCAGTATTAGAGTCACAATTTAAAAGAGCTCTGGAAGTCTTGAGATCCAAATGAATCAGAAGGGATAGATTACATTCTAAAATCATTATGGGAAAAGGCGACCAAACGACTATTCAAGTTGGTGTACAGAATCTATGAGGCTGGCGGTCTACCATCAGACTTTCGGAAAACACAACCACGCAATGCCAAGATATAGCAAGGGGAGACAGGTTCGAAAACTATCGCACAATCAGGCTAACATCTCATGTATCCAAACTGCTGGCTAGATTAATATACAGAAGAACGGAAAAAGAAAATTGAGGATCTGTGGCCACATGTTTTCGGTATTATGGGACAAACTACGTTTACACATATGCATCTGTCAGGTACGTGACATAGTTGTGCGAGCAACTGTACAGTAATGATTGAAAATTCGATTTCACTGAAAGTTGTTGATGATTCATTAAAAACTACAGCTTTCGAGATATACATTTCAAAATCAGGATGATGTAAGTTAGGAATGTATATGTTGTAACCCACAAAAATATTCACTAATAGGTGTTGGCATACTTTTAATATGATAGTGTTACGGGTGCATGTATCGATTTCGTCGGTGTATTGGAAGTCCATCTCCCCGGAGGTTGCTAAATCCATTCACGAATGTGACCGAAGCTCATATTTTTTATTCGCTAAAACGAATCAGTGCAATCAAGAAAATCGTTCGCTGAATGGAGTGCAGGCCTATGTGGAGAAAGATCGTCATCCCTAGGACCCTCTCATCTATTTCACGAAAATCCAAAAATGACTGACTCTCCTTTCAAAAACTTTTTATTGTGTTATCCGTCAATCCTATTTGGTAATGATTCTATACCACGCAGAAATAATCGAGAGAAGGGGTGAACAAGCGTGGTGCATGCTAATCTTTTTTTGTATGGATTTTCTGCATCTTCCAAGTGTTGTGAGAATAAAAGAGTCTCTGTCCTATCCTTCTGCATGTTGTAAACATATTATTTTGTCTCCGTTTTGTGTATTTAGAAGAGGAAACACATTAAGCACTGTCGAAATGTTACTGTTGTATTACGCTACACTGTCTTGGAACAATAAAGCATTTACAGTGCATCGCAGATCTTGCACACGCGTCTCAGACTTGTCTGCCACGTTCTTTTTCTGTTTGACCAGTAGACAGATCTCGTATTTATGTCCGATAGTAAGTGTCCAGATACTTAAGATCAGAGAGTCTGTAGAATACAGTTTGCATATCGCAAATTCGCACATACGGTCTGCTCAAATACGTATGATGAAAGAAAGTGGTCACAGCAAATTTATTAATCGTGATAAGTGCGGGAGGCTTTCGTAGAGTCTGACAGAGGTGTACTGTCTCGCACGCGGAGGCAAAGCGGCATCACATTGGCACGCGACCAGCCGCAAGAGGTTACACAAAGCACTTCTGTCTTTACGCCCGCTGCCTGCAGAGGGTAGGGGACAGCATTGGTCCTGCGAGGCGGCGCGGCGTCTCATTACGGGCATACATTCTGTGACGTGCGATGCAGTGTGGTGAAGACACAGTGTGTTCTGCTGTGTGATACGGGTTGCTGCGCGGCGTAGGGAAATTTTTTTATTTTTACATTTTTTTTAAGGGATCACTGCATTGTGTGGTATTTGTTTAGATGTATACGTTATAATTATTCTAATATTAACCCAGTAGTTATCTCGCGGCAGTACTAAAATGCGAACTGTGGCATATTTATATATTGTTTTAAAATTTTGACTATATCTGTTATGTATTCAGGTGGAAAATGTATTATGTTTTGACTAGAGCGATGTCGCTCAAATTTCCTTTTAACCAAACCATATGTAATTTAACAGTTTCTTCTGAAGAAGGCACCCATAGTTGGCGTTGAAAACTAGTTAAAAGAATTTTAAATTCTATTTGCAACCGCTTGGCTGGAAATTTGTGACATTTTAAAATTTGTCACTAAAGCAATATTTACATGTGTCTTTTTAAAAAGTGGGGGAGAACAGCAACGAAACCCGTATGTACATCTGTTTTCTTAAAAAGTTGGGGAAAATAGCAATGTACACCTTCTTTAAAAATTAGTATAAATTATCCACGAAACCGTAAATAGCGTCGGATGTTGCAGAAAATAGCGTCAGGTGCTAAACATTTGTGAAACCTAGGCCGAAAGCGCTGTGTTCTACGCTACGCTGAAAATTTGCATCACCTTAATTTACTGATACTGCTGCGGTTCCTGTGAGATCCACATTAAGAATGACAATCTCATGGGTGCTAATGAGCAGTGGGGGCAGTGGTGTTGGTAGGGCAACGACCAATGCAGTGGGGAGCTGTCATTTTTTGGGTCGTAAGTAGACATAATTAAAAATGACAGTTATCATTTTTAGCTAAAAGCAATGAACACCGCCGGCCGGAGGGGCCGAGCGGTTCTAGGCGCTACAGTCTGGAACCGCGTGACCGCTACGGTCGCAGGTTCGAATCGTGCCTCGGGCATGGATGTGTGTGATGTCTTTAGGTTAGTTAGGTTTAAGTAGTTCTAAGTTCTAGGGGACTGATGACCTTGGCACTTAAGTCTCATAGCGCTCAGAGCCATTTGAACCATTGAACACCTGAGTAAACATGCTGCCATTTTGCACGCAAATTATGGTAATTATCGTGACAATTATTGCTCATTAATTATGAGATGAATAAACAAAACATGCACCCAAGTGAACTGTTCGTTTCCATAAGGGTCATTAATTTAGGCTAGCGCAAGTGGTTGGTTTGTTTACTAAAGAAGAACAAGGCCCCTAACTGACCAACAACACACTTTCGCCTGTTACGGTTGTTATCTTTGTGTGAATGTACATACAAGAATTAATGAAGTTTGAGAATATGTTATGCTTTTTTATTCGCTGCCCATGCAAAATCCTAAAAAATCTCCCATTTACGACGATCTATGTGTGAGGGATGTGGGTAGTTGCAGGGTGCTGAAAAGTAGCTGACGCTAGATAACTGAAAGCGTAGTAACCCCCTATATGACTTCGAAGTCCCACATCTCCTGCTTTATTTTCTTTCATATACATAACACGTTAACCGTGCTTAGGGACGTATTACTCCAGTATACAAACTGTGGAACACTACACACAGGTTGACATGTTTTCTGTATGCAGAGAGGAATATGACAGCAGGCTGCTGTGGAGCGTTTCTGAATTACCGTTGCAAGCTGGTGATACACTATAAATTTTAAATTCTGTAAATGATTGTTGTGTTCATTGCCAGGTCTTTACTTTCAGCTCGTACATATTGGGTTAGAATACCACTGCATTCAGAATCCAAATAAAGGGTACAATAGAATCTTATAGCTGCGGACAGGATGGACCATGTGCTCTAACTTTAAGTGTATTAAACACCACCTGACAGTATTTATAATGTGTTCCTCTCTAATCCGAGCCAGTTGTTTCCATGTGGTGTCAATTAACGAATAATTTGCAGAACAGTCGCTATATTGTGTTTAACAACGTTTCTACTGATTGTCTACTGGCTTACCTGTAGACTCTGTCTGCATACAGCTATAATAAGCTACTCTGAATCCGACAGAAGTGCTGTGTTAAAACAGGGGAAGCCTTGTTCTCCACAGTACTGTCAGCGGTACACTCTGTACTTCGCGATACGATACTCTGTCACACACAAATCGCAGTATTTACCAATAAATTATCCCATTACTTTATTATTCGCCGCCATGTTTTTGCTGAATATGCTATGGTAGCATTAATTTATACAGAGCACATGTGGAATTCACATACTATTCTACCTCATGGAAGTGCAGTAGCTTCGGTAGCTCCATAAAGTTTCTCCTAGGGTGGAGCGTAATGTTCGCTTGAAGGTGATGTCTCGCAAATACAGCGACAACTAGGGTTATGTTATACGATATGGATGTTGGGGTTGACTGTTTTACGTGGATGCCCTCCAATTGTAGAGTAAAACTATGCAACATATTTATGTGTCAAACCAAAAGCCCAGGAGTGAGCAAAGTTATTGGTAACTACCTCATAGATTTTGTAAAGTGTCCACACATGCGACTACGGGAAAATTTTGTTTTTCTTGGCTAAAGAACATGGTATTACCAGGTTGGAGGCCACTACACAATGGCTGGTTGTTTGATCCCTGTGAAAGACTGTTTAGACATGTAAACGATGACTTTTCTATTTATTTTCAATTACTCTGTTATGGGGTATAATTACGTCACTTCTGAAATTACTGGTAATTCCTCTGCACTATTGCTGCTGTAATCACTTTATTTCGTCTCTGTATTTGGTGTATTACAACGTCAATAACTTAGTCTCTGCAAACCGGCGCTGTCATGCTGTCACACTGCAGTGTTGAGGTATCATTTTGGTACCATTTTGTTTAAGCTTAGGTTGTTGGAAGTCTGAAAATGAATGAAGTGGCTGAGGGCTTGATGTTAAGCGCATATTTCAACTGAGGCAGCATCATGCATTGGTGGATTCTCTAACGTCATTTCCGATTGTGATCCACTAAATTTTAGAACACGACGACTTCAACATCTACATCTACATATCTGTATGTTATAGAGAATAATATCACTTTAATACGTGATGTGGCATTTTTTTAGCATTTATAGCAATGGATGGTGGTCTACAATATCTTGCGTTAGAAATTATGTGTATTTTGATGCTTCATTTTGCTTGCAAGGTTTACGAAATATAATTTTCATAGCGATTTAGCTTATATCATCATCATCATCATCATTAAAGACTGATTATGCCTTTCAGCGTTCAGTCTGGAGCATAGTCCCCCTTATAAAATTCCTCCATGATCCCCTATTCAGTGCTAACATTGATGCCTCTTCTGATGTTAGGCCTATTACTTCAAAATCATTCTTAACCGAATCCAGGTACCTTCTCCTTGGACTACCCCGACTCCTACCCTCTACTGCTGAACTCATGAGTCTCTTGGGTAACCTTGCTTCTCCTATGCGTGTAACATGCCCCCACCATCTAAGCCTGTTCGCCCTGACTGCTACATCTATAGAGTTAATTCCCAGTTTTTCTTTGATTTCCTCATTGTGGACAACCTCCTGCCATTGTTCCCATCTACTAGTACCTGCAATCAACCTAGCTACTTTCATATCCGTAACCTCAACCTTATTGATAAGGTAACCTGAATCCACCCAGCTTTCACTCCCATACAACAAAGTTGGTCGAAAGATTGAACGGTGCACAGATAACTTAGTCTTGGTACTGGCTTCCTTCTTGCAGAAGAGAGTAGATCGTAGCTGAGCGCTCACTGCATTAGCTTTGCTACACCTCGCTTCCAGTTCTTTCACTATGAGATCCTGTGAGAATATGCATCCTAAGTACTTGAAATCGTCCACCTGTTCTAACTTTGTTCCTCCTATTTGGCTCTCAATCCCTTTATATCTCTTTCCCACTGACATTACTTTCGTTTCGGAGATGCTAATCTTCATACCATAGTCCTTACATTTCTGATCTAGCTCTGAAATATTGCTTTGCAAACTTTCAATCGAATCTGCCATCACAACTAAGTCATTCGCATATGCGAGACTGCTTATTTTGTGTTCACATATCTTAATCTCACCAAGCCAGTTTATTGTTTTCAACATATGATCCATAAATAATATAAACAACAGTGGAGACAGGTTTCAGCCTTGTCTTACCCCTGAAACTACTCTGAACCATGAACTCAATTTACCGTCAACTCTAATTGCTGCCTGACTATCTATGTAAAGACCTTAAATTGCTTGCAAAAGTTTGCCTCCTATTCCATAATCTCGTAGAACAGACAATAACTTCCTTCTAGGAACCCGGTCATATGCCTTTTCTAGATCTATAAAGCATAGATACAATTCCCTGTTCCACTCGTAACACTTCTCCATTATTTGCCGTAAGCTAAAGATCTGGTCCTGACAACCTCTAAGAGGCCTAAACCCACACTGATTTTCATCCAATTTGTCCTCAACTAATACTCGCACTTTCCTTTCAACAATACCTAAGAAGATTTTACCCACAACGCTGATTAAAGAGATACCTCTGTAGTTGTTACAATCTTTTCTGTTTCCATGTTTAAAGATTGGTGTGATTACTGCTTTTGTCCAGTCTGATGGAACATGTCCCGACTCCCAGGCCATTTCAATTATCCTGTGTAGCCATTTCAGACCTGACATTCCACTGTATTTGATGAGTTCCGACTTAATTTCATCCACCCCAGCCGCTTTATTGCACTGCAATATATTGACCATTTTCTCTACTTCCTCAAATGTGATCCTACTTCCATCATCATTCCTATCCCATTGTACATCGAAATCTGAAACATTACTGATCGTATTTTCACCTACATTGAGCGACTCTTCAAAACATTCCCTCCATCTGCCCAAGGCATCAACAGAATTCACCAGCAGTTTTCCTGACCTGTCCATAATACTTGTCATTTCCTTCTTACCTCCCTTTCGAAGACTGCTAATTACACTCCAGAATGGTTTTCCAGCAGCTTGACCCAAAGTCTCCAACCTGTTTCCAAAGTCTTCCCATGATTTCTTCTTGAATGCTGCAATTATCTGTTTGGCTTTGTTTCTTTCTTCAACATAACTTTCTCTGTCTACCTTAGTTCTAGTATGTAGCCGTTTTTGATACGCCATCGTTTTCCTTTTACAGGCTGCCTTGACTGTGTCATTCCACCAAGCTGTTTGATTCATCCTACCTTTGCACACTACTGTTCCAAGACATTCTTTAGCCACTTCTAGTACTGTGACCCTGTACCTTGTCCATTCCTGTTCCAATGACTGTAATTGACTACATTCAACTGACTGGTACCTTTCTGAGATCACTGTTTGTACTTGTGCCTGATTTCCTTATCCTGAAGTTTCTCCACTCTTATCCTCCTACATATGGACCTGACCTGCTGCACTTTCGGCCTCACAATACCAATTTCACTGCAGATTAAATAGTGATCAGTGTCATCAAAGAATCCCCTGAATACACGTGTGTCCCTTACAGCCGTCCTGAACTACTGATCTGTTATTATATAGTCAATGACTGATCTGGTTCCCCTGCCTTCCCAAGTATACCGGTGAATGTTCTTATGTTTAGAAAAGGAGTTTGTGATTACTAAGCCCATACTGGCACAGAAATCCAAGAGTTGTTTCCCGTTCCTGTTGGCCTCCATATCCTCTCCAAATTTACCCATAACCTTTTCATACCCTTCTGTTCGATTTCCAATCCTGGGATTAAAAACACCCATGAGCAGAACACTGTCCTTGTCCTTTACTCTAACAACTACGTCACTGAGTGCGTCATAAAAACTATCCATCTTATCTTGATCTGCCCCTTCACAATGCGAATATACTGACACAATCCTAATTTTCTTGCTAGACACTGTCAAATCTATCCACATCAGTCGTTCGTTTACGTACGTTATTGCAACTACGCTGGGTTCCATTTCTTTCCTGATGTAAAGCCCTACACCCCATTGTGCTATTCCTGCTTTGACTCCTGACAGGTAACCTTGTATTCTCCCACTTCCTCTTCTTTCTCACCCCTTACCCGAATGTCACTAACAGCTAAAACGTCCAAACCCATCTTACTTGCAGCCTCTGCCAACTCTACCTTCTCCCCAGAGTAGCCCCCATTGATATTAATAGCTCCCCGTCTCGTTACCATTCGTTTGCCGAGTCGTATCTTAGGAGTCCCTGGTTTGTCAATTAGAGGTGGGACTCCGTCACCTCCAAAGGTCCGAGGCATTTTGCTCTGATTGTTGCCAGCTTCATATTTAAAGTACCAGGGAAGCAGGTTGCTAGCCTTACTTGCCCCGGGTCCCATTGGGATTTACCCCTGACGGTTGAGGGACTAACCGGAGGATTTGGTAGTCTTTGCCGTCTGAGCACAAAGGTGACCACGACTCAGAATATATCTGAGATGCCCAGCCTTATTCCAAAGTAACTGGTATCCTGACTGTCAGGACCACTTACTTGGACACTCATACGTTGCCCGTGGTTTATGAACTAGGACATGACAACAGGAACCCACACCATTAGCTTATACCATAACAAAAATGTATTTTAATGAGTTATGCGTACAATTTAGATTTGCTAATATTTAGTTTCTGCTTACAAATTGTGAGACGTCTTACAATATATGGTAAGCAGTTTTTCCGAGATATCGCCTCTGAAATTGCCTTTGGAAATGTCACATCTCTCTCTGTTATCGTCTTTGGTCGTACATTTAAAAGCAGTGCATATCCCTTTTGCGGTCTAGTGATGTTTTGGTAATAAAAGCACCTCATTCATTCCTTCCTTCCTTCCTTCCTTCCCTCGCTAATAAGACGGTTGCGTTGTGTGTGCGTCTGTGGTGGTGTTGTTCGTTACAGGCTCTATTGTCGCAAGCTATAGTTTTCAGAAAGGCAACTTCACAGATTGAACACACACTTTGTGTATTTAAATGCAACTGAAACGTGAACTTCGGACTTTTCGGACTGCTGACGTATATTTAGAATATTGGGAGCAATATTATAGGAAAAATGCAGTCTATAAAGCTTTTAGGGAACCTGCTGACTGCAGACTGCTGTTATTGTGCACAGTCTTCAGTAGATCAGTGTCATTTGTAGTAATAGCAGTTATTCTCACTTAATATTATCGATTACATTTTTTCTTGTCAATAAAATGATGCATTATCTATATCCTTTAAATGTGGGAATATGTACTTCGAGGGTGTGTTGTGATTTATATCAAGAGTAGGCCTAATTAGTTACATTCAGTCTGTTTATTTACCTGCTTAGCTAACACATATTTATCTGCAGTTATAAGCCTGGTCTGGTTAGACATTGGATTATTATGCCTAACTTCTAAAATGTCAACTGCTATTACACATGGAAATCGAGCACTGGAGTACACACTTTAGAATTGTGGGTACTAATTTGGCGAATATAAGTATATGTGGAAGTTAACGCTCACTTTCTTTTACTTGCAGATGTACATGATGAGCCAAAAGAAATGACCACCGGCTTAATGGTTTGTTTGTCCGTCTTTGTAATGAAAAACATCACTGATTCTGGGTACGAGGGATCCGGCAGTTTTTTGGTAGGTTTGTGGAGGTATGTGGCATTAGATGTCTACTTACAGGTCACGTAATTCGCGTAAATAACGGGTCGCTGATTTGCATTCACTGTCATGACACCCTATAGCGACCCGGATTGGTGCCATAGGATTTACATCAGGCGATTTTGATTGCCGAGACATCAACGTGAGTGCATTATAATGCTCCTTAAACCACTGTAACACGGTTCTGCCTCCGAGACATGGACAATTGTACTGCTGAAAGATGACATCACCGTCGTGGAAGACATAAAGGATGAAGGGGTGCAGATGGTACACAGCTGTCAGCATGTCTTAGATTACTACCACAGGTCTCACGCGAGTGAAGGAGAATGTGTCCCATAGCAAAATACTGCTCTCACCAGCCAGTGTCCGTAGCGTGCTGCACGTTTCGAGCCGCCGCTCACTTCGATGACGGCGTATGTGGAGACGACCATAGACCAAATGTAGCAAAAATGTGGTTCACCCGAAGAGTCGACACGTTTCCATTGATCGACGGTCGAATCCCGATGGGCCCGTGCCAACTGCAATAGTAACTGACGACGTCGTTGGGTCAATGTGACCACGTAGGGGTGGTCTGAAGATGATGATGGTTGGTTTGTGGGGCGCTCAACTGCGTGGTTATCAGCGCCCGTACAATTATCCAATCTTTGCTCAGTCCAATTTCGCCACTTTCCTGGATGATGATGAAATGATGAGGACAACACAAACACCCAGTCATCTCGAGGCAGGTGAAAATCCCTGACCCCGCCGGGAATCGAACCCGGGACCCCGTGCTCGGGAAGCGAGAACGCTACCGCGAGACCACGAGCGGCGGACGTAGGGGTGGTCTGCTGCGGAGCTCCGTGTTCAACAATGTGCGTGTTACAGCATTGTGCTCTTTCGGCAGAGATGCCACAGAGAAGACAAGCCTCCAAACCTCACATTCTGTGAAGAGTTGTGGACGTCCAACCATTTAGCGCGTAATAGTAGCTTCACTGTCCTTCTACCTCTTTCGGTAGAAAGTAGCAAGTAAAGTTTCGACCAGCTTCATTTCTGGAGACATTTCATTTTTCTTTACATTATTTTGTGTTTTGTAAAAAAAGACAGGAATTGTTTCATTTTGTGTAGGTGCTTTGATTTGGATCTGACGGCCACTAAGGTCTAACGGTTATATACGATGTTTACAAAAATGATTTTTGTCATGTAACATACTGTCAATAAATTTTATTATTCAATAAAAATACTTATTGTGTACTATTATATACACCAACTTTCACGAAGACGGAGCGGGTCGGATCCGACCCGACTGTACTATCTATTTCGTCTCCAACAACCATACTGTTTGAGGGTTAAGTTCTGTGTGGAAGTGTGAGAAAGTGTTCTAAATGTTTGCGTAGCGTATGTCTAAGGCGGAACATGGGAACGAACCCGGTATGCACTTAGAGGGATGTGGGAAACTGCCTAAAAACGACATCAAGACTGACCTGCACACCGACATCTCGTTGTCAATCCGCCGGGCTGATCCGCTGTGGACCCGAAATACCACCCACCCCATCCCTTAAGTGGTCATGTTAACACGCGCGGCTACCCGGGCGGGTCCATAGGTATATCTATACTCCGCAAGTTATGTTGCGATATTTAGCGGAGGGTACTTTGTGTACCACTGTCACTTACCCCCTTTCCTGTCACAGTCGCGAGTGATTTACGGAAAGAACGATTGCCGGTAGCCTCCGTGTGCGCTCGAATCTCTCTAATTTTACCTACGTGGTCTCTCGCGAGATATATATATATAGGAGAAAGCAATATATTTGTTGACTCTTCTACGACTCTCTGGAATTTGTCTTTCTTGTAAGTAGTTTTATGCGGTCATTACACTTTAACTCGCTTCATAAGCGTACTTCTAGTAGATAGTTTGTGAGAGTAACTACTTCCAGTGATATTTCTGCAGTAATTGGTCTTACTGGCTAAATATACAGAGTAAGTTACATTTCCTTATGCTGAGGGGCAACTGCCACTCCCTACACCGAATGTCGATCCTCTGCCGTAGGTGGCTTGCGGACTCTAGATGTGCACCACTAATCTTAAAAATGGCTCTAGGCACTATGGGACTTAACATCTGTGGTCATCAGGCCCTGGAACTTAGAACTACTTAAACCTAACCAACCTAAGGACATCACACACGGCCGGCCGCTGGTGGCCGAGCGGTTCTCGGCGCTTCAGTCGGGAACCGCGCGACCGCTACGGTCGCAGGTTCGAATCCTGCCTCGGGCATGGATGTGTGTGATGTTCTTAGGTTAGTTAGGTTTAAGTAGTTCTAAGTTTTAGGGGACTGATGACCTCAGATGTTAAGTCCCATAGTGCTCAGAGCCATTTGAACATCACACACATTCATGCCCGAGGCAGGATTCGAACCTGCGACCGTAGCAGCCGCGTGGTTCCGGACTGAAGCGCCTAGAACCGCTCGGTCACAACGGCTGGCCCACTAATCTTATAATGAGATACTATCGGGTTCTTTCTCTTTGCTATCAAGACTGTATTACATCTCTGTACATTTAATGAGAGCTCCTATTCATTGCATCAAGGGGATATTTTATTCACGTCTTCCTGGAAATCTCTACCATCGCCTAATGCCTCCCATATGTTGCCAAGGTTGTTTCAACTATGCTGCAGAAGTTTCGCTGAGAAGCCCTTACACATCTTGCAAACAGTTCCGATCTCTCCCCATGTGATTTACATATTTTTGGAGCCCTGAACAACGAAATTCGTTGCCGTCGGAAGAAGAGATACACGGCTGGATATAACCATGGTTCCACAGGCAACCGCAAACATTTTTCCAAGAAGTAATTGTGCGTCTTGTCTGACAGTGCTACAAATGTATTAACAACTATGGCGATTACTTTTGAAATAATACTTACTTATCTCCGTCTGTTTCATTTTCATTTAACTGAGGTCTATTTTCAAGTATCTGCCAGTCAAGGATTTTCTACATTTCTGTGATGCTCTCGTCTGAGTCACATAAACCTGTGTGACCACTCGTGCTGCCTTCTTTGTATACATTCAATATCACCTGTCAGTTCTATTTGGTATAGATCGCTCATAGTTGAGGAATATTCTGCCATTGCTTTGTAAGCGATGTCCTTTGGTAATGTAGTTTCTACAGTGATGGGATGGCAACATGGCATGTGTTTTACGATCTGAGGGATTGCATGCCGACCGAAACGGGTCATTGAAATTAGTCTAACCCTTCCTGGCAATAAATTACTCACAATACCAAAGTCAGCCATTTCATTGACCAACGACTAAGAATGACGGACTGATCTCCCCGAACATAGGTGAAAACGGTTGAAAGAAACAGTATTCCACTTATTTACTCGCTCGCATAATCATAGTTTACAGGCCTGTGTTCACAGTCGTTACGCTAAGTGAACTATTGATAATGGTGGGTGCAAACTTCGAATTCATATTTAATAAACTATGACAGTGTCAATGTTTGAAAGTTTATTGCTTTTATGCACTGCCGGAAAAGAAAATGCAATACTCTCAAGGACTGTGATCAGTGGCATCATGATAGTAATCTAAATCTACATCTACTTGGTTACTCTACAAATCACACTTTAGTATCTGGCAGAGCGTTCATCGAACCACCTTCACAATAATTCTCTATTACTCCACTCTCGAACAGCTCGCGGAAAAAAGAACGCCTATATCTTTCCGAGCGATCTCTGATTTTTCTTATTTTATTATGATGATCGTTTCACCCTATGTAGATCGATGTCAAGAAAATACATTCGGAGGAGAAAGTTGGTGACTGAAATTTCGTGAGAAAGTCCCTCTGCAACGCGTTTGCCTTTATTTAAATGATGTCCACCCCAATTCCTGTATTATGCCCCTGACACTCTCTCCCCTATTTCTCGATAATGCAAAATGTGCTGCCCTTCTTTGAACATTCTCGATTTATTCCGTTAATCCTATCTGGTAAATATCCCACATGGCGCAGCAGCATTCCAAAAGAGGAGGGACAAGTATAGTGTAGACAGTCTCTTTAGTAGATCTGTTGCGTCTTCTACGTGTTCTGCCAATTAAATTCAGTCTTCGGTTCGCCTTCCCCAAAACACATTCTTTGTGTTCTTTCCAAATTCAGTTGTTCGTAATTGTAATTCCTAGATATTTAGCTGAATTGACGGCCTTTAGATCTGATTGATTTATCGTGCAACAGAAGTTTAATGGATTCCTTTTAGCACTCATGTGGATGACCTCACACTTTTCATTATTTTGAGTCAATTGCTAATTTTCACACCAAACAAATATCTTTCCTAAATCGTTTTGCGATTTGTTTTGGTCTTCTTATGACTTTACTAGGCGATAAATGATAGCATCATCTGCAAACAACCTAATTGTGCATACACAAGGGTTGTAGTGTTAGTGATTCATTTGTCACGGTCTTCGGCGATCATGTGGCACTTAGAAGGCCTGTCTGTGCATCCTCTACTTCGACTCTGCAGACAGTAACTGTGCTGAGGTTAGAGGTGGAAAGGTTTCCAAGATTCATTCAAGGGTTCAGTCATGCCCCGCCGACGAGTATGTTCTCCTGCTGAATTTGAATGGGTAGCATCGTGGACCTGCTGGAAGCTGGATGGGTGTATCGAGGGATTGCTGCACGTGTTGAGTATAGTGTATCGATAGTGTGTCACTGCTTTCAATAGTAGCCTGTGGAATATTTCCAAAACTGTAGACCAGGTTCTGGACGCCCGTATACTACAGACGCACGTCTAGTCCGACACATTGTGCGAGCAGCGGTGGCCAACCGGACGTCATCCAGAGCGAGATCCGGACACATGTTGCACCTGCCTTGTCATCAGGGACCATTGGTAACCGTCTGCTCGCAGCAGGATTAAGGTGACTTGTACCTCTGGCCAGGCTACCACTACTCTGGTGTCGTGAAAGGGTTGACTCGAGAGAGGAATGGCGCTCTGTTGTCTTCAGTGATGAGAGTACGTTCTGTCTGTATGCAAGTGATGGACGTACACGTGTATGGTGTAGACCTGGTGAGCTGCCTATTCCAGAGAGCATTTTCCCACGAAACACAGATCCCACCCTAGCCTTCATCAGGTACTACTCATGGTCATATCTGGTGTTTCTGCAGATTAAAGTAACCAGTGCTCGCTACATTGCACAAGCTTTTATTCCCGTTCTAGTGCCCTTTTTCGACACGAAGATGGTGTGCGCTTTTTTCAACAGTGCAATGCAAGTCCATATACAAGTGCTGCGTTGCAACGCGCGCTTCGTGATCTACAACAGCTGCCCTGGCCAGCAAGACCATCAGATCTCTCGCCAGTTGAACACGTATGGAACATCACGAAGAGGGAATTCACTCGTTCTCCACGGCCTGAGAGAATCATTGCCGAACTGCGACAAAAGGCGCAAAATAGGACAATCTATAGCAGGATGCCATTTGGCCCCTTTATGAGGGTTAGCAAATGAGAATACACGCCTGCGTTTCCACCAGAGGGGGATACGTTGTTTATTGACGCGGCTGTTTGGGAACCCTTTACTGTGACATGTGTGTTTAACTTGGTCTGAATTTGTCATCGTATATTACTACAATGATGAACTATCTGTCACATTAAATAAAAAACAAACACCGTCGGAACTCGCCTTGAAGGTCGATAAAGTGACCTTGTCCTTGAGGGTGTTGCTTTTTTCCGGCAGTGTAAACAGTTGCGTGACACAGTTACTTTTCAAATTTTTGGACAAATGCTATTCATATAATTTATTTTTCCGAACTGCTGTTTTTTCGAAGTCGCACTGAAGCACTGTACTAAGCACAGTTGTTAATAGATGATGTAAAATGTTTTAATACGATGATAATATTTTATTATTATTTTTAAAATACTAGGCATCTGTAGCTCGTTAAAACTTAGCGTGATGGCTCAAACGGTTCAAATGGCTCTGAGCACTATGGGACTCAACATCTTAGGTCATCAGTCCCCTAGAACTTAGAACTACTTAAACCTAACTAACCTAAGGACGTCACACACATCCATGCCCGAGGTAGGATTCGAACCTGCTACCGTAGCAGTCGCGCGGTTCCGGACTGAAGCGCCTAGAACATCTCGGCCACCGCGGCCGGCTAGCGTGATGGCAAGTTATATTTGGGGGTAGGGGGAGCGGGAGGGGGACAAACTGTGTAACACCCCATCCCCCGCAGAACCGAACCGTAGATACGCACCTGGTTTTTATAACTTTGTACATCATTCTAACTTGTGCAGTTCATTGAGTTTTTTGTTGTTGAGATAGATGCCCTGTTTGGTACGCTTGGAATTCATTTAGTTTAAAATATATTATTTTCCCATGTGGTATTTTATGACTGTTTGTTCCCGCAGCCAGCTGAAGTCGCCCGCGTGATCACTGGTTATTTACAACGGCGGGAGGGTCCTCGATGCCACCTCTCCGAGCTACCCGCTCAGCTTCTGCTATCCGGCGCCTAGCTCCGCCTCCACGCTGCGCGTGGCCGGTTTGGCCACGCCTCCCGACTTGCTTACCACGCTTTCCGTCTCACTCTAGCCGTCGGGCCTCCGTCAACTTACCTTATCAGGCCTTACTTTAAGCGAAAGACTTCAATTACCTCCAAAAATAAAGTCCGCGTATGCTGTTCGTGCGTTAGGTAAAGCAATATGCGGCGTTTCTGCGGAGAGAGCAGGTCTGGAGCGACGATAGGGAAGCGCCAAGTCGGCACTTGACTGCTGATACCGGGGCGAGCGAGCAGCGCCGGGTTCCTGCTACCACACTTCCTGCGGATTCGTAGAACTCCCTGTGGTAGTACGGCTTCAGTCGCTCCACGGCCGAGGGTCCAGTGCTCTTCCTGACACGCCGCCGGAAACTTCTGCTGCACCTGATTCCTCAACCATTCAGCCATGGACAACCAGGATCCTAACAACGAAGAAGCCTTTAAGGCGGGCATTCGTAGGTGAGGAAACGAACATAGCCAAGCGTTGCATGCAGTGTGCCATCATCCAAGCGGACGTGTGGGATTGGAGTCCGACTCGGAGATGGGTTTGGGTTTGAAATGGGTCGTTACTGTGCATGGCCGATGTATACAGCTGAATGTCCGACATATCATACCATTAAACATAAATTCTGCAAGCCATGTTTCGGTGTGTGGCGGAGATTACTTCTAGTACTACTATGATGCAGTATTTCTTGATATCGTAAAAGCATTTGACTCAGTAGGACACCTACGCTTATTATGATAGGTACTATTGTGTGAGGTTTTAAGGGAAATTTTTCATTGGATTGAAGATTTCGTGCCGGCCGCGGTGACCGAGCGTTTCTAGGCACTTCAGCCCGGAACCGCGCGACTCCTATGGCCGCAGGTTCGAATCCTGCCTCGGGCATGGGTGTGTGTGATGTCCTTAGGTTAGTTAGGTTTAAGTAGTTCTAAGTTCTAGGAGACTGATGACCTCAGATGTTAAGTCCCATAGTGCTCACAGCCATTTGAACCATTTTTGAAGATTTCTTGATAGGGACGACGCAGCATGCTACCTTACATGGTGATTCATCGACAATTGTAGAAGTAACTTCAGATATTTCTCGGGGAAATGTGTCTGAAATCTTATTGTTCAAGTTGTATATTAATGACTCTGCAGGCTATATTAATAGCAACCTCACACGTTTCGCGGATGATGCGGCTATCTATAATGAAATATGGTGTGAATAAGGCTGCAAAACATTTTAAGATTTCAAAGTTTTGTAATTGTAAATATTGGAAACTTGCTTTAAATGTTCAGAAATTTAAAATTGTGTACTTAACAAATCGAATATCAATGAATCACAATTGGAATAGAACTCATACTACTTGAGTGTAACAATTTAAAGGGCTTTGAAATGGAACGATCATATAGCCTCAGTCGTAGGTAAAGCTGGTGGCAGGCGTCAAATGTTCAAATGTGTGTGAATGCCTAAGGGGCCAAACTGCTGAGGTCATCGTTCCCTAGACTTACACACTGCTTAAAGTAACTTATGCTAAGAACAACACACACACGCACACACACACACACACACACACACACACACACACACACACACACACACACACACACACACACACACATCCTCGAGGGAGGACTCGAACCTCCGGCGGGAGGGGCCGCGCAATCCGTGACATGGCGCCTCAAACCGCGCGGCCCATCCGCGTGGCTGGCAGGCTTCAATTCATTGGTAGGATACTAGGGAAATGTCATCAGTCTGCTAAGAAGATTGCTTACAGAACACTCGTCCACCCATCCTAGAATACTGCTGGAATATGTGAGACTTGTGCCAAACAAGACTAACAGAGGATATTTAACGTATACACAGAAGGGCAGCACGAATGGTCACAGGTTTGTCTGACTCATAGCAGAGTATCACGGAGATACTAAAGAAATTTATTTGGCGGACTCTTGAAAACAGACGCAAACAATCCCCAGAAATCCTGCTTACAAAGTTTCAAGAACCAGTTATAAGTAATGAATCTAGGAATATACTACAACCCCTATGTATCACGCCCGTATGGACCGCGAGTACAAGATTAGACAAATTACAGCGCGCTCAGTGACCTTTTTACAATCATTCTTCTCGCGCCCTATAAGTGAATGGAACATATAGAAGCCCTAGTAACTGTTACAGTGGGAGGTACTCTCTGCAATACACTTTTCATGTTTTGCCGAGTATGGATGTAGATGACTATGAAGATTTAATCTTTTCCTGTTCCAGTCGCGAGCGTTGCTCGGACAGAACGACTGCCAGTAAGCGTCCGCATTGAGTTTCAATTTCTTTGATTTTCCCGTCGTAGAATTTCGTGAGATGTGCAGGAGCGGAAAAAATTTGTTGTCCGAATCTTTTTAGAACGTACGCTCTCGGAATTTTAATAGTAAACCTCTCTTTGATTTACGAGGCTTCATTTATAGCGTCTGCCACTGGACTTTGATGAGCATCTCCATGACGCTCTCGTGCTTACTAAACAGAACCGTGACTAAACTCGCCGCTCTTATTTGGATCCTCATAGAATAAAACTAAAATTTCATCGAGGAATTTATCATATAACTTTATATATTGCTTCACTCTTTCTGAAAGTGTTTAAAACTATTCAGTATCTCAAAGGACGGTTTACCTGACTTCGTCACTCTGAGACACAGGCAAGTTTCATCCAAGTAGAGCTGGAAAATGTATAAACTTTTTTCTATTGACATATTTTCTGTTTCAAGATTACTCAATATCTGTCCAATATTTGGAATTAACAGCCTTGCCGTCTGTCAATCCAATATCTGGAATTAACAGCCTTGCCATCTGATTCTCGGCTTTCGATTTCAAATGTCTATTAGTTTCGCAATTTTGGTCCAGAAATATTATCTTTCCTAAGAATCTGTGGTGTGAACGTGTCCTTGGTTCATATGGTCAATGGTCACATAGAGCCTGTTTTTTGTTTCTTGCTTCTGTCTCCATGCAATTCACACTCTTGCGCAGAACAGTTCCAGCGAGAGCTTACATTCGGTGGACGGTAATTGTCTTGTGACATGCAGTAATGAGACGCAGCGTTTCACTGAGGCCTGTTACCATGTACCTTACGTGAGAGACTGCACCCCGTACTGAAACAGCATAGTTGGCTGTGGCGTAGCAGATTATCACGACTGAAGGTTTCGGCATCGAAGCCTATGCCACTCAGGCTTCCCAAGCTAAGGTTGCTTCTACTGTTCGCCTTTCTTCTTTTCTAGTGACTGTGTTGCCTGAATGTTGCAGGTATCACGGGTGGAAGCTATGTTTTAAGTCTCGGTCACACAAAATTACATTAGGTTACAGGAGGTACTTCTTTCATTCAAAGTACGAGTTTTATCATATGGTCACTACGCCCAATTCACGGAAGTGTTATGGAAGAAATAATTGTGTCTAAACCAAACTATAGGCTACAATGTAATCTCGTCTCAGATTTATGTGCTGGCCGTGGTGGCCGAGCGGTCCTGGGCGCTACGTCTGGAACCGCGCGATTGCTACGGTCGCAGGTTCGAATCCTGCCTCGGACATGGATGTGTGTGATGTCCTTAGGTTAGTTAGGTTTAAGTAGTTCTAAGTTCTAGGGGACTGATGACCTCAGATGTTAAGTCCCATAGTGCTCAGAGCCATTTGAACCATTTATGTGTATGCTATGGCAGCAAAATGTTTTATGCGTCTAACTGAAGTATACTTCCTGATGTTACAGTTTGTCCAGTGGCAACCTGCTTCTTACATTCAGCATTTACGAATTAAAATTGTCCAATGCGGGTTTAATATTTTTACAAATACTTCCGAACATTAAGCGTAGGTGGGGTAGTGAAAAATGAAATGAGAAACGTAACCAACAACGAAAACATCCCCAAAATCAATCTCACAAAACAGAATATTCGGATCTGTACAAGACGGTAGGTCTCAGTGTTTCATATAGGCAAGACATTCGATACTAATGAGAAACCGTTTTTACACTCTACGAAAAAAAAGATACGATGCGTCACGAAGGAGTTACGCAAATTAGTCACATATTGATATTCATACAGGTATAGACGGAAAATGTAAAACTGTAAACTTTGGCGGGCAATGGATGAATGTGTGACGCTGCGACGCATCACTGCGTAGCTGGCAAGGATAGTAAATACTGGACATGTCGATACCAGGACATTAAGTCTTTGCGAATTCCATTCCTTGTACTCAGTTGGACAGTAACTATTCGTCGCAGATAGGCGCGTGAACAATATATGATGATGCCAGCGTATGAGAAAGGACGAGTAGTAGGGCTCAAAGAAGCCAATCGGCAGATCGCTCGAAATTTGAATGGAAACGATGCTCCTATTTGACAATGTGAATCTTGGCCAAACACAGCGTCAAGAAGGACATAATGTGCCTAGAGAGACTACAGAACTTGAGGACCGAGAACTGTCAGGGAGGCGGTCAGAACCCTGGATTCATCATCATTACTAATCCGACGTGCAGATGGTGCTTCAGTGACGACAAGGACCTTTAACAGGCGGTTCACAGAAAGGGGGCTGAACTCACGACACCCCCTGCGCCAACTACCATTGACCTCCGTACACGAAGCCCGTTTGCAGTGGTGTCGAGCACATTCGACCTGGAACCTCATTGGTTGGAGTAGAATTGCCTTCAGTGATGAGTCCTGCTTCGAACTGAGCCCCGATGATCAAGAAGACGTGCCTAGAGACGCACCGGACTGCGGTGGGATACCAGCCTGACTGTCGCCCACCATACAGCCCAGCAAAAAGGGATGACGCTCTAGGATGCCATTTCTTTTCATCACAGGACCTCTTTGGTTCTCATCCGCCGCACCCTTGCAGCACAGCGGTACGTCGACGATATTCTAAGCCTCGTTTTGTTCCCTCATGACACGCCATCCTAGGCTTACATTTCAGCAAGATAATACCCACACGCACATGGCGAAAGTTCCCACTGCTTACCTTCGTGCTTGCCAAATCCTACCTTGGCCAGCAAGGTCCCCGGATCTCTCCCCCTATTGAGAAAGTTTGGAGCATTGTGGGCATGGCACACCAACCAGCTCAAGATTTTGGCGATCTGACGCGCCAACAATTGGACAGGATTTGGCGTGATATCCCTCAGGAGAACACCCAAAAACTTTATCAATCAAATCAGTCAGTGCCAAGCCCAATAACTGCTTGCATAAGGGCCAGAGTTGGACCATCACGTTACTGACTTGATCAATTTGTGAAGCTCTTTCTCTTGAATAAATCACCAAATTTTGGAATTGTACTCATTTGTTTGTCTGTACATGTGCATTCGTCTACCGATGTCTGTCCCATTTGGATAATTCCTTCGTGGTGCTTCTTTTTTTTATCGTAGAGTGTGTATGACCATAGTCATGACTTAGTCAACGTCACAACAGTATGCTATAAAGCCATCATTTGTACGGTTTTTTAGTATAGATCCTTAGACACCATTCCAGCACCCCAGACGCAGACCTAAATTTCAAAGGCGGTGAATCATCACAAAGAGTACCACGTTTGAGACGCCTGCGTCGTGAGCCAGTAAAAGTGTGCCCACAACACAGCCGCAGTCTGGCCTTTAACTGGTCGATGAAACTGGACGATGTCCCCAGGATAACTTTGTCTACAGAGTTTAGGACAGTTTCAGCAATAGCTGGTCTGCTCGTGAGACATTCGAAGGTGTGTCCCGCTCACGGCAGGTCCGAGAGCAACATCGAAATGGAGCAATAAAGTGCTCTTCTCTCCCAGTTTGCAGAATAATGCGCACACCACGTTCTGGTTCCGCACGTCGTGGAAAGAAACTAACTTAACGGTGGCGGGGGTAGTCTTGTGAAGTTGGCACCCGAATTTCGGGAAATATATCTTTGTTTCGGAGTTCTTGATAGACACGCCATAGTTCTAGAGTTCCAATTACAAAATTTGAATAGTTCAAAAAATTTCGCGAAGAAAACAATAGTACTTTGGAAAATTTTAATCTTATTCAAAAAATTAATTACAAGATAGGGGAAAAAATTAATAGTCTCGTTTCTGAATAGCTCGCGAAGAGTTCTACAGGAAACCCCAATGATATTTTTTGTGCAGATAATAGTTTATGAGATAATTACAATAATGAGGTACTCATTTCCACAGTGATGTGAATTTGGCACCCGATTTTCGAGAAATATACATTTCTTCAGGCTTATTGAATGTATGCTATAGTTCTAGGGTTCTCTGTAAGAAGTTTTAATAGTTCTGTAGAATTTTTCGAAAACATGTCATGATCATAATTCTGAATAGCTGAATAGCTGTGAAGCTAGCAACCGATTTTTGAGAAATGTATGTTTTTTTTCAGAGTTCTATGTAAGACAAGTTTTGAATAGGTCTGCAGAATTTCGCGAAAATACTATTTTGAAAGAAAATACTATCGAAAATACTATTTGGAAAGAAAATACTGTCTGGAAAGAAATACCGTGGGGGTAAGAGCCAGCAACCTGCTACTGGGGTAGGGGTGATAATCTGGAGAGAGAAGGGGAGGATATGAACAGACAGAGAGGGGAAAGGAGGAGATGGACACATGTTGGGGAGAGGTGGAGGTGGACAGACAGAGGGTGAGGGAGAAGTGGACAGAGAGGGGGAAGAGGAGAAGTTGGACAGAGACAACAGGGGGGAGGAAATGTACAGAGAAAGGACAGAGGAGGAGATGGACTGGAGAATGGGTGGAGGAGATGGAAAGTGAGAGGGGCAGAGAGTGGGGAAGAAGAAGATGGACAGAGAGGGGCAGGGGAGATGACAGAGAGAGGAGGAAGGAGAAGATGGACTGACAGAGTTAAAATAAATACACACTCCGGCAACACTGGGTACTCAACTGGTGTAAAAATACAAAAACTTTTACTGGAATCAATACTGTTTACGCCACGTCCGGCTTCTCAAATGGTTCAAATGGCTCTGAGCACTATGGGACTTAACATCTGAGGTCATCAGTCCCCTACAACTTAGAACTACTTAAACCTAACTAACCTAAGGACAACACACACATCCATGCCCGAGGCAGGACTCGAATCTGCGACCGTTGCGGTCGCGCGGTTCCAGACTGAAGCGCCTAGAACCGTTCGGCCACTCCGGCCGGCCCGCCTTCTCAACTGTGTGGGTGCTCCATGGAGGTTAATGCCCGTCCCCATTGGGCTGCTCTGGTGGATCGGTTTAAGATAAGCACTGGTTAGTAGAGAATCCTATAAAACAGATCGGGAATATTTTGGGGGGACGTATTGTTGATCAATTCTTCCTGACCCCTGCACAACGTTTTCCTAAGGAAGGGTGTCCACCGTAAAGAAAACTCTGCATTGATGTCAAGCATGTGTGGCAGCCAGGGCAACCATATTCCCTTTTAAGTGTTTTGTTCTCATGGAAGAGATTTTTTTGCTTTGGTTACTTTTTCAAAGTTTCAGGATTTATGTGATTTCACATTAAACCCACAATATCGTGCGATTTAGTTCCGCCTTGTTCCGAAATACTTCTTACATTCTGTTCAGGAAATGTGTTCCGATTTCTTCATTATACTTACGTTGTGGTCATAAGTCTACCTGAATGAAATGAAACAAATAGATGATTGTTATTGTAGACTATGATATCTGGGATGGAGCACAAGCTCGGATTGGACAAGACTGAAGCTAGAAATCGGCGGTGCCAGCGTTCATATTAAATAAACTTGCGATTCTCCAAATCTCACGCTGTTGTCGAAGACACACACCCTACATGGTGTTACTAAAGGCGAACAGGCAGGGTGGAAGATGGGTCGCAAAGCCTTCTGTCTTGATACATGCTTCGATTCAAGATAACAGACAGCGAAGGACTGTAAGTCTAATCACAGATGACAGAAGAACTTTAAGCCAAGCACTACGTTTTCTAGCCATCCTTTTGGCTTGTTCGAATTCTGCAAAAACTAGTTTCCAAACCGGAACAAAGTCGCTTGTCGCTATATATCGGAAATTGTTATCTAGTGTAACACGAGTGCTGTTAGATTCCATCAGCAAATTTACACAGTCTGCTCTCAGGGAATGCATTACATAGGACGTATTCATCGAGCTAATTATCCTTCTGGGCAGCTGTACGGAAACCTATTACGGCCCCGAGAGAGGTGGCGCAGTGGTTAGCACACTAGACTCGCATTCGGGAGGACGAAGGTTCAAACCCGCGTCCGGCCATCCAGATTTAGGTTTTCCGTGATTTCCTTAAATCGCTACAGGCAAATTCCGGGATGATTCCTTTGAAGGGACACGGCCTATTTCCTTTCCCGTCCTTGATATTATGCGAGCTTGCCCTCCGTCTCTAATGACCTCGATGTCGACGGGAGTTTAAACCCAATCTTCATTCCTTCCTATTACGGCAATGTTATATATAATGAGAACGTTCTTTACATGAGTGTAATTTTCTCTGCTGCGCTTGACGTTACTTCCCCTTATCTATCCTCTGAGTCTGAATGCAACTCCAGCTCTCGTTTTTGATGCTAGGTACTTTACGTATGTGCAACGAGTGTGCGACTGTCTCATCGGCAACGAAACTGGCAGTCACCGCTATTAGTATCATCGCAACAGCAAATTTTTAAAATGCCTCACTTGATTGGAGCTGACGTCGTCGTCGCAGTTAGTATTGTAGGTCTCTGACCTGGCAACATTACAGTGCCACTACTGGTTCACAGCTTTTATTCAAACAAATTTCTTATTTCAGGTTTGTTAATTTTTACATCGTATGAAATAGTTAATATTCACTGGATATTTATCCGCCCCAGCTTCCAAGCCTCTTCGCAGTATCCCATTGAGCGAGGGCACGCGGCACAGTTGATTGTGATCCTCCCCCTGAATGGGGACGTTAAGCTGGGCGGCCCCTCTGATATTACAGTGCTGGCCATTAAAACTGCAACACGATGAAGGATAGCAAACAACGAAATTTTCCTTGTTATACGAAAACAGTATAGTAGGAAGGACAGATAATTAAATTTGCGGTTTGTTTGGGAGAATACGAGTTGCAAAGGAAGCAACAAGGACTGTAATATAGGTGTCCATCGAGAAGAACTGAACTTGGGTGACAGTTACAGGTACGTCTTTCCATGATGCGTCAGCTCTATGCCAGAATTCATCTTCTGTACTGCCTAAGGAGTAGAGCTGCGCTCTACCAAAACTACGGTTCAGTAGTTTTAGTACACTACATAAATGATGTAGTAAATGGTAGGATTACCAGAAGTATTGGTAGAGAAAGAAACATAAATGAATTTATAAGAGACAAAATGGGAGCCGACGACTTCTCTCTGTTTTTATGTTTGCGTTATCGTTAGAAGAAGAAGTAACATCCTGGGGATCTTCTAGACAGTTCGCACATAATTAGAACAACACATCAGTCAGTGTTAGTCCATTGTATATTTTATATCCTTGCAGAATATAAATTGCATTTTATATGTATTAAAAATAATTAATCGTCTAACTTCTCTGCTGTTATGTAACCAAGGAATTGCTTTTCATGCAAGTATATACAGCACTCCCAATGTACAGGTAATGCGGGTATGAAGTTAACTGACCAGAGCTACTAGGAGAACTACGCTTACTTATAGCAGTCTACGGTAGCCTACGGTAGATCTATAACTCTACTGCCGGCCGCGGTGGTCTAGCGGTTCTAGGCGCTCAGTCCGGAACCGGGGGACTGCTACGGTCGCAGGTTCGAATCCTGCCTCGGACATGGATGTGTGTGATGTCCTTAGGTTAGTTAGGTTTAAGTAGTTCTAAGTTCTAGGGGACTGATGACCACAGAAGTTAAGTCCCATAGTGCTCAGAGCCATTTGAACCATTTTTATAACTCTACTAGGGTGTGACAGTGTGTCATTGTCTGAACTACCCACAACCAAACGATTCCAATGGGTCAAAGATTTTGGATCCTGCTGGCCAAGAAAAAGTCGAACACCATCGTTATAGATGTAGTAGGTCAGGACAGCTCGAAGAACACGCGGTCCTGCGTTATCGTTAGAAGAAGGAGTAACATCCTGGGGATCTTCTAGACAGTTCGCAGCCACCGGTCTTTGCATGTCAGAAATGTAACGTTTGTTCACCACAGTACCTTCTATTCGAAAGAGAAGGGATCGCATTGTGTACCCATAGTAGCAAGGTAAATGCGACGTTCGTTTCTCCTCGGAACCTTGCACACGTGGTTACGTTCATCATGATGCTGTACGCAGAACCGTTGGCTCGTCTGAAAAGACGATGCGGTATCACTCTAGCGTCCAGTGTAGGGCGTACCACTGTGTGTGTGTGTGTGTGAATTCCTATGGGACCAAACTGCTGAGGTCATCGGTCCTGCACCACTGTCGGCGTACCTCTCTCCTGTCACGCCAAGGGAAGCCGTAACAATTCAGAATGGTTCAAATGGCTCTAAGTACTATGGGACTTAACATCTGAGGTCATCAGTCCCCTAGACTTAGAACTACTTAAACCTAACTAACCTAAGAGCATCACACACATCCATGACCGAGGCAGGATTCAAACCTGCGACCGTAGCAGCAGCGCGGTTCCGGACTGAAGTGCCTAGAACCGCTCGGCCACAGCGGCGAAGCCGTAACAATGATCGATATGCTGGCACTACTGTGCTGCTCCAGTTGTCGTCGCACTGTCCGTGTAGATACTTGTAAAAAAGCAAGCCGATTTGTTGACACAAGGTATCTGACGTCACTGCGCGGACAAGCGAACAGTTTCTTTCGTCTTTTGTTAGTCGTGAGGGAGTCGTTGAGGTCCTACTGGCGTTAAGTATTGTCCCTCTGCACCCTTCGATTCCACGTTCGCATTGCCGTCGTGAGATCCCGACCAACACGTGCATTCTGGCAGATGTCTCTCCTTCTTATACGCCATAACACGATCTACTCGCAAACAACTTCAAATTCGATTTTTGAATGAGATTCCACATGCGTAAACTTTCTTTATACAGGGTTTTCAGAAACAGTCTGAAAACCTTGTAAAGTTCTTCATGATAAGTTGCGCTGATAAATAACTATTTAAAAAATTCGATTCCTTGCGCCGTTTCCGAGTTAATTAGCTTGAAGTCAGCCAAACAGGCCGTTGTGCGCGCAAATTCAAGCGGCGCGCCAGAGGCGGTCTCGCCAAACGTGTCTTTCGTTTGGTTCCCTAAAACCGAACAAGAGAGAGGTACAAAAGTTGGACACCGGACAGTAGTAAGAATCGAACCCGAGCCAAAAGCTGAACAGTCTCGTGCGTTATCATCTACGCTGTAACAGCTGACACTAATTATATCTGTCGAGCCACTTGAATTTATGCGCGCAACGCCCTGATTGGTTAATTTCAATGCTAATTAACTCGGAAACGGCGCAACGTATCGAATTATTTCTTAACAATTATTTCTCAGGACAACCTACCCTACACCACCCTTACAAGCTTTTCAGAATTTTTCTGACCACCCTGTGTACAGAATAGAGATGCTGTTGTTACTCCTACCTACTTAGCGCGGTTGGGCTGAAAAGCTAATCCTACGCATATTCAGGATTGTAATACACTTCACGCCAATTGAATGTTTGTTGTCTACCTATTATATCATGTTGCAATTTTAATGGCAAGCACTTTATTCAAGAGCAGTAAGCTATGTGCAGACACCCTCTCACTTCTGTCATCATCATCATCATCATCACCACCACCACCACCACCACCACCACCACCAGCACAAATGCGATACGCCTCTCTACACGCATTCATAAGTCACTTAACCTGAGAGTATCACATTTAAGAGACAAAACTCACACTTCGAAAAGCAACAGTGCCCAATGGATGCGAATGAAGAAGGACTTTTCGATTTACGTTGCTAAATGCCGATAGGATATTCCGGGTAAAAATGCCATATGACATTTACATTTAGTACAAGTATTGCTTTCAGATATCTTAAACACCGTAGTACTGTGTGTAAATTTATTATATCTGGTTTATTTAAGTCTCTGCGCGTGAGTTTCGTCTTTAGGTATTTCAGACTATTTGGGAGTAGGTGACTTTCCAAAGTGGTTTGATCCTATATGCACACGCCTGTATTTATTGTTAACTTCAATGTTACAGGTCCAAGCTACTGAAATAAACTTGATATCTTAACGTTACTTAAAATATTAGTTTTTATCCGTAGCTCTTAGCTACAGATATAACAGCCAGAACGCAAAAAATAGCCAAAAAGCAAAATTGTCATTTAACAGGCAACGTTCAAAAGTCTGGTTTAGGACTACTGCATTCTCTAATACCAAGCAACAAAAATGAAAGGAGTGACTATTACTGCAGTTATGCTTCAACGTCATCAGTTCGCTCATTGAGTATTCATATGCAGCACTGTTACTAGTGACGAGTTATAATGAGTTTATGTTAAATTGTTAAGAAGAAATTATCAAATGATTCAAATGGCTCTGAGCACTATGCGACTTAACTTCTGAGGTCATCGCCTAGAACTTAGAACTAATTAAACCTAACTAACCTAAGGACATCACACACATCCATGCCCGAGGCAGGATTCGAACCTGCGACCGTAGCGGTCACGCGGTTCCAGACTGAAGCGCCTTTAACCGCACGGCCACACCGGCCGGCAAGAAATTATCGGCTGAGCCCAAACAAAAGGCATATACTCGAGCAGAGGTCAATGTGAACATAATATTTTGCATCTGGTGGCTCAAAAAGCGTGTTGTGTACTACGAACTCCTCCCCAGGAAGGATACCAGCTGATGTGTTCCTTGAGCAGGCTCGGAAGTGACTACAGCTTGCATCTCAAAGACGAGGATGCCTGAGCTTCGTTAACGCTTTCTGCTGATTTCACAAGCAAAACTCTCCAGGAGGTTGTTTGGGAAATCATCCCTCGTTCACGTATATTTCTGATCTTGTGCTCCCGAATGTTTATTTTTCCAATTCATTCTAGAATAACCATCAAGCAAAGGCCTTTTCGGACAAAAACACAGTTCAGACCTGGTTTGATGACATTGTTATCTCAGAGCCAGTAGATTTCTACAGGCATGGAATCGGTAAGCTACATGAAAACTGTCACACTGTTGTAGATGATGTGAGAGAATATATTGTTGAACAATTTTTCTGTGGTGATTACTATTGTGTTGAATAAATTAATGGAAAACGCAGTTGAAATATGCACTGTGCTAACACAAACGAAATTAAGCTTACCGCGATAACCTTACGGCGAACTTCTGTTTTATTAAAACATACAGAATCTGTAACATGAGCATGTGTACATCGAAACGAATTATTAAGCTATTACTGACATCGCTTTCGCCCGTACACTGTGGGTTACTGGAAGTAGTAGGACGATTTTTGATGGATAAGTATTCGTAAGATATTCTTATCGACTTTAGTTGTGGGAACGACCGAATGAAAACAATAGATTTAGTCGACTGTTGGAAAGCAGTTGACTCATTCGATTGTAATGTTACATATCGGTTGAATTTTTCATTCATTCTTTTGAGTGAAACTAGTCTATAAGAGTAATCGAATGAAAGCAATCGATTGAGCCGGTTGCAACTTTATGTATCGGTTGGCCTATTCATTCTTTCATGCATTCACTCATTCATTCATCCAATCTTTTCAGTGAACCAGTCAGTGGGAGCAACCGAATAAAAACAGTCGACGCAGTCCGACACATTCAGTTCTGAGCGGAAACATTCGATCGTTTTGCCATTGTTAAATTATTATTATTGTTTGCACTCTGTTGTCACCTGGCGTCACTGTTATTGCCGTTCCTATATTTGCCTTTTATTCAGTGCCAATAAGTAGCGTTTAGCACAGTTATTAATTCGTGTTTATGAATAGGTGTTTTCATGATAGTGAACTTCGTGTGTGGATCACAATGTCGAAATGAACAGTGACGTGGGAATGGAAGAAATCGTATGAGTGGATAAAAAGTTATTCTGAGGGTAAATTCAATGTGATATACAAAATCTGCCAGGATCATTCATAACATGAAACTCTATTAACTGAAGAAATTCAAACAAAATTAGCGAATATTTCTCGCAAAAGAATACTTCTGGGAATTTACGGTGTATGCTTAAAAAGTAAGTGACTAAGTCAACAAACAATTTTAAATAAATGTATTTTATATGCTTTTTGTTCACGTCACATCAACATTCACCTAAGTGAATTATCGATGATGGGCAAAAATCAGCGGGAGGACAGAGAGAAAGACAGGGAGAAAGAGAGAGGGAGAGACAGACAGACACAGCCTCAATAAATGTAAATAAAAATTAATTGTTCATTTACTTGAACATAGTTTTATAATGCTGCACCAGTTATTAACCTTTTGAAACCAACAAAAACCCGTTTTTAATGTCAGAAGTACAAAAAGTTTGTAATTAACTAAATAAGTACCTACATTTTGAAAAATACTCCGTTTTTAGAAATGTGACTGTTATCCACCTCGCCTTGAAATAAGAGACATTACTTGTCTCTAAAAAGTTGGCACGTTTGACCGAAAACATTGAAAGATCTTGTAATGAAATCACTCAAACCCGGATGCTGACTGGAAACATTCATGTAACTGATACGCCTAGCTGGACAATGGATCCACCTCCTTCATTGCGGATGCGCAAATACGTCCAATATCCTGCGGGAATCTCAGAGTACCGAACATGGAGTCAATGGAAAGGGACTGAGGCTAGGGGGCGCTCGGTGGGAATGTGGATCGACCGTGAGGCGTGCAGAGGTAGTCCGCGCAGTTGCGATAATGCTGTGCGCCGAATGGCGCAGTGGTTAACGTACCTGCCTGCTAAGTAGAAGATCCCAGGTTCGAATCCCGGTCTGGTACGCATTTTCGCTCACATTAATAAAACGACTCAAACCTGTAGAGTGACTGAAAACGTTGAGCAGCTGACCTGGTTGCAGGGACTAGTTTCATTCGATTGTTCTATTCGAATGAAGAAAAAAAAAAAACGATTGAAGGAAGAAACAATCGACTGAACAATTGCTTGTTAAAACAAGTAGGCTGTCTCATCACTGATAGATGTTCGATGTGGCTGCTTGTAGCTTTGACACAGAAAGGCTAGTAATTGGCCCTCAGAAATACTAGAATCGTGAACCAAAGCAGCCTCCCATTTACCTCCACATTACCTCAGACCTAGCGAAGATCTGTAGTATTCATTTCTCCATTATTGTCCCAGTGGTGGCTAGGATATATAAATCACAGTGCAAAAGTCGAGCTAAGTTGTAATTTTCGCGAGGAATGACTTTTCCGGACTCAAAACCATAAATTGATAACCTTATATGCACCTTAGGCGAAAATCACGCAGATAATTCAGTGGAAATGGCACGAAAAATCATGCGAATTTATCAGAATAATTCTGTGGCAACCAGGAAGTAACCCGTAGGTCACAGAGTTGCCAAACTTTTTCCACGTTGTTGCCAAGATTCACTCTTACTACCAGCAGGAAGTATACTAAAAAATGGTTCAAATGGCTCTGAGCTCTATGGGACTTAACATCTGTGGTCATCAGTCCCCTAGAACTTAGAACTACTTGAACCTAACTAACGACATTACACACATCCATGCCCGAGGCAGGATTCGAATCTGCGACCGAAGCAGTCGCGCGGTTCCGGACTGAAGCGCTTAGAACCGCTCGGCCACCGCGGCCGACGAAGTATACTAGCTGAAGTGGTTCTTGAGCAGGAAATGAATACACGTACGACTCAAAGATGAGAATGCCGAGGGTCGGAATACTAGAAGTATATGTCATCGAGTTTTATTAACATTTCTGTAACTTGGATTAGGGACTAGAGCACAGTTACAAATAACGCTCAGACGCAGAGACTGCAAAATAAACATCATAGATCAAAAAACTGTCACAATTATTTGTGATTTTCTTTCTTAAGCAGTCTGAAATCTAAAAAGCTCATTTAGCAGACGGGCTTCAATTTTTTGGAGCGTTCTAGTGGTTCTGCTGTAAACATTGTAAGTAGCTACACATCTTTTGATCATTACAGACTTTGAAAACATTTTTCTTAAGTACACCGTCTTTGGCACTGTTCTCAAAACATAGGGACGCATATGAGTTGATAACACCACAGCACTGACTGCAAAACGTGAACATCCACAGAGAGACTTCAAATGTTCGAATGTGTGTGAATTCCTAAAGGACCAAACTGCTGAGGTTATCGGTTCCTAGACTTACACACTACTTAAACTAACTTATTCTAAGAACAACACACACACCCATGCCCAAGGGAGGACTAGAACCTCCGGCGGGAGGGGCCACGCAAGAGAGACTTTACAAGCTAACCGCCGACCGTTGTGGCCAAGCGGTTCTAGGCGCTTCTGTCCAGGACCGCGCTGCTGCTGCAGTCGCAGGTTCGAATACTGCCTCAGGCATGGATGAGTGTGATGTCCTTAGGTTAGTTAGGTTTAAGTAGTTCTGAGTCTAGGGGACTGATGACCTCAGATGTAAAGTCCCATAGTGCTCAGAGCCATTTGAACCATTTTAACAAGCTAACCAGACGCTAACTATAAACAAAACCATAAGTCATTATTGAAAAAGTGGGCTCAAAAGAATTGAAGGAAATCAAAACAGCTGCCCGCATCTCGTGGTCGTGCGGTAGCGTTCTCGCTTCCCACGCCCGGGTTCCCGGGTTCGATTCCCGGCGGGGTCAGGGATTTTCTCTGCCTCGTGATGGCTGGGTGTTGTGTGCTGTCCTTAGGTTAGTTAGGTTTAAGTAGTTCTAAGTTATAGGGGACTTATGACCACAGCAGTTGCGTCCCATAGTGCTCAGAGCCATTTGCACCAAAACAGCTAACATGAAAGGAGTCACCTGTGGCCAGAACATGAAACAAGGAACACAGGCCGTTCACTCGTATTTCAAATAAATGATCCTTAAGAAAAACTGTCATTCAGTCTATAAATACTGAAAGAACGACAGAAATCATCAACTCGTACTGATTAGAATATTACAACTTATGATATTTTGTCACATAAAAGCGAAAAACCTCTGTGTTGAAGAGCTTCTCAACTTGCAGAGAGATCCAAATTAAACGTGGTGCTAATTTTCTATGTAACGCTTCACAGTCACCGCAGAGTGTCGTTAATTTAGTCTCTGATGGTTTCATACGAACGACGCCTCTAGGCTACCGCAATATTCATATGAGAATTATCGAGGTATAATGTGACGGCTGTGGTAGTTGATTGTTCCACCTCAAGATCCCGATGGGAGCAGGATCATCTCAAGCAGTGGTGACCCTGTACTTGAGCACTTGTTCTTCCTCACCTCCATATCCTGATCGGAACATTCCCTAAAAATCTTATCCATCCAAATCTCTATTAATTCGTATACAGTCGTCATCCTTTTCTCAACACACGCTGGAGCAACATGAGAAGATATTGTCTAAACCTTTCTCGAACAAAAATGTCGAACTTTAAAATACCACACCAGAGGTGAATACAGCTGGAGCTTCATGCAACTGAAATGCTAATGATTTGAATATCCAAGCATGTGGAACAGTTTAGGCTAATTTGACGTATGTTGAATGCCGCCTTCATGGAGTTGGAATTTTAATGGCCAGCACTGTGCCTACTTACAGGCCTAGTTTTACAAGGATGGAACAGGTAGCCGACCGTGGTTCAAATGGCTCTGAGCACTATGGGACTTAACTTATGTGGTCATCAGTCCCCTAGAACTTAGAACTACTTAAACCTAACTAACCTAAGGACATCACACACATCCATGCCCGAGGCAGGATTCGAACCTGCGACCGTAGCAGCCCCGCGGTTCCGAACTGCGCGCCTAGAACCGCTAGACCACCGCGGCCGGCGCCGACTGTGGTCTTACATCTACATCTACATCTACATCTACATTTATACTCCGCAAGCCACCCAACGGTGTGTGGCGGACGGTACTTTACGTGCCACTGTCATTACCTCCCTTTCCTGTTCCAGTCGCGTATGGTTCGCGGGAAAAACGACTGTCTGAAAGCCTCCGTGCGCGCTCTAATCTCTCTAATTTTACATTCGTGATCTCCTCGGGAGGTATAAGTAGGGGGAAGCAATATATTCGATACCTCATCCAGAAACGCACCCTCTCGAAACCTGGCGAGCAAGCTACACCGCGATGCAGAGCGCCTCTCTTGCAGAGTCTGCCACTTGAGTTTGTTAAACATCTCCGTAACGCTATCACGGTTACCAAATAACCCTGTGACGAATCGCGCCGCTCTTCTTTGGATCTTCTCTATCTCCTCCGTCAACCCGATCTGGTACGGATCCCACACTGATGAGCAATACTCAAGTATAGGTCGAACGAGTGTTTTGTAAGCCACCTCCTTTGTTGATGGACTACATTTTCTAAGGACTCTCCCAATGAATCTCAACCTGGTACCCGCCTTACCAACAATTAATTTTATATGATCATTCCACTTCAAATCGTTCCGCACGCATACTCCCAGATATTTTACAGAAGTAACTGCTACCAGTGTTTGTTCCGCTATCATATAATCATACAATAAAGGATCCTTCTTTCTATGCATTCGCAATACATTACATTTGTCTGTGTTAAGGGTCAGTTGCCACTCCCTGCACCAAGTGCCTATCCGCTGCAGATCTTCCTGCATTTCGCTACAATTTTCTAATGCTGCAACTTCTCTGTATATTACAGCATCTTCCGCGAAAAGCCGCATGGAACTTCCGACACTATCTACTAGGTCATTTATATATATTGTGAAAAGCAATGGTCCCGTAACACTCCCCTGTGGCACGCCAGAGGTTACTTTAACGTCTGTAGACGTCTCTCCATTGATAACAACATGCTGTGTTCTGTTTGCTAAAAACTCTTCAATCCAGCCACACAGCTGGTCTGATATTCCGTAGGCTGTTACTTTGTTTATCAGGCGACAGTGCGGAACTCTATCGAACGCCTTCCGGAAGTGCCCGCATCTCGTGGTCGTGCGGTAGCGTTCTCGCTTCCCACGCCCGGGTTCCCGGGTTCGATTCCCGGTGGGGTCAGGGATTTTCTCTGCCTCGTGATGGCTGGGTGCTGTGTGATGTCCTTCGGTTAGTTAGGTTTAAGTAGTTCTAAGTTCTAGGGGACTGATGACCATAGATGTTAAGTCCCATAGTGCTCAGAGCCATTTGAACCATTTTTGAACCTTCCGGAAGTCAAGAAAAATAGCATCTACCTGGGAGCCTGTATCTAATATTTTCTGGGTCTCATGAACAAATAAAGCGAGTTGGGTCTCACACGATCGCTGTTTCCGGAATCCATGTTGATTCCTACATAGTAGATTCTGGGTTTCCAAAAACGACATGATACTCGAGCAAAAAACATGTTCTAAAATTCTACAACAGATCGACGTCAGAGATATAGGTCTATAGTTTTGTGCATCTGCTCGACGACCCTTCTTGAAGACTGGGACTACCTGTGCTCTTTTCCAATCATTTGGAACCTTCCGTTCCTCTAGAGACTTGCGGTACACGGCTGTTAGAAGGGGGGCAAGTTCTTTCGCGTACTCTGTGTAGAATCGAATTGGTATCCCGTCAGGTCCAGCGGACTTTCCTCTGTTGAGTGATTCCAGTTGCTTTTCTATTCCTTGGACACTTATTTCGATGTCAGCCATTTTTTCGTTTGTGCGAGGATTTAGAAAGTGGGAACAGCCAAGCATTTTCCCTAAGGGGCTCGGGAAAGCAAGGAAAACCCAAATCAGGACTTCTAGATGGAGAGCATAGCCTCGGACTTTCCTGCAAATAGTTTGCTTGATAATGTAAAAACTAGTGCTACATTCTTAATTCATTCCTCACTATTGATCACTGCACACACTACACACACTATACACACATTATATGATAATGTAAATAGCAGTTTCAACATAGTCATTCATTTGACAACACCAACACAGTACACACTCACCATCAGATAGAAGATAAAAAGTAAAATGCACTGTCTCGTCACATTAATGTGATCAACGTCAAGAACGCGACGATAATGTTTGGTTTCCATTTTGTCTATCGGAACATCCCATTCATTTGCATGAAAAACTGAGTCAGCGTTCCTCCATAATGAGTGAGGTGATGAGCTCAGAAAGTGTAAAATATGTTAGTATTCTCCATTTCAGATCTTTAGTGTACTCCGCAGCTCGTGATTTAGTGGCAGTCGACTCTCAGCCGTGTTGTGAAGCGGGACGTGCGCGGGGTTCTGTGTGGCGCACAGAGGGCCGTTGTTTACTCGCGCAGGTAATGGTATTGCAGTGTAAACAGATCACCTCGAACGACGATGGCGCTTTCTTATAGAAAGGCCACGATTAAATTAACGTCCCATGCCCAGTACGCAAGACCTAAGGCATGCGGAGTAGAGCGTTTCCTGCGTGAAGTAACGCACGTCGATCCACGGGGACTTCTCGGTATACATCTTTCGGTCGTATCCAGCACAGTTTACCTGAAATTTGTCGATGAAACAGCGTGCGAATGGCTTATTCGCCGTTCCACCGATGGATATCGTTTCCACCACTCGGACGGCAACGTGGGTGTAGTGACTGTCGACCATGCAGGACTCGGCGTTCGGAACATACAAATCTTCGAGCTACCGTTTGAAGTTCAGGCCACGCTTGTCGTTAACGCGCTGCGGCCTTACGGGGAAGTACTAAGACACGTGGAAGAAAAGTGGCATACGTTAGAGACGTATCTTGTTCTGAATGGAGTGCGTCAGGTGCGAATCTAACTGCGCAAACACATCCCGTCTTACGTGACCGTTGGTGGCTGTCGAGCGATCGTCATTTATGACTGTCAACCGCGGGCTTGTTCAGGGTGCGGACAGGAAGGACATGTACTCTCTGAATGTCTGCAGAGACGCCTCGTTCAGATACCACGTGCAGACACGACGCCTGCATCGCCACCGACAACGCTGCCTATTACATACGTTGAAGCAGCGAGGAACATGACGGACGCGGACGTTGTTCCGTTCCAGTTACCGACCCCCGCGGGACCGGTCTCCGAGCCCAAGACTGTGCAGTCTCCATCGGAACCGTCGCCGAGCTCGACAGCAGTGACCACGTCTGCACTCCAGCCGTGTGAGGCAGGAGAGCGCCAGCAGATCGATTCGAGCTCGGACACGGATATGCAGGAGGTGCCTACTGTTTGTCGTGATCCACATGACGCGGACACGCGTTCCCGCAAGCAGAAGTCGCCCAAGCGACGAAAGAAGAGGAGGCTGTCTGCAGGAAATGCTTCGCGAGATGGTGACACGTTGCAGGAGGATGAGGAAAATCCATCTGCGGCGCGGGCTGTGGACCCCACTCCAACGGCTCCTGATTCGCTGCTGGCAACGTCCGCCCACGGACAAAGCCACATTGACGATGCTCAACTCACCGACGAGCCCCCTGGCGATTTTGCGGCTAAGATACCAGATGAAAGTCATGCGTCCCATAACGTACCACACCTCCAGCTTGATGACTGGGCGTCCGAGGTGGAGATGGAAAGAATGATATCAGACCCGAGCGACAACCTGATGCCCGCGACCGGCGGATCGTCGGACGGACATCTTGGCTCTGCCGATAATATCTATGGTGCGGGCGGCAGGGACAGTCGGATGGACGACGTGGCGCTTGCTGGCTTAAACGAGTGCAGGATACGTCACTGTACTTTCCAATAACCCAGGTGTATCGGTTAGGTACAGTCAATGTCAACGGCATTAGTTCCGCGATCAAAATCCAGCTTGAAAGACACGATTCGGGCGGCAGACATTGATATCGTGTTTCTTCGAGAAGTACGCCCTGATCTGCACCTGGATGTTTATGGATACGCGTCTAACGTCATCCCAACTTCCGACGGCGGTGGTGGTACGGCCATAGTATTACGCGAAGACATCGAACCAACGGATATTCAGTTTTTGCCATCAGCGAGAGGCATTGCGCACACCGTCGGCGCAGGCCGTCTTGTGAATCTGTATGCCCCGTTTGGTACTGCGAAGCGTCGAGAGCGAACGATCTATTACTCCACTGAGGTAGCTCCACTGTTTCAAGGCGCTACAGAGCACCTGGTGGTGGGCGGGGATTTTAACAGCGTCTTACGCCCTGAGGATCAGATCCCTCACCATGTCCAGCCCTTCATGCTATGGTCAGAGATCTCGCTTTGCATGATACATGGACGCTAATTCACGGTGACCGACGCGGATATACACACTTAACCAGCACTCGGCCAGTAGTTTGGACAGGATTTATGTCTCCAAAGGTCTTCAGGTAGCAACTGTCGGTGCCGAGCTGTGCCCCACTGCATTCACCGACCACCAGGCCTTCATCTGCGCCGTGATTCTGCCACGACAACAGACGAGCCGTAGTAGAGGACCTTGGATTCTTAACGTCAACATTCTCCGGGAAGAGGCTTGTCGTGTAGCCGTCACTACTACCTGGCACAAATGTGAGCGACGGCGTCATACCTATGATTCCACGACACGATGGTGGACATAACTGCGCTAAACCAGCTCTTCGCCGCACGCTCATAGCGTATGGACGAAACAGGGCGCTTTGGCTCCGATCGACCTCTTAGTTTTACTACACAGTCTTGCGAGAACTAGAGTCGCAACAACCTTTGTCAGAGCGTCAAACGGCCGTTCACCAGACACAGCCACGGCTTCTGCAGATCACAGCTGACAGATTAAACGGCACGCGGGTTCGAGCGAGACTGCAAGATTCCGTCCCAGAGGAACGTGCCTCTCTTTGTAACATCGTCAGAGAACGGAGACATCGTAAGAGACGACTCAGCACGGCAGTTATTTCGGCGGAAGGGCAGCGTGCCAGAGACACACAAAGCCACCTCCCGTGCACTCACAGATTATAACCGCACTCTCTATCTTGCAGATCAGCGGCGTGACGATGACATTGAGGACGTCCTGCACGACCTTCCACCTTCAGGTAGAGCGCAAGGAGACGCCACATTCTTGGAGGCCGTCACGTGGGCAGAAATGCACATGGCCCTGTCGTGGGGCGCTAGAAACAAATCCCCTGGACCTGATGATCTTCCGCTTGAATTTTATAGCACCTTTTCTGACCTGATGGGGGAAGTTTGGCGGCAGATGTGCTGCGAACTCTTGGATCCAGACTTTCGCGTCCCCCCCCCCCTCCCCGAATTTTTGGAGGACATGATCATATATGTCCCAAAACCAAACGGGGGTAGCAGACCGCAAGACTTTCGGCCGTTGACGTTAGTGAATTCAGATTATAAGGTGTTCGCCCGCATTCTTCGTGCTCGCCTCCTCGCTGTTGTCAAAGATGCCATTTATGCCGACCAAACATGTTTGAGAGATGGCAGTAATATACACACGGCGTTAAGCTCTTATAGAGATGTGGTGGCGCTCATGTCGGCATGCCGCTTAGAAGGCACCCTCGTGGCAGTTGACCTAGACCACGCAATTGACCGAGTTGAACACCATTTCTTGCAGGGAGTCTTAGAGAAGACGGGACTGTCCCCAACATCGGCAGCTGTGGTTCTCCGTCTCATCCACGGAGCCCCTTTAACAGTCATGGTCAATGGCTACCGCTCGCAACCGTTCATTATTGAGCGCACAGTGCGACAAGGATGCCCTCTGTCAGCTTTTCTCCTCGCCGTCGCCCTCGAGTCTGCACTTCATGGTCTACGACAGCGTTTGGAGGACATTCGCCTCCGCAATATACATTTTAAATGTTGTGCCTATGCGGACGATGTAGTTTTCTTGGCAAGGTTGGCAGAAGACATATGTACGGCGATGGCGTGGCTTCAGAGACACGGCGAGGCGGTCAGGAGCCGCATCAACCTGCGTAAGTCGAACTACATGGATGAGGGCAGAGGACTGAATATGACTACGCCAGTGCCCATTACCAAGGTCCCGGCGAGGAAATGTTTGGGAGTGACCTTCCGTGGGAACGTGCAGCATACAGCAGCAGATACATATCGTAGACTATTTAATGTGATCCGCATGCAAGTTCGTCTCCCTAACTTTCGAACACTTGACCTGATCATGCGGGTACATTTTGTCAACGTCTGCCTCGGTCCGAAACTTAATCATTACACACACGTTCTCCCAATGACCTCTACGGTAGCTGCCAAGTTCCAGGCGGCCTTAGGTCATTTTGTAAGCTAGGGTAGGGTGTTCAAGACCCGTTACGACACGCTAACGTTGCCCGCACATGCAGGTGGCATTGGAATGATAAACGTACACAACAGGGCGCGCGCTCTCTTTCTGCGGACGATGCATCGCCTACGTACTTCGGACAAAGACACCCTCCTTGGTAGCCGGCCGGTGTGGCCGAGCGGTTCTAGGCGCTTCAGTCTGGAACCGCGCGACCGCTACGGTCGCAGATTCGAATCCTGCCTCGGACATTGATGTGTTTGATGTCCTTAGGTTAGTTAGGTTTAAGTAGTTCTAAGTTCTAGGAGACTGATGACCTCAGATGTTAAGTCCCATAGTGCTCAGAGCCATTTTTGAATCCTCCTTGGTATACTGATTCAGGAGGTGTTGCCTCAGTCCCACGGGCCGCCGGTTCATGTTGGACATATCACGCCGGCACTGTGTCACATTCGCACCTATCTGGTCGACATGAGTTATCTGTCGGATGTCTTCCCGACCATGCGGGATCCTAGAAACAACGACGTCTACCGCTACTTTCAGCGGACACTGCCTGATAATGTGGTGGAACGTCGACATCCGACAGTTGGTTGGAGGGGTGTGTGGAGTAACATCCACTCGCCTTCCCTTCCCACTTTGGTCAGGGCGCTGTTGTATGTGATAGCAACTGAAAAATTTCCCACCTGACAACGTTTACACGTGATACATCTTGCCGAGGACCCTCTCTGTCCCAGATGCGACTCTGTTCGTTCGTGGTACGGCTGCCGACTGCTGGCTTCTCACACGGCCCATGTTGACATTGTTGTTGCGACGGACGCCTCAGTCCGTAGAGCCCACCGAACTGATCCATCCCGAAGTCATTTACTACCCTGCTGCTCGTCATAACGCCACGGTATGGGTTAAGAGTATGGCAGTGTTATTCTTTTATAGTGAAGACATTGCAGTAACAAAATTTTGCACATGTTGTTTATCACGAAGGCTTTAGTTGTAGTGGGACATATGTTTATGGTAAGAATATGGGGAAAGGCTGTAACATGCAGCAATAGTCTGAAAAGGGGGTGGGGGGAGCTGACAGACATAGCGAAGGTGAATTGTCTGACACTTCTTTGAAGTGTTTTGCAGTCTTTTGTTAACAATTTCTCGCAATCTAAACGCTGTTGTAGGGGATGTTCGAGAGGCCGACACATCTCATATCGATGTCCACTAATAGTTGCCTGCATACTTTTGGTCAGGTTGTGTATGCAGAATGTGGATTGCACATCACTAAAATGGAAGCAAATTCTCGAATAAGTTTTGCAGTTTAACTGGTTAGTGCTGCTTCTGGTGGCTGGTGAGAAGAGGAATGGCGGAAGTGCTCCCAGTGTGGCCTGCATACTAAGATACAGGCCCCTTGTTCCAGGCAGGCATATGAGGTGGGGCTAATTGTAGATATCGACACCTGTCCGCGCGTGATCCAAGCAGTCACAGCTACAGTAGCGCAGCAAGCCGTGCTATCCGTCAGTCATTCAGTTCACAGCCTCCGACTCAGATCGCAAGCGACGGCATAGCCGTGGTAGTGTGCAGGTGCAACAGGTGGCAGTGGCAGTAGCCGGCTTCCACGCAACTGGTGGTCGTGGCAGAAGCCGACTAGGCCACTCGCAGTCGCCAGCGGAGACAGTCCAGCTCCCGGTCGAGTACAGTGGACCACGGAAGAGACAGCGTTTTTTAAATAAAGATATAATTGCCCTATTCCAGTAATAGTGACACAAGTGCGGTAAATTGTTTGCCGTGTAATTTAGCGGTGTCATGTGTATGTTCATACTTGCCTGCAGAAACGTTCCTATTTGAATTTTTCTTGATTTTCCAGTGCTATTTACAAGTCCACATTTGTCTTACAGTGTCAGACTCCTCCATTGCATCCTGATAGTGATATCATTGTTTTTTTTTTCTTTTTTCGGCCTCACTACTAATGCAAGGATAAATTCCTTACAGTGAAACATAGACTTGGCACATAGCACGAGGGTGTTTATTACACTGTACTAATTGTTAAACGCCAATTATTGGGACATCAGGAAATTTGTATCAAGCGCGGGAAGCGCAGTGGTTGGCACACTGGAATCGCATTCGGGTGATGTCGGTTCAAAACAGCGTCCCGCCATCCTGATTTAGGTTTTCCGTGATTTTCCTAAATCGCTTAAGGTAAATGTCGAATAGTTCTTTCGAAAGGGCACGACCGCTTTCCTTCTCCACCCTTCCATAATACGAGCTGCTGCTCCGTCTCTAATGACCTCGTTGTCGACGGGACGTTAAGTATTAATCTCCTCCTGTTCCTCCAGGAAATCTGTTCGAATAATTCATCGTGGTGATAATTGTTAAACATTTTAAGTCGCATGTTAACCTGTGTCTTCTTGGTAGATGGAGAAAAACGGCAAAATTGTAACAGATTGCCCCGAAACTGGAAATAGCAGTGGAGCAGTGGAACGTGATTATACGTTGGTGTGCTTGCAGAAAGTGCCATTGGACGCAATACTCTACTGCAACTTACAAAAACTAAATTGCAGATATCAGCTATAGTGTCAAAGTTTCTGATGTCATTTTTGGATAATAAATTACATCATATAATATAATTCAGCCTGACCTGACATTCATACGTCACCCAGTTGGTCTAGAGGGATGGTAGAGGTATAGTGCCCATTCTTTTAGGTCATAATTTTGGTAATTATGATTAGATTTGCATAAACATAACTCAGTTTACTCAGAGAGTCATGACAGCCATTTTGGGTCACGAATTATGGTAATTAAGATGACAGTCATGTTATTATACTGAGTCAGAAATTATCATCCCTAGGGTTAAAAGTATATGGCCACAAATTAGACTTTTGTAAACATTACTAAGCACACAAGTGAGGAGTTTGTTTACATTAGGGTCATAAACTACACAAGTTTGTTTACATAAGGACGACAAGCCAAGTGGCCCCCAAAGTGCAGTTACCCCATAGCTTATTGTGTGAGCGCCTATCTACATTCCTCCTGGGCCTATAAATACCCTCGCCACTACTCATATAAGCCTGTCCTGTTGCAGCGGATGTTGGTTTCATGTCCGTCTTGGTTAAGATAATGTATTCATAATGTTGATTGTTGTAGCTTATCCGCATCCTTATTTTCTTATTCATTTTTTGGCCTATTCCTTCATTACCACAGACTGATTTTGTATTTACACTGAAGAGTCAAAGAAACTGGTACACCTGCCTAATATCGTGTAGGGCCCACGAGAGCAAGCAGAAGTGCCGCAACACGACGTTGCATGGACTCGACTAATATCTGACGTAATGCTGGAGGGAACTGACACCATGAATCCTGCAGGGCTGTCCATAAATCCATAAGAGTACAAGGGGATGGAGATCTCTTCTGAACAGCACTTTGCAAGGCATCCCAGATATGCTCAATAATGTTCATGTCTGGGGAGTTTGGTGGCCGGCGGAAGTGTTTAAACTAAAGAGTGTTCCTGGAGCCACTCTGTAGCAATTCTGGATGTGTGGTGTGTCGCATTGTCCTGCTGGAATTGCCAAAGTCCGTCGGAATGCACAATGAACGTCAATGGATGCAGGTGATCAGACAGGATGCTTGCGTACTTGTCATCTGTCAGAGTCGTATCTAGGCATATCAGAGATCCCACATCACTCCAACTGCACACGCCCCACACGCCTCCACGACCATGAACAGTGACCTGTTGACATGCAGGGTCCATGGATTTATGAGGTTGTCTCCATACATGTACACGTCCATCCTCTCGATACAATTTGAAACGACACTCGTTCGATCAGGCAACATGTTTCCAAACATCAACAGTCCAATGTCGGTGTTGACGGGCCTAGGCTAGGCTTAAAGCTTTGTGTCGTGCAGTCATCAATGGTACACGAGTGGACGTTCGGCTGCGAAAGCCCATATCGATGATGTTTCGTTGAATGGTTCGCACGCTGACACTTGTTGATGGCTTAGTACTGAAGTCTGCAGTAATTTGCGGAAGGGTTGTACGTTACGTTGAAAGATTGTCTTCAGTCGTCGTTGGTCCCGTTCTTGCAGGATCTTTTTCCGGTCGCAGCGATGTCGGAGATTTGATGATTTACCGGATTCCTGATATTCACGGTACACTCGTGAAATGGTCGTACGGGAAAATCGGTACACTCGTGAAATGGTCGTACGGGAAAATCCCCACTTCATCGCAGCCTCGCAGATTGTGTGTACCATCGCTCGTGCGCCGACTATAACACCACGTTCAAACTCACTTAAATCTTTATAACCTACCATTGTAGCAGCAGTAACCGATCTAACAACTGCGCTAGACACTTGTTGTCTTATAAAGGCGTTGCCGACCGTATTCTGCCTGTATACATGTATCTGTATTTGAATATGCATGCCTATACCAGTTTCTTTGGCGCTTCAGTGTATGACGCACCACTGACGTATCTAGAAGTCCTGTTCTTCCTGCCACAGCACTTCTCTAAATGAACCGGTCTGTAATTTCGATATGCGCATTTTTCCTTTCTTTAAATTCTCTAATTTACCTACGCAGTTTAGGGATGTAACTTTCCACGTTTCGATCCACAGAATGCCAGTTCTGTTCTTCATGATGACGACGTCATCTCCTCTGTAGTCCTTGCACAGTGATCCGAATGAAGGACTCTTTTACCCTCAGGATATATTATACAAGAGGAAGCCGTCACCATTAAGCCACACAGTAGAGCTGCATGTGTTCGGGAAACGTTCCTGCTGTAGTTTCCCCATTTTTCAGCTATTCGCAGTACCAACACAGCAAGCCCATGTTAGCTAAATGATACAAGGGCACATCAATTAATCATCCAGACTGTTAGCAACTACTGAAACGGCTGCTACCCCTCTTCAGGAACCACACGTTTGTCTGGCCTCTCCATAGATACCTCTCCGTTGTGATTGCATGTACGGTATGGCTATCTGTATCGTTGAGGCACGCAAGACAGCATCAGATGTAAAGGCAACTTCGAGCATACCGCAAGAGACTGTTATAGGACCATTACTTTTCACAATATACGTAAGTGACTTAGTGGATAACGCCGGAAGTTAAACGAGGCTTTTTGTGGATGATACTGTTGTATACAGAGAAGTCGCATAGCTAGAAAACTGTAGCGAAACGCAGGAATGTTAGAGAGGATCAACGCTTGTGGCATTGATTGCCAGTTGACCCTCACCATAATCAAATGTAGCTTATTGCGAAAAAATAGACGGGAAGACCCATTCTAGTATGATTACACGATTGCGAAACATTCACTGGAAGCAGTAGCATCCATAAAATATCTAATAGTAAGTGTATGGAGTGATTTAAAGTGGAAGACCACATAAAACTAATCGCAGGTGAGGCAGATGCCAAACTGAGAGTCATTGGAAGACTCCAAAGGAAGTCTTGTCCACTAGAAAAGGAGGTATGCTAAAACTCCTTGTTCGACCAAAACTTGAATATTGCTCGCCTTAGGACTGGTAGAGGAAATAGAGTAGATCCAAAGAAGAGCAGCGTGTTTCGTTGCACGTTCATTTAGTAAGCACGAAAGTGTCACGGATATGCTCAGCCAACTCAAGTGACAGGCTTTGCAAGAAAGGCTTTATGCATCACGGTATGATTTACTGTCAAAGATCCGAGAGTCAAAGATTCTTAGAAGAGTCAATCAATATATTGTTAGCTTCTACCTGTATCTCGCGAAAAGATCATAAAGGCAAAATTAGAGAGATTCGAGCCCACACGACGGCTTGACAACAATCGTTCTTCCCGCGAACATTTCGTGACAGATACAGGAAAGTGGAAGTAATAAATAAAGTATCCTCCGTCACACACAATAAGGTGGCTTGTGGAATACAGATATAGAAGACACACCAGCTGAGCCAGGTCTATGGTTCATAGAGGGATGTCAGGAAAACTAGTATCTTATTTCTTGTATGGACCCTGGCCGAGCTTCATATGCCTCCAACATCTAGGTACCTATTATTGCTTCTAAGTAATATCCTGCTCAGCCAAATTTCGGACAATAGCGAAGACAAAATTTACATTTCCAGTAGCTATTACGGAAATGATTTCTGTCTCTTCCATAGTTCTGATAAATTTTCTTACGAGTTCTTGCTGCTTGAATGCAACTTGGTGCGATTTTCAGTTGATATTTTTGCTTTTGTATGCGAAAATGCTATCGATGGTCTTTAGCATGTATTTTAATCTCATTCACTGTTTGCTTATCAATACTTCAGTTCAAGTACTTCCTTCTTCTGTTAGGAATGCAGGAGGACGGCGTAGGTTATCTTCAATTAGAAAAATTCCCAACAATTAGTAAAAAAATTGTATTTATTAAATATGAAGAAATACTCAACTTACATATTGTTTCTTCTTGTGAATTGTCCAGCACAATTCTTACAAGTGGTCTAAAATATTAAATTCCTGTCACTGTGCCTCTGAGTGACACCTACGTAGCGTCCAGAGCTGGCCTATGACGCCTACGGTGTCTAAGTTTTGCAGGCGATTGACGAAGCAGCTTTCGGCGGTACCTGGAGACTGTACACGACTCGGCGCACTGAAGAGAACTGTCCGCCGTAGCTCAGTGCTCCGGTATTTAACGAGGCATCGACCAATCGCTATCCACACACGTGATGTGCATGATTTGGCAGCTGCGGCCCCTGGCGGACCTCGGTATAGTCCCCACTACCAACCCGTACAGCTGCTGCGCTAAGGGTATTTCGATGCGGCTTACCGATTGTGGTGGCAGTAGCCTTTTGTTTTGTTCTTCAACTTTTATTTTCCATTACCGGTTTCGAATCGCCTAGCGATTCATCAGATGGTACATAGTTATTGCACATTTGCAGCATTGCCAAATACAATGACGGATAAAATATCACAACACCAATAATTATTAATGTAAAGTAATGAAAATTCAGGAATGCATTTGTGTGAGTAACATATTTAAGTAATTAACATTATAAGATCACGGATTAACGTCAGCACGATATAAGCCATTGCGAATGTGAAGTTCTGATACACTAATAACCGGTGTAACCGGCAGAATGTTGAATGCAAGCTTGCAAACGTGCATGCATTGTGTTGTACAGGTCCGGGATGTCAGTTTGTGAGTTGGCATTCCATTAATGTTGCACTTGGTCGGTCAACACAGGGATGGTTAATGATGTTTGTGGATGACGCTGGAGTTGTCGTCCGATGATGTCCCATATGTGCTCGATTGGAGACAGATCTGGTGATGTCAACGCTCAGTAGAACACGTTGGGCTACAGCAGTGGTATGTGGGTGAGCGATATCCTGTTGGAAAACACCCCCTGGATGCTGTTCATGAATGGCATCACAACAAGTCGAATCACCAGACTGACGTGAAAATTTGCGGTCATGGTGTGAGGGATAATCACGAGAGTGCTCCTGCTGCCAACCGAAATCGCTCTCCTGGGCCATAACTCTAGGCGTAGGTCCAGTGTGTCTATACGCAGACTGGTCGGTTGCGGACCCTCAACTGGTCTCCTAGCCAACACTTGGCCGTCACTGGCGCCGAGGCAGAACCAGCTTTCATCATAAAACACAATAGACCTCTACCCTGGCTTCCAGTGATCCCTCGTTTGACACCACTGATGTCGCAAATGGGATGGTTTCGGGTCAGTGGAATGCACGCTACAGAGCGTCTGACGTGGAGCTGTTGTTGAAGTGGTGGTGGTGGTGATGGTGGTAAGTTCCTATGGGACCAAACTGTTGAGGTCACCTGTCCCTAGGCTTACACACTACTTAATCTTACTTAACTTAAGCTAAGGACAACTGTGTCATAGTGGTGCCAGCTGCAGCTCAAATTTCTACTGCAGGTGTAGTAAGATGCGCCAGAGCCATACGCCGAACAAGATGGTCTTCCCTCTCGGTAGTGCCACGTGGACATCCGGAGCCCGGTCTTCTTGCGACCATACATTCTCGTGACCACCGCTGCCAGCGATCATGTACAGAAGCTATGTATCTGCCAAGTCTTTCTGCAATATCGCAGGAGAAACATTCAGCTTCTGGTAGTTCTATTACATGACCTCGTCCAGACTGAGTGAGGTGTTGATAATGGCGTCTTTGTCGTCTTAAAGACATTTTTGACTAACGTCTACTCACCACGTCCAATCTCGAAGGTAACTAACGCTCATGACCATCGCAAAGTGTATTTACGGTACACATGATTTGCATCCTTACAATGACGCTATTAGCTCCACACTGGCGCAAAATTTGAACAGGCATCAACTTTCAGATTAGAAACACGCCTACCAACTTTCGCTTACAGCTCCTTCTTGGTGTTGCAATTTTTTTCTGTCAGTGTACGTACCATCTGATGACGAAACGTTAGACGATTCGAAACCCGTAACGGAAAATGAAAATTGAAGAACAAAACCAAGGGCGGCTGGTTGCAGTAATTTTCGGAAGCATTTTTTCATAATTTCTCGTTCTATTACAGCGCGTGGTCGTAGTTAGCATATCTTTTAACTAGTTTCTTTACATTCCTCAATCTCATCCGATAACTTAGCTTTATGCTTGGTTCCTTCACTTAGTCACTCTTCGAAATAAATTATTAATTTGTGGATCATCGCTTTTATTTGCACTGTCCGTTGGTAAGTTCGCTTTCTATTTTACGATTTTTCGCACTAAATGATGGAACAAGAGTCCATATTTTGAGTGTGTTCACAAAATCACAGTGACTTCTGACACATTACTTCAGTATCTTCAGACTTTTTGTGGGAGTACGCCGTGGAACAAGTCAATTGGTTTTTATTTTTGTGATGGGTTCATCTTCATCTTTGTTGTTTTCTTCCAGTAAATAAGGATCATAGATACAATATTTTCCTTGGTCATTTTCTTCGTCGTTTCTCGCGTCGTGAGAGATAGCACGTATCTTTAGATAATTTTGCAAGAAGTTTGCTTACGGACTCCTTCTTATTATCACTGCATTGCAATTGCGCGTCTGTGTTCTCATAGAGCCGGCCAAATAAATCCCTGCGTCGGCATGCATATGCATTCCTCCGCGGTTCTCGGAAATATTGCTGGTCGTTCTGGCGCGGCACTCCGCCATCGCAACGGTAATTGTACCCGTGGAAGGGTCGCTGCTGCATTTTACGCTGTTCAGTACCGCTTTTGACGAGCTCTCGTCCTTCTCAGATATCGTCATGGGACCTAAACACTCCAATAAAATCTAATTTGCTCCTAAAGCGGGTAAACGTTCTACGAACATTCACTGGAAAATGTCTTCTTAATGCGTTGCGTCACTTGGACTCTGAACTGCATTGTCTGGGTGGCCAGCAAGTACCGCGTCAAGCTATTTTACTTTTGCTGTGAGATAAACTATGTTGAATATTTTGACACAAATGTAGAGCCCCATCTAGCAGTTTTCTCAAATCCACTACTCCCTTCGATATACCTTAGGGTTGGCCGAAGAAATTCAAATTCTTTTTCGAAATTGTAATACTGCGAAAAAGATGCGAATTAGGGACATAAGACAAAGGAAAAAAAGAAATCAAATAGCTCTACGGCTTGCATAAATTTGCAAAATCTCGCATTTTTATGATAGATTTTAATATGTTTCATCTGGTCACCATCCGAATGTGGCTAAATTGTTATTTATTAGAACAGCAGAAAATACTCTTAAAATATTACTTGAAGTTATCAAGGTCGCGCATTTCCTTCAAAGCCGATGAAACAATGTAAACATTACTTTAAAATAAGGGGAAAAGGTAGGTCACAGATAAAGGATAAAACTATTAACAACTTATAGCTTTCTTGGCGTTTATTTTTATTCTTTATCGTTTTATTTTAAAATATTTCAAAAGAATTTGTTTGTCTAGCTGTCGACGTATAGGGACATAGACGTGTGTGTGTGTGTTTGTGTGTGTGTGTGTGTGTGTGTGTGTGTGTGTATTTGCACTCTAGCTTGAAAAAGGATTACTGCGAAAGCTAGCAAGTTTTCTTTCTTTCTTTCTTTTCTTTTTTGTGTATGCGTGTCGACGAGTCAACACTTCTTCTTTTCGGTGAGTGCTCTCATTTATACCATAGTATTTACATTCTAAGTCCTCGTAGATAAACGTTGCTAACAGTTTTAGTGCCAAGCACTCCCCACCGCTCCACCTTCCTCAATAGACCAATCAAAAACAAGATCGCCCTTCTCCAACCCCAACCATCGTGCTGTTTTAAAATTTACGTGGGCGTCTCCATTTTGGGTAGGTAACACTCCCAGATGGAATGAAGACACGTAATTACTATGTCTAAAGAAAATAAACCTAGCAATAATATTAGAAAGTGTGAGATTACTTTAAGTCTAGTACATTAACTACGGGAAAATCCGGGTATGGTCATTGATAATAACGTAATTTTGACTGATCCACAGAATTCCAAAGACACGTGGTGGACAGTTTAAAAAATTATTGCTGCGAAAACTTATCTGAGCATTATTAATATGTGTTCTTCAAAGATGGGCAGGACTGGTGCAACTGACATATCCCCCACTAGACGCGAACCATACTGGGTACATTGGGAGTAAATTTAGTGATAAAATACATCCTGGAACCACATCGAAGGTGAACTAGATCTTCCAGTGTACCCAGACATGTAACTCTCACAATATTACAGTGCGGCGTCACTATGAGACTCGTAAATAGATGCGGAAATAGTCCGAAGTATATACATCCTCACACTGCCAAACGAAACTGAGCAATGACCACAGAGCAGAAACATATATACCTTTCCTACATCCACAGTCACAGACTCATAGAGGTAATAGCACTATAAAGACTGTATGAATAAAAACGTTCTAATATCATTTTTATTACGCGTCTATGAGGTGTTGGATTTTCCCATACATTCTCATTGTTAACAAAAATGCATTATTTAGTAGCAAAAAAATATCCCACTTGTTACAATAATATCACCAGGTGTATAGTGTAGGACGTTAAGATTTTACCACGATTCCATCTCTCATCCGGTTTCCCATACATCAATAGAGCTGTCACAACATCCCGTCTATTACACTGTCATCAATGCCGAATAGCAAATCAGGTAATATCAGAGTCAACGTCAGTGTCTGATTTTTCTGAGAGAGGATAAGGCTGTAGAAAGGATATTACTAAATTTTTTCATCAATCTCTTCTAAGACAGTAAATGTGACTCCTCGTTTGGAAAAAATGCACATACTCCTTGCATGTAATGTATTTCTCTGCTGGATAATTTGCTTATGGATCATACATTAAAGATAGGGTGTGAAATAATTAAATCCACACATATGAAACGGACCTGGTGTGGGTCAGAGTGACGAGCAAATCGCGTAATGTTGTTTTATGAGCTTGATGACCACACTTCGTAGCAGTGAATTTTTTGTGACTGTAACACACAGTTTATTAGAGGTAGAAGACTCCCTCGCCCCCCCCCCCTCCCACCAAAAAAAAAAAAAAAAACGACAGTGACGTAAAGCTGGACTTGGTACCAGTAGTTTCAGTCAACACACAACTTCTGTATTACGTGATCTCAAATTGGCCTACGTTCTTTTCGCAAAAAACACTATTGAGAAGTGACATTTGTAGTCAGCATTAGAGAAATAACGACGCTTTCACCCCTCTCTCTAGACCGTTTTCTTTTTTTTGTGAGTACCACATGGTACCATGTGAAATGTGTGTTTAAGGGTGCGTGAAAGTGTTCTAAATACACTGGCACCCAAAATTGAAGCAACAAATCGCTATGTGTCTAATTCACGATGTAATCACACAAACTGTCAACAGATGTTCGTACGATCATGTTCTGTGCGGAAGGTGGCATTCCGGTCAACGGACAACCACGCCAACGATGACGACAGGGCACATATCAAACAGGTTAGTGGTTAGCCGGGTAGTCCAGCATCCATAATCGCTGTGTACAGAGTCACAGACGATACAGTATGAGACAGAGAAGACGCCTACCAGACTCTCTGCAGTGGATGGCTATAGGAAGAATGGAAGCAGGACAGAAGCAAACTGATGTGGCCCGATGGCTTAATGTGAATCCTTCTATTGTTACTTGCATGTAGCGACAATTTATAGAGACCGAAACTGTATCCCGAAGACCAGGGCAGGGCCGATAATTTGTGACATCAGAAAGAGAAGACCGTTGTTTGACTGTAAGGTCATGACGGTGCCACCTTAGTACTGCACGGCAACTGGCATCTGAGCCTGCAGGATCCACTTAACGTGTTGTATCGAGGCAAACGGTGTACAGAAGACTTCGGCAGAATGGCCTTTCTTGTCGGAGATCTGCTGTTTGTGTACCTCTGACGCGTCGTCACAGAAGAGAACGTCTAGAGTGGAGTAGTTACCAATCCACCTGGATGGTCGAAGAGTGGGTCAATGTACTTTTCACAGATGAGTCCCGATTTGGTCTGGAGAGTGATTCTCGTCAGATTCGCATCTGGAGGGAACGTGGAACTCGATTTTGGGAACCAAACACTGTGGAAAGAGACTGATACAGAGGACTATCCCTAATGTTGTGGGCAGGGATTAGGTTAACCACACGAACACGTCTTCGCGAAATTGTAAGGGTGAATCGGCAAGGTTTAACTGCTGTCAGATATCCTTGGGAGGTCTTGGGACTTCATGTACGGCTGTTACGAGGTGCTGTGGGCCCAGACTTCGTATAGATGGACGATAATGCTCAACCTCAAAGAGCACGGGTGGTTGATGTTCTCTTGGAAACGGAAGATATTGCACCCATCGCGTGGCCTGCTCGCTCTCTCGATTTGAATCCCATAGAGCACGTCTGGGATACCCGGGGAGATGGGTTACATCCCATCACTTCCACCAATCATTCTCCAAGACTTGCGAGCAGCTCTGCAGTAGGGACGGGCGTTATTGCTTCAACATAAGATTGAGGACATCATTCCTAGCATGCCCCGTCGTTGTTATGCCTGTATAGCTGCCAGAGGTGGTCACACCCTGTACTGAGCACATTAACCCGTTGTCACAATGTGTGTGCAAATCCGTTAAGTTGGAAAAAAACGAAGAACATTTTTGTCTACCGTTATGCATGTTGCAGTTGTCTACGTTATGTAATTGTTTCTACTTTACTATAAAACCTGTTTGTACTGTTTTCTGGCCGGCCGATGTGGCCGTGCGGTTCTAAGCGCGTCAGTTTGGAACCGCGTGACCGCTACGGTCGCAGGTTCGAATCCTGCCTCGGGCATGGATGTGTGTGATGTCTTTAGGTTAGTAGTTCTAAGCTCTATGGGACTGATGACCTCAGTAGTTCAGTCCCATAGTGCTCAGAGCCATTTGAACCAACTGTTTTCTGTTTTGTGGCAAAATAAACGCAACCTTGCAAAATTCCCGCTTGTTGCTTTAATTTTGGCCACCGGTGTACTATTAGGAATAGACTTCAAAATTGCGTGATCCACTTACACGCGATCTGAGTTCGTACAAGCATTTCAAAAATATAATGAATCTGTGCATAATATTTGTTCGGGATTATAGGTATGTAAAGCACTGGACGATCAGTAAAATAGACTTCTATGGAAGCGGTTGTTACGATAATTATAGTCCACATGCATTAAACCGGCCTGGTAAGTGTCTCAGACTGTCGATCAAACCTCATATTTTGTCGTAACAGACCACGAAAAACCTAAGCACGCTATGTATATGATAAATAATTATTGATTCGAAGACCAATCATAGTTATTTATTTATAACACCATACTGACGTTAACACTGCGTAGTGGAACCGTGACACATCTGGAAAGACAATGTATCCGTCAGTCACATCTGGAAGTGAGTAAGAAATGTAGTTCCCCAGTCTTTGTTCTATAGGGAGTAACGACGTAGACGAAAATTCCACCATTCCAAAGCAGATGCCTGTATTTGCATTTTCTGGCGTAATCGATTTCCACGTTAAAGCTATATGCATAGAGCGAATAGTTTTATAGACAATTGTACGTCCTGACTGTCTTTCCGTCAAGTACAGTATGGAGGTATTACATCCCACTATTACATAATAATCCATTAAAACTACAGTCTTCGACAACGTTTACACATCCAGCTAAAAATATAGAATGTATTCCAATTCTAGGAGAAAACGTCGTGATCAACAACATCTAATCTAGTATTACTCCCGCAGTAAGCAAGTTGCAAAGGATCTTTGGGATACATATACGAAATCTTTAATAGGTAATGTTCTAAGTCTGCTCGACCATTCCTCGTTCGGCGTGGTTCCACGATTGTACACACATCAAAAAAGTTTTTCATCACCCCAGTTCCCAGAACTCCTGAAGATAGATGTTGACTGTGGATATTGTATCATAGATACAGTTCCTTTGACTGTTCAGAGATGTCACTAAACCCGCCCAAAGATGTAAACAACCATGCATGAGCAGCGTCTATTAGACGGAGGGGTTCCGACAGCCGATCAGTTCCAGTCATTCCACCAGGAAGGAAGTACACGCCTCGTGTTGTCTGTAGTTCAACCATGCCTAGACGGTCAATACTGCGGTTCGATCGCGTCCGCATTGTTACTTTGTTCCAGGAAGGGCTCTCAACAAGTGTCTAGGCCTCTCAGAGTGAACGAAAGCGATGTTGTTCGGACATGGAGAAGATACAGAGAAACAGGAAGTGTCCATGACATGCCTCGGAGGAACCCTGATAGAAACGCAACCATGTTGAATAATGCTTTTCGTGCAGCCACAGGACGTCATGTTACGACTCAAACTGTGCGCAATAGGCTGCATGATGCGCAGATTCACTCCCGACGTCCATGGTGAGGCCCATCTTTGCAACCACGACACCATGCAGCGCCGTACAGATGGGCCCAACAACATGCCGAATGGACCGCTCAGGCTGGCATCACGTTCTCTTCACCGATGAGTGTCGCATATGACTTCAACCAAACAATCGTTGGAGACGTGTTTGGAGGCAACCTGGTCAAGCTGAACGCCTTAGACTAGACACTCTGTCCAGCGAGTGCAGCAGGGTGGAGGTTCCCTGCTGTTTTGGGGTGGCATTATATGGGGCCGACGTACGCCGCTGGTGGTCATAGAAGGCGCCGTAACGGCTGTACGATACGTGAATGCCATCCTCCGACCGATAGTGCAACCATATCGGCAGCATATTGACGAGGCATTCGTATTCATGGTCGACAATTCGTGCCCCCATTGTGCACATCTTGTGAATGACTTCCTTCAGGATAACGATATCGCTCGACTAGAGTGGCCAAAATGTTCTCCAGATGTGAACCCTATCGAACATGCCTGGTATAGATTGAAAAGGACTGTTTATGGACGACTTTACCCACCAACCACTCTGAGGGATATACGCCGAATCGCCGTTGAGGAGTGGGACAATCTGTACAAACAGTGCATTGATGAACTGGTGGATAGTATTCCACGACGAATACAGGCATGCATCAGTGCGTGAGGAGGTGCTAATGGGTATTAGAGGTACCGGTGTACAGCAATCTGGACCACCACCTCTCAAGGTCTCGCTGTATGGTGGTACAACATGGAATGTGTGGTTTTCATGAGCAGTAAAAAGGGCGGAAATGATGTTTATGTTGATCTCTATTCCAATTTTCTGTGCAGGTTCCGGAACTCTCGGAACCGAGGTGACGCAAAACTTTTTTTGATGTGTGTATATTATCGCTAAATTTATTCCCGATATAACCGGTATGGTTCACATATAGTGGGGAATATCTGTTACACCAGTATCGCCCACGTTTGAAGAATACTCATTAATAATGCCCAGATAAGTTTTCGTAGCAATAATTTCTTGAACACTGCAGTGTGCTAAGTACCCAGCATGTGTCTTTGGAATTATATGGATCAATCGAAATTTCTTTAATAGCAATGGCCATAGTAATCTCACATGTACTAAAACTATTGAAGGGTTTATTTTGGTTAGACATTCTAATAACGTGTCTTTATTCCACCTGGGAGTGCCATCTGGCTGAAATTATGTCACCACGCAAGTTTTAGAAGCATGATGTTTGGGGAAGGAGGAGGGCGAGTTTGTTTTTTATTGGTCTAGAGAGAAAGGGGGAGGGGACTGGAGTGCTAGGTATTGAAATTGTTGGCAACGTTTATCTGAAAATGCGTTAGCGCTTTATGACAGATTTTCTGTGGCGGGACGACACCTCCCTGAACGACTGAGTGCCATTTATGCCACTTACTAGGTCGCTCGCACCGGAGGCTATTACTGATACGTATTGTTTCAACAATGCGCTTGGGGAGGTGGCTTGGCGTAGTGTTAGGAAGACATGTGGGACTTTCCCATTCACGACCTGGTGGCTCTGACCGCACGGGGAGTTGCATTCTCTGTCGGCATTATCAAGCGAATACAGGGGAGGAGCTCATCGTAACCTTGGTGTGTATTTGTAGCAGTCTTTGATATTTCCACCAACGTGTTGGGATCTGTTTGTCATTATTACTGCGGGTGAGAGACTCCTTGGCCTGAACTGCAATAGCAGCAGTGTAACTTCCTCGGCCATTGTTGGGTAGTGTGTCGTCGTAACTGCCGTTTGCTTCACGTCTGTTGTGCAGCGAGCTACCTTAATTTAAGTATTAACTGTATTTTTCTTACTTGTCACTTCTTCTTCCATGTGTATTTGCTTTTAGGAAGCTTTAATTGTCGGGTGCTATTAATAGTGATTCATAGATTTCGTGTTTGTTTTGAATACAGTCAGAGAGAGTCCCTTTAGTCAGCCATAGTGCCAGTAGAGTCAGTGTTGTCGTAACTGCCGTCTGCTTCACGTCTGCTGTGCAGCGAGCTACCTTAAGTTAAGTATTAATTGTATTTTTCTTACTTGTCACTTCTTCTTCCGTGTGTATTTGCTTTTAGGAAGCTTTAATTGTCGGGTGCTATTAATAGTGTTCCATAGATTTCGTGTTTGTTTTGAATACAGTCAGAGAGAGTCCCTTTAGTCAACCATAGTGTCAGTAGTGCTAGTGTTTGTTTTCAATACAGTCCAGAGACAGGTAGTGCTATTTTCATTGTTTTCTACAAGAAGTGGCTAGCAACCACAGTTTAGTGAATAAACAGCCGCCTTTAGTGAATTATCAGTCTAGTTAAAGGTTGATTAACTCTCTTCAGTAAATTGATTCCTTAGGATGGATAGGATGTGTGACTGCTGTGTACGGACGCAGGAGGAGCTGGCCACTGTTCGCGAACAGCTGAGCGTGTTGATGGCCGCGGTCAGCCGTCTTCAGGCTGCTGCCTCGGAGTGTAGCGGCAGTGGGGAGTCTGGTGCGTCGCAAGGTACACCCCAGGTGTTACATGCTTCACCCACTGTCCCTGCTGTCGGGACATCTTCGCGGGTACTGGGCGCGGATGGGCCACCCTCTCCCCAAGGGGAGTGGCGGGTTCAGCGGCGTTCGCGGCGCACGAGGCGGAGGATCAATGTGGAGGCTGGCCGTGTGGCATCGCCCGCTCTGCCTGTGAGTGGACATGTGGCTGCTCCTTCAGCAAGGTCCGAGCAGGCACACGGGGGGGAGGGGTTTATTAGTTATTGGGAGCTCCAACGTTAGGCGGGTGATGCAGCCCCTTAGGGAAATAGCGGGAAGGTCGGGGAAGAAGGCCAGTGTTCACTCTGTCTGCTTGCCGGGGGGTCTCATCCGAGATGTGGAGGAGGCCCTACCGGCGGCGATAGAGAGCACTGGGTGCACCCGACTGCAAATTGTTGCTCATGTCGGCACCAATGACTCCTGCCGTCTGGGTTCAGAGGTCATCCTCAGTTCGTACAGGCGGTTTGCGGAATTGGTGAAGGCGGAAAGCCTCGCTCGCGGGGTGAAATCAGAGCTAACTATTTGTAGTATCGTTCCCAGAACCGATCGCGGTCCTCTGGTTTGCAGCCGAGTGGAAGGCTTAAACCAGAGGCTCAGACGATTCTGTGGAGATCTGGGGTGCAAATTTCTCGACCTCCGCTATCGGGTGGAGAAATGTAGGGTCCCCCTGAATAGGTCAGGCGTGCACTACACGCCGGAAGCGGCTACAAGGGTAGCGGAGTACGTGTGGAGTGCATATGGGGGTTTTTTAGGTTAGAGAATCCCCTCCCTAGGCCCGACAAGACGCCTCCTGAGACGCGGCAAGGTAGGAGTAGGCAAAATGCAACAGGGAATAACAATATTAATGTGCTAATAGTAAACTGCAGGAGCGTCTACAGAAAGGTCCCAGAACTGCTCTCGTTAATTAACGGTCGCAACGCCCATATAGTACTAGGGACAGAAGGTTGGCTGAAACCAGACGTAAACAGTAATGAAATCCTAAACTCAGATTGGAATGTATACTGCAGAGACAGGCTGGACAGTGAAGGGGGAGGCGTGTTTATAGCGATAAGAAGTGCAATAGTATCGAAGGAAATTGACGGAGATCCGAAATGTGAAATGATTTGGGTGAAGGTCACGGTTAAAGCAGGCTCAGACATGGTAATTGGATGTCTGTATAGGCCCCCTGGCTCAGCAGCTGTTGTGGCTGAGCACCTGAAGGATAATTTGCAAAATATATCGAGTAGATTTCCCCACCATGTTATAGTTCTGGGTGGAGATTTAAATTGCCGGATATAGACTGGGAGACTCAGACGTTCATAACGGGTGGCAGGGACAAAGAATCCAGTGAAATTTTTTAAAGTGCTTTATCTGAAAACTACCTTGAGCAGTTAAACAGAGAACCGACTCGTGGCGATAACATATTAGACCTTCTGGTGACAAACAGACCCGAACTATTTGAAAAAGTTAACGCAGAACAGGGAATCAGCGATCATAAAGCGGTTACGGCATCGATGATTTCAGCCGTAAATAGGAATATTAAAAAGGGTAGGAAGATTTTTCTGTTTAGAAAAAGTGACAAAAAGCAGATTTCAGAGTACCTGTTGGCTCAACACAAAAGTTTTGTCTCAAGTACAGATAGTGTTGAGGATCAGTGGACAAAGTTCAAAACCGTCGTACATAATGCGTTAGATGAGTATGTGCCAAGCAAGATCGTAAGAGATGGAAAAGAGCCACCGTGGTACAACAACCGAGTTAGAAAACTGCTGCGGAAGCAAAGGGAACTTCACAGCAAACATAAACATAGCCAACGCCTTGCAGACAAACAAAAATTACGCGAAGCGAAATGTAGTGTGAGGAGGGCTATGCGAGAGGCGTTCAATGAATTCGAAAGTAAAGTTCTATGTACTGACTTGGCAGAAAATGCTAAGAAATTTTGGTCTTATGTCAAAGCGGTAGGTGGATCAAAACAAAATGTCCAGACACTCTGTGACCAAAATGGTACTGAAACAGAGGATGACAGACTAAAGGCCGAAATACTAAATGTCTTTTTCCAAAGCTGTTTCACAGAGGAAGACTGCACTGTAGTTCCTTCTCTACATTGTCGCACAGATGACAAAATGGTAGATATCGAAATAGACGACAGAGGGATAGAGAAACAATTAAAATCACTCAAAAGAGGAAAGGCCTCTGGACCTGATGGGATACCAGCTCAATTTTACACAGAGTACGCGAAGGAGCTTGCCCCCCTTCTTGCAGCGGTGTACCGTAGGTCTCTAGAAGAGCGTAGCGTTCCAAAGGATTGGAAAAGAGCACAGGTCATCACCGTTTTCAAGAAGGGACGTCGAACAGATGTGCAGAACTATAGACCTATATCTCTGACGTCGATCAGTTGTATTGTGTTCGAGTATAATGACTTTTCTGGAGACTAGAAATCTACTCTGTAGGAGTCAGCATGGGTTTCGAAAAAGACGGTCATGTGAAACCCAGCTCGCGCTATTCGTCCACGAGACTCAGAGGGCCATAGACACGGGTTCACAGGTAGATGCCGTGTTTCTTGACTTCCGCAAGGCGTTCGATACAGTTCCCCACAGTCGTTTAATGAACAAAGTAAGAGTATATGGACTATCAGACCAATTGTGTGATTGGATTGAGGAGTTCCTAGATAACAGGACGCAGCATGTCATTTCAGGTGTGCCGCAGGGGAGTGTCATAGGACCGTTGCTATTCACAATGTACATAAATGACCTGGTGGATGACATCGGAAGTTCACTGAGGCTTTTTGCAGATGATGCTGTGGTGTATCGAGAGGTTGTAACAATGGAAAATTGTACTGAAATGCAGGAGGATCTGCAGCGAATTGACGCATGGTGCATGGAATGGCAATTGAATCTCAATGTAGACAAGTGTAATGTGCTGCGAATACACAAAAAGATAGATCCTTTATCATTTAGCTACAAAATGGCAGGTAAGCAACTGGAAGCAGTTAATACCATAAATTATCTGGGAGTACGCATTAGAAGTGATTTAAAATGGAATGATCATATAATGTTGATCGTCGGTAAAGCAGATGCCAGACTGAGATTCATTGGAAGAATCCTAAGGAAATGCATTCCGAAAACAAAGGAAGTATGACTACGAAGTCTTTCGCGACGGAGTCCTTGCATAAAAAGTTCTCGGTTTACTTGCCGCGTCAAATTTGGATAAAATCCCAAGCTTTCGATTTGGGATTTTATCCAAATTTGACGCGGCAAGTAAACCGAGAACTTTTTATACAAAGGAAGTAGGTTACAGTACGCTTGTTCGCCCACTGCTTGAATACTGCTCAGCAATGTGGGATCCGTACCAGATAGTGTTGATAGAAGATATAGAGAAGATCCAACGGAGAGCAGCGCGCTTCGTTACAGGATCATTTAGTAATCGCGAAAGCGTTACGGAGATGATAGATAAACTCCAGTGGAAGACTCTGCAGGAGAGACGCTCAGTAGGTCGGTACGGGCTTTTGTCAAAGTTTCGAGAACATACCTTCACCGAAGAGTCAAGCAGTATATTGCTCCCTCCTACGTATATCTCGCGAAGAGACCATGAGGATAAAATCAGAGAGATTAGAGCCCACACAGAGGCATACTGACAATCCTTCTTTCCACGAACAATACGAGACTGGAATAGAAGGGAGAACCGATAGAGGTACTCAAGGTTCCCTCCGCCACACACCGTCAGGTGGCTTGCGGAGTATGGATGTAGATGTAGATGTAGAACCAACCTGCGAGCATCTGTGTTCCGGCTATACACCACACATGTGATTTCGAGTGGTGGTCTACCCTGCAGACGACATACTTTTCACAAGTATCTTTAGTTTGAAGCATCAGAATTTTACTATGACGTCACATAGTCTAATAATGTAGGAATGGTTTGGCAGGACGTTTATCTATCGTGGTGTGGTATTTCTTTTACATACAGTATCCTTGTTTAGAAAGTGGCAGTGGTTATAGAATTCTCTATGACGTCATTGACGTGATCACTATTTCTACCAATGTACACATACACACACACACACACACACACACACACACACACACGCACGTACACACACACTAGTAATGGAGTGGTGGCTTAGCAATGATACAGAGTCGGGATCATACTGCACTGTGATTGGCTGAGTGCATCGTGACGTCGACCTGACGCGATGCGATGTGACGTTGACACGATATCAGGATGCGAAACTATGCTGACGTTAACACACAACTCAAGTAATTGGGTAAAATGAGTAAAATTTTTGAAAATGTGGAAAAATGAGAGTAATTACATATCTGTCTGCTGGTGCCTCTAATGACTAAATACTAATTTTTTATTAGCAAATAGATCTCGAATGACGTAATTTTTTTTACAAATAGGCACAGTCTACAACCTAGCTGTATGTTGCCCAGTGAGATGTTCCAGTTATGAAAGATAGAGTTGGGGAGTTGTGCTTCGATATCAGTGCTCTCTTATTCGGGCACGAACTGCACTGTGATTGCCTGAGAGCGTCACGACGTCGACATAACGTCGGGAACAGTGAGATGGATCTTGCGTAATTGAAAAAAAAATACGTAAAATTGTGGAAAACCCGGTAAAGATACGAAAATGGGTGAAAAATACGTAAAATTTTGGAAATTACAAAAATATGGAAGAAATACCTAAAAACGAGAATATTTATCGCACCTTAATTTTTAAGCATTTTTTAAAGTAACATTTTTACAATATTTGTTATTAGATTGGAATGCCAGTCTAAAAAGAATTCTTAGTTTATAAAACGGAACTGATCTTTAAAATCCCTGAAAGTCGTCGTATGAACTTTCTTCTTCTTCTTCTTCTTCTTCCTCTTCGTCGTCTTCGTTGTCCTCTTCATATATAAGATGGTATTCACTGCCGCACTTCTTGAAAGATTTAACAATTACGTCTTCTCTCATTCTAGGCCATGACTGTTTTATCTACTGACACATTCGTTTGATTGTAGGTCTTTTTAAAGCTCCCTCCGGCGTGAATTCATGTTGAGGTTTATCCATGATCCACTTGTTCCATTCCTCTCTCATATACACGTTAAACGGTTTATTTATCGAGTCGTCAAGAGCTTGCAATTGTGAAGTAAGACTTTCCAAAATGACAGCAAGCTCTGTATTTTCCTGCGTCAATTTCTCTTTCACACAACTTTTCAAATGACTACTGCACTGATCTAGCACAAGAAGAGAATTCTTCTTCAATAAAGCATCTTTCCTCTATTCCACACTCTGTTAATCCATAATTTCATGCCAGCCTCGTCCATCCAACCATTTTCATGTACAAGAACAACAACATCTGGCGGTATTTCAGAAGGTTTTGTAGTTGCTTTTCGCTCGAAAATGATCATTGGATTTAGTTTAGCACCGTCAGTACAACATGAAAGAAAAACAATGTAGTGAATTTTTTCATGTCCACTTACTTTTATAGTTGCAGTTTTAGTACCTTTCATGGCAACAGTTCTGTTACTAAGCATATCAAATGTCAGAGGACTTTCGTCCATATTTGCCATTTGGCTTAGTTCCACACTGGTTTTCTTTCGATATTGGATAAAAAATCGATGGAAAGATAATATTTTTTCTTCATGCTCTTGTGGAATTTCCTGAGATCTTTTGGTTTTGGTTTGCATGCCAAGTCTGTGACGCTTCATAAATCTGTAGCACCAACCAACTCCACTCTTAAAGTCTGTTAAGTTCCACTGTAGCGCTAGCTTACGATCGTGTATTTCAATTATTTTTGTATTAATTCCAATGCCATTTTCACGGTGTCCTTGAATCCATTCCAATGTGTCATCTTCTAGTTTTGGCCATTTTGCATTCAATCCTGCGTTTGCACAATTAGTCTTCAGCATTTTTTTTTTCAGTTCTTCTTTACTAGCCCGTCAATCGCGAATGGTTTTTTCTGTTGGTGGAGTGCCGAAATGTAGGTCAGCTGCTCTGTTTCCATGTTCTTCTGGATATGCTATTACTTTCAATTTATAGCCCGCATTATATGAATACCTTTCATTTTTTCATTACGAAACTAGCTACTAACAAAAATATTGTTCTGTTATCGGTAACACATATCACTTTCAAGTTCACTGGCACTGTAGACTGCAATGATGCATCATAGGATAGGCAGTGTTCTGGGTTGGTGATGGCGGGGCAGGAGGGAGACTGTGTTAGGAAGCTTGTGAATCACCGCAACTCGTATTCGTGCACTGCTGATGCCAGTTGAATCCAATGTTGCCAGCTAGAGGTAGGTTTCCCGCGGCATCGAATATATGGGCATTTTTAAGATGGTGGGAATTTTAAATCAAACATTGTATGTTTTCGTATTAATTTCGAGTATAAGACGTGCCTGAATTCTGGAGGCAGTTTTTCGAAGAAAAAAGTGCGTCTTACAGTCCGTAAAATACGGTACATTCTGTCTGGGTGCGGTCTCTGCTGGTACCTCGAAGGACGTAATATTACATTCGTATAAAAAATAGGACTCAACTGCTGTGACTTAATGTAATTTTTATTAACAGACAGACGCATTCTACGACTTTTCTCTATGTTGCTCAACTGCAGAGTGAATCCCTCTCACTCAGGTGTGCCATTTATAAAAGATGAAGGTGTAGAAGGAGTGCTTGACCCTAATTGGTCCAGAAGGGAGGGGAGGATGTTGCCCAAGTATGTATCCTGACACTGGATGTGTAACATGACATAGGATGTTGATAAGATCATTATCTCAGCCCGCATTTGTAGTGCTACAATCCTGTATCACTCTCTTCTCAGCTACTGCCTACTTACCTTGGTCTCCTGTAACTGCAGTCTATTTTCTGTACAAGTTGTAGATAAACTTTACTTCCATGTATTTTAAAACTGCTACTCTAATAATTTCAAAGAGTGTAATCCAGTCGACATTCTCAAAAGCTTACTCTATACCTACAAGTTCTGTAAATGTAGGTTTTCTTTTCTCCAGTCTGTGTTCTAAGATAAGCCCTAGGGTCAGTACAGCCTCGCGTGTCCGTATGTTTCTTCGGAACCTAAAGTATACCTGTCTGAGGTTGGCTTCTACCAATCTTTCGATTCTTCTGTAAATAATTTGAGTCAGTATTTTTTAACAGTGGTTTTTAAACTGATGGTTCTGCAACGTTAACACCTGTTGTCATCTGCCTTCTTTGGAATAGGAATTAGGACATTCTGTTTTAAGTCTGAAGGTATTTCGCCTATCACATGTCATGGTATGTTCTCCCAAGGATATTAATGATTATGAGGAAATGTCGTTTACTCCAGGTGTCTTGTTTCGACTTAGGTCTTTCAGTGTTCTATCAAGCACTTCTCGCACTATCACATCTCCCATTTCCTTTTTATCTACTTCCTCTCCCCTTTCCATAATATTGTCTTCAAGTTCTTTATATTCCTTCCACCTCTCTGCTTTCCCTTCTTTTATTTGTACTGGGTTTTCATTTGGTGTCTTACCTTCAGCTAACTCTTCACCAGTATTTGAATTTGTAGTGAGGGTAAATGTCCTTCATTCAGAGTGTGGAGTTGGGGGGAGGGGGCAGCTCTAAAGGAAGGTGTGTTTTTAATCTGTTATAACACCAAATATAATAACGAGAAAATTTTTGAGACTGTTAAGTCTGAAAGCTATGTTGCAAAGAATATATTTCTTCTTAGAGATTAAGAAGAAACCCCATAGCCGCCATCCCCCTGCCCGGATTCCTCTCTTGCATTGTACGCTCAAAGCTGTTTCCTTTCTTTATTCAATTAAGTCTAGTCAGATACTTGACTTTCCTTCGCGTAAGACGTAACAATATTGCAGCTGGAGGAGATCTCATATGATTGCGATGAGCACGTAACGGTTGTGACTGGCGTGGGTGGTAAGCCCCCAGTTGTTCATCAGCGGCCTGCAACGGGTTCCCGGTGCCTCACAGTATTCAAGCTCGCCGTATGTGAACATTACGTGAACTTCAGACGGGATTTCTTGTTCATAAGTCAGGGCCCTACAACTCAGTTTAAACTTAAGAACCAGATTTCTCACCGATGTATAATGAATGACGATTTCTGCAAAATATTATCCGAAAATACCTATTGCTTGCTGGCGAAAGGAAAGAAAACTCTGCTGCGAAATACCGAACAAGGATGCAGAGTGGACTCGCATTCGGATAACGCGGAGTTCAAATCCTAGTGCGATCATTCACATTTTGGTTTTCATTACTTCCATAACATGGCTTAAAGCGAATACCGGGATGTTTCCTTAGAAAGAAAACACGTTCGACTGCCTTCTACTTCTCGATTAATTCGTGCTCCCACTCAGTCTCTAGAGACCTCGTTGTCTATGGGACGTATAAGAGTAACCTTCAGGTTAATGGGAACAGGCTAGTTCAGCGATAGCTTCCTGCTATTTCTTACGCTTATGTAATCCTGGGGAACCACACACTCTACTTTACTGGATAGTAATGATGCGGTTGGTTAGTGCAAAGGAAACGAAAGATAATTTGCTCCGAATGGAGCTCGTAAGCGTGTAACGTACCGTATGAAAATAAAGCAAGTGTTTCAGAGATTGTCGCATACTAGCGGAAGAGCTGTCTCCCCTCCCGAGCCCACTGCCACCACCCTCTACTCCCACTACTCTGTCGCGTAAGTGCCTCAGTAGCCTTCAGACGACGCAAGTCTGCGGTTGTTTTGCGTCCCGTTGCCATTCAGCGCTACCATGAGCCCAGCAAGAAACTGCACTTTAGAGGATGTAATTCGTCGGTGAGTTATAGTTCGCCCGCGCACAGGCGTTGTTCGTTTTCGCCTACGATAGTGACAGTTTGCCGCAACGAGTAAATTTCCGGACAGAAAGATGTAGGAATAAGCCTCCAGTACTGTCTAATCGTGTTTCACTTTTTTCTTTTAATTTTCACTGCCATGAACTCTCCCCACGACGCTTTGATTAAGTAAATGCTTCTAACTTTGTAGCTTCCTTCTGTGAAATTTCTTCACGCTGGTAAAAGGGGATTTTCAGTTTCTTTCATCGCTTCACTCATGATATAAAAACGTTATGTTTTTAGGCGGATAGTGCTAATTCTCCTATCGAATTTCTGGAGAAATATTTCCATACATACTCCACTCCAGTTTCTTTTGGAGCCTGTATGTAATTGGCTTCATTAAAATAAGCATATCGTTATTCTGTTTAATCTGGAGTATCATTCCGTCACTTGCAGGCATGGCCTCGCACTCCATGAGTAGCCTTTGATCAGACTGTGGGAAGGCCCAACGCGAACCTTCTGGAAGCGGTACTGCGTCGGACTGCACGTAATTTTCTAATGACTGCATTACATTTCAGTAAACCTAGAAATAGATGCTGACCTCACGTTTGCAAATGTCGTTCCTATATTAAGCATTGCTATTAGAGTCAGTACAACACCAAACTCTGATAAGTGTAATTCTTCTAATGGTTTGCAATGTTCGAGCAGAATTTTCTGTAGCAAAATTAAAAACAGACTATATGCACAGATACCGGCAATGAAGAATGCGCTATTAACATGGCGAAATGTCGGAGATATTAGTGTTTTATTGGATTACAATATGTATTTCGGGCAGTCTCGAAAAAGTGTGCCCCTCTGACAGTAATACAGGATGAATCAAAAAGAACTTTACAGCTTTCGAATGCTATAGAATTTTTTTGAGATAACTTACAGAAACGGTAGTTGTGTCGTTTTGTAGTAAACAACCTCAAGTTTGGTTCACGTAGTGCATCCGTACCCCATTTCACCACCAGGAAAACCTGCGTAGTGCATAGTTAAAATGGCTACTTACAGTGGTGCGGTCATGAAGGGCCAGTCATCTGACCACCTCGCTCCCCACACTTGACTGGGTTTCCTTCTCCGGGATTTCATTAAAGACCGTGTGTAGGTTCCTCCCCGTAGAAAACAAATGAGCAGACCTGATAAATCGAATCTACACTGCCGTACACAAATTACGCCCGATTTGCTGCAACGTGTGTGAGAAGAAATTGATTACCGGTGGGATATTTACCGCATCACAAATGGTAGTCACATCAAACCAAAACATCACTTGACACTTTTAAGTGAAATTTTAGGTTGTTTGCTACAGAATGACACATCTACCGATTCTGTAAGTTATCTCAATAAATTTCTATATTACTCCCAAAATACTTGGAACTTCTGTGGAACGCAGTCGATGAGATGATCTAGCAAAGAGGCTGTTTAGCGGTTTCACACTTGGATAACAGTTTTATTTGTTTGTTCTTGATGGACAAGTCTATTTTTGATCAAACTTTGCCAGGTCGCTAGGACAGAGACATGGACCTGGTCGCTCGCCCACCAAGTTTGCCACAGTGAACTTCCCCTGTTTATCCGCTCGGGGTAAGACTGTTGTACAACGGCATGTGAAATTAAGACTGTAAATCTACATCGATACCCCGCAAGCCATCGTACAGTGCGTGGCTGAGGGTACCATGTACCACTACTAGTCTTTCCTTCTAGTCATTTCTTTCGCAAATAGTGTGAGGGAAAAACGACAATCTATATGCCTTCATATGACCCCTAATTTCTCATATCTTATTTTCGTGGTCCTTAAGCGCGATGTATGTTGGTGGCAGTGGAATCATTTGGCAATCAGCTTCAAATGTCGGTTCTCTAAATTATCTCCGTAGTGTTCCTTGAAAAGAACGTCGTCTTTCCTCCAGTGATTCCCATTTGAGGTCCCGGAGCCAGCTCCGTAACACTTACGTGTTCTTCGAACTTACCGATAACAAATCTAGCAGCCCGCCTTTGAATTGCTTCGATGTCCTTCAGTCCGACCTGGTACAGATCCCAAACACAAATAAACCACACTTTCCTAAAATTCTCCCAATAAACCGAAGTCTATCATCCTCATTCCCTACAACACTCCTCACATGCTGGTTCCATTACATATCCAAGTATTTATTCTGGCATCTAAGTACTTAACAAACCATTTTTCAGTGAAGGGTATCGTGTTGTCAATATTTCTCTTACCTTAAAACGGGAACCAACAACGTGGAGACTGTTTTCACGTGAAATACTCTTACCTTCTTACTTCACCTGGTCTGACTCACTTAGCCTTGCTGCTTCTGAACCTCTCTCCCATATTCGAAACTCCATAGAAACTCCTCTGTACTTCTTGCTGGGCTACCACTTGTGAGTACGAGGATTTTTCAAAGAGTACCTTCATTATGCTGTAGAATTTATATACAGCCTGAGGTATTCACTAGACCGAGTATTGTATCCTTTTGTGAAGCATGTAGCAAGTTTAATAGCGTGGACTAATGGTAAAACTGTAACCCGATATCAGTCCGGAGATTATGACGCACCTGTTGCACGAACGTGTGATTTACTTAATTTAAAAACATAATGCATTTTGGGAAGTCATAATCCCATTATCAAATTCAATAAATAAGGAAAACAAAATAATTATTTCGCGTTATTTTACATACTAACATACATATAACGGAAACTGGTCTGTATTGTCCAAGCAGCATGACGTACGTTAAAAGTATTATGCCATTAGGCACGGGCAAAAATAAGCAAGCAGTAAACATGCATTGTCAGACACATATTACTCTCCACTACACATATCATGGTACAACGTTCGCAGTTACTTTGGCATTCAACGCTCTTACAGAGCTCTTTTTACAGACTAACGAAAGTAACTGCAATTTGCCTAACAAAGATTGTAATACCTTATTATGAATACGCCAGGGTCAACCAGTGATACAACGGTAGACTCAAAGACCTCTAAATGGTTATACGTATGTCACAGTAAAACCTAAAACCAATCAGAATGAAAATGTTTGCAACTATTGAAATATGATATAATATTCACTGATATATCGTCTAAATTGCGCAACCCTTGGCAACCAATAAATGCTGATGACTAACACTTGATCCACATTGCAAAATGTGCTCACTACATACGTTGTAAATTACAAACTACAAACACAAGAACTTAATTACTACTAAGGAGATTAGCAGATTGAAGAGCCTTATGCAGTATGTTTGACACTGCATGTTTGCTGCTTGCTTATTTTTAATTGTTCCTAATGGTATAACACTTTTAAGGTGTATGATACTACATTGACAATATTTACAAATTTCCTTTACAAGTACGTAAGCAAGTAAAAAAATGCGAAGTAATGATTTGTGTTTTCCTTGTTTATAGAACTTGATAATGAGATCATGTCTTCGCGAAACGTGTTTTCACATTAAATAAATTATAGATCAGTGCAACTGGTGTGTCATAATATTCGGACTATTTAATAGCATTAGCTGCAGCAGGATTCGAATCTAATCCCTTGTATATAGTGGGAAATGTTGATACTAAATTATCCAGGAACAAATTTTCCGTCCCTCTCAGAGGTTTCTTTGGCCAGTATCTCTTTATGTTCCAAAACTCATGCACTTCTTACTAGACTAGCACTCTTGCTTACAAAGATATTGCGGAGAATATCTTCGTCGTACTAAGGGATATGTTGGTAGTATCTTGGTATTGAGAATTTAGACTTTCTTGGCGAATCTCGACGATGAAGTTTTCTCGGGTTATTACCCGAGTCACGGCGTCCTTCTGCGGTAACATTTCAACAAGTTTCCTACTTGTCATCTTCAGGCTGACTGATTCGCCTGAGGATGACTCGGCTGATAACCCGAGAAGACTTCATCATATTGATATTGTGTTCTGCGTAACCTGGACCGTGCCTGTCTCGGGTAGTGTTCTCCCCGACTCATCTGCACAGAATCTATGGTGCAGAGTAAAACCAACAACCATCCATTCAAAATCTGATCTAACATGTGTTTGTATCTGAAGTACAATCATTGACTTAGATGTAGTTCAATGGAACAGAAAGTGCGTACAGTATATTTTTCTACCAGATTATTGATTTTACCCGTAACCTGATGAACAATATTTTAGAATATTAAATATTACTCGTCTCTTTCAGAATGCGTAAATGTTGTCGAGTCTACGCTGTTACACAATGAAAAAAACAGAGCATATTTCGTCGAAATATAGAGTGTACATTACTTTTATGATCAGAGCTTGAATGAGCAATTCGTCTGACGCACGTGCTCGTAGACTGCTTACATATCATAACAAACAACTGTCTGTGACATAGACATTGGTGTCGCTACCTTGAAACACAGTGCTCAATCGCCCGTGATGTGTCCATGGTAGATTTTATCACTGTTTACAGTTCGTGACTGGTTGTCGAAGTGCGAGCATTAATAATTACAAAAACTCCCAGGTACACATTTAATATACAGTGCACCGTAACGTATACCCGGAGGACCGAATCAAAGTCCAGAGAAGATTATCGCAACAAAGAAATAAGGAGAAAGTTTAGGGTTTAACTTCCCACCGATGCGAGGTCGTTATAGATGGAGCACAAACTAGGCGATTTAGTTGGGTGTAAATATGCAACTAGTCGCTTTGTTCTGGGTTTATTGATACAGTTTATTGCACCACTAGCTAGTTTTCAAGCCTCTGCAAGCTCGTAATCAGATGGAGGTGTTACAAAAAACATTATATCGTGGACCAAGAAATTCAAGGTTTGTCATGAGTAAAAATGTAAATGTGTGTGAATTTCTAAGGGACCTAACTGCTGAGGTCATCGGTCCCTTGGCATACACACTACTTAAACTAACTTAAAGTAACTTATGCTAAGAACGACACACCCACGCATGCCCGAGGGAGGACTCGAACCACCGGCGGGAGGGGCCGCGCAATCCGTGACATGGCGCCTCAAACTGAGGGACCATTCGGCGCGGCAAAGTTTGTCATGGTTTGGGCACATACCGTAGCATATTCGTTGCCAAAATGTACATTTTCATGTAACACACATTAATGTACACAGTATTTAGTTGCAATTAATTTTACAGTGTATATTTGTGTTTGTATACTACTGGTACATTATGGGAACGGGTTTGCTGTGGATATCACGATGCAGTGCGCTGTAAGTACCGTTTCATAACATTAAATCACAGTTCAGTTCGTCATCCATAATGGGCATACTGAAAGCACAGACTAGGGTTGGGGAAGGAAATAAAAATTTTCAAAGGAACGAGCGAGGTATCTGCCTGAAGCGATTTCAGGGAACTTTACTGCTGTCGCCATGGATACCAGTTAATCTTCATACAACTGCACCCGCTCGGTAAAGTTTCACTGCAGGCGTCACTCTAATTGGAAAAACGATATCCTCATGAACATAAAATTACGAGAAACTGAAACTCAGTTGTTCGTACTACGTAGAGTCCCAACTCGAGATTAAAATTATCGCGACTCCATCTCAAACGACAAATGCCCAGTAGCTAACTTTCTGGACAGAGATAAATTTTGAGAACGGACCACTGCCTTGGGACACCTACACCACTAATCGTCAATACACTAACTCCAAACTGGCTTCTTACAATTTCCATTTAAATGTCCACGAGGACAAAGAGGGTAAAAGTTCAAAGCCACTAGGTCAGAAATCTCACCAAAATACAACACTTCAAGTTTCCACGGAAACGCCGTTTATTAAGTTTTAATTAAACCTCGACAAGTCCGTCGCTTCCAGAAAACACCATCTCCAAATAGTTAATAGCTCAATTACTTGTACGAAACCTGTTCTGACTACTCACTAAGTTGCAACCCTCGTGTATAAAACTGGAAATGATTAATCAGAATTCGTGCTGCCAACTCGTTTAAGCTTGTAGTACTGGCAGAATAGGTGTATCGACCTCTGAGAACCACTAACTGTCGACTTTTAAACATCATCCTCGCTCCACAGGGTCGAAAAGCTACCTCCTAAACCGCAGGACTCCACGTGATACAAGCAATTCCTGGAATTGTTTAAACATCAGGCTGTTCAGCCAGTCAGCCTCAGTAGCTGAGTGCAGACATTCCCACCGGTCATCTCCGACTGCCGTTATTATTACTCCTCTCCTCCCAGGGCTTCTCACAAGTTTATTTCCATATTAGAGTTACCGATGACCAACCATCCTCGATTTCAAGTACGGATACGTAAACTGCTTGAGGAAGAATGGGCAGAGGACTGGCTCCTTTCAATCTACATAATAGTCAATACTACGCTGCGATCCAACAATTAATTAGAAACTTCCCCTACTATCGAAAATTTCAGGTAAGCAGGACGCTAATAACTACCTTGGCATGAATGCGTGCCAACCGTGTTTCAACTCCTTTCCATATACATCCAGTAGGCATCAAGGGCGACTCTTTCTGCGACTATGAGAAGAAAGGAAAATGGGCTATAAACAACTTGCTGTTTTCCTACAGTATCTTCGGAGCACGGCAAACCCTTTTACTCAAAGCATTGTAAAACTGAAAGTGCCCCTTCCAACAAGTGCTCTGGCTTTATTGTGTCATTAAGATCCTCAAAGATACAAAACCCTTTTTATCATCTTCGTACTCTTTCTAGTTTATGGTTCATCATTAAGCATTCACATGCACATAAACATTCTAGTTTTACCACCTTCGTATAATTTTTAGTTTTGTTTTTCTATATATACATTTCTTTTTGTAGATAGTTTTTGTCAAACCATATACTCTTCCCATTGTATTAACTGTTAAACCCACTGCACATTTTTCTAGTTCATTCTGCTCAATAGTTTCACCAACATATTTAAATTTTCTAACATGTTCTGTTTTATCCATTTGTGTTTCTATATATTTTGGTACAATTTTTATATTTTTTGTGAGTTTTGTTTTTTCAACTGAAATTTTGAGACCAGTTCTGTTGAGATGAATTATTTGAGTAGCTACCAGCGACAAATTTTTTGTATGTATAGAGAAATAGCTTGCAAAAGCCAGCAGTTAGTCTTAATTTCAATTATTTTACTTTCCACAATTAATAGATCAATTTTGTAATTTTCAACTCCTACTGTCAGATTCCTACAATTTTTCTAAAACGCACCTTAACAGTAATGATGATAAGCCTTCTCATTGCCTAAAACTAGTTTTTATTTAAAATGGCTTCTCTCATAAATTTAATTGTAGATATCATCTCTGTTAGTTTCACGAATTACAGTTGCTAATTTTGCTTTAATACCGAACCCTGTAATGTGTTTATCTATTGTTTCTCTATGTGTCGAATCGAATGCTGTCTTGAAATCAGTAAATGATATTGTTTTATGTTCGCTGGTTAACATTCTCTGGCGAATTATTGATTTTAAGTTAAAAATCTGTTGTCTGCAGGAGAGTCCCTTTCAGAAACCACCCTGATATCCTCTCAGCTGTTAGTCTAAACCATCTTCAACTCTGACCAGGAAAAATTTTGATAACATTTGGTATGCCACTGGCAGAAGTGGCACTCCTATATTATTGTTGACTTTTGTTTGTCTCTCTTTTCATGTTATGGGTGAGTTAATGCTGTTTTCCACGCTTCTGGAACCTTTTCTGTTTTCAAAACTTTCTCAAAGAGTAAATGTAGATCCCTTTGGTTCTGGCCATTTCAACAGTTCTGCTGTGAATGAGTGTTCAGGACGTGCTTTGTTGTTCTTGAGTATTTTGATGGCCTCATGAATTCCAAACTCTGTTAATGGGAAATATTTTTCAAGATGTTCCGGCATTCCTGGAAATTCTGATGTAACTGAACAGTTTAAGAGTCTGTGAAAAACTATTGCTAATATTCCGCAGTTTTCCCTATTATTTAATACTATTTTACCATTTTCATCTTTGAAACAAATACTTTGTGCTTAATGCCATTAAGTATTTGTTTAAAAGTGTGGTAAACATTTATGTTATTCCTTTTGGTGAAATTTTCTTGTATTTCTTCAAGCTGCAGTTTTTGAAAGACTCTTTTGATTTTCCAGGTTATTTTTTATATTTCTTTCCTTTTTTGTTTGAATTTTTCTACATGTTCATCGTTTTTTGAACATCTCCATTTTGTCCATTTTTGAGCCCTTTGTTGTGGTACTTCTTGATACTCCTCATTCCATCTTTTTATTCTTGGCCAGTCCTAAATTTTTCTCTGCCGCTTTAGTAACTTATACTTCAAGTTAATTCCAATCACCTTTTTAGTTGTATCAATTTTTTCTCTTAATTTTTCTTTATTTTCTATTGTAATACTGGCTTTTCTGAAGTTGTATCTGATTACTTCCTGGATTTTCTTTTCAGTTTTATATGGGAGAAATTTTATGTTAAGCCTTTGTTATTTTATACGAGATAATAACATCAGTAAATGAGTTGATGTCCTATGCGTGGTTGCATAAACACTTTAATCATCAGGTGTATACTTTCCCACTTCTACTGATTTCTTTTTTATTTTCTAGTTTCTCAAAAGTCGATATGTCAAGATTCCTCATCTATAAGTATAGTACCTATGCGGAAATTTTTAAATAATCTTAAATTGTTGTTCAAACTCTTTATATTGTGATTTCTCTGCACGGTATATAATGTTTTACATTTTTACTACGCTGTTGGCAGTATGATTCAGCAAACCCAATGCAAATAAAAGTAAAGAAAACTTAGAGGTACCAGAAGTCGTAGGTAATGTCCTCTGACTACAACATTCGGCATGTATTACGTGTCTCCGCTACAGCGTACACGGATAAGTGAGCAACCAAGCCATAAACGCTTGGCTGCACGAAATCAAATTCCGCCGGATGTCAGGCGATGACTCTTGTGTCGCTAACAGCCAAGATGATATCCTCATGGTCTGTCCGTCTATTGCGTCAGACTCGAAAGAAATAACATTCCTTCCCCTGTCGAAGTACGAATAGGAACATTCTTCCTCCGAACCCAAAATGCAAGGGAATGATAAATTACACGTTGCCAGACCAACTTCAAAGGAAGTAAAAGAACATATTTCACTCCCCTCTCAAAACGAGGTCATACTGCAAAAGCACTGCTTTTAAATTATATTTGGCCATGGCTATCTGGACATCAGTGTCGTATACATATTATTATTCTTGTTTATATTCTTTCATATATTTCATTAATTACTTCAAATTATTCCTACAAGGATGCAACCATGGAATATTCAAAGGAATCCTCGAGGCTTTTGCTTGAGGTAGATTGAGGGAAACCATAGAAAAGGAAATGTCTTCAGTAAACTGTATGTCAGTTCCCACTGATTGGGTATATACTGCTGCCAATCAAAATTTTAACACCAGGAAAGAAAGAAAGTAGCGAAATATTGCTTGTAGTGTGTAAAAAGTATAGAAGGAAGAATTCATTATCAAATTTTGAGACGATTTGTAAGTACACAGGGCGCGAAATTTAAGTCACACAGCAGCTATTTCTGGCGTGTCTGTGCACCAAGTCGAATTGACTTTAGATGGCAGATACAGGTTCATGATTCCATACGACTTGACGTCTATGCCAAAGTTCATGAATCGTAGTGGTTGGCGAGTAGCAACATGGCAGTCTGTAGACATGCCTCATGACCAAATGTTTTCAGCGCGTGAGTTATCCTCATAAAGTTCTAGGCGGGGTAACAGTCGAACATCTCTGTATCGTGGTAGGTCAGGAGAGCACAGGCAACATGCACTCTTGCATTACCTTGTTGAAATATAGACCTTGGCCACTGACCTTAACACGTGAGAAATGTGCCCTGATGAGCCAACACATTATGAACACTACCCAACGCGAGATAGAACGCCGACTGGCGGCATTGGGGATACGTGAGGCGCTAAGGAAACTACGTTAAGTGGAGCAGAGACGAATGGGGAATCATTCTAGTGACGATATGGACCACAAATGAAGAAACCCTTTGATATCAGAGACACTGACAATGGGAAGATTGTTACGGCCGGGCACCTGGGAACGAAAATCTGGAAATCGGCGAAGCTGGTCGTCTGTTTACGTGTAATTGTCGTAAGCATCTATGGAATGTGGTTGAAGGAAGATGAAACGCCGGCGGAAATGGCCGTGCGGTTCTAGGCGCTGCAGTCTGGAACCGCGCAACCACTACGGTCGCAGGTTCGAATCCTGCCTCGGGCATGGATGTGTGTGATGTCCTTAGGTTAGTTAGGTTTAATTAGTTCTAAGTTCTAGGGGACTGATGACCACAGATGTTAAGTCCCATAGTGCTGAGAGCCATTTGAACCATTCACTGCGCCACGGCGTAGGTTGCTGGGGGCAGTATTATGCTATTACGGACATTCACCTGGGGTCTCATGGGACCTGTGGTAGTAATCGAAGCCACCATGATGGCTGCTGGCTGTGTGAACATTACTGCGGTCCACCTTCATCACTTGATGTTTGATGCCTTCCCAGACGGCAACGGCATCTTCAAACAGGCAAAAATAGTGCTACAGTGGTTTGAAGAACATGATAATGAATTCACGTTGTTGTCTTGTTAACCAAATTCGCCTGATATGAAACAGATGGAACACATTTGGGACGCTATCGGATACCAGGTCCACACCCACAAACCATCGGCCCGTAATTTGCGGGAGTTGTGTGACCTGTGCACAGACATATCGTGCCACATACCTCCGAAAAACTATCAGAGCCTTATAGAATCCATATCACTCACATTACCTTCCAAAGGTGGACCACCTCGCAATTAAACAGATACTCGGATGTTTTGGATCGTCATTGTATGTGTGTCCTCTCGGGCGTTAGGAGCGTAGGGCTATCGAGATCGTATGTAGCTTTGAGTATAGTCCTCCTGAATCCTTCGATCCATATTGGTAAAACAGTCGTAGGAAGCTAGCGAATGCTAGCAGCAATATCGTTGAACGATAAACTACAGTCTCGACAGGTAACGACCGCTGTCGAATTACAAGACACGCACTCGTATGTTGCAGATTCTGTATAATGGCCAGCAGTGTAGAGCCTAAACAAGCGATAACTTCGCCTTCCCGAGGGGTGATGAGCGGTGTGGGATGACAACCTCCGCCTACATGTCGCAGGGCTATCAGCCAAGGTCCGTGTTCTGTGCTTTTCCAACAGCAAGACTGTCATGTGGGCATAGGGATTGCCAGTCTCCTCTGGTGTTGTGACAGTTGTACTCCTACCCCGTCACGTATCAGGATGGGTCCCTTTACTCATTTTAAAATTAGAACAGAGAACAACGATCAACAGAAAGCCATGCAGAATACACAAAACATTTGGTAACAGAACAGTGGGGTTGTTTGCTGAAATTGGCACTGTAGTAACGTGATATTCAAGGCCCGATCTTTACCAGTATGTTAAGCAACCTTAATTCAAGTCACCAACGAGCTGAAACAGTCGCGTTAAGGTGTCCGCATTACAGTCTTTTCTTCTTCTTCACGAGGTATAACACAATCTTCTCATTAACAAAAAACATTCAAATGCGATTTTTCAGTGAGAAACCCACTGCACAAATTTTGCTTGTATACGGAATGCAGATGGCGTTAATCCTACCTACTTTGGGCGGTAGCTCTGAAATATTGACCATTTCCATTTCCAAGCATGTGGTATACTTCATGCTAATTTGACATTGTTGCATGCCACCTTTATGGTATTGTAATTTTAATGGACAACGATGTATTGTAATGGAAACTCCCCAGTGTAAGGACACAGTCCCACACTACAACACAACCGATAGATCCGAGCAGTCTCGTTACTTTTATGTCGGTCTAGTATTCCGGACGTGACTGTTATCACTCAGTCAGATACAGGTACTACAGAGACTTCTGATAGTTTTGTGCAAAAACTTATTTTAGGATTTTAGATGCAACTCTCGATACCCCGAAGTCAGCATTAATTAGTAAATTTCACGGACTATGTTGTAATTAGTTCCTGCGAGGAAACCAACAATGACCCACCAGCATCAGGCCAGACACACTGAGGTACTCAAGTGTTCAGTAATACCTACCAGTATGCCATGGTATATGATTTGTATTATAATAACAAGACTCAGTGCTACAGTGTAAAGTGCAGGTTGTTCATACTCCTCATAACATAGATAGTGACTGCATCATAAACAGGTTCGATTATCCTGGTTGTAACTCCCCTTAACGACACGCTGGAAAGACCCACTCTGCCTCGTCTTCCGCATCCTGCTATCTTTCCCATCTCGCATCCTATACCAACTCATCCACTTCCCACAACTTCTCCTCTTTCTGGAGCACCTTCGGACCCAATATATTAATCGTAAAACTCAGTCCCAGCACATCCGAGATATACCCTACTTTCCAGTCCTAGCCACTTCGGCCCACCTCGTGTCGCTATTCCATTTTCTTCCCTCTCCCTTCCTCCACCTCAATGATTACTAGCTATCTGTGGTTCTACGGGACACCATATTCAGGCTCGTCATTCCACCTCCATCATGATCATGATCATTTTCATTCACCACCAGAACCACCATTATACCACAGCACCACTGATACTATCATCAGTGATTATATTTCAGTTGTAGGGAGAAATCACCAAAAAGTTTTCTAAATCATAAAAATGGTCCAATACATTTGTTGTCATCAGTTTCTTACTTGTTTCAAAACTTATTTTCAGTACGTGTAACCTTTGCATGAAGAGTGAAAAAAAAATCTGGCTGGAAAATACGTCGGCATCCTTTCGAATATTCTGTTGACTTCAGATATGGTCTACATACAGTACACATATGGCCAATTACATGCAAATAACACGTTTTTAATTATGTTATTAATGTACTTTTATGGCCCTAGCCAAGGTCACGTGAAGAGCGGGATGTGTGATTCTGTAGAGCGCCAGGGCGCTAATGGAACATCATTCAATTAACAATCATTTATTGGCGAGAATTTTACAATCACTCTGTCTTCTTCCCAGCGCTGCCTGGCTGCGACCGGACTTTGTCCATACTGCTTGAAAGCGGGAGGTGGCATGTCAGTGTCCGGCGATGAACTTGTTGAATTCAGGTCCTAGCATTGGCTGTGGTCAGTGATGCGGCCCCGTCGCAGGAAGATGCAGCGGCTATGCGTCTCCGGCAGAACCTCAGCGCTCTCGATGAGTGAATCTGCGCTTAGGCTCGGTCCCAGGAATATGCATACCCCTGTGGTCGGCTGTTGGGATGGCATGTAGGTAAAAAAAACCAGCAGAAACATGAAGGACAGCCTGAGCGACAGTCCCAGCATGCAGCCGGTGAGAAGGTACTTGTACTGCCCCAGTAGTGATCACACAGGTGCCCAGTGGGTCAGTTGAAGAGCTTGCAGACGGCCAGAACGGTCGTTCACCCACCGAACATCAGCCCGGCCCGCATCTTAAGTCACTCACCGTTGTGTCCTGCAGGATTGCAGCTTGCAGATCAGAAGTCGTCTCCATTGCTGGGCGGCTGTGGGTTTGCAGCAGTGGACTCAAAGTCGGCGGCAGGTTGTAGACGCTTGTTGAATTCACCAGAGCATCCTGAAACTTAATACAGCTCCGTCTGTATCCGTAATGCAGATGTAATGACCTAACTCTGAGAATGAGCTTTTGCTCTCGTTTCCTGAGCCTGACTGCGCTCTCCGCTGCTCTGGTGTTTAACTTCAGGATTACAGAGTGTTCCTTTACGCAAAGTTTGCATCCAGAAAGATATTCTTATGACATCCCTAGGTGAAGTTACTACAAGTAGCCTTGTTACAGGTGGAGCGTTCTATTTGATCCACACTGTAGTCAAAGTGCTGAATCAGTTCCTCTTGGCTTCTCTGTCGCATAGTCTGATGAAACGAGCTCCCAGCTTGTTTGTACTTTCGGCTTCCCATGTTGACTTTCGGTTACTACACCGTTGCGTAGCCGGCAGATGCGCCCCACTTGGCGGTGTCTCTGTCGGTTCTTAACAAAATTTTATTTCTGCTCTTACTTGCTTTTAACTGTGAAACAGTGTTATCTGAGGGGGACAGTTTAAATCTCCCAGGAAGTTTCATTTTTCTTACCTGAGACATAACCAGGATTTTTCTTTGTATTTAACGTTGCGTATTTGATTCATGTTTGTCCGTTCTATGTTAGTCGGCAAATTCTTGTTAATGACCATGAAACTAAAACTGTCCAAAACGAGATCGAAGTATTAGATGAAGTTACAGCCTGAATTGAAACGCCTTAGTTTAGTTAATAAATGCTCATTCAGATTTTAAGGTTAAATGTCAGTGGTGTCTGCTTGTTACAGATACATCGAAAGATATCCAGATCGAGTAGATATGCTACTCACGCTGATGGAATTTTGGTCCCGACTTCACTCACTGAATGAGAACATCAGCGAACTGCTGCATGAATTGCGCCGTGAAAATGCCCGGATGGCAGCGGAGGCTGCCGCCGTGGATGCTGCCGCTGCGAATGGGGGCCCCATTGTAGAATTCCCTCCGGATACCGACGACAAGCCGGAGGAGAAGCACCAGCAGCCGGAGGAGGACGACACAGAGGAGGGCGCCACCGGCGGCCAGCCCCGCTAGTCAGGTCAGTCCGCACATCCCTTCTTCTGTTGTGCCCCTCAGTCCGCACACTATTTTCAAGTACATCTCCAGGCTAGTTCACCCTATGCAAGCCTCTTCATCTATGCACAGCTACTGCAACCAACATCCATTTAAATCTCCTTGCTGTAGTCAGTCTTTGATCTCCTCCTATAATTTTACCCCCCCCCCCCCCCCCCTTCGCCACCCAGACTTCCCTCTATGAACAAAAACTGATGACTACTTGTTGCCGCAGGATGTGTTCCATTTACATCTACATGGATACTCTGCAAATCACATTCAAGTGCCTGGCACAGGGTTTATCGAACCACCTTCACAATTCTCTATTATTCCAATCTCGTATAGCGCGCGGAAAGAATGGACACCTATATCTTTCCGTACGAGCTCTGATTTCCCTTATTTTATCGTGGTGATCGTTCCTCACTATGTAGGTCGGTGTCAACAAAATATTTTCGCATTCGGAGGAGAAAGTTGGTGATTGGAATTTCGTGAGAAGATTCTGTCGCAACGAAAAACGCCTTTCTTTTAATGATTTCCAGCCCAAATCCTGTATCATTTCTGTGACATTATCTCCCATATTTTACGATAATACAAAACGTGTTGCCTTTCTTTTAACTTTTTCGATGTACTCCGTCAGTCCTATCTGGTAAGGATCCCACACGGTGCAGCAGTATTCTAAAAGAGGACGGACAAGCGTAATGTAGGCAGTCTCCTTAGTAGGTCTGTTACATTTTCTAAGTATCCTGCCAATAAAACACATTCTTTGGTTAGCCTTCCCCACAACATTTTCTATGTGTTCCTTCCAATTTAAGTTGTTCGTAATTATAATACCTAGGTATTTAGTCGAATTTACGACTTTTAGATTAGACTGATTTATCGTGTAACCGAAGTTCAACGAGTTCCTTTTAGCAATCATGTGGATGACCTCACACCTTTCGTTATATAGGGTCAACTTGTAACCTCCTCCTCACTTATCGACCTTAATGACAGTGACAAATTAAACCGCGTGTACCTAATGGAAATTTGGGAAAAGCAATCGTCACCGACGTTAATCTGTCGGTAAAGAGGGAGGAAAGGGTTACATCTAAATGAAAGGAAAAATGCAAATGAAACTGGTGGAAATTAATTTTGAAAAGGGGTAAAGTTAATAAAGAAAGTAAATGTGCAGCCGTTACGTTAACAATTAACTAGCGGTAATTAGATATTTGAGATTTGGGGGAAATTACGGTCGCCAGTCATACGGACAATTACTATAGTAACTGAAAGAGAAAGGTTATTACACATATAATTAGCACTAGAAGCATGGCAACTGAAGGTTGACACGTGTAGTGTGAAAACTGAAAGTTTGTCAGAAGTAATAAATTTCGCTACACTCTGACTTAATTTAGCAAAAGAATTAATAAAGCCGGAAAATTGAAAGTTAATTTAGCGACTGAAATTAATAGTGAGCTTTGTTTCTGAAGCACATCGAAATTCAGTAAAATACGGTTAGTCTTGGGCTACCTCAACAATCATTTCAAAAGCTACTTGAATCTACGCAATTTATAAACAAGAGATATAACTTTGAACTTGAATTAAATGATTCTGAACAATTAACAATAGTAACATTTAGTACGTACCGAGTTGAGCTACAGTCACAGGTAAGCTAAAATATGCTAACAAAACTCGCACTCTTAATTTGTGCTTGTGTAATCTAAATATTGTAGCCAGCTATGAATACCTTAACTGAACTTTGAAATTAAAGCAGTGAAATGGAATATTATTACTTTAATGCTGGCGTTTGAATTTCAACGACACTCGGGTTCATTCCGGAGAAGGAAGGGACCCTGCTTGGCAATGCAATTGGGACAATGAGCAACAAATGTTCATGCTAAGTTGCTGTAATTATAGTTACGAAAATGGAACAGTTTGAAAAGCTGAGGTCTGCAATACAGTTCTTAAACTTTACGTGCTTCCAGTCTTCCTTGTTGGTTGATTGAAGGTTTGAAGCCGTCGATCGAGGAGGTGGCGACAGTCACTCATTGTCGGCCGTCGCTGTTGCAGAAGCTGGATGTTGGCGCGCCTCCTTCTCGACACGGTCACCAGGCGAAACGGGCTCTTGATGCGCGGCAGCTAATGCTTCCCGTCCGCGACACCGTGTCAGAAACTGTCATAGCAAGTCGAGCGCAATTACATGCTGCCAAACCCCGAAAGCGCGGCAACTCGCGGGAGCGTCACACAACACACCTGCTCCACCGCCCTACCCCAGCCAGACTCTCTCTGCTCTGCTCGCGCTCCACGAGGCAGAGTTAACACTACCAAAGATCCTAAACACTTTGGTTCTCCACACGACCTATCGATGTATTCGTTCGACAGCATAGTTTTCCCTAGGCAAGACCCAGCGTAAAATACAAATAATATTCACAAAACAAACCAATTATACATCGACATAAATGCATATATATATATATATATATATATATATATATATATATATATATATATGGTAAAACAATTACAATATATAAAGACACAGAAATGTTATATCTTCAGGTAACAAAATAAGGAAAAAAATTTGCAGTGCAATATATGGAAATAGGAGGATATGCATTTCCGGCGTTACAAACTGCCACTTTCGCACCATTCAGATATCTTTTCTAAATCGTTTTGCAGTTTGTTTTGATCTTCTGATGACTTTATTAGTCGATAAACGACAGCGTCATCTGCAAACAACCTAAGACGGCTGCTCAGATTGTCTCCAAAATCGTTTATGTAGATAAGGAACAGCAAAGGGCCTATAACACTACCTTGGTGAACGCCAGAAATCACTTCTGTTTTACTCGATGACTTTCCGTCAATTACTACGAACTGTGACGTCTTTGACAGTAAATCACAAATCCACTCACATAACTGAGACGATATTCCATAAGCACGCAATTTCACTACGAGTCGCTTGTTTGGTACAGTGTGAAAAGCCTTCTGGAAATCCAGAAATACGGAATCGATCTGAAATCTCTTGTAAATAGCACTCAGCACTTCATGTGAATAAAGAGCTAGTTGTGTTTCACAGGAATGATGTTTTTCTAAACCCATGTTGAGTGTGTGCCAATAGACCGTTTTCTTCGAAGTAATTCATAATGTTCGAACACAATATATGTTCTAAAATCCTGCTGCATATCTACGTTAACGATATGGGCCTGTAATGTAGTGGATTACTCCCACTACCTTTCTTGAATATTGGTGTGACCTGTGCAACTTTCCAGTCTTTGGGTGCGGATCTTCCGTCGATTGAACGGTTGTATTTGATTGTTAAGTATGGAGCTAATGCATCAGCATACTCCGAAAGGAACCTTATTGGTATACAGTCTGGACCAGAAGACTTGATTTTATTAAGTGATTTAAGTTGCTTCACTACTCCGAGGATATTTACTTCTACGTTACTCATGTTGACAGCTGTTCTCGATTCGAATTCTGGAATATTTACTTCGTCTTCTTTTGTGAAGGCATTTCGGAAGGCTGTGTTTAGTAACTCTGCTTTGGCAGCGCTATCTTCAGGTCTACGCTTATATTATCAATTTGGAATAAGTGGAGATTGTCTCTTAGGGAGGCGCCAAGTGAATTTTTACCTGCTTTTCTGAATAGGTATATTTTTCGCTTATTTATCGAGGATTTGGGGATTACATTCTTCAATCTCGCTTCGACAACTCTGTTTTCACTAATCCATGAATCGGTTTTGATGCTCGTTAGTAACTCAGGATTATTTGTTGCAAAGAGCTCAAGTGTGTTTTCACAACCGTTAACTATTCGCGTGGGCTCATGAACTAACTGCTCGAAATAATTTTCAGAGAATGCGTTTAGCACAATTTCGGGTGATATTTTATGCGTACCTCCGGAATTAAACATGTATTTTCGCCAACATATCGAGGGTAAATTAAAGTCACCTCCAACTATTATCGTATGAGTCGGGTACGTGTTTGAAATCAAACTCAAGTTTTCTTTGAACCTTTCAGCAACTGTATAATCTGAATTGGGAGGTCGGTAAAAGGATCCAATTGTTATTTTATTCCGGTTGCCAACAATGACCTATGCCCATACTAACTCACAGGAATAATCTACTTCAATTTCGCGACAAGATAAACTACTTCTGACAGCAACAAACACGCCACCGCCAACCGTGTTTAGCCTATCCTTTCGGAATACCGTTAGGTTCTTCGCAAAAATTTCGGCTGAACTTATATCCGGCTTTAGCCAGCTTTCAGTGCCTATAACGATTTGGACATCAGTGCATTCTATTAGCGCTTGGAGCTCTGGTACTTTCCCAACACAGCTACAACAATTTACAACTGTTATACCAATGGTTCCTGAATCTACGTTCTTCCTGTGTTCAGCCTGCACCCTTTGTGATTGAAGCCCTTCTTGTGTTTTCCCTCTAACCTAAAAAACCGCCCAGTCCACGTCACACAACCCCTGCTACCCGTGTAGCCGCTTCGTGCGTATACTGGACACCTGACCTATTCAACGGAAACCGAAACCCAACCACCCTTTGGCGCAAGTCGAGGAATCTGCAGCCTACACGGTCGCAGAACCGTCTGAGCCTCTGATTCAGACCCTCCACTCGGCTCTGTACCAGACGTCCGCAATCGGTCCTGTCGACTATGCTGCAAATGGTCAGCTCTGCTTTCATCTTGCAAGGAAGACTGGCAGCCTTTACCACTTCTGTTAATCGCTCGAAACCAGAGAGAATCTCTTCTGATCCAAAGTGACACTCATCATTGGTACCGACGTGAGCAACCACTTGCAGTTGGCTGCACCCTGTGCTCTTCATGGCATCCGGGAGGACCCTTTCCACATCTGGAATGTCTCCACCCGGTATGCACACGAAGTGCACATTGGTTTTCTTACCCTTCTTGTCAGCCAAGTTCCTAAGGGGCCACATAACGCGCCCAATGTTGGAGCTCCCAACTACCAGTAATCCCACCCTCTGCGATTACCCGGATCTTGCAGGCTGAGAGGTTTCCTCTGAAACAGGACAGGCGACAGCATCTGGCTCAGCGACAGTGTCAGCCACAGACAGCACCTGGAACCTGTTTGTCAGACAAACCGGGGAGGCCTTACGTGTGGGCACCTGGGAAGTCTTTCGCCACTTGCTTCGCCCCAGGGCGACCTCCCACTCGACCACAGGTGAAGGGTCAGCCTCAGTGCGAGCAGTAATTGGGTTGGCCACCGGTGAGGACCGATCGGAGGACTTTGACGTGCTGGACGTCCGTTGGATGCCCACGGCCGGCCCACAACAGTGGTGCCCATCCACTGCACCATCAAGCCGTGTAACCGAAGCCATCACAGCCTGAAGCTGAGAGCGAAGTGTCACCAACTCGGCTCGCATCCGCACACAACAATCGCAGTCGCTGTCCATACTAAAGACCGTGGAAAACTAAACTATGCAAATAAACGGACTATCGGCACGTGCTGCGCAACTCTGCTCTAGACCCTGACGGAAAGGCACGAACTGTGTCTAGTAATACGCGGATATTCGAAAACCTAACTACCGAAGCACTCAGGTCAAACTAAATAATTTGCCCCTGATTAGGAACTTGTAATATGTCACAAAATCGGTTTACTTTCCGACGAAAACGAAAATGTGACAACTGTGGCTACTTGATATTAAATTTACATGCAGAAACTCAAGAAACTAAACTATTAAAGCACACAGATGATACAATAAAATTCGCTCCTGGTTAGGAACTCTTAAATGACACAAAAGCGGTTACTTCCCTGTTGCTGCGTCTGTCTCGGTCGGCTGCTGCTGCCTGACTCAACCACTTCTTTGAATATAGTTGTACCATTAGTTATGCTATCTTTTCCCACATCCAATTAGGAGAATTTCGGGCTGGAACCCGAGTTGCACCTCAGACAGATGCTACGCAAACATTTAGAAACTTGAAAATTTACTCTAGACACAAACAGATGGGGTACACGAAGTTCCGCCCTGGAGGGAGTTGTGGTACCAGGAAGGGAATCCAGCCACCAGCTGCCACTAACATTGCTAAAATCCATCTAACGATGCCATCCTGTAGACACACTGGTGAAGGCAAGGAAGAAGAATAGTTATCCAATCTATCCATCTAATCTTTGGCATTCTTCTATAACACCACATTTCAGATTTTCCTATTTTCTCGTCTGTTCTGTTAATCGTCCACGTTTCGTTTCCATACAAGGCTACACTCTGCACAAATATCTTCAGATGAGACATCAGTAATAGGTTGTTACTTCCGGAATGTGTGGGCGATCGGTTCTCTGCTGGAGATCGATAGAGGTGAAGCCAATGTAGACCACCGATCTGTTGTCAAAACTGCTTATTAACAATCATATATGAGTGCAGATCTGTGCTTCTAGAGCAGGCAGACAGTAGACGGTAGACGGCTACGAACCGGGTGGTAGCCAGGCTAGAAAGGCGAGGCTAGCATGACTACCTGCGCAATGAACACGGAATTGCTGGCTCCAGAAAAGCGAGTGGCGGCGGCACTTGCTGGGCTGTCTGGAACTCGTGGCTCGGGATGGGGCATTAGGTGGTGGTGGCAGCCCCGGGATTAGGCAGTCACAGTGGTCGCAGCTTCGTGGCCTGGAGTCGACCAATGTAGCTGCGTCGTAAGTACGGCAACGACTGGCACAGGCTGTACGTCATTGTAGGGCCCAGCTGTGCCGCTGTTGGATCTGGGCGTTGAAATACTGTGCCCTAGCGCTGAGTTTGCAGAAAAACTTCCGGGGTGGAGAGTGATGAGCAGAGTCCGGCTATTATTAATGTGGCAGTCGTTCAAACTACCAAGGCTTACTGAAAGCTGTTCCATTCCCAGGCCATTGGCACGCGGACACGGCAGTACGTTAAGTGTCGGTCTCTGCTGAACTGCAGCATCGGCAGGTGCGTTTTCCGGCGGGCAGACTGTAGCTTGTGAGCTGGTTACGATTCTGGACTGATTTACATGCTACTAGAGCTTTAGGGCTCTACAGTTTCTAACATTTAAATTTATATTCGCTGTTAATACATTTCTCATTTTCATAAATACTTTTCTTGCTGTTGCCAGATTACATTTTATATCCTGTATACTTCGACCATCATCACTTATTATCCAACCCCAATTACAAAATTCATGTAGCACTTTTAGCGTCTCATTTCCTAATCTAATTCTGCCAACATCACCTGATATAATTCAACAATCATCCATTAGCATCGTATTGCTTACTTTGACGCTCATCTGTTACCCTCTTTTCAAGACATTATCCACTTTATTCAACTCATTTTTCAAATACTCTGCTGTGTTTGAAACAATTACTATATCCTTACCAGCTCCTTAAAAAAGTTTTGTTTCTTATCCACCAACTTTAATTCATTTTCGAAATTTCTGCTTAAGTCCCTTTACTGCTTGTTTAACGTACAGGTTGAATAATGTGGTGGCTAGGCAACAGACCTGTTTCAATCCATTGTCAGCTACTGCCTCCCTTTCACATTTGATTTACTTTTGTAAGTTGTCGCAGTCGAACTACTTTTCTCGAACTGTACATTTCACCATAATTGGTAAACTTCAATAGAAATGCCGTTATCAAGTCCCAACTGCAATCAGATATAGAAAAAAAGCTGAAGTCTAGGGAACATGAAGGAGCAAACGAATATAAAAGAGCGAAAGACCAGACAGAAAACTATCTTACATGTAAGACTTACATCATGTGCGTAAGCATGTGTCTGCCGCACTGCGGCCCATGGAAGTGGCATCTTGAAAATGAGTGAAACATATTGCACATACAAAACTATTTCATCTGAGAGAAAGTTTGATATACACAAAACATCTATTATAAATAGCACCTGAAATATTGACAATTGCAATAATAAGAATTATTATTATTGCTGTAACTATGCCTTTCACAGGGTGACAATTATTGAACTATATGAAATAACATCGTCATAACTTATGAATGGTTTGCTTTAGGACCTTCAAATTGCACGGTTGGCGGGGCATGATGGAAATTAGTATGCGCATGTGTATGGTTTGGTTCACTGACGAAACCCACCTTCATTTGGCTGCGTTCGTCAATAAGCAAAATTTGCGCGTTTGGGGGACTGAAAATCCGCATTTCACGACCGAGAAGTCTCTTCGCCCTCAATGGGTGACTGTGTGGTATGCAATGTCCAGTCACGGAATAATCGGTGCGATATTCCTTGATGGCACAGTGGCTACCGAACGGTACGTGAAGGTCTGGAAGATGATTTCATCCCCATTATCCAAAGTGACCCTGATTTCGTCAAGATGTGGTTCATGCAAGACGGAGCTCGACCCCATCGAAACAAGACAGTGTTTTATGTCCTGGAGGAGCAGTTTGGGGACCACATTCAGGCCCTGGGGTACCTCGAGGACATTGGTATGGGCCTCAATTGGCCGCCATATTCTCCGGACCTGAACACATTTGAATCCTTTTGATGGGGCTGTATTAAAGACTAGGTGTACAGCAACAGCCCCAAAACCATTTCTGAGCTGAAAACAGACATTCAGGAGGTCATCTACAGCATCGATGTTCCGACACTTCAGCGGGTCACGCAGAATTTCGCTGTTCGTCTGCGCCACATCATCGCCAGTGATGGCAGGCATATCCAATATGTCGTAACCTAAATCCGAGTATCTGTAGTGACGTTCACATGTTGAATAAAGGGTGTGCACGCCGTAGCTTGTAACTAATTTACGTTTTTTCATATAGTTCAGTAATTGTCACCCTGTAGTTACTGGTGTTACTACAGTCCATCGCAAAGCTTTCTTTTACCGACTGCTACTATAAAATTTTACTTTGATTTTGTGTGTCTGCACTATGCTTTTGACAGCTTGTTTATCGCTTATCGAAGGCCTACATATCTCTTTCGATGGCGACCGAGATGTGCTCAGAAAGTTTGAGGTCTTTCCTTGGAGTTTTTCTCAAACCATTCTAACGCAGCTTACCCATTATATTCTTGCATATTGAGCGTATTAAGAAAAAAGAGTACTTTGACGCAAATAGCGGTTGCTTGTTATGAGACAACACTGCACCTAGCCAACACGAATTGTCGTCGTCTTATGTAGCAAACGGGATAATGGACTGAAACTTCCCAGCATATTAAAATTATGTGATGGACCGGGACACTAAATCGGAACCGCGCTTTTTGTGGAGCATGTTATTACAGACTGATCTACCAGATAGGATTCGGATACGAAATAGAGAAGATTCACAAAAGAGCAGCGCGATTCGCCATGGGTTGGTTTAGTAAGCATGAAAGTGTCATCGAGATGCTCACCCAACTTCAGTGACAGGCACTACCCAAAACGGCGTCGTGCATCATGATAAGGTTTGCCGTCAAAATTCTGACAGCGTAAGTTCGTAGAAAACTTCAACCAGTTTGTTGTTTCCTCTTACGTGTATTTTGTGGAAGGACCAAGAAAGCAAAGTTAGAGAGATTCGAGTTCGCACGTAGTTTTTCCAACAAACATTTTTGCCGTACATCATTCACGATTGGAACAGTAAATGGGGGAAGTGACAGTGGTATACAACTACTGTCCGCCACAAACCACATTCACAGTATATATGTAGATGTAGACCTCTTCCATGCTTGGAGTCTGCATTCGGGGTGTTCCGACACACATGCCCTGTATATGCCTTGAGACGTGGAGCGGTCATAGGGACTCATGGCTTCTCTAACCATAGCAAGGAGATAGTTACGGATGGAATGGCTTCTCACTGATTTCTGTTGGCCAGCACTGAAATGATGAATGATTTGCTGCAATTTGGCCCTCATATACTATGATACGATCTGGGACAGTCGAACACGACCCTTGTCATCAACATTTTGTTGACCATGGCGGTGTCAGTTTTTTCTGAATCTAGGCACGATCTACATGATGGCGCCTGAGAAGCTCAGTGCCTACACGATCTCGGAGATAGTCTCCCATCGGTTGGACACTTGCTGTGTGGTCACGGTCAAATGCTTCCATGTCGAACATCTTGCTAACAGTGTGCTCGACAGTTACGTATATAACGAGAAAAAGGTCATACGCATCAGTCATGTGACGCGCCTAAGTATTCCATTCGCTGTGGCTGCTGGAGCGTTTTCTTTCCGAGACGACATCGTCGTTGAAGAAATAATACCACGTATCTGTGTCGAATTGGCGTGTAAATGCAAAAACGCGCACAGCACAGTATTATGCATACTACGCGTATCATCGTGTTGGGAAACATCTCTTGTCTCAAAGTTTCAGTTAATGGAAGAGAACACCATTTCAGAAGGCAATCTTTTCACCGAGAAAGAAATCGGTGCGCAACTGAAAGTGGCGATGTGTTTTGGAGAGCGGTTGACAACTACCATCCATTGCACCAATCGTCCATCTTGTGCAGGTCTACATTTCAGTATTGTTTTCTGGCTTTGCTACCTCGCTATAGACAACAGCATTATCAGCGAATAGCTTCACCGAGCTTCCGGCACTCCATTTGCTCGGTATTTCATTCTTTTGTAATAATGCAGAATTTACACCTTTTTTTTATATTGTCTGACTTACGTGGTATCTTTTCAGCTACATTTTCATAGTGAAGAATTGAAAACTAGTCACCCCCGTGGCCAACAGAAGGTATGCCAGCTGACCGAAGTAGGAAATATAGGAAAAGGCATCCACGCGGTATTGTTTCTTCAACGACGATATGAGGAGAACCTGGAATGTTTTTAACTTCACGTGTTTCATTCACCACTCATCTGAACCTTCAGGAAGAAGATTTTACTCAGTTTTATCAGTGACTGACTCACACATGCGTCCATTATTTTTCTGAATGTCCAGTCAACGACATTTTCAATGTCTACCGGCATTTGAAGATTAGATTAGAGATTAGATTAGATTTTCGTTCCATAGATCCGTGCTGAGGAGATCCTCGTGGATGTGGAACATGTCAATTTTTAAAAATTTTTTTAAAAGCTGAAATAACAATACAAAGCTCACTGGAGAACGATTCTACTGTCGCCAACGTACTTTTCGTGCAAGATCCACGAAGACAAGATAAGAGAATTTAGGGCTGGCACGGAGACATATACGCAGACAGTAGTTTTTCCCACGTTCTGTTTGTGAGTGGAACAGGAAAGGAAGTAAGTTGGAGTAGTACTAGGTACTCTCCGCCATGTACCATACCATGACTTGCGGATTATGTATGTACATGTAAAGTCTTAGCTTTGGCTATTTTTTGTGTTCGTATTTCAAAAACATTGTATGCAAGACACTGTATGAATAATTTGGATATGCATGTTGTATGGGTCATACATGTTAGTGCAACGGAAAGGGGGTTGGAATGTGATTTGATATTCATTAATGTTTTACAATCAGTGACTATGGTTAAAGTATTCTAAACGCAGCATCTAGGGTAGTACTAAAATGGACGTTTAACAACTTCACTCATGATTAAGTCAACCTAATCATTCTTGCCTCCCAATATTTCTAAACAGAATGAACCCGAAACCCATCTAAAAAATTTCGGAGGTCGTGCAGAGATTTTTTTCTGTGTATTTTGGTATAAGGGACTTGTGATCTTCGATGGATGACTGCAGGGTACTAATGTAATTACGAGTTGTTCGTTTTGATACCTCAGTTTGCTTTGTTACCTGTGAAAATACCTTCACAACATTGAAAAAGCCTATAATGAGTTATCACCAAAGTAAACAACATAAACACTGAGTAATATGGCAAGCTATAGGTACAGATACAAAAGAACTGTGATTTCAAACTTGTTAAGGCTTTCGTGGCCACTTGTTGACAAACTGCCCATTGGCTTCTGTCTCGGGTTCTTCGGCCGACGTTCATCTAATGATTTTTCTGACGTTTCGCCAGCACGAGTGGCTGGCATTGTCAAAGCTTCACCCTCCATTGCCGGTGGTGAACTGGAGGCGAGCTCGCGGCCGCAGACTATATGTACCTGGCGCGCCAACGTCCGAGGGCTTCTCCGCGGTCATTTCCAGTGCGGTTCTCCTCTTGCTACCTGCGACGGTCGTTCGCTGCAGTACGGGAAGCCAGGATCCGTTTACCTTAAGGCTTTCCTCTTTCTTGTTGAAACTGTTCGCGTGTTTTTGTATTTCTACAGCTTCTCTGAACAAGCGCGTGCTTCTCTACAGCCAGAACTTCCGTGTCGGCGAATTTTATAACGTGGTCGGTCTCATTCAGTGCGTGCTCTGCCACGGCCGATTTCTCCACCTGCCCCAACCTGCAATGTCGCTTATGCTCTTTGATCCTGGTGTTAATTGATCGTCCAGTCATTCCGACATAAACTTTTCGCATGTGCATGGTATACGGTATATTCCCGACATTGCAAGTGGGTCTCTTTTCTCCTTCGCCGATCTAAGACACTCTTTGATCTTCCTTGTCGGTTTGAAAATCGTCTTTACGCCATGTTTGCGCAATATACGGCCGATTCTGTCCGTCACTCTGGGAATGTATGGCAGAAAGGCCGTACCCGACATTTCTTTTTCTGGTTCCTTACTTCGCCGAGTGTTTGGCTCTGTCACACTTATAATGTAATTTGTGGAGTACCCATTGCTCCTCAGAACAGTTTCCAGGTGTTGCATTTCTCGTTTGAGATGTTGCGGCTCACATATTCGTCCTGCTCTCGTTGCGAGCGTACTAATCATGCCTCTTTTCTGGCTCAGGTGGTGGTTTGACAGTTTGTGCAGGTATCGGTCCGTGTGTATCGGTTTTCGATACACGCTGTGTCCCAGGTTTTCGCCGTCCCTTGTGACCAGCACATCTAGAAATGGCAGTTTCTTGTCCTTTTCTACTTCCATGGTAAATGTTATGTTGGCATGGAGGCTGTTCAAGTGTTTTAGGAAGTCACCGAGCTGTTCTTCACCATGGCTCCACACCACGAAAGTATTATCGACGTACCTGTACCACACCTTAGGTTTGCAAGTCGCCGAGTCCAGTGCCTGTGCTTCGAATTGTTCCATGAAGAAGATGGCCACCACTGGACTGAGAGGATTACCCATGGTGACGCCTTCCAGCTGTTCGTAGAAATCGCCATTCCACGTGAAATAGCTCGTGGTGAGACATGCATGGAAGAGCTGTTTGATGTCTTGCGGGAACATGGAACCGATGTGCTCCAGAGCGTCACTGAGTGGCACTTTCGTAAATAACGAAACAACATCAAAGCTGACCAGGATGTCGTTTGGTGCAAGTTTCAGTTTCTTCAGCTTCTCAATGAAATGTCCTGAGTCCTTAATGTATGTGTCGGTCTTCCCCACGTGTGGCTGGAGCAGAGAGGCCAAGTGTTTTGCCAGTTTATACGTTGGTGAGCCAGGAGCGCTAACGATCGGTCTCAGTGGAACGTTGTTCTTATGGATCTTCGGTAATCCATACAGCCGAGGTGGTAGGGCTTCCGTGTTGCGCAGATTTCTCTGTATGTCCGCCGGCAGAGAAGACGCCTTGATTAATCGATTCGTATTCCGAGTGATACGCTGCGTCGGATCTGCGCTTAGTTTTCGGTACGTCGTCGGATCTAATAGGTCTCGGATCTTTTGCTCATAATCTTCGGTCGTCATTACGACGGTCGCATTCCCCTTATCGGCAGGCAGTACCGATATACTCTTGTCGGCGCTGAGATTCTTAATGGCTTGTACCACTTCTTTCTTAAGGTTGCAAGCTGGTGGTTTTGCTCGGCGCAGTATCCTGGCTGTTTCCGTGCGTATTTCCTCTGCCCTTTCACAAGGAAGGGTCCGAATGGCTGCTTCGGTGTTGGCAATGATGTCCTCCATAGGTACGACCGTCGCAGGTAGCAAGAGGAGAACCGCACCGGAAATGACCGCGGAGAAGCCCTCGGACGTTGGCGCGCCAGGTACATATAGTCTGCGGCCGCGAGCTCGCCTCCAGTTCACCACCGGCAATGGAGGGTGAAGCTTTGACAATGCCAGCCACTCGTGCTGGCGAAACGTCAGAAAAATCATTAGATGAACGTCGGCCGAAGAACCCGAGACAGAAGCCAATAGGCAGTTTGTGAACTGTGATTTGTTTGCCGTCGCTGCGCGAACAGTTCGGCATAGCGTCGTAGTCTTTCCATTTCATTCAGTGAACACATACGCGAGGTGCATACTGGCCAACTCCCAGGCAGTAAACCCATTCGTACTGCTGAATATCACTGTTAACGTACCATTAAAAGTAACCAAAAGTACAGTAAAAGAAACCCGAAGCAGAGCCGAGCAGTACTGAATGAGAGCTTGAGAGCAAAGATAAAAGTGAGTATTCCTGATGTCGGCCGCTAGTGTTGTGAGTGAATGCAATACATTTGCTTCTAAACAAGACACGCAGTACATACCTTCAACATTTGCACTGTTTTCCAGATTGTTTTAGTACAGTATCAATTCAAAGATGAATGGGTTCAATAAATCAAACGGAGTGCAATTACTCCAACGGAGACAACGAGTCCCTTATATCGAAAGTTTGTCAGTAAAGTTCGGGTTCACTTTGTATTCCAGTGGAGGTGGTACAAAGGTAACACACTTGACTAGCTTTCAGGTGGACGTCGGCTCAAACCTCCATCCGGTTAATCAGACTGGGTTAGCAGTGTTTTCCCAGAATCGCTCAGGACAAATTCCCGGATTGTTCTCGTCAGAAGAACACGTCGGAGTTCCTTTTCTATACCCCTCCATTGAGAGCTTCCGCTCCTCCTGTAATGACCTTCCTGTCAACAGAATGTTAAACCCTAACATGCAACACTTTATTTTAAGAATGAAATATTCAGCAGTCTACACACGTTATGATTTTATGACCTCATGTGCTTCCCATAACAATGAAAGTTATAATAACAGCACATATCTGGCACGGATGTCATTCTTCATAAGCACGTGGCCAAAAAGTTAGTCATCCACATGAGACATCACACTAATACCGAGTAACGTCGTCTCTAGTCTTGATAGTGGGCTCAATTCGACAAGGAAATCAGTATGGAAGTATCCTCAGAAATGCCATATCAAGATGAAGACTCTCCTACCTGATTATACAGCGTGGTCAGAAACAGTCTGAAAAGCTTGTAAGGGCGTTGCAGGGTAGGTTGTGCTGAGAAATAATTGTTAAAAAAAATTCGATGCGTTGCGCTGTTTCCGATTTAATTAGTATACAAATTAGCCAATCAGTTCGCTGCACTCGCAAATCTAAGCAGCCTGCCAGAGGCTGTGTTGCCAAACATGTTCTTCCTTTGGTTAGTCAAAAAATAAAAAATAAATAAAATAAAACAAAAAAATACGGGAAACCATTGGACGGTAGAGAGTTCGGTACTTGCTACAGTTCAAAGTTCAGTTTTTGTATCGCTATCTAGTTAGGTATGAGGAAACTAAACGAAGAACACGTTTTTTAACACCGACTCTGACAGGCTGCTTGAATCTGCACGAGCAATGACTTGATTGCCTGGCTTCATTGTTAATTAAATCAGAAGCGGCGCAGCGTATCGAAATTTTTTTGTTAACAGTTGTTTCTTAGCACAACCTACCTTGCAACACCCTTACAAGCTTTTCATACTGTTTCTGACCACCCTGTATACTGTTGAGCTACTGTACTGTAGGGATACGGAATGCTACGTTTCACTCACTCTTCCAAATAGTTCCAGACATTTTCTTTGTAGTTATGACCATGTGACTTACGAGGAGTGTTCATTATAATGCAATCCCTTACTTATAGTCCACATATTACCAAGCACAATTATTACGTTGTAATAACTATCTCATAGATTAAACAACGTTGAAGTATATAGTAAGAACAAATGCGTCATATTTGCAGATGAATAGTACTTATCTTGCAAAGTTGGTCTCAGTGTCAGGACTGGTTCCTTTGTTCCTGTATAACCTATTGAAAAGATTATGTCCAGGTTCGTTCAAATGACAATTCGCTGGCACATTATGTTGCACTTAACCATTTTCTTCTTTTATTTACGTGTTCTTGAAACATAATTTACCCCAACATATTTGACACTTTTCAAATATTCATTGTGCAGCTTGCTTGAACCATACAAAGAACATAATCGATGAGACATCAACATGTACCAAACTCAATAGATGCTAAACCCACTCTGACGAGTTTGCCCCAAAAACTTGTCTGTACATTACGAACCCAACTTCCAGTACCTTCTAGAGCAGGATATAGTCCAAAGTAGTGCTAACACGACTGTCTTAATTGACATTGTATTTCAGATTTAATTTATATCTTTTTTCTGAAAATAATTATTTATGGAAGGTTTTATATCCTTAATGATTAATAACAAAGGATGCAAATTTTGACAATATGAAAAATAGTACTTCTTAATTTATAAAATCGATTTCATTATCGATGGCAACATTAGAAATCTTATAAATGAAAAAAGAAATTTCGTTTGCAGGAAAACTGAAGCATAAAAATAAAATATTTAGTGTAAATTTGTCTTTTGATCATTTAAGTTGACAATTATGATTACTATTGTAATTTTCGTAGTACAAGATCGATATTACAAGATGGATCGATATGAATAATAAAAATATATTATCAGAAAAATAGTTTTTGGTAATCAAATATTTTCAGAGATATCTTCAGATGATAAATATATAAGTTAAGTAAGAAAATTAACCCAAGTCTGGCCTCACTTTATACAGAATCGAACATTTAGATTAACCTACGAAAGTTCCGGGGAAGTAAGGTTCATTACATCATTAAACCAGAAACGTATGCTTGCAGCCCTGTGAACACCCCTGAATGATAGGAGTGTCCATAGAATACTCATCATGAAGATGTAGAAGAAAGGGCAGCCTTTGTTCACCGAAAATGTTGAAATAAACATCCTACTTCATGTTCACAGTAAAATGTTGGAGCGGACACTAGACGCAGCACGGGAGACACCTCAAAAACTTCACAGAACAACCTCCGGCCTGAACTACACCTCAACACACTGCGTGTTAAACACCTCACAATGCCGTTAGTACGCTTGACAACTCGCATAATTTGAAAAGAGGCAAAATCGCGACTCGTCGCACCCACACTACATGCCTCCGGTCAGTTACCTAAGGTCCTTTCACATTGTTGTTTGGCACATCGAACACGGGCAGTTGTCAATGTTTCTGCGAGCTACCTGACTACAAAATTCCATTTTACGCAGTTCTCTGTGCAATGATCGCTCGGGAAGTAGCTCAGAGGGGCCTGCATTCATTAATAGAAGCAATTCCTGTCTGGTTTGAAACTGATTATCACTGACAATGTCTGATACTCGTCTTCGGTCTCTAGCAGCTAAGATCTTTAAACGACTACCGGCTGCGATTGGCACCCTCTTCCTTGTCGTCACATTGCACAGTCCGTGTTTATACACCAACAAATCGGGCAATTTCATTCACGGTGTTGTCACGGGCACGTCCAAACGCGATAGCCATTCTGTCACGCCTCCCACGTCTGCGCCGATAATGAACAACCGACTAGCATGTACACTCACGTTAACTGTCGTTACTTAAATCAGCAGTGACGTTTGACATGGCCGCCTAGTAGCACTCTTATACTATGTACAGCTCTCCAGAGTGACCAATGCACTCTGTTAACGGGGCGACTATTATCTTGTCTGGCGAGCTTATCTGCTTTGTTACCCTTTGCACTGAAGAAAATAATATTTCTGCGTTTCTTCTTTTGTAGTACAGTATTTCACTTTTGCAGCAAATGTACTCTATGCGCCGTCCGCTGTGGCCGAGTGGTTCTAGGCGCTTCAGTCTGGGACCGCGCGACTGCTACGGTCGCAGGTTCGAATCCTGCTTCGGGCATGGATGTGTGTGATGTCCTTGGGTTAGTTAGGTTTAAGTAGTTCTAAGTTCTAGGGGACTGATAACCTCAGATGTTAAGTCCCATAGTGCTCAGAGCCATTTGAACCATTTGTACTCTGTGATAAACGAAACGTGTTTACTCTTGTTTACACAGGGCAGCTGGAGCCACGTGGGACGAGGCAGCGACTTCTTGGCCATCCACCTAACGGCAACACAGCAAGGCAGCTCACAGGAAGAGTCGAGCTATTTTAATTTTGAAAATGGATTATGCAAAGTTGACTTTTGTTACTCATTGTTAGAGAAATAAATATTTGAGTTTCTAAGAACTGACACTTTTTTCAGTTAGTTATTTCATAGATTCACCTAATCTGTGTGCTGTATTAAAACGTTTTACCAATCGTTCGTATAAATTTCCATCTAATATATTCATGGATGTCAACAAGAATCCTGTCCTTTTCGTGTCCCACGAAAAGTTTGAAATTTCGTACCATTGAAATGCGACAGTTATGGAAGTTGTACTTGTCGTGGTTTAGAAACGCGTGGGGTTGACTGAATTTCACTCATGTACGTCATAATCGTAGCCCTGTGTGCCTATCGGCTAAGTCATGTTCAAACAATGGGCCTGACACAATAAATAAGACGATAATTCCGTATTTTGTGCCCAGCAGATAACTATGATAAATACCTTCTGAATACACAACAGGCATGTGGGGAAGGGAGCTGACGACAAGAGCAATGCAATACTTCGTCTATTTATCAATTTTCCTTTCACAAAACCACCCTTTCCTTAACTCAGGACACGTTCTGAATCTCAGCTTAATGTATGTTCTTTGGAGTCTCAAACAGCATGGATTTGTGACAGAGAGTTCGGATTACTAGGATACTACAAATCACCGGCAGATTCATTAACCACGAGTTGAGTTTTATACATCTATTACCATTCGTCACAAAACATGAAAATAATCATGGGGTTTAGATCTAACATAAATTAACACAAAGACAAGAAAAATACCATCCATTCTGATCCCTAAGTGAACGACTGTTTGTAAAATACGAGGAAAACAACAAATCATATTATCCAGCACAGTCCGTTGTTTAAGGATTAGAAAGCGATACAGGAAAACGGAAATGGATAATCTTCACTTATTCATTTATGGATACATACAAGGTTCCAACAACACCAATCTTACCATCCACTAGCTTATTCAGACGCAGAGAGTGAGTGGAAGTATCAGGGCCATGTGTCTGGCTGGGCTAGACATATCTACGATAATCACGCAAAGTAGTACAAATACACTGACGGAAAAAAAATCACAACACCAAGAAGGAGTTGTGCGACATAAACGAAAGTTGGTAGATTTGTTTCTACATCTGAAAGATGACGTTTATTCATATTTCGCGCCAGTCGCATAAGAATGGAGGATGCAAATCATGTTTACTTTAAATAAACTCTGTAATGGTCGTGAGCGTTAGTTACCTTCTAGACTGGACGTGGTGAGTTGATGTTAGTCAAGAATGCCTTTAAGGCGACAAAGACGCCATTATCAACACCTCACTGATTTGAAGCCGGCCGGAGTGTCCGAGCGGTTCTAGGCGCTACAGTCTGGAACCGTGCGACCGCTACGGTCGCAGGTTCGAATCCTGCCTCGGGCATGGATGTGTGTGATGTCCTTAGATTAGTTAGGTTTAAGTAGTTCTAAGTTCTAGGGGACTTATGACCTCAGCAGTTAAGTCCCATAGTGCTCAGAGCCATTTTTTTGGAACTGATTTGAACGGGGTCGTCTAATAGGGCTACGGGAAGCTGATGTTCCTTCTGTGATACTGCAGAAAGACTTGACAGAAATATACCCACTGTACATAATCGCTGGCAGCAGTGGTCACGATAATGTACGGTACAAGAAGACCGGGCTCCGGACGGCCGACTGGCACTGCCGAATACTCGGCGTGTGGCTCTGGCACACCGTACTGCGTCTGCAGTTGGCACCACAGTGACACAACGAACTGTTACAAATCGGTTACTTCAGGGCCTCCTAGCCAGACGCCTTGTAGCGTGCATTTTACGGACGTCGAAAGAACCGCCATTTGCGACTTAATTTGTGTCTAGCGAGAGCTCATTGGAGGGTAGGGTGGAGGTCTGTTGTGTTTTCTGATGAAAGCTGGTCTCGTGCCGGTGGCAGTGATAGCCGTGTATTGGTTAGAAGGAGGCCAGCTGAAGGCCTGCAACCAACCTGTCCGCAGCCTAGACACATTCGACGTACACCTGGAGCTTTGGTCTGTAGTGCCATTTAGTGTGTATGACAGCAGGAGCACTCTCGAGATTATCCCACGCACCCTGACTCCAAATTTGTACGTCAGCCTGGTGATTCGACCTATTGTGCTGCCATTCATGATCAGCAACCAGGAGACGTTTTCCAAACAGGATGGCTCTCGTCCACATACCGCTATTGAAGCCCAACATGCTCTACAGGGTGTCGACATGTTGCCTTGGCCTGCTCGATCACCAAATCTGCCTCCAGTTGAGCACACGTGGGACATCATCGGACGATAACTCCATCATCATCCAAAACCAGCATTAACCAGCTCTGATTGACCGACCAAGTGCAACTGGCTAGGAACTCCATCCGACAAACTGAAATCCTGGACCTGTACAACACAATGCACGCACGTTTTCATGCATGCATTCAACATTCTGTCGGCTACACCGGTTATTAAATTACCAGCGTTTCACATTTTCAGTGGCTGGTCTCTCGCTTATATTAACCTGTGATCTTGGAATGTTAATCATTTAAGTATATTAGCTAGACAAATGTCTTTCCGAAATTTCATTATTCTACATAGATTATTTTTGGTGTTTAGATTTTTTCCGTCAGTGTATATAGAAATAGGTAACCAATACGAATTTACCACATGTGTAGGTAGCCACTGTGTTCAAAATTAATCACTCTCATATACTGATTGTATTGGGATTTGGTGGTAATCAGGATCAATGCACTTCGTCGGCTTTAGGTTAGAATTTAGGCCAACAAATTAAAAAAAACGGCCAAAATAATATAAATTCGATCTGCATATGGGTATTCGTTAAGCTCAGGGGTTTGAGTTCTGTCGTTTGAGCTAGGTCATGCGCTGTGCATCCTAAGGTAATGGCCACACGATCAGCTAAAGACCAGACTTTACACAAAATCTCTTACGTTCAAAATCTGTGAAAAAAATTAGAATTCCACTTGCATGTGAATATTCAATATGCTCAGGTCCAAACTTTTAGGCTAGGCGACTGTTCAATGGTCTTTAAGTAGTGGCCACATGATCAGCTGAAGACCAGAATCAAGGTAGAGTCCAATACATTCATAACCTGCTAATAGTATATAAAATAAAATTTCCACATGTTTGTCAGTATTCATCACACTCAGGGCTTTAAGTTCTGTATTTTAAGCTAGGCCATGCACCAGTAATCTTTAACTAACGGCCACATTAAGGGCTGATGGTCAAAATATAGTCAGTCACAAAGCAAACTCTATCAAAAGCCACGAAAATACACTGCTCAGAACTTTGCACGTTAACTAAAAAAAAAAAAAAAGATAGCAAGACACTGCAATTAGAGCTGTTGATGATACTTTAACAACACACTAGCAAGAAGACATGTGTAACGGCTTCCATAATGACACAAAGTGAATTTTACAAAGTTACATTTACCACAGCAATCGAAAGAAAAAAAAATTAAGAATTGTAAGGGTTCGCGAAACGTTTGATTAACTTCTGCAAAGAAATGAAAGGAATTGCTTGTATCTTCAGTTTAAACTAAATCCACCGAATACACGTGCAGTAGAAGGATCTCCACACTTCCTCTGTCCGAGAGCGACCATCCCGCACGAAGTGGAGGGAGTGCTGTCCATTTCCATTTTTCCACCTGAGTCATACAAAAACAGACTTCCACCCCAAGCCACAGACCAACCTCTCTTGTTTCAGCACTCCCCGTCTACAAATGAAGTTGGCATTACCATTTCACCACTCTGTGAGAACTGTAGTCATGCTGGAGCGAACTTCAAAATACTCACGTTTTTCTTATTTACTCACTCACACAGGGTGAGGCGGTAAACTTAATGGACTGTGAAAGGAACAATAAATAAACACAAATGTTCTTCTCTGGTCTAGTGGCTATGTGTTGCTGTGACAGCGTGAAATAGCAGTAGGACTAGACACTGTCAGCATGCTAAGGCACAAGGTACACTTAACACACTTCTAATAGAAGGACAACCTCAATATTTCTTTATGCATACTCTCATTAAACAATGAAGAGGGGATCCTAGCTCCTCCTGAAAATCACTCGCAGTGACAAACACACAAACACATTACAATACATTTCGTAAGTAAACATTACAGATAATTTAAGCATATGGCAGATGAATCTGTCATTGAATACAGTGGAGCAGAGATTAAAATTATACATTAGAATGAGTTCATGATAAATCTTTTTTCTGAAGAACTCAAAAGTTACAAATATCAATGAAATTCAGATGTATTTGTCTCCTTCATCCCGTGAAGTTAACAAGGGCATAAGTAAAATGATAAAGATTTTTAATTAACTATTACACAAGCCTCCTCACCCTTACGCCACTGATCGAAGTAAAATCACAAAAAATAATCACAAGACAAGAAGGCTGACATAAATAAGATGATATACAGAGTGAATCCCCTGAAATTTATACTGCAAATATTGCGGAAATGGAAAGTGCTACTGATGTGCCCTTTTCACAGAATGGATTGGTAGTAAGGGCTCGTTTTGTTAGCCAATAAACAGATTGTAATAATACTTAAAAAGTGTATTTTTTGTGCAACCATTCACTTTTTAAATGGAAAAATATTTATTGACATTAACAACCTAAAAATAGGATAAATTAGAATTTCATTGATGTTTGTTGCAGGAATCTAGTGTGTGTCGTTTACGAGATACCATATCGTGAAAAGTTTTCACAGCAACACTTATTTGTGCCATTCAATCTGAATAGTTGATAGGTACGATATTGTTACGTTTGCTTACAGTGTGCTTGTGTCTTCCTTGAATAAAGTGCGACTTACTAGTCAGTCAGTGAGTGAAAATTGAAGCAGTACGTCGTGAGTGGTCGCTGAAATTTAACAATGCAGAAAAAAGCCGACGTGCTCATGGAGTGTGGAGGGTGTATGAAGAATGTAGTTAGTTCATATGCGGTGTATGCGGCAAGATATCGCAAGAGACGTCAACTATCTCGGCAATTATTTATCAGGCTCTTCAAATGTTACTTGAAAGTGGTAGGGTAAGTCCTAGACGACGTAACACAAGGAAACAAATAACGACAGAAGAAGGGGAAGTCAATGTTCTTGCTGTCGTTGGAGTTTGTCAAGACGTTAGCTCCCGACAATCGTACGAGGACGTGGCATGAGTCACACAGGTGTCTACGCATTCTCCATCGACATAGGTTTCATCCCTATCATGTCTCTCTCCATCAAGACTTGCACGGAAATGATTATGATAATCGTGCTAACTTCTGTACATGGGCATTAAGACAGGGTACTCCAGATGTATCATGTATCCTGTTTAGTGATGCAGCTACATTTACCAGTCATGGCCCGGTAAACTGCGGAAACATGCGCTATTGGTCTGCTGACAATCCCTGTTGGCTTCGTCAGGTGGAATGTCAGTGTCCATGCAGTGTAAACGTGTGGTGTGGGTTACCATCAGCTCATAGGCCCCTGTGTCATAGATGTAGGCCTAATACTGAACGCGCACAAGTATCGCATCCTCCTCACAGACCGTCTTCCACAGGTGTTAGAAGACGTTCCTATGCAGACTAGGAGGAACCTGTGGTACCGACATGATGACTGTCCAGCCCATAGTGCACGAAGTACAACAGCAGAGTACCTGTACCTCCGCTGGCCCATTCCCCGGACTTTTTCTGCGGGGAAAGCTGAAAGATGCTGTCTATAAGGCCTTACCAACTAGATAGACCCTTTAATATGCAACGACGTATTACTGCCACTTGCTCAGACATCTCCCCTGAAACGATAGCAGGCGTGCAGCAGTCGTTCCATACCAGACTGGAAGAGTGTGTTGCTGCTGCCACTGGTCATTTTGAACACAACCTGTGATGGTCAATTATCTCGTTACTGGTCAGAATCCACATAATTAGTGTATGCTACTGTAAGTATTGCACAAATATCGGTGTTGGAAGTTTTCAAAATACGATATCTCGTTAGAGGCTTGCACTAGAATCCTGCAACAAACACGACTGACATTCTAATTCACCCTATTTTTAGTTTGTTAATGTCAATAGGCACTGACCCATTTAATAAAGTGCAAGCTTGCACAAAAATACACTTTACAAGTATTACTACAATCTGCTTATTGGCTAACAATATGAACCCTGACTACCAATCTATTCTGTGAAAACGGGAAATCAATACCACTTTCTACTTCCACAATATCTGCTGTGCAAGTTTTAGGTGATTCGCCCTGTATACATGTTTTGATCACCATGTGAGAGTAAAGCACGGAAGTATTGTCAACTGTTTAGCTGATATGCACAAAGTAGACTACAATAATTACAAGAAACACATGCAAGAAGTCAAATAATTCAGAATGGTAAGTACTATAGTGCGAAGACATTTCCACGACCTTAACGTAATACTTAACTGATTATTACTAATGCTTCTATTGGAGTGCTTTTAATTTTTTGGTAGGAGAGGGTATATTACTTCTTTGAAGTACAGCTCAAGTAAGGTTTCATTTACAAGAATTTGTGTAATTTCCCCCCAAAAGAACATAAACACATAAAATCCACTTCAACTACAAAGCAACATGACAGAAAATAAGAGACACTTACATGGATGCCATTGACATAGACATGCACAAAAGGATTCGCATAATCAAAGAATGAAAAACCAAATGCTTGAAACAAGATGAACAGTGCAAATCAGGCGTGGAACAGTCACAAATGGGTGGTGCACGATGTAGTTAATAATAGTTTCTGTTGGTGGGTGCGTGACATCAAGAAATAAATCAACACATAATGTGCACGCTAGCAAAACGACTCCAGATCTTACATATAACACATTTGGCACATAACTTGCTGAACAACAAGATTACTAGAATATTTGATTTTATTGTCCTCTGTGAACAAATAATCTCTATGTGGCATCATAGTTGATTTTATAATATTTACTCAATGCGAGCACTATGATTTTGGGCAGATTGGTCTGAGAAGAGGGAACACTTCACACGATGTTCTTGAGGGAGACCCAGATGCTACCTTGTCAGCATCTGTCACCTTCACCTATCACCTCAGGTTTCAGGTGCAGTCTTCTGTTGAACTCCTCACACCAACAGACTACTTGTGCAGGTGTAATCAATAACCTGGTGGACCGAGACTTGGATGGAGGACCAGCGAGATCGTGTCCCAGAGGGGTGCCAGCAAGCACTAGGTGCTCGTGTCCCAGCCCGGCGATAATTCTGTGAGGTCGAACCTGTCCATGTGAAAGTCAGCTGACCACATGACGAACATCAAACGGCACCGCCTGCTCCACACAGGACTATGGTGAAGACTTGTTGAACTCTGACGTATTTCTTCTGTGCCTTCTAGGCGCTACAGTCTGGACCCGTGCGACCGCTACGGTCGCAGGTTCGAATCCTGCCTCGGGCATGGATGTGTGTGATGTCCTTAGGTTAGTTAGATTTAAGTAGTTCTAAATTCTAGGGGACTGATGACCTCAGAAGTTAAGTCCCATAGTGCTCAGAGCCATTTGAAGCATCTTCTGTGCTCAAGGTGGTTGAGCTCATTGACATTACAGCCTCTTGAGGGGAGAAGGGCACTGAACATACTAGGCAGGCAACCTTACTTCCTTTGAGGTAAAACTTCGCACCCACCATAATGCATGGCAAGTACGAGAATTGCATATGCAGAGTTCAGGCGGTACTGAGCACATCAAGCAAGAAACTTCCCTTCTAATAATATAAGGCTGCCACGGAATTTTCCTCACACCTACTGTAAGCTTAGTGTGTAGCGAATTGTACGTGAAATGTCAAAACTTTGTTGGCACATGCCGCGTTGCGTGCACCTTATGTGCTCCGAAGCCAAAGAGAGCATGGCTTCGCCGTGGGTGCTGCCACTCGGCCGATAACATCTTGCCTCACGACGTCGCAGCATCTGTGACGGTCCTTCCTCTGTTATTCTGTGCGTTGGCTCGCCTCAAGCTGCCGGCCGATAAATACACAAACACATCAATATTTACTCATTTCTCCCCGTGTACATGAAAAGGGAGTTACACCAGACAGGCCCAAGCGGTTTTCAACAAACTGGTTCTTAATAATAATGAAAGTTCGCAGTGCAGGAATTACAGCAAAGATTCATCCCCTCTGGGACCAAGAGACAGTAGACAGTTTCTGACAAATAGTTACCAAGCGTTAACAGTATGTGCTTGCCTTTAAAAAGATTCGCAGAAAAAGTGCAAAAAATATCACAATGAAGTACCTCTTGGGACTACTGACAAGAAGGAATCCTAAACAGTGCAATAAAAAATCGTCTTTCCATACCTATAAGTAAACGGACTAAGACGAGGGCTGAGAAGAAGGCTCTACTTCCTGCTAGTGCTACTTCCTTCAATCTACATCACAGTTTCGGCTATATACGTCCGCTATGCACTACTGTTAACATTTCCACAAAATAGAGATGCTCATGAAAACTACTATGGCAGAACTACTTGCAGCAACACTTCTCATCACAGTAAACCTGTGGTAGGAAAAGCACCTATAACATGAACATAAAGACATGTGACACTGCATAAATTTATGTATACTGACGAAACCTTTATATGTAAATTACATACTTCAAATTCAAAAAATCATACCTGCCTTTTTTTCTTACCACCGTAATTCCACACGTGGCACTATCTCACACGAGGATTGTGTTGGGTGGACACTGTTACCTCTTGCTTTAGTGAGCCTCATGTCAATATGAGTGTTCTCCTCGTTTAGCTAAAATACTTCCGAAAATTCTTAGACACAGTCAGCGTTGTCATAATTACTCTCATTATGCACTTCAGTAACATGGCTCGGTGGTCATAATGGATTCAGGGGTCCTTAGCAAAAAGAATAAAACAAGAGCACAATACACTTCTAATCTGCAACAAATCTGCAAAAAGATATCTTGCGTGACCTTACTATACAACTTCGAAGGTCTACTCACCCAATTACTTGCACTTTGATCCCACCTTCAGTAACGTCTCCCATAGGTAACGAGCTGCACCTTCCCCAGGGGCCGGCAAATAAAACTTTAAAAGATGTCTCTCTTCCCGGCCTGATCTGGTTGACGAGTCCCGTTTTCAGTTGGTAAGAGCCGATGATCGAGTTCAAGTATGGCGCAGACCACTCGAAGCCATGGCGACCATTTGCAGCCATTCCCAAACAAAGATGAGCCATTTCACGTATCCACAATTGTTCATGATCGGTTTGAAGAACATTCTGGACAGTTTGAGCGAATGATTTGACCACCCAGATCGACATGAATCACATCGATCATTTATGCTCACAAAGTCCTACGCTGCCAACACTTTCTCAGTTATGGACGGCTATAGAGGCAGCATTGCTCAATATTTTTGCAGGAGACTTCCAACGACTTGATGAGTTTCTGTACTGCGATGGGTAAAAGGAGGTCCAATACGATATTAGGAGGTATGAAATGACTTTTGTCACCTTAGTATACGACGACTGAGCGGTAATCTGTTTCAGTGATGCGGTAGCCTACATTGATGTAAATGTGTAATTGTATGTAGAGAGAGCAAGCAAGTTATGTTTCCTGGTACGGAAAGTGTGACAAGCAGCCAGTCGAAGTTGGAAAAAAATTCCAAACGAGTCAGTGAAGTTTGTATCGTAGGAGGGCATTCTTTTGCCGGGCACGCTAGTCCACAGCAGATTATGATAGAGCTATCAACGTTTTTGTAAGGTGGAGGGCAACGAGAAACAAGGCAGTGTTGTAACAAGGATGTGGATCAAGTTTCGTACTGAACTTGAAAAGGAATTTAAATGGTCGTCTGACAGCAAATCAAAATGTAATGGAATATTGATAAGCCTACAGTGGTAATTGAGACCAACAGGTGGGGTCTACGCTGACAAAAGCAGTACAGCAGAAAATGACTGCAACATTGCATCAATGTGAAGAGCCTTGCCCTCCCATGTTCCTTAATGTGTGTACAGTGTGGAGTGATGTTCCGTGTGCAGACACGGTATAAAGTGAAAGTAGTGTGTAGAGGGTAACGAAGGGGATTGTCTACAAAAGTATGTATCTGAAGGCAAGCAATGAGACTGTGGAAACTCATTTTAATGTTAGAATTAGTCTTTCGTGTGTGCCAGATAATAAGTAATCAAGAATTAAGAAATTGGAGGTAAAGTTGGATGTTAAGCCACAGTGGGGAAAAAAAGGTACCCACTTAATAGCTATGAGGTCCAAAAGGTTAACTGGTGGTAATGTTCTTTAAGAATATTACAGACTTCGAAAACAGCAGGGCCAGAGTGTGACGTGGATATGTATTGTCATAGTACTGCACACTCTCGAAGTCTCGATAAAAGAAATATAAGATTTTGTTATCAAATCATGAAAGTTAGCTATTTAGAAACCCATGTCTGTAAAGTAGTGAATTATGAAGAGTCAAACGGTGAAAACAGCTTGGAGATAGGACTGTGGGTATGGGAAAAACTCTCAGTTTAATTCTGTGGTTATATCAGAATTAGATTGGCGATAACAGGCGCTAGTGTTGGCCGGTGGCGTGCCGACGGGGCAGCGTGGGTTACCAGCTTCCAGTGTTGAAATTCAGCACGATGACTAATGATCGCAGGGCTCGTAGCTGGCACACAGTTGAGCAGGGATACCGAAGGAGGACTAAAACAAAGTTACGACGTAGTTCAGAGGGAGGACATACCTTTACTTGGATTAGGATGGAAGAGTCCATGGGGTGTCGCATTTCGGGGGAAAAATAATCTCTCCAAAGGTTTGTTGTGGCGGGTGGTGGGAGACCGGCCACCTTCATTAAAATTCGGTTGCATTTTCTGCTCTATGTGCCTACATAATGGAGAAGGTCAGAGCTACAAGTTCATTTGATATCCAGTTAGTGACGGTGGCAGACGTCGATCTCAGCTTTCAGTCGTGGGGAGAGGATCGTACGGCCATTGTTAGAGGAGACGCGGGGGATCGCTCGACTCCGAGACACCTGTAAAAGTGGTTCTCTGCCAGAATGATCGAATTAGCTTTGTTAATGCTTATCCCAAGTGAGAAATGCTATAACAGTTACATTCGCAAAGGAAATCGCTTTGAATATGTGCAACAAGTGTATTTTTCTGGTGAGTAACTGAAGATGTTGGAAGCAATTAGTGAAAGAGCCAAGCCAATGTTTGTTACGTCATACCACATCTACGGATGCAAAGGAGGTGGTTTTCGGAATGCCTGGAGGCTGTACAGTACTCAAGTATTGTGTTGAGAACGTCGCTGAGGACAGTATGTCGAGTCTCGCAGTTTATCGTATAGAGACGTCAATTTGGGGAATAATAAGCTGTTGCTTTCGGTAGTCCAAAATATCTCGGACAAATTTCACAAGTCCCGCATGGCGAGGCATGGCAAGGTAATGCGAGGTAAGGCAAGGCAAAGTACTGAAGAAGTTTCTCAACATAGATTAGCGATGTTGTGGCTTTTAAACTCTTACGTGGACGAAGGGTCGTGCAAAGCATTATTCTGTTGGTAGTGAACCGCTCTCGTCGGCGTCTGCTCCTTGAATTCTGATACGTGCCATCTTGAAGGCTGTAGTTTTGTAAGGCAGCTTGAACGATCACTGCCTTTGAAAACATTGGGTCTTCATATTGCAGCTCACTTCTAACATAATTAGGGGCCTTTTTATTTGGTAGTGGTTCACCTCTTCCTAATTGTGGTCGTCTGTAAATAGGTAACAGCAGAATTCACATCTTGGAGAGCAGCGTTCCGAGAACTCTACGAAAGGTACGTCAGTAAGATTGACAGGTGGGTGACGTGTGGCAGATATGCAAGCAAGCAGCGCTGACAGGTAGGTACCCCCTACAATGACGCAGACATATATTTTAAGGTGCACTGCCGAGTAGGTTTTGCGTTATACGTCATGAACCAGTTCACATCAACGCAGCAGACGACCGAAACAGGTTTCCGCCTAGTTGCACAGTTGGATAATGTAACAGGGTTATGTGCAAATAATTTAAACTGAAAAGTGTTAGGGGCTGTTTGGAAAGTAAGGTCCGATCGGTCGCGAAATGAAAACCGCAGTGAAAGTAAAATTTTTTTTATTCGCAACAGTTAGCCACACCTTCCAACTACCTCTCTAAATACATTTGTTGTGGCGTTTTACAAACTTTCCAGTACCCTCGTCACAGAATGCAGCCGCTTGTGCTTTCCCCCAATTCTCTACGCTGTCCTGCCAAAATGTTGTCTTCGTAGTCAGCGGTTCATGTGAGCAGAGATGAACAACGTAGGGAGCCAATTAAGGACCGTATTGTGGGTGATCAAACACGTCCCATCGAAAACGCTGCAGGAGCGTCTTCAGTGCCCCTGTAGAAGCGGCTGAAAATGGTCTTGAAGATAGACACACTGTTGTTTTAGACATTTCTACGTGATCACTTTGCGCTCTGAACTGAGAACAGCAATGTGAAGCGATCGACAGGCACACTAAAGACATCGCCCAACACATCTGCTTAACGTTCCATCGGATTTTCAGGGTGGTTTCCACTTCGTGCCTAATCAGACCTTACTTTCCGAATACGCCTCGTATTAGTCAGATAAGTTTTTCTTTCATTTGGCACATAAAGTTGTGCAGGGAAAGATAATAAAGTTTTGAATTATTAATGTATGTGGGTGAAGATAATTCAGTGTAATAATTTTGGAGGGGAGCATTGTGATATAAAGTTCATTGAATGGTTATTTATCAACTGTTCAAATTGAAAGTAAAACTGAGTAAATAAAGCTGAGCTAAATTATGACTCGATTTGAGAGGTTAAAAGATGAATATAGTAAAGTTAAAAGTGAGTCGTTGCTAGTCAACAAAGTTGCTCACGCAACCTGTTTTCGTGTGGGAACATGGGGCGAGTGTCGACCTAGTTATTTATGATTGAGGATTGTCTGAATATCATAACTGACTTGCACTGCCATTCAGTTAATTTTTGTTACGATTCCACTGGTGAGGGCACTCAGGGCCTAAACCATAGGGATTCGTGGTGGTCTATCAGTGTCGTTAACTATACCAAAGTCATGTTCCAACAGCAAGCTCACTCTTCAATCCTGACGACTGCAGAATAACGCAGAGTAGGGCACAGTGCCTGGTTGATGGAGCCAGAACGACCAATATTAGCCTAAGATAATGGATGATTCGGTAAATCGAAGCCAATCTATCACTAAAGTCTGGTAAGTGCAAGTGGATCTACGGTACTACAAAAGGTTGAAGTTTTGACGAAATTTAAGACTGACAAATGCCTGCAAAGTTAGATAAACTCAGTAAACCATACTATTACAATACGTTTTCCTAAGCACAGACGCCACGGCATCAAAGGCTTGAAAGATAGATATGATGAAAAGTTTATTAAGTTCTAACATTTACTTAACATGCAGAAATTTTTATTTCTTTTATGTTGGCATAAGAATTGTATCATAGGTTAAGTTCATTTCACTTTATCGAAGTTCATGCTGGTCACACCACACACCATTACAGAGGGAAAACACTATTGGTCTGCCGCTCATTCATATTTTATGTAGTTGTAATTTATTTATTTATTTGTGCTACTTCGTGTGACTGTTTATAAGCTAAATGGCACATTAAGTGGAGGTAATGTAACATAATACATATGCAGGAGAAGGTCCAGCCACCTAAATTAAGATCTTAAAATCTTGAGAGCATAAAAGTATTCTTGGGCCGCGGCAGCGGTGCTGGGCCACCAGCTTGAGCACCACTGAGGAATTCCTAAACCAGCGGGGTTAGCGAGTTGAAACAGGATTGGTTAGCACAGATACGAGGCTGTCAGTTCCATGCTCGTTAAAGGAACAGTAGCAAACAGAATGCTTGGCCAGCGTTAAGAACTGAGGCTTCTGATACTTTTAGAAGTGAAGGAATATCCTAATATTAAACACTCAACAGACATTCAACCGCTCGTCGTAGAATTAATCTGAGTGCACTAAACTCAACAAGTAGTCATAATGATGTTGAAATACTGATATCTACATCTACATCTACATCTACACACATACTCCACAATCCACCATACGGTGCGTGGCAGAGGGTACCTCGTACCACAACTAGCATCTTCTCTCCCTGTTCCACTCCCAAACAGAACGAGGGAAAAATGACTGCCTGTATGCCGCTGTACGAGCCCTAATCTCTCTTATCTTTGTGGTCTTTCCGCGAAATTTAAGATGGCGGCAGTAAAACTGTACTGCAGTCAGCCTTAAATGCTGGTTCTCTAAATTTCCTCAGTAGCCGTTCACGAAAATAACGCCTCCTTTTCTCTAGAGACTCCCACCCGAGTTCCTGAAGCATTTCCGTAACACTCGCGTGATGATCAAACCTACCAGTAACAAATCTAATAGTCCACCTCTAAATTTCTTCTATGTCCTCCCTCAATCCGACCTGATAGGGATCCCAAAAGCTCGAGCAGTACTCAAGAATAGGTCGTATTAGTGTTTTATAAGCGGTCTCCTTTACAGATGAACCACATCTTCCCAAAATTCTACCAATGAACCGAAGACGATTATCCGCCTTCCTCACAACTGCCATTACATGCTTGTCCCACATCATATCGCTCTGCATTGTTACGCCGAAATATTTGATCGACGTGACTGTGTAAAGCGCTACATTACTAATGGAGTATTCAAACACTACGGGATTCTTTTTCCTAATCATCTGCATTAATTTACATTTATCTATATTTAGAGTTAGCTGCCATTCTTTACACCAATCACAAATCCTGTCCAAGTCATCTTGTATCCTCCTACAGTCACTCAACGACGGCACCTTCCCGTACACCACAGCATCACCAGCAAACAGTTGCACGTTGCTATCCACCCTATTCAAAAGATCATTTATGTAGATAGAAAACAACAGCGGACCTACCACACTTCCCTGGGGCACTCCAGATGATACCCTCACCACCGATGAACACTCACCATCGAGGACAACGTACTGGGTTCTATTACTTAAGAAGTCTTCGAGCCACTCACATACTTGGGAACCAATCCCATATGCTCGTGCCTTAGTTAGGAGTCTGCAGTGGGGCACCGAGTCAAACGCTTTCCGGAAGTCAAGGAATATGGCATCCGTCTGATACCCTCTGTGATATCTCTAATAATATGTGAGTTATCTTTTGAATGCCAGAAAATCAGCAGAGAAATATTGGGTTGGCGCATGAGTTCGTAGCATTTTAATAAGTTTAATAAACACAACACAGACACATAACAGAGACTTAAGTCACCAATAACATATGTTCCTTATATATACAACAGCTTGACGGCGCTGGAGTAACTTTTCGATTGCGCGACTGAGGCGAAGAACAAATCGAGCCATATTTAGACAGCATTTTCGTCCCGAAAGGAAGTTCCTTGAAGGTTATTCGATAGAAACTGGTAAAGATGAAAACCTGAGAGCGCAAGATCAGGTGAATAAGGTTGGTGCGGAACTACATCACATTAGATGTTGCATAACATTACATTTTGGGGATGCGTGTAGGTTTTTGTGTGGGGAGTCGCCGCTATTTTTGGGCTCAAACAGTCCTTTCTTTTTCTTTTGTTAGCCTAATAATACCATTTCTCGTCACCAGTAACGATAAGGATAGGAATGGTCGATATTTTTCACGATCCAATTGATGGCGAGCAAGCAGACCTGCTGACTTTTGTGATTTTGACTTACAGCATGCTCGATTTTTGAATCTTCCCCATATCATGCAAATTTCCCACGGTAATAGAATGATTACCGTACATCACATTTGCCAGTTCTTGAGTACACCGATGTGGACTAATGTGTTTAATCAATCTTCACCAAACACTGAAGGTCTTCCTGAATGCATAGAGTCACTAATTTCAACAAGATCCTCCTTAAAATGAGAAAACCATTTTCTTGGTTCAAATGGCTCTGAGCACTATGGGACTTAACTTCTGAGGTCATCAGTCCCCTAGAACTTAGAACTACTTAAACCTAACTAACCTAAGGACATCACACACGTCCATGCCCGAGGCAGGATTCGAACCTGCGACCGTAGCGGTCGCGCGGTTCCAGACTGTAGCGCCTAGAACCGCTCGGCCAATCCGGCCGGCAAACCATTTTCTTGCCATACTCTGTTCTCTGGCATTATCCCTATACACGGCGCAGATGTTTCTGGCTGCATCCGCTGAAATCATCCCTCTATTAAGCTCATACAGAAGAATGTGTCAGAAATGTTCCTATTTTTGCACTTGGCACTCCTATTTCTAGCGTCCACAGCTCCACTCACATTCACCAAATGACAAAGTGATAATATGCAAACTCAAATAACAACAGTGAACCACAAATATAAAGTATCAATCGATAAATACACCTAAAGCAACCGGAATGCCAATATGCAGACCAAAAATGCTACGAAATTATGCACAACCTAATATTTCATCAGCAATCATCCATGCATTTTAGTTGTTAATTATTTCTTTAATACTGTTCTGTGCAGAAATGCATTATTAATTATTTATATGAAGTTATTGAAAGTAATGTAAGTTGTCTGTTACCGTTCGAATCAGGAAGACCTGGACTTTTACATAATGGAAGTACTTTCATTGTAATAGTATTAGGAAAGCGTGGTGGTCGTCCATTTTATTATGTATTGCATTTTATTAAGCATTCCGTATTATTAAGCATTAGATTTAAGAAAGATTGTATTTTGGAATGGAGACTGACTGTAGCGGACCAATATGTGGTCGTGCGTATTATTGGCAGTTAGTGTTAGTGGGGCGTCAAGAGGCCAGCTGGTAGACAGTAGACAGTGTGAAAGGTGGAGTTCATATTACGGGAGGGAAGAGGCAGCTACGTTCGTGGAGTCAAAAGAACAGTTTCCAAGTGATGGCTTAACTTGAGCGTCATGTGGTAGCACTTGTTACTTTAACAATTGTCGGGACTCTGAAAATATTCATGTAATGTGGAACTTACTGCCGGCGGGTGTGGCCGTGCGGTTCTAGGCGCTTCAGTCTGGAACCGCGTGGCCGCTACGGTCGCAGGTTCGAATCCTACCTCGGGCATGAGTGTGTGTGCTGTCCTTAGGTTAGTTAGGTTTAATTAGTTCTAAGTTCTATTGAGGCGTTTTGTCAAGTTGAGCTCTATAAACAGTTAGAATTGGGGAATCCGATACGTTTGCATATTAATGCACTGTAACAAGCTTCACTGTGGGATTTATTTCATTAATAATTATTTATATAATCTATGTAGGACCGCCACCTTTAATTATTTCAGAGAGCTACTGTATGAATAAACCAATCATTTCAGTCAAAAACTTCTTGGTCGACTACATCATGTAATGGCAACATCACCTGATAAAATTTATTTCAGTTAATGCAACTAGATGTACTCTATATTATATATTATTCAGAATGACTTGACAATATATGGTAAATCAGGCTGAAAGGTCATTGGCAATTGATGTGTATTACGCAGTCAAGCTACTGCAGGATGTTAAAACTGACAGGTATGCCGCAACGTCTATGACAGTAGTGAGCCAAATTTTGTGAAGTTTTGTTGATATTGGTATTAGCTGTGGTTTAGTAGTATTAATAATAGTATGAGCTTTCTTAGTAGTGAGAGAATTTCGAAGCCGCTATTGGTAGTTGTATAAATAGTTCTATTGGTGTAACTGAACTTAGGTAACGTAGACGTATAGTTTTTTCAGTAACTGTAAAATTTTACCATGAGTGAGAAGTGTGGGCTCTGTCGCTTGTGAGTAGTGGGTTACGGTGTGGGATCTGTTAAAAGTTTTTTCATGGGGGGGGGGGGGGGGGGAATAAAGTGGGGAAGCCAGTGCGCATTCTAGAGAGATCCTCTCATGGGAATGCATAGTCCGTATAGAAATAAGTTGATAGAGAAGTAGGAGCATAAGATCTGTGCCCTTCAGGTGCAGTTACAATGCGCAAAGGAGGAACTAGATAGGTTGAGGAGGGTGAAGGGTGGTGGGGAATGGGAACTGGCAGTTGGCAAGAAGGCAGCTAGGAAGGAGAGGTATTCAGACAGTAATACTTTGCGTATATCCAATAGATTTGACCAACTGTCCGAGTTGAGTGGAGAGGAGCCTCTTGTAGCTGTAGGTGTAGGGAACAAGCAGCAGTCCTCAGCAGTTTGGAGGCCTAGGTCAGTTGGTAAGTGCAACAGAAAGAAGAAGGTTCTGCTGTTAGGTAGTTCGCACGGTAGAGGTGTTTGTCGGCATTTGCAGGAATGTTGGGGAGTGAATACCAGGTCGCCAGCATTGTGAAGTCTAGTGCAGGGTTGGCTCAGGTGACTGACAGCACAGGGGAGTTACGTAATAATTTTACGAAGGAACATCAGGTAGTGATAGTGGGTGGAGCAAGGAATAGTCTTGATAGGGACTGGGAATATGATGTATGTGGTGACCTTGTAAGGATAGCTACTCAAACTGCTGGCACAAATGTGCATTTCGTGCAACTGTTTCAGCGTCATGATCGGCCTCACCTTAACGCGGCTGTTTGGCGCGTTAACATGGAGCTGGAAAAGGCATTGATGACAAAGGGCATGGGTAAGATTGCAGTGGTGCCAGTTGAGTCTATCAGTAGATCAGATTTCACTAGGCACGGCTTGCACCTCAATAGGTATGGGAAGGGGAGGCTGGCAAAGCTTATAGGTGACAGTGTAGTGGGTGATGGTGGGATCACTCATGGAAAAATCCCTATAGTAGTTGGTGTTAGAGCTGCACCTTTTTTTAGATTGAAGTCAGCTAATAGGTACACCTGCTTAAAGCAAGTCCCTCTGACTAAGGGCTCACCTTCAGAGGACGTCATGTTTCCAAGTAGAGAAGCTTTAGCATATTTCATCATAATATAAGAGGTATTAGAGATAAAGTTAGTGAACTGCTTATAGATATCGACTCTGAAATTATTGTTAAATCGGAGCACCACTTCAATAATTTGACAATTCAGAGGCTTCCTTTACCAGAATACAGATTAGCTGGCTGTTTTACAAGGAGTTCCTTGCGGGGTGGGGGAGTGGCCATGTACGTAAAAAACGGTATTCAATTTGAGTCCTTAGACGTATCACGGCACTGCACTGAACAGATATTTGAATGTTGTGCAGGGGCAGTTGAATTTAGTGAAACTAAACTTCTAATTTTTTTTTATTATAGGTCCCCTAGCTCTGACTTCCAAGCATTTCTGCTCAAGCTAGAGAGGACAGATGAGCTTTATTCGTTTATCAATCATCACAAAACACGAAAAGAATGCTAGGGTTTATACCCGATATGCATCAACACAAAAAACACGCTGTTCTAATCTGAATCATGTTAACTGTTCTTTATGAAATATGAGGAATGTGATGAATAACATTATCCAACACAGTCCTTTGTTTAAGAATTGGAAAACAGTATAGGAAAACGGAAACGCGAATCATCACTTATTCATGTATGAACACATACAATGTTCCACCAACACCAATCCCATTGTCCACTAGCTTACTGAGACTCAAAGAATGAGTGGGGCATGAGTCCATGGCCAGACAAGATGTATCTACAACCATCACATAAAGTGGGCAAATATATAAAAATGGGTATCAAAATGAGATTCCACATATACAGAAGGCATCGTATTCACAGTTAATCAGTCTCACGTACTATTTGCATTGAGGTGCGGTGGTAATCGGGACGCCAGACTTTTGGTTGGTTGATTCGGGGGAGGGGATCAAATGGCGAGGTCATCGGTCCCATCGGAATAGGGAAGGGCGGGGAAAGAAGTCGGCCGGCATTTGCTTGGAGTGATTTAGGGAAATCACGGAAAACCTAAATCAGGATCGCCGGAAGCGGGTTTGAATCGTCGACCTCTCGAATGCGAGTCCAGTGTGCTAACCACTGTGCCACTTCGCTCGGTCATATTTTAGGAAAATATCGAATAAATTAAAAATCCGTAAAACAAATAAAATTTCCACATATAAGCAAGTATTAATTGCACACCGAGCTCTAAGTTCTATCGCTTAAGCTACGTCATCGATTAAAAACCTTTAAGTAATGGCCTTATGGTCGGCTGAAATTCAGTATTTAGTCAAAGGGTCAATAAACAAACTCCATCAAAATCTGCGAAAATATACTGCTTAGAACTCTGTGCATAAATGACAAAAAGATAGCAACACACTACAAATAGAGCTGTTGGTGATACTTTAACGTTATACTGACAACATTACAAGTTCTCTAATGGCACAATGTGGATCACACAAAGCTACATTTATTAAAAGGATTTTTGTAAGAAAATTAGGAATCATAAGGGATTAGTAAAGAAATAAGGGAACTGACTGTAACTTCAGTTTGCAATAAATCAACCGAAGACACGCCCAGTGGAAGAATGCCCACACTTCCCGTGTCCCGTAGCGGATGGGGTTTCCGTCACCTGCTGCCCACCTGAGCCACGCAAAAACTGACTTCCGCCTCAGGCCACTGACCAGCCTCTCTGGTTTCAGTATTGTCCATCTACAAGGTAAGTTGACACTACCATTTCATCTCTCTGCGAAAACTCTGGCCGTATTAGCGCGAACTTCAAAATATTCGCATTTTCTCATTTACTCACTCACACAGGATAAAATAGTAAACTAAACGATTCGTCTCTTCTTCAGAGTCTGTGTATTACTGTGTCAGCGTGAAGTAGAAGAAAGACTAGATTCTGCCAGAACGCTAAGACGCCAGGCGCACCTAACTCTTCTGAAATGGATACTATAGCTCTGTTTCACCACCCGAAAAGAATTTCTGTCTGGCAAGTCCTGTGTATTGCCTCCTCTACCAGACACTGTGGATGCTGCGTCAGACAATAGTAAACGACTGTTTAGACTTAGTACCAACTTTGTCAATCGTTAATGCGTATTTGTACACCATTTCAGGGAAACTTTCGCAGCGTTTCCATATATTTGAAGCTTTAAAGAATTTTCGCATTCATCACACTGGCTAGAAGCATGCTGTCGCCCCTCCAACAGAGTTTGGTCTGAGAACAGAGAACTTTGAATTCCTGTGGTTTGTTTCCTGGATTTCGGGCTGTGCTGACTGTGCAATTTGAAGTTGTAAGTGTCGCTTTTTGTTAAAAGCATGAGGTTCTAGTTTCATGTTTCAGAGCCCGCACTCTGAGTAATGCGCAGTTAGCTGGTTCTTTGTGCGTTTTTGACGAGGAGTTCATTGGAATGTTTCTCGTGTTTATTTCAAAATGCGAGTTGCGCTGATTAGGATCTCTGATTTTGTTCTTCTTTCAGTTTTCCTAAAGACTTTAATCAAAGTCCCCCCATAATTGGATTTACTATTCCACGTTACTTTGCTGCGTTTTGTTTTTCAAGAGTAATATTGCAGTAACATTGCATGTTGGGTTTTTATATTTGAATAAAAATTTGGTAATTGTGAAATCGGCATCCACTTATGAGCCCTAATTCCTGAAACTTGTCCCATGATTAGGCAACTCTAATTTAACTAGTATAATCTGGAAGGCTTTTTGTATCAATGTGAGCGTGTTTCTGTTGTGTGCAGGGACAAATTATCAATGAGGGTTTAGGTTGTTTGGGGGAGGAGACCAGACAGACTCATCGGATTAGGGAAGGACGGGGAAGGAAGTCGGTCGTGCCTTTTCAAAGGAACCTCCCGGCATTTGCTTGGAGCGATTTAGGGAAATCACGGAAAACCTAAATCAGGATGGCCGAATGCGAGTCCAGTGTGTTAGCCACTGTGCTACCTCGCCCGGCTATCAATGTAGTGTTGCATGATACGCAAAGCTGTTTAACATGGTGACGAGTGAGGACTCGCACGTTTATATTTCAGAGCTCAAGCCAGTTACTAATGCAGATTAGTTTCATGAAAGAAACTTCAGAGGAGGCACGTCACCCCCCCCCCCTTCCCTTCAAGGTGCAAATACTGAATCTGCGTTTGAAAGAAAGGAAGGAAGATTAGTATTTGGCGCCTGATACAGACCAAAAGTTGATAGGCAAAGTGGGTTCGGGACCCAGTGCACTGTTGACAAATGATTCCCTCCCATCCCCTATGACATCAACGGTGATGTCGAGCACTGTTGCCAGGTTTCTCATATATCCATTTGTGCTAAATATAGAATAAAGATAGAGATCCAAGAGGGAGGACCTGAATTACTGGCACAGCTCTAGGACGTCAGAATCAAAGACGCTAGGATAAAGAGAGAGGAAATAGTTTGTACCTGCCTGCTGACCTACTTAACATGTTTTCCCCAAATTATTCTTCATTCTGACGTGCACAGCTATTTATGGTAGTCAAGTCACTTGTTCTAAATACAGAATTCCCAGGTTTTCTCATCTGACATTACAGTGTAAGCAATAGTCACCCTAAGTTTAAGTTTGGTGGGAAATTCAAAATGGCCAACGCATATATCATGTAGCATCGTGTTGTTGCAATTCGGTAATCAGGAGCACACGTTTCCCCTAAGCTCACTTGCGCTTAAACAATTTTCCCAACCCCTCTCACGTTACAGTATAAACCACGTCTCCTTCCCCTTCCCCCCCTCCCCCAAGCCAAATGTTGAGAGGATCCAGTTCATATCATGTAAAAACAGCCCACACCGTTATGGAGCCACCACTAGCTTCCACAGTGCCTTGTTGGCAACTTGGGCGAATGGCTTTGTTGAGTCTGCGCCACATTCGAACCCTACCATCAGCTCTTACCAACTGAAATCGGAATTCGTCCGACCAGGCTTCAGTTTCCAGTCATCTAAGGTACAAACAATATCGTCACAAACCCAGGAAAGGCTCTGGAGGCGATGTCGTGCGATTAGCAAAGGCCTCGTCTGCCGTCATAGCCCATTAACGCCATATTTCGCCGCATTGTACCAACGGATACGTTCGTGATACGTCCCACAGCTAATTCACGTGGTGTTTCAGCAGTTATTTTGCGTGGTGTTGCTTATCTGTTAGCATTGACAACGCTATGCAAACGCAGCTGCTGTCGATTGTTAAGTGAAGGACGTCGGCCACTGCGTTGTCCGTGGTGAAAGGTAATGCCTGAAAATTGGTATCCTCAGCGCATTCTTGACACTGTGAAGCACGAAATATTGTGTTCCCTATTTCCGAAACGAAATATCCCGTGGGTCCAGCTTAAAATACCTTTCCGCGTTCAAAGTCTGTTAATAACCGTTGTGCGGTCATAATCATGTCAAAACCTATTCACATTAATCAACTGAGTACAAATGACAGCCCCGCCAGTGCCCTTTAAAACTTCTGTATGCGATACTACCGTCATTTGTATATGTGCATATCGTTATCGCATGACTTTTCTCACCTCAGTGAGAGTTTAAAATGGTGTGGAAATCCACATACCGCAAGTTTAAAATACCATACTGTTCACTCACGTTATGGCCTGTCAAATGGCAGCATGGATGTCATACCGTCATACAAACAGTGTACAGCGCCAGATTTGCATCTGGTGGCCACAACTGGACCTAATGATTTTTCTAGCGTGAATCGGTTCCGCTTCAACCCATTAGTATATCTCCCAAGCTTCGCTGACATACGATAATTATAGCCCAGACTGGACCTCCGTCGGTAGCAGCACTTTAATTATAACCACCTACAAATAGCTTGTGTCACCCAGAATCATCGCTGATTGCAATGTAAAAGGTATACCAATACGTTATTGAGCGTATCTTCACTTGTGCTATTATACATATTGCCCACATACAAGGAAAAACAGTTATAGCTAAAGAATAACACAGTTATCTATCGTAGGTGGTGAATGGGAATAAGGTTTCATATCTAAAAAAATTGTTAGCCAGACTCCACAAAGATCGCCTGTCGTTCCGATGCCTCAGTGGCTAAAATGGCCACCATTATTCGTTTCAGGAGAAGTACAGTGTCAACCACATCGAAGAACCAATGAAATTGGTACACCTGCCTAATATCGTGTAGGGCCCCCGCGAGCACGCAAAAGAGCAGCAACACGACGTGGCATGGACTCGACTAATGTCCGAAGTAGTGCTGGAGGGAACTGACACCACGAATCCTGCAGGGCTGTCCATAAATCCGTAAGAGTACGGAGAGGTGGAGATCTCTTCTGAAGAGCACGTTGCAAGGCGTCCCGGATATGATCAATAATGTTCATGTCTGGGGAGTTTGGTGGCCAGCGGCAATGTTTAAACTTAGAACAATGTTCCTGGAGCCACTCTGTAGCAATTCTGGACTTGTGTGTTCCTGCTGGAATTTCCCATGTCTGTCGGAATGCACAATCGACATGAATGGATGCAGGTGATCAGACAGGATGCTTACGTACGTGTCACCTGTCAGAGTCGTATCTAGACGTATCAGAGGTCCCATGTCACTCCAACCGCACACTGCCCACACCATCACAGAGGCTCCACCAGCTTGAACAGTCTCCTGTTGACATGCAGGGTCCATGGATACATGAGGTTGTCTCCATACCCGTTCAAGTCCATCCGCTTGATGCAATTTGAAACGAGACTTGTCCGACCAGGCAACGTTTCCATTCATCAACAGTCCAATGTCGGTGTTGACGGGCCCAGGCGAGGCGTAAAGCTTTGCGTCATGCAGTCATCAAGCGTACGCGAGTAGGCCTTCAAATCTGAAAGCCCATATCGATGATGTTTCGTCGAATGGTTCGCACGCTGACACTTGTTGATAGCCCAACGAGGAACCTGGGTGCACGAATGACAAAACGTCGTAAGATACTACTTCAGCTTGGCCATAACTGAATTCTGCAGCAATTTGTGGAAGGGTTGCACTTCTGTCACGTTGAACGATTCACTTCAGTCATCGTTGGTCCCGTTCTTGATGGATCTTATTCCGGCCGCAGCGATGTCAGATATTTTATGTTTTACAGGATAAGTGATATTCACGGTACACTCGTGAAATGGTCGTAGGGGAAAATCCCCACTTCATATAGCTACCTCGATGATGCTGTGTCCCATCGCTCGTGCGCCGACTGTAACACCACGTTCAAACTCTCTGAAATCTTGATAACCTGCCACTGTAGCAGGTAGGCGTTGCCGAGCGTTGCCTGTTCACATATCTCTGTAGTTGAATACGCATGCCTACACCAGTTTCTTTGGGGCTGTAGTGTATAGCGACAGCCTAAAACAAACAAGGGAAAAAATCATTCATGCACAATTATGGCCGAAAGTCTAAGCTGACAGAGAATGACAGAAGGGCTTTGAAGAAGATTGTAACGATGGAGCACTACATAGTACCATCTAATATAACACATGAGATGAAAACACATGTACATGAAACCGTATCATCTCAAATTATTAGACGTGATCTGCATGCGATTAACATTCACGGTAGAGCAGCTGTTTCACTATCTTCATGTCATTCATCGCCTTCAAACAATGAAATTGGTGCAGCGAGAATACAATTCGACATAACAAAAGGTTAATGTCGATAAGTCAGGTAGATCGTAGAAAGCGTTATTTACGACCAGTGGTCGCGTTTACATTTGAAGGACGTCAGCAGAAGCCTATCATGCGTGACAGTCTCCTTCCTGTTACGAAGGAAGCGACTGTCATCTTGGTCGACTTGTAATCCGGCATGGGCAGGCTACACAACGGGATTACGTCAGTGGCACTTTAAAACAGAAACTACAATTAGGAATAAGTGTAAGTCAGCATCAACTAGGACCAGAAATTGGTGTTGCGCGGTAATCTGGAGGCAAAACATGGGAATTTTACCAAAGTGAACTTAGAAACAGGCAAGCTGCCGTGGCTTATTCGTGTGATACAGCTGAGCAGGTACTTTCATATGACAGACTACAAATACGATTCATGCATGCAAGGAACCATAGACTACTTCATAGCCAGGCAAATCAAGCAGTATCAACAGGCTATATTTCAAACCAGGATCTTACACAGAAGGGAGGAGCTTGAAGCAGAAATCTTCCACCTAGATACTGATAATTCACACACACATGTAGACACTATCAGTGGAATAATTGAGGGATTGCCGGCAAAAACTTCCTAGTCAGAAAATCATACTGGCAAGACGAAAAAACCCGCCTATCTTCGCCCATAAGCAGCTAGTTTGTTTTTATTTTGTCTAAATACTCTGTAAGTATCAAGAATGTTATCACAACTAATTGAATGATACCAAATTACACTACTGGCCATTAAAACTGCTACACCACGAAGATGACGTGCTACAGACGCGAAATTTAACCGACAGGAAGAGATGCTGTGATATGCAAATAATTAGCTTTTCAGAGCATTCACTCAAGGTTGGTGCCGGTGGCGACACCTACAACGTGCTGACATGAGGAAAGTTTCCAATCGATTTCTCATACACAAACAGCAGTTGACCGGCGTTGCCTGGTGAAACGTTGTTGTGATGCCTCGTGTAAGGAGGAGAAATACGTACCATCACGTTTCCGACTTTGATAAAGGTCGGATTGTAGCCTACCGCGATTGCGGTTTATCATATCGCGACATTGCTGCTCCTGTTGGTCGAGATCCAATGACTGTTAGCAGAATATGAAATCGGTGGGTTCAGGAGGGTAATACGGAACGCCGTGCTGGATCCCAACGGCCTCGTATCACTAGCAGTCGAGATGACAGGCATCTTATTCGAATGGCTGTAACGGATCGTGCAGCCACGTTTCGATCCCTGAGTCAACAGATGCGGACGTTTGCAAGACAACAACCATCTGCACGAACAGTTCGACGACATTTGCAGCAGCATGGACTATCAGCTCGGAGACCATGGCTGCGGTTACCCTTGACGCTGCATCACAGACAGGAGCGCCTGCGATGGTGTACTCAACAACGAACATGGGTGCACGTCATTTTTTTCGGATGAATCCAGGTTCTGTTTACAGCATCATGATGGTCGCATCCGTGTTTGGCGACATCGCGGTGAACGCACATTGGAAGCGTGTATTCATCATCGCCATACTGGCGTGTCACCCGGCGTGATGGTATGGGGTGCCATTGGTTACACATCTCGGTCACTTCTTGTTCGCATTGACGGCACTCTGAACAGTGGACGTTACGTTTCAGATGTGTTACGACCCGTGGCTCTACCCCTAATTGCCGACCGTGGTGGCCGAGCGGTTCTAGGCGCTATAGTCTGCAACCGCGCGACTGCTATGGTCGCAGGTTCGAGTCCTGCCTCGGGCATGGATGTTTGTGATGTCCTTAGGTTAGTTAGGTTTAAGTAGTTCTAAGTTCTAGGGGACTGATGACCTTAGAAGTTAAGTCCCATAGTGCTCAGAGCCATTTGAACCATTTTTTTTCTACCCGTAATTCGATCCCTGCTAAACCCTACATTTCAGCAGGATAATGTACGACCGCATGGTGTAGGTCCTGTACGGGCCTTTCTGGATACAGAAAATGTTCGACTGCTGCCCTGGTTAGCACATTCTCCAGATCTCTCACCAATTGAAAACATCTGGGCAATGGTGGCCGAGAAACTGGCTTGTCACAATACGCCAGTCACTACTGTTGATGAACTGTGGTATCGTGTTGAAGCTGCATGGGCAGCTGTACCTGTACACGCCATCCAAGCTCTGTTTGACTCAATGCCCAGGCGTATCAAGGCCGTTACTGCGGCCAGAGGTGGTTGTTCTGGGTACTGATTTCTCAGGATCTATGCACCCAAATTGCGTGAAAATGAAATCACATGTCAGTTCTAGTATAATATATTTGTCCAATGAATACCCGTTTATCATCTGCATTTATTCTTGCTGTAGAAATTGTAAGGGCCAGTAGTGTATATTCTCTGGCCGGAGAAGGAAAATGTATTGGAGTAAAGGGGTTTTCGCGGAATTTAATGAACACCGCGTTAATATAATGCATAATAATATTGTAGTGACGTACCATGTAGATGTTATGGCCAAGTTGAAGTAGTGTCTTACGACTTGTATTAGTTAAACAATTATTTATTGAAGACAAAGGACGAAAAATGTGATACGCAGCAAAAAAGACATGTCAAATTAACCTCCACCTCCGTCACTATTGTCATTATTTTCTGTCTCGTAGTCACAATTGGTTGTAGGTGAATCCACTGATGCAGATGTGCCAAAGTCTTGAGTAGTTAGTTATCTTTGCTTGCACGATTTTCGAGGTAATTTTGAACTTCGGATCTATGATGATGTGACGCCTCCAGGTGCCATGGTGCGCGTCTCACAAACATACAGCTATGATTTTGAAGTCAAACTGCATAGATCGAACACTCTGAAGCATGAATACAGGATTTGGTATTTTTAAAAACTAACTGGTGGTCGCTTTTTTAAAATTCTTGAAATCATGGTGAGTGAAATCTCAAACAAAAATCTCGAGCTTTCAGAAACCTGTCATCCCAGTTTTCGGGATATTCGGTGGTGGCAGTCTTCCTGCGCTGAATAGAAGTAAGTGAAAAATCCCAGTCGTTTGGTAGGTAGCAGTGATCACGAACGGAGAAAAGATATGTAACTCTTTAAAAAACTTTGAAATTGTACACCGCACAGAAGAGGAAGTAAACCATCGTTTTATTTTTGTTTTGTCCAGGACAGCTGTCACTTATTAAAACCAGCTCCTCCGTTAACGATGAGTGTCTGATCCAGTTAATGGAATGTAGCAGTACTGAGATATTGTTACTGGGACCCTTCTTTCCCTCATTTTCCAAATATTTGTATGTTTTGACATTTCCTGTTCCAAAAAATCGTGTATCCCAAAGTTCTAATACCACAACTGGCGCTTGCAGTATACAACAGTTCTTACTAAATGAAGAAGAGGTAATTCTGCATAAAATCAATCGAAACTTTAATCCGTCGCAATGAAGTCCATGCAAACTTAGAAAAGCATTTTTGCAAACGATATCATCTTCACATGTTACCTGTAGGTGAATGTCGCGGCCCGATGTGTCATATTGTCTCTATCATCCGTTCTTGATCACAAATTCACGATACCGTGAAAGCCTATCAAAACACTGGGATGACTATCTTGGGCGTCTTTCGACATCATTTTGTTAAAATCTTCAATGATAATGGGCCGAGCTTCTTTCCGCACTTTCTCAAAACAGCATAGCCTCGAACATTTAGCCAAAAACAGAGAGAAAAAAACTGATCATCTTTTAAAGATAGACTGATTAGGGTCTGCATTTTCCTTAGGTATGACAGGTGTATCACAATCAAAGAGATAATAGAAACTAACAATAACAGTGGTGGTAATTAAGGTGGCCATTCGTACTAGTTTTACTAGGACAGTATTGGTTCTTTGATCAATGTCCTGGATTATTGTGAAATAAAACTAATATGGCTGTGGAATTTTTTAAAAAAAGCAGGAAGCATTTAAATATCAAATAACGTTTTGATTTGCAAAATTACTTTCATAGTATAAATAAAACAAGTACATTTTATGGTTCCTTTTCTCTTAAATTTAAAAGAAAAATAAAGACAGATGGAGATAAAACTGACATGAAAGTTATTTCAAATGTACTAGTTTGGGATTTTTTAAAAAGTGGTCAACTTATGATGTATGCGATACCAGTAAATAATGGCAATACAATAATGTGTAATGCTACGAACCTGCAGTCCTCTCCGGTCATGCGAGTTGGTACCAGTTTCCCGACGTGATTAATGTGTTCTTCACTACGCAGTTCGGCAACACGAATGTTATCCTCATGTTTCGTCTTTCTTGCTCATCTTCGCGGCTACACTGGACCATTTGCGTCCATATTAACGTAAAAGCTTGGAGAGCAAAAGTATAATCAAGAAGTACGAGAACGGTTGCAAACAAAGTGTAGCGTTTCAGTCGTTGATCGGGAGTTCAGCAGAGCCTCTCGCAGCAGCTGCCTAGTGGTGTTCTTGCTGGCAACATTCCAGACTTCTGCGGTTTTTGCAAAATCGCCATATTTTTAGAGGTTTATACAGTGCGACTTGAGGTGTTTTCGACAAAAGTGGTTGTGTCATCACATGCGAAACGCTGAACACTACAAGATGGTGCCTCTGACTCATTTTCGATTTTTTTGACTAGTGGTGTTTTTGTAGCAACTCCTCAATTGTGGTACTCAGCACCAGGACACCGAAATTAATGAAACAGTCATACACCTGGACACACATATACTTCGCACTCACACTAACACTTCACAAAATAGCAATGAAATACAAAGCCCTAACACATACACAGCAGACACCGAGATTAGAACCAGAATGTAGACCTTTGTTTATCCACGATGTAGACATGCGAGGTGCCGGGGTGGAGAAGAGTTTGTACCTCTTTAATTCAGACGAACCTTGCATGAGAACGAGACATGCACTCGACCCCCTCCTTATCTACCAGCTAATTAATTATGCACACAACGGTAATGGAAGGAAATGATGGTAGACCCTGCTAGTTGGTAAAATAAGGAGTGCACGCTGACAATAATTTAAAAAAAACCGTATCTACTAAAAAAAAGAGAACTTTATCATAGTAAACAACAGGAAATGGGATTCTGCTTATATCTACGAAATGATATGCGGATTACATATTACAATGAGATTTATTGTATATCAGAACATAAATGCACATGATTGTCGACACACACCGTAGGTTAAAGGATAGTGTATACTGAAATATTATGAGAATAAGAGTTGGCTCGAGAACAAGAGGCTCCTACTCTCTGTGATGCAATAGATTGACGATAATGACTGGAGATCCTAATGAATCAAATATTAATCTCCCGACTATATAGCAGTATCGCAATTAGAAGTGAGAGCTCAAATCTACATCTACATCTACATTTATACTCCGCAAGCCACCCAACGGTGTGTGGCGGAGGGCACTTTACGTGCCACTGTCGTTACCTCCCTTTTCTGTTCCAGTCGCGTATGGTTCGCGGGAAGAACGACTGTCTGAAAGCCTCCGTGCGCGCTCTAATCTCTCTAATTTTACATTCGTGATCTCCTCGGGAGGTATAAGTAGGGGGAAGCGATATATTCGATACCTCATCCAGAAACGCACCCTCTCGAAACCTGTCGAGCAAGCTACACCGTGATGCAGAGCGCCTCTCTTGCAGAGTCTGCCACTTGAGTTTGCTAAACATCTCCGTAACGCTATCACGGTTACCAAATAACCCTGTGACGAAACGCGCCGCTCTTCTTTGGATCTTCTCTATCTCCTCCGTCAACCCGATCTGGTACGGATCCCACACTGATGAGCAATACTCAAGTATAGGTCGAACGAGTGTTTTGTAAGCCACCTCCTTTGTTGATGGACTACATTTTCTAAGGACTCTCCCAATGAATCTCAACCTGGTACCCGCCTTACCAATAATTAATTTTATGTGATCATTCCGCTTCAAATCGTTCCGCACGCATACTCCCAGATATTTTACAGAAGTAACTGCTACCAGTGTTTGTTCCGCTATCATATAATCATACAATAAAGGATCCTTCTTTCTATGTATTCGCAGTACTTTACATTTATCTATGTTAAGGGTCAGTTGCCATGGGATGACAAGGAGAAACAAGCTAGGTGGACTTGTAGCAAAGCGAACGCGCGTGCTGCTGAGGGATTCAGTATAAAATTGATAAGGTCCTACAATGCTGGAGCTGCAAAATACTGTACTAGTACTGAAATCTGTAGCGTCCTGATGATGTAGGCGCCGACTTCTTCCGTGCAGCAATTCTGTGTCAACCCCTGGCCGCGAAGGCTGTCCGAGAATTCTAAGTTCTTCCGAAAACGAGCGACCAAGTCGCAAGACCGTCTGACTCCGAGGAAGATCAGATCCCGAATCCACTGCCCGCGCAATGCAAGAGCAAAGCCAACATTGCTCTACTCCCTACTCTCCTCGAAAACTGCAAATAAGCATTCAGTTCTGATTCCAAAATTCCCTCACACTGTCTCAGAAGATCATTCGCGCCAATAGCGACCGTTCCCTCCAATTTCGAGCAGGGCTTTATGACGTCCACTAGCCTCAGTTTAAGCTGACCAGTCATGCCTCTGCTATTCAGCTGAGGGTACTGAACTTGCCGTTTGACTGGCTACGAACACAATCTGCCTAGACCACCGACGCTCCGGCGCCAGACAGTCACACCCAGCAGGGCACAGTCCACAAGTATTCTCAGAATCAAGAGGACAATACAGTCAGTCGGTGCCAGGAATCTTCGTTCCGGACGCGCTGGAATGGTAAACACATAAACTGCGGCGACACTCAGACGTCTCGCAGGTCGTTTCGCGCAGCATATAATAGACGAAACTCGACAGTCGTTCCGCCAGGCCCTTAAGCCTATTGTACGAACCCCACAGAATTCAGGGAAGTGTAGGCCCCAACCGGAAACGCAGTGTGCCGCGTCCTCCCTTGCTCACCTCGTACAGGCCACCCAGGGAAGTAAAACAACATGTTTAGGATTCAAGTGAAAAGTATTTTTTTGAGCTCTCAGTACAAATACTCTCATTACAATGACATTATTCAGTCTGTTATTACCGTGCAATGACATAGAACATTAATAAAATTGATGAAAATGAGAGGAGACATGCAAAAGAGGGCATGGAACCTCTCACACACAGTCAACACATTCAAGTACCTGCAATACGCAGCTCAGCGACAAGCGGGCAGAATACAAATAAATCAAAGGTTAAAGCAACGCCAGTAACAGTTGGTGGGAGGAAAGGCAACAGTAGTGTAGATGTCACCAACAAAAAAATGGCTCTAAGCACTATGGGACTCAACATCTTAGGTCATAAGTCCCCTAGAACTTAGAACTACTTAAACCTAACTAACCTAAGGACATCACACACACCCATGCCAGAGGCAGGATTCGAACCTGCGACCGTAGCAGTCCCGCGGTTCCGGACTGCAGCGCCAGAACCGCTAGACCACCGCGTCCGGCTGTCACCAACACATACACAGACACGAAATCCACACACTCATATAAAACACATGAACATACAAACATTGCAAACAAAGACAATCCATAGCCATCTGTGCTGCTTTTAAAAGCAGACGCAGAGTATCTTAAGCAAATACCAGAAACAGATATACTCTGATCAGTCAGAACATTATGACCATCAACCTACTGTAGATATAAACTCGTCCAGGCGATAGCAGCGTCACTGGTGAGGAACGACTGATAGTCAGACACACGCACGGTGTATGTAGCATCAGTGAGTGTGTAGCATGAGAAAGACGCGTGAACGATCTGTGTTTGTGTGAGAGCAGATTATGATGGCCTGGAGGTTCTGCATGAGCATTTCAGAAAGTGCATTACTTGTCGGGTGTTCGAACAGTGCTGTGGTGTCTTCAACACACAGCAAAACCAAGATGAAACTTAAGTCCAGACGTCGTGGGGTAGGGCGGCCACCCCAATAGTAGGGCAAAGTTCGTTTCAGTGCAAACTGCGGTTGCCTGCATCAGGGGCAAGTATAACTTCAGAAGCAAACCTATTGTTCTCTTTTGATTGACAGGTCCTTAACCTATTGTTGTGCTATGAGGATCCTGACCCCCTGCAGTAATCCTTCCTTTTGACTGACAGGTCATGATCCTCTGGGGATAATCCTTCCTTTTGATTGACAGGTCCTGAACCTATTGCTCCCCCATCCCTTCCCCTCCTCCTCCTCCCCCACCACTGCCTCCTTCCCTCGCCAATACAAACACACTTTTGATATAAATTTGATTGACTATTTAATGAAATCTATCAATTAATTAAATCCACCCTCTGGTAAACCCCCCAGACCTCCCCCTCCCTGGAATTGCTGGGAAAAAGACTCAGTTGATCTGTCATTTGGAGGAAAATCGATTGCAGTATATGGAATATTGTTTAAACTATTTATACAATGTGTGGAATATTGTTTATTTAAACAATTTATGTTATTAAAGGCAGTGTATAGCATTTAGTTTATTTATTTAGTTAAGGAGTTTGTCAGGAAATTGATTGGAGTGAATGGAACATTCTTTAAACAATGTAGACAATGTGTGGAATATTGTTTATTTAAACAGTTTACAGAATACAAGATGGTGTATGGAATACAGTTTATTTAAAGAATTTGTCAGAAAATCGACCGCAATATGGAATAGTTAAAAAACTGAGGCGATTTTTTATTCTGATTGCTCTTGGAAACGCTGAGTAGGCTTGCTTTATATTTGCTGCCGGAGTGAGGGACGTTATTATTTATTTTCCTCACTTTTCGGAATACACTGGTGTCTAAGCACAAATGAGAAAATCAAAACATTTACATATCAAAAAGTTCATGACATATTTCGAAACCCAGTGTCACTTTCTGCAGATGGACAAATTACTAGAATCTCAGTGGCAAACTATTTTGTACAGATCGAGAAATCTGGGCTAGAATCAGCATTTATGTACTGGTTTGCATTTTTCACTGCGTTTCCATATTTTTATTCAACCTCTGTAGGATTGCTGTGCTTTCAAAGTCAGCCAGATGTTATAGTGACTCCATGCTGGGGTGTTAACTTTATCTTGTAGTAAAAAACATTTGCCATCTTCTGCTGATAATACACAACATTACAGTACAGTAGTAATGTACTTTCGTATGGGTACAAAACTGAGGTTAACGTGCTTTCAGCTGCCTACTTTTAAAGTGAGCCAAACATTATTGTGACCCCATGCATGGGTACTAACTTTAACTGACTCCGCAAAATGTTTCTCACCTTCTGCTGGTAATGCTAAGTCATGGTGTCACACAGTGGAAACTACTGTCTTTGAACTGTGAAACGTCCCCTTTGTATGTAAAGAATGATAGTGCTGGAAAAGCTCTTTCGTTATTTGATTTTCAACAGCTGAGAAAAACTGAACGTACTCAGACAGTTCTCTCTTACTTATTCTGATCATCACTAAACTGACACACAATATTTTTAGCGCAACGCAGTCTAACTTTCAATAATCCCTACGAAAGAATGGCCCTGACTAACAATAACCTATACCTTTCCTTAATCACTTACCTCACAAAAATCTTAGTTACTCGAACTACTGCAATACAGCAAGCGCCAATACTGCCAGCTAAATAAAAGATTCTAACTACTGAAGGCACTAACTACTGGTAGGCATAGTTAGCAAATGAAAGATCTGATAGAGAACAGGCTATGGCTCTGAGCACTATGGGACTTAACATCTATGGTCATCAGTCCCCTAGAACTTAGAACTACTTAAACCTAACTAACCTAAGGATATCGCACAACACCCAGCCATCACGAGGCAGAGAAAATCCCTGACCCCGCCGGGAATCGAACCCGGGATGATAGAGAACAAACTTGTATTTACCTTAATAGTGATCAAAAGTCCAACCAGCCACAGACTGCACACAGCGCAATCAGCGATTTTCATACAGAGCGCTAAGTGGCGTTACCAACATAAAAACCTAAACAGCCTACTTACATAGCCTTCATGCTCCCCACAAAAAATTTTACAAATTGTTTTGGGCAGTGGCCAACACTTATTTGCTAATTTTTTTTATATTAACAATAACAAATATATCAAATGCACACACTTATTGATACACTGTTGGTCAAAAGCAAAAATTGTTCTCACAGTCCATAAAGACAGACTTGATCATTCATCACAGTAGTAATTGCAGTCTTATGCACAAAATATGAGCAGTAAAAGAAAGTGCACACCGAAGTAATGGATTTCCATGCCGTCTTGAAGAAGTAGTGTTGTCCTTCCAATGGAATGATAGTGCTGACTCTTGACATGCAGACAGGTAAGGCGCCACAACAGAGCAAACTCACAGCAGAGTCAGCCGAAGTTTGGAAGAATATTGGTAAGTAGGTCATCACAGAGCAGACCCATAATATTTCTCGTAGAGATAATGGTATTGGTGGGCCACCAAAGGTGCAGTCCTTGTAGAGATAATGAAATTGGTGGGCCACCACAGGTACAAGCCCACAGTAGTCCTTGCAGAGATGGCTAGCAGCCATCCGTTGGGACTGTGCGGGTGCACAGTCATCATCGAACAGTCTTACGGATAATACAGTCCATGATCCGCCACTTGTGCACTCACGAACTTTTTGGAATGCCCTTAGAACGAGAAATGCTGTTAACCAGTCCCTTGCTGAATTATCAACACACATCCAAACACTAACAGTCGTTTTTCTTTTAACTTCTCACATACTGTGCATATACTATGACCAACTGAAACGTGTGCAGTGAAATGAAACCCTATTATACACTTAATTTGAAGACTGGTGTCTATACAATTACAAATTTACAGCATAAGAATACAATTATAAAGATAGAGAAAACATCATTAAAGAACATAATAATACAGACAACATTTGTAGTAATACAGGCTGTACAAAAGAATAGAAATAAGCATACACATGAGTATTATAGGAATTGTGACATAAGCAAATAAATGAGAAATGAGAATAGCTTTTGAAATATTAATTTCACACATGAGAATTAAAACAGAACAGAATAAATTATGTCTAAACATCTTTACAAAGTAAAGAACATATTATTAACACAAATTATGTTTGAGGACTATAGTATTCCTCATCATAGTGAATGTAGCTTAGTATTAGAAAAATTCTACAAATAACTCTTATCAGATAAACACATAAAAACAGGAAGAACACAAATACACAAGGGTAGACAAACACATAGCGGAATAACACAAAAGGAAAGGACAGGGTTTGTTTTCAGTGTAACATTTGGTACTGCAGTCCAATCCAAAACTTCAGTCCACAGATCTTTCCTCTTGATTCAACATTTTTTTCGCAAAAAGGTCCTATCTAAGCATGCTTTCTGTATTTTCCATTATCTTACTTCATCATTTGTTTCATCTTTCAAAATAATTATTCTTCATTGTACACTACTTTTTTGGCCAGACCTTTTTCTTATAGTTTCTCAATGGATTTCTTCCAATTCATCACAACTAATTCTCTTATATAACCTACCTCCTCTCAAGCCAACTTAAATCTACTGAGCTCAGATATACATACTAGAGAATGAGACAATGCATCAGCACAAACATTAACACAAACAAGAACGAGAAAAAAATGCAAAGTGGCAAAACAAGCAGCAATAAATATAAATTAGCAAAGCAAATGCAACATTAGAATTAATATGAGCCAATATGCAGCAATAAGAAAAATAAATCAGTAGTAAAACTGGCTTAACAGAGTAATATAAACTGGAATTCAGTAGGTCTATGCCTGGCAAAGAGCAGCAGGAAATGCAATAAACTATACCTAAACATGACAAGCTCAAGCAGAAAAAATATTACAGTAAAGAGAGGAAATGTCTAATACCTATGTCACATCTTAACGCTAGAGCGAGGCATCACAATAACTTACTCTACCAAATAAGTTACCAAGTCGTTAAAAAAAATTATGTATGCAGTTCCTGTGAAGGGAAATGTCTATTTGTGCTCCCTTTTTTTAAAAAAAGAAAGTAGATCATAAAATTATTATTTAATGGATCTGTAGACAAAAAATATTTACATTAGTACATGTATTAAATTTTATTTTAACCAATGACGCAGTGCAGCTAGAAACTAGATATTTACAAAATAGGCAAATATATATATATATATATATATATATATATATATATATATATATATATATATATATATATATATATACATATAGCAAAGCATGAAACATCATTCACTAGCCATATGGCATTTCATAAGGCAGTAAAAAAATCTCTCAACTAGAAAGACAGTAATCATAATCAGGTGTACAGACGTAAAATATTTCTCATCATTTCATTAGGCATTTTCGTAAATATCGAGCTCCAAGGTGTAATCATATGTTTTCATGAATGAGAGTGTTGTATTTGCGATGCTTTCTACAAAGAAATCTCAATAGTGAGGTTAAGGACCTCTTTTACCTACACCTGTGCCTCTGAAAGGCACACACTGATGGTTTTTTTCCAGGTGACTGTCGTGCAGCTGGGCACCCACAGCGCATTACGTCAAGGTCACTTACCTTCTTTACTGAAATATTTACAACAGCAGTTTCCGCTACAGTGACAATCTCATATAAAAAATTTCACAGGTTGAAAATTTACATTAGAAGCATGTAGAAACAAAATCTCATATATAACAGTGTCCAAAAAATTTTACCAGCATTGTGGTACTCACATTGATGTACGTACACACATTTCATAACTCTTAAAGTATGATTCCTGGTTTCCAACATCATTTTTCACAAACAAGAGTCCCTAACCCCTACTCATTATTCATATACATGTAAACACGTAATCACATTCCTCATATAGCAACATCTTATTGATCATAAACATACCTCAGCAGCATAATACACATCGTCATCATAATAATATCATCATACCTCATTAATCACATCTCAAAATTGTTGCAGCTTCTTTCAATAATTTCAAAACCTAAAAAAATTCTCTGCTCGTTTCAATAGTGTCATCTACCTCCAATGTACTTCAAAAATCATGATCCCATACCAGGTACATCACTCAAAGCTCTCATAGTATCACAATGGTTCCAAAAAAAATATCAAAAGTTCACAAAGTACAGAAAAAATACAATTTTGTAAGTGTGAATTCACTGACATAGTAAAAAAATATTTGTCTCTCTTAAATGATCAGATAGTTGTGTAATTCTGTGTTAGAGAAATGTGGTACTGATGTGTAAATCTGAATAAGCAAATACCATATTAGCTAGGGCTACTAGCGCTTGCCACACACTTAGTACACAAAGTAGGCATGTACCCCCTGAGGATTAATGTAATTCTACCCTCAGGTATTACAGATGACAGCAATGGAATGAAATGTCTCACTGACAACCTTCTTTGTATCTTTGTAATTCAAGGATCTTTTTAAAAATGTTCAAAGTACAAAAATTTAATCATTCAAATACATTTCTTGTAGCGCTTAACTGTGCGTCTTGCTGTAAGATAATTTCAGTCATCACTTGACGGTAAAAGTGTCGTAGTCGTCGTTGTCTATAAGCAATGTCCTGCAGAAGTCAATGTACTTACCTCGTCATAAACAAAAGTGAAATGCCATCCGTATAGATATCGTAGTTGTTACGCTCATCGCCTTGATCAAGAAAGTACTATACCTTAACGTATTGTTGTGCTACGAAAAAGGTTGTCTCATTGTAGCTGTACCACAAAAGTTACTACTAAAACATGTTTTACTTTTCATAAGAATGTAGGGAAACTGTGCAGATATAAAATAGATACAGTGCAAAATCAATAATGTAAACTGTGACACTCATTAGTAGCATCGTGATATAATCGTGTTGCTGTCAAAAAAACCAAATACTAAGTCATCTGTAATCTCTCAGAAAGTACTTTAAATTCAGAATGTATTTTCAAGTAAACCAAAATGTTGCATTAGAATCTCATTAGCAGTATATGTTCCAAATATGTAAGCCTTATAGTCGTTACGTAATCGTGCAACTAGCAAACAAGAATGTACACACAATAACACTACCCCATCTGTTCACTATAACAATGTATTCGTAATTACTGTCTGAATAAGTTCCCTAGGTTCTTGCCTGGATAGTTAACTTCAAAACATTGTTGCATGTTAACAGTTTCTAAGTGTGACAAAGCATACTAGTAACATGAAGTGCCCGCATCTCGTGGTCGTGCGGTAGCGTTCTCGCTTCCCACGCCCGGGTTCCCGGGTTCGATTCCCGGCGGGGTCAGGGATTTTCTCTGCCTCGTGATGGCTGGGTGTTGTGTGATGTCCTTAGGTTAGTTAGGTTTAAGTAGTTCTAAGTTCTAGGGGACTGATGACCTAGATGTTAAGTCCCATAGTGCTCAGAGCCATTTGAACCATTTGAGCCATTTTAACATGAAGTGAAAAATTTTATGGCAAAGACTAAGTTAGGAAGCAGATTATTTCTCAATAATCGGTTTTACATGTGAAATGTGGTGTAATCCTTGACCTTTCCTAGCTCGCAGGGTTTCAACTTCAACGCAATTATCATCTAGTATACGTCGGTAAAGAATACTGCAATATTTCTCAAGGTTAGCTTATGTTATTTTTCTCAAGCCCAGCTGGCGCACATGACCGTCTGTGGTGCGAGTCATTACCTCTTTGTTGTCATGCATGGTTACTGGGATTTGGAGATCTAATTTCTACAAATTCACCTTGTCGAGAGGGACCTGCCCTGTTTGAATCATGCCAATTTTGGTTAAATTCTGGTCTGTTCTTAAGATTATATCGTCTGTCGTCATGTCGGTAATTTCTGTAATTTCTTTCTTGTCGGTCACGTGGTGGAGAATTTTTCCCTGAATCATAACTGCGTGGTGGGCTGTTGCGTCTGAATTTATTCTGTCTACGTTCATAATAATAGTTCTGGGTCCCATACTGCCTGTTTCTATGATTGCCTCTGTGATAGTCATTACTGCAGAGAGGTGATCTTTCCCTGTAATTATTATTACTCTGTCAACGGTTGTCATACGGGTGGTGCCCGTTTTGGTCACAATTTGCGTTGTAGGAATAGTCTTGTCATGTCCAGCTATTATTTCTGTCGTCACGGAATTGTGACAAATATGACCCGTAATTGTTGTATTCCTTGTTTCGCGTCCCATTGTCGGCATCAATTTCCAATTCTTGTAAGGGTCCCTGAAAAGCTTCAATGTCGTCTTTGCAACGTCCTGCCATAATAATATGTCGTAAATGTTCAAGCAATTTAATTAAGCAAATGCGAATACGTTCTGAGGGACTGTACGGATTTGTCAAATACTGATTTTTGTGTAGTTCTTGCATTACGTGTGTCAACTGATCTTGTACTCCCGCATTTCTCTTTTGTACTGTGTATTGATTTGATTCTGATTTTGTTTAAATTTCTTAATTTGTTCATACTCTTCTGTGCCAGTGAAGGCTACCGGTCTCGTGTCATTCAGATCATCATCTACCTTTGTAGATAAGTTCGTGAACTGATTCGAATGTTGGGCTACTTTCTCCAATAATGGATTGATTTCCTCCGTATGTTTTTCTGAACCAAGTTTTAGAGTATCTACTGTATCCTTTAAATTTACCTGAGTTTTTGCAAGTTGCGTAATCGAATCGGTAGATGCAACTGAGTCAATTTTAGCCCGCAAGGTGCCGTGATTTTCATGAACAGTAGTTTGCAGTTCTTTTATAGCTGCTTCGTGATTCTGCAATGCATTTTCATGACGCAAAAATATAGGTTGAAAATGCTCACAAATTTGTGTTTTTACGTCATTACAAACTTTTTGACATTTAGATTCGATATTAAGTAACTCAGCAGTTAAACCTTCACGTGTTTGTTCAAGCGTGGTGTCTAACTTTTGAAGAATTTGTTCCATTGTGTCTAACTTTTGAAGATTTTGTTCCATTGTGTCTAAATTTTGAAGCCTTTGTTCGGTTTGTTTTTGATTTTGTTTCATTTGTTACATTAATTGCAATAACAATGTACTAGTGTCTGGAACCTGTTCCTCTGTGCTTTTCCGCAGTGCATTTGCACCCGCAGCATTCACATTTTGAAAAGCAGGAAATGTATCTTGACTTGTTGAGAAAACGGTAATGATGCAAAACCTGAATCTACAGTATTGGCAAGATTTTTTCCTGTCATTTCGGATTCCTGAGGCGAGCTATTGCCGACCGATCGATCAACAATACTATCCTGTTCACTAGCTATTTCACTGTCTGCTCCATTATTTACCGCCTGGTCCATTTCCCTATGCACAATTACTAAATTACTACTTTAAATGTCTGTTAATTCATTACAAGGTGTTGCTGATAAGCTACACTCATCGTCACTATCATTTCTCAATTTACTTTGGAGCCTAGTGCTACGTTATTCACACGCCAAAATTATCACGTATTTCACACGATAACACAGAAAAGCACAATTTGAACAGCAAAAATAATAAAACACATTGACATAGCACTGAAAACAATATCTAATCAACTGCAAGCACGGCTGCAAAATATTTGGTGCAAATCTACATGCATGCCACAACTGTTTTACTGTACAACAATGAAAAACTACAACTACAAAGGAAATTCTCTCTACAATTAATTATGCGCTAGCAATAAACAATAACTACCCCACTTACTCAAACTACAAGGAAAAAATCAGAAAATTCCAGTGAGGCATCCTGGATAAGGGTCGACATATGAAACGTCCCCTTTGTATGTAAAGAATGACAGGGCTGGAAAAACTCTTACGTTATTTGATTTTCAAACAGCTGAGCAAAACTGAACGTACTCAGATTGTTCTCTCTTTACTAATTCTGATCATCACTAAACTGACACACAATATTTTTAGCGCAACGCAATCTGACTTTCAATAATCCCTACAAAGGAATGGCTCTGACTAACAATAACCTATACCTTTCCTGAAGCACTTACCTCACAAAAATCTGTGTTACTCGAACTACTGCAATACAGAGAGCGCCAATACTGCCAGCTAAATAAAAGATTCTAACTGCTGAAGGCACTAACTACTGATAGGCATAGTTAGCAAATGAAAGATTTGATAGAGAACAAACAATGTATTTACCTTAATAGTGTTCAAAAGTCATAATATATATATATATATATCAGTTCATTACATCCAGTCTTACAAATTTCCTTTTTCTGACGGACACACGTCCAGATCGTCCGCTCATAGTAACCTCTCAAAACTCTGGCATATTTCTCCCCACATCCACCACTGCTGGCGGCTCACCTCCAACTGCCCAACGCTACGGGCTGTTCACATCCAACTGCCCAGAACTACACTAGCGACTAATCCAACAATGAGTCCAACCAGCCACAGACTGCACACAACGCAGTCAGTGATTTTCATGCAGAGCGCTACGTGGTGTTACCAACATAAAATCATAAACAGCCTACTTACACCTGGATATTTTCCGGAAATATTACATATCAGAATTTTTCTGGGAAATCTGTACAATTTACAAACACTTATTATGGGGCGTCAGCTACTGAAGGGTGCAGCTACTGATGGATGTCAGTTACTGGGAGGTTTTCCCAGTGTAATCGGTCGATGGGTAACAGGTGTATGGATAAACAGCTAAACAAATAAATGGGTAAATGGATAAAAGATAACAGGGAATGCATACTGGCTGAATGTGTAAACGTTGCTCATTGCTCAATGACCACTGACCATTCACCATTGATCACTGACCATTCACCATTAACCATTACCCAGTTCGAATATAGTAGTTTCTTCAGTGTAACAGCGTGATTTAGCATAATCGGAAGTAGTTGAGAAAACTTTTTGTACTACAATATGAAGTTAATTCCCTACCATGGGCTCACTGTTATGTTTGACTGACTTTGAACGTGAGTAATTTAAACCATAGTAACACTTGTTCCTGACCTGCATGCATGTGTGTTACTAATGTACTGCAATTTTCGACATTATCAGTAAAAAATGGCAAACACATTGAATTGCAAGATGAAGCTGATACCCAAACATGAGGTCATAGTAATTATTATACGACTTTGATTTAAGTTTCAGAGATGAGTTTTGACGAATTTAGACGCGGGAATAACACTGCTTATTTTGATAACTCTCATCAACAAGTGCACTTTAAACTGTAATTTATATTAAGAGATGCGTTCACTTGTATTTTGCAATGCAGCATATATGTCTAATTATGCTGAACTGAGAGTCAATTGTGCTTTATGTCAGCAAGACAAGACTTGTCAGAAGCAAAACGCTCAGTCAGTGAGTTCAGTCCAGCCGATACCTGCCTCCATGCTTTGTGAAATTTGAATGTGAGGTTCTGTTGTGCCATACACCATTTACTGTACAGAAATAAAACTTTAGACATATATAGTTGGAGTTTTATTCAGTTTCTTGAATAGTTACTTTTGAACCTGAGGCAAAAAAATTCAGAGCATCGGCATGCTTCCGACACAGTCAAACATAGTGCATATTATAGCATTTTAGATAAATACTTTTGAACATAGTGCAAAAGAACAGTGTGTTCAGATAGTTTTGAGCACAGCCAAGATGACTACTTTGTGAACTTTACGTAATGTTTTGGTTAAATACTTTTAAATATGACACAAAAAATTTCAGAGCATTCAGATACCTTTGGGTAATGGTTTGGTTAAATACTTTTGAATATGGCACAAGAAAATTCAGAGCATTCAGATACCTTTGGGTAATGGTTTGGTTAAATACATTTGAGTATGGCACAAGAAAATTCAGAGCATTCAGATACCTTTGAGCACTGAGATGGCTGCATTGTAATTAGCTGTTACATTTTTAATGGTGTGTAGAGTACTACATACTAACTGTAGGAGAGTGGGGAGGGGAGGTGATGGGGGAGGAGGGAAGGTGTTGTAGTGCACATCTGGGCTAATTCTAATATTGGATTTAAAAAAAAATTGTTATCTACCTTCAATTTTTAAAATTCCTACCATATACCATCTTTAATTTTTATTTTTACCACCATCCCCAACTTTAATTTTTAATTTTCCTGCTATCTGCTATCTTCATGACATCATTTAAGGGTATTGATTTGTTGGAAATTTGTGGTAAGGTCTTATGGGAACCAACTGCTGAGGTCATTGGTCCCTAAGCTTATGCACTACTTAAACTTAAACTGCGCCATTGATGATATCACTGCCCCTAGCATGCAGGCACCCTGCACAAACGCATGCACTTTGCAGTATCAAGAAGCTGCTACCTTGGGTTCTGATATCAGTAGTACGGCATAATTCGATAATTCATGTAAGTGCATAATACTCCACAACATACATAGCATTCACATTGTATGTTCCATGTAACTACCAGCACAAAATAACTGCCAGGGCTATGTTGCACAAACACACTGCCTGACAAGAAAAAACTGAAGCACCTAGAAGACATTATAGTAACTTCATACGCCTACACACCATCGAGAGAAATGTAAACGATTAGAGTTACAAAGCTTTGTGACAGGTAGAACCCCAACCAGAGTGTATTAGTCTTGTTCGTGTTTAGTATTGTTACCAGGCCTAGTAGGCTGTGTATGGAGCACAAACAACATCAGATGTTGAGTTATGACTGTGGAGTAGACGAGGAGATGCTGCCACACGCATGTAAGATAGCGTTGTTAGCACCTGAAAGAGTTTGAAAGATGTCTCATTGTGGAGCTCCATTTAACTATCGAATTGTGCAATATCCATATTTGTGGGACTTTCAGACGTGGCAGTGGCTCGATAACAGACTGCATGGGAATGTGAGGATAGGCGTACTCATCGAAAAGGTTCTGATCGACCACGTCTGGCCACAAGGGAGGATCGCGAAAATGTGCACCAATCACATCATAACCTCTGCACATCTGCTCCTGTCATCTGAGAATAAGTGATAGACTTCCTGCAACGTTCTGTGCCATCCCGCAACATTGATCGGAGACTAGAAGCAGCCAGACAAAGGAATTACTGTCCAATGCACATGATGCTGTTAACACTACAAAGCAAACGGCTGCTTTTGGATTGTTGCTGTGATCGGGAGGCACGGATTTCTAGTGAATGGTGTCACACTGTTCAGCAATGATGGCGGTTTTACATTAACTCAGATAACCTTCGTCGGCGAGTATGACGGCGACCGGAAGAGAGGTCTCATTCTTCCAATGTTTTGTAAATGTGAAGCGGTGGTACACTTGGCGTCGTGGAGGAGGGAGCCATCGAGTATGACTTCAGGCCACGGCTGGTAGTGATTGAGGGAACTCCGACAGCACAACAGTGCGTCACTGATATCCTGCTTTCTCATGTGTTACCTCTCGTGCGACAGTAGCGTGGTGCCATTTTTCAAGAGAACAATGCTCGTCCACACATGGCACGGGTCTCTGTGATCTGTCTGCGTGATGTTGAAGTATTTAAGTGTCAGTAAGATCCCCAGACCAGTTCCCGGTACAACATGTGTGAGATCACCTCCATCCAGTGCCAGCATCCATGATTGTGAAGGACAAGTTACAACAACGGTTGTATGACATCCTTCCCAACTGAATCACTGCATGCATCTAGGCTACAGGAGATCCACATCATTCCGATAAGTGGGCCAATACTGCCAAGTTCTTTGTAAATCTGACTCGATTTTGTAATCACGGTCATAACATCACATACCCAGTCAACCAGTGAAGTTTCATTTCGCTTCCTTCTCCATTTCCAAGCGCTTTACCAGGCAGTGTATTATAGTGTAATTATCTTGTGTTTCGAAGTAGTATTGTGGGCTTAACATTTGATAAACAGCATAAGTAGCGGACGTATATTACTATTTAATGAAACCTCTATGTAAGGTGTCTCTCGGCCTTTAGCTACATGTACTAGATAATTCATGAAACATGTAACACTCGTTTTATTTCGTAGACGGTTCAGGATATCGAAACAAGGTTTAACGCAGCAAATTATTACGAGTTGTCATCTTGAATTGAAAGCATAGCTTGCCATGGAGCCAGGAAGAGAGCGGATGTTTGGTTCTCACGGAGGCACAGCTGACGCTGCCTACTGGGTCGAGCGAGCCGAGTACTTGCTTACCGCAAGCAATACGTTAGACGTACTGTAATCTCTATGAATCTGAGAAAGTATTGTTAAATATTAATAGATCTTTTTCGTATCAATAACTTCGATACTTTCGGAAATACAAATTTTTACCTAAAACACACAATAACCGTGCTTTAATTGTGATACCGAGTTAGGGACTATAAGATATTCATCTATAGTATGAACTGAAACTAAAACCAAGAGGATAGGTTCATATATTCTAATTTTCTGAAATTTTCTTTAGTTTCAATACCACAGATTTCGGACGTAATTAAAAGTACTTTAGAAAATTATTATTTCATCGTGTGTGTTTTGGAGAGACTGAGACAGTGAATGGAGGGTGAGAGTGTGATATTGAGAGGTGGCATGAGCCCCCTCTCATATTGCTATCTTACGATTTTCCTCTCTAATTGCATCCAGTGAAAAGTCGCTATTCCTTCACACGCGGACTTCCCACGCAGCGTCTCTCGTCACCCGGGTGGTCCGGTGACAGGCGGGCTCTGCTGATCTGGAAAGCGTTAAGCCGACGGGTGTGAGGAAGTCGAGTGAATGCTTTGCAGACGCCGACATTGTCAAAAGACATGCTCGGAGGGGTCTGAAGTAGCGGCTGGGCTAGAGGTTCCATTACTTCGCAGAAACTTAGCGCAAACACTTTCTGGCGGGCTACCAGCGAGGCGTGGAAATGACTTGTGTACCCAGGCAGTTGTGGCGGGAAAATTCCCGCGCTTTCTGCAAATAGTAACTGTGATTGGCTTGCTCAGGGCATAGCTCCGTGACGTAGCAAAATCAGCACAGAAATTGGCGCCAAGAATCTCCGTTGGTGGAATGGTAGTGCTCCGGCAATAGAGTGGAATTTTCCGCCGGTTTTAGAGTTGCTGATTGGAACGTTTAACCACGGCCACTGTTGTGGGGGCGGGAATGTTGTGTGTTCGGCCTGTACGGGTGCTCTAGGTAGTCGGCTCTTGCCTTTCGGTCGAGGACGTCGAAGCAACCAGCCATCGCCTCCGGTACGCCAAATCGCGTTCTTGCAGTTAAGAAGACAGATTGGTAAGGTATGTCCGCAGTACCGGCAGAAAGGGATTTTCCTAGGTGATAATCAGAGCTCAGCAGAGCGCGCCTGTTCGTCTTTTTCTAACTTTGTTCTGTCTTGGGTAGCAGCAATTAATGTTGGGTTGGCTATGTGTTTTCTCTTAAGATTTGAGTTGCAAGGAATTGGCTCCACATACCACTTCGTCATAATCCTCACAATCTAGTTTAGGGGCAACTTCACATTCACAGCGTTTGAGTATCCAATTTGAGCCAATTTGATGTATTGTAAATGTTTCATGTGTTTTTGTTTATTATTTTGTGTTTACTCTTAATAAATCATATTGTTATTTTGGACAGAACTTTCATTCAGTTAATCGGTAGAGCAACCCTATCATTCCTCACTATGTTAATGAAACTTTCGTTTATTTAACTTATTTATCAAATTAAATTATTGCAGGTGACAAACTCTCTTCTACTCCACTGGCAGGGTTGATTAGAGTCAGTTCGCGTTTTTTTTTTTAATCCTTGTGCAACAGCAAAAGTCGGAGTTAGAATAGGGGGGGCTTAGAGCATCATTTACATGTGTAGATTCTAGAACAATTTAGTGTTAAATACACTGCTAGCCCCAGCACCTCGCATAAAATGTCGACCCTTAGCGTCGGATCTTTCCTGTGAAACGCTGATAAACAAGTATTATTAATTGTAGGGACATTCAGAATTTTTTTGCTTAATTTTTTTATTGATTAATACCCAAGTTTTTTTTGTGGTAGTTCCGCGTTTAGTTTTAAGTAGCGGCGCATGATTACAGTTTTTGTTTTCAGTGTTGTTGTGTTCCTTTGATGGTGTGTCCGTATCACATCAGACTTTGTCGGGTTTGTGTGCGGTTTCTGTACCACAATAATTCGTGTGTATAATTACAGCGTTGGAGAGGCGTTGTTAAAATTTTATGTCTATGTTTAAAAATATATGGAGTAGGTTGATTTTATTGTGCATTTTAGATAAATTTGTTTTTCATGAATGATAACGAGAATTAAGGCACGACTATTATCGAGCGATGCTAAAACAAAAGAGGATAGCATAATGGGTAAGGGGCAGTTTACTGACTCGAATAGGTTCGGAGATGAGATGGGCACAGTTTTAGCAGCACAGGACGCCAGGGTGATTGATGAGGAAGGTGATTTGGACGCGATCTCAGAGCAGTGTTGCGGCCGTGATTATGATAGTGAAACAGAGACAGGCACACAGGTCGAGACGGTAGCAGAAGTTTATAATCAAACGAACGAGAGCAGACAGGGGCTAGCTCGGCCACGTCAGAGCTCTAGCGCCCAGGTGTCCAGAGTTACATCTCCCACGTTTGAAGAGGATCAAAAAGATGTCGTAAACCCAATACTGAGCTTCCTAGGATCAATGAAAGAAGAAGCTGACAAACAACGTAAGAGGGAGAAGGAAGAAGAGGAGAAACAACGTAAGAAATAGAAGGAAGAAGCTGACGAACAGCGTAAGAAGGACACTGAGGCAATAATTTCGCATATAGGGGAAATTCGTGGGAAATTACTAACAATAAAGAAAGAATGTGGAGAAGCAAAACAAATGTCAATGGTAGCACAAAAAGTAGCAGGTCTAGCCAAAACGGCAGCAACAGGGGCAATGGAAATCGCAAAAGTAACTTCTCAACTCGCAGGGCGCTTGCTACGTGCGACACAAGCACACTCAAAATCCCTAGCGGTCTTAAAGACTCAAGGTAATATTGTGGTTACGAACATCACGAAACGAATGAAAGAAGTAGAGAGTTGGATAGCAAAACTAGAGCGAAACGGGCACACGAGCATTGCGCGTTCGGATACCAATGATGGAGTACACAGAATTGTGTCTCCGAGGAAAAGCCCGCCGTGCTCTAGCCCAGTGACAGAGTGCGGAACTAACAATGCACACGCAGAAACAGAGAGTAATAGCTCCAATAATTGCAGCCCACTTAGAACAGTGAATGCTGAATGCCACGTCTACTGTGATACAGAGGTAGCAAATCACAGTTATCAGCAAGATACACTCCTGGAAATGGAAAAAAGAACACATTGACACCTGTGTGTCAGACCCACCATACTTGCTCCGGACACTGCGAGAGGGCTGTACAAGCAATGCTCACACGCACGGCACAGCGGACACACCAGGAACCGCGGTGTTGGCCGTCGAATGGCGCTAGTTGCGCAGCATTTGTGCACCGCCGCCGTCAGTGTCAGCCAGTTTGCCGTAGCATACGGAGCTCCATCGCAGTCTTTAACACTGGTAGCATGCCGCGACAGCGTGGACGTGAACCGTATGTGCAGTTGACGGACTTTGAGCGAGGGCGTATAGTGGGCATGCGGGAGGCCGGGTGGACGTACAGCCGAATTGCTCAACACGTGGGGCGTGAGGTCTCCACAGTACATCGATGTTGTCGCCAGTGGTCGGCGGAAGGTGCACGTGCTCGTCGACCTGGGACCGGACCGCAGCGACGCACAGATGCACGCCAAGACCGTAGGATCCTACGCAGTGCCGTAGGGGACCGCACCGCCACTTCCCAGCAAATTAGGGACACTGTTGCTCCTGGGGTATCGGCGAGGACCATTCGCAACCGTCTCCATGAAGCTGGGCTACGGTCCCGCACAACGTTAGGCCGTCTTCCGCTCACGCCCCAACATCGTGCAGCCCGCCTCCAGTGGTGTCGCGACAGGCGTGAATGGAGGGACGAATGGAGACGTGTCGTCTTCAGCGATGAGAGTCGCTTCTGCCTTGGTGCCAATGATGGTCGTATGCGTGTTTGGCGCCGTGCAGGTGAGCGCCACAATCAGGACTGCATACGACCGAGGCACACAGGGCCAACACCTGGCATCATGGTGTGGGGAGCGATCTCCTACACTGGCCGTACACCACTGGTGATCGTCGAGGGGACACTGAATAGTGCACGGTACATCCAAACCGTCATCGAACCCATCGTTCTACCATTCCTAGACCTGCAAGGGAACTTGCTGTTCCAACAGGACAATGCACGTCCGCATGTATCCCGTGCCACCCAACGTGCTCTAGAAGGTGTAAGTCAACTACCCTGGCCAGCAAGATCTCCGGATCTGTCCCCCATTGAGCATATTTGGGACTGGATGAAGCGTCGTCTCACGCGGTCTGCACGTCCAGCACGAACGCTGGTCCAACTGAGGCGCCAGGTGGAAATGGCATGGCAAGCCGTTCCACAGGACTACATCCAGCATCTCTACGATCGTCTCCATGGGAGAATAGCAGCCTGCATTGCTGCGAAAGGTGGATATACACTGTACTAGTGCCGACATTGTGCATGCTCTGTTGCCTGTGTCTGTGTGCCTGTGGTTCTGTCAGTGTGATCATGTGATGTATCTGACCCCAGGAATGTGTCAATGAAGTTTCCCCTTCCTGGGACAATGAATTCACGGTGTTCTTATTTCAATTTCCAGGAGTGTAGATCAGGACACTCAGCAGACGTATACGTATCGGAAACGAGTGACAACAGAAGTGCGAGAATCGGACAGGATTTTGATCACAATCACTTCCTGTCGATACTAAAATTCCAGAAGTTCAAAGATAATGGAGGGTCGATGCATCCGAAGAGCTGGGTGACGCAGTTTACAAATTCATTACCGTCATCATGGCCAACCCAGGCAAAATTAGAATTCATGTGTGGACACATCGAAGGCGAAGCCGCGGAAAAGATGCGGGGTGTGGCAGCGACGTGTCGGACTTATCAGGAATTTGTTGGTGCATTCCTGCGGACCTACTGGTCTAAGGAAACGCAAGACAGGATTAAAGAGGAAATAATATTTTGTCCTGAACTGGAAGTGTCCGGGCATAGGAACGCAATCAAATTTTTTGATGATTTACTCAAGAAGAATCAGTTTTTAGATAGTCCATATAGCAACGGAGAAATCATTAAATTTTGCTTTTCCAAATTGCCTGTTAGGTATCAACAGACACTTGTCGGGAAGTGTGGATCTGACATAGAAGCATTCAAGAGTCTATTGCGCGAACTCGAAGTAGTCTTCGATAAACAAGACGCAAAGGACAGGAAGAAGGCGCAAAATAACAAATACCACGAGCCTGCAAGGGAAGACGACAACAGATCGCATAATCGCACTCGTCAGTTAGGAAACCAGGGTTACGGAAATCAAGGTTACGCTATTCAAGGTTATGGAAACCAGAGACACGGAAACCAGAACGTCAGGGAACAGGGTCAATCTAGACAAGGAATCTGGGACAGGAGGAATAACGAACGGCAAAGCGACCGTAATTGGAGAGAGCGAAATCAAGGACAACAGGAGAACCAGGAGATTGAAATTAGACCTGCAAATCCTAATGCACGTCAGAGGAGGGGGAGTCTAACAAAGGATTGGCGCTAGTCCATAGGTTTCCACAACATCTCTCACACAAAGAAGTTCGTGGAATAACAATAGTTTAAGGGGTGTACGTAGTAGAATAGGTAAATATATGAACCTTTCTTTGGGGAACAATAATTGTTGCATTAATAGATTAAGATAGTTAAAGTATTAACACGCTGCGTTTTCTCGCATAAGAATTTACTGCTGCTAACTTTTTTTTTGTTTATGTTCGCGATCTCCACTGTCGATGCGATAAGAGGCACTACCTTTCCATGAGCAATGTTTTTGTCCTTTCCTATCTGGTGTCCATGTTAAGGGATAGTGATGAGTGACGAGATGTCGCACAAACGGGCGCATACAAGAACGTGCTCTTAGAAGCGTTCTGAGAAGTCGTGATACGCTCCATAGCGGCCACAACCAGTTCGTGAGACGTTCATACCAATGCTTGCAGGCACGCGTCAGTGCACTGCAAGATTGTGGTATATTGCGTGATTTCGAGGATGAATATGGGCAGCATAGTTTTTTTGCAGAGCTGCGCCAGCATCGTTGTCTTGAAAGTCGGGGTGAACCTGTGAGCGTTTGACTCCAATGGTGCCCTAGACGGTAGAAAGGCGGGCATAAAGCCTACCATGCCAATGTGCTGGTTGGGGATTTAGCGTGCTGCTCGTGACTGTCACAGATGAATAACCAAGGTATTATACTTGGAGATTCGTGACATACTCTGTAGCTGGCGTGGGTTGGGCGACTGAATCCGCAACAGGAACCAGTCCTGGCTTGGTCATATTACATTGCCTCTGGAAAGGTGTGCTTTGATCGCGAAAACCGCATAACATAGAGAAATAAGTTGCAACTATAAATTTATTGTCTTGTATAGCCATGGCTAACCCAGTCTCTGGAGTTTCAGTGAGGCGTAGTGAGAACTCGGAGGCCATGCCGTACGGGACGCACATGTCTGTCGTCGTCAATAGTGGCGAGCAGCGAGACATCTCAGTGTAACAGGAATTTTGTAAGAGTATTGTATAACGTAAAAAAAAGGTATGATATACTAGGATAAGTTAAACTGTAGGATTTAACAATAACTAGATTAATATTGTGGGGGTTTTCTACCACAAGTGTTTGGCGCGCGCCTGTTGGGATGTTATTTTTCAGGTCATCAAATCACAGACCCAAGATGGAGGGACGACCGGCGAGCGAACGTAGAATAGTTGCTTGTTCTTTGTAAGCTCAGTAAAAACTTTGACCTGCATAATAACATAATTTATTCAAAAGACGTAGAATGTAGATCGTTGGCAAATGGTAGTTAATTCTTGAGCTTGTCTACTGTCGATCTATATAATCAATAGTAATATTAGTGCGAGCCAGCACATTTAGTTGTTCATCCAGTATAGCGTCACACACCATGTACAGTAGTGAGATCGGTCTCTACACAAATATCAAGATAGATTATTTCCATGTCTAGATTAGATACACCAAGATTTGGTTATAATGATAGCCGTAGATTGATAACTATAAAATTAAAATAAGAGTGTCTGAAATGACATACCATAAATGTATCGTTATGTAAATTTATTATAACATAGAAGGTCATGGGGAAAAGTTAGGCATAAGATTTTTGTCAGAACTGTGCAGATGACGGGAATCGTGGCAATGCAGAGGTCAGGCGGAGCAAAAACAAGAGGTCATCGGCTACCTGCAAGAAGGAGAGCGTCAGCACGCCACCTGACGTGAAGACTGAGAGTATCCGGTCTTACAAGCTGACAGTCACCGGGCCGTATACCTGAGGGATTAGGTGGCAGACAGCCCTCGCCGGGCCACAAGCGAAAGTGAGGCTGGCCGTTGACACTGACACGTGACCCACACGCGACAGCCAGCTAGCTCTCCGGACGCGGCAGCCATTTGGAGGGATTCCCTGCGGCAGACCACGTTGTCGTGAGTACACGAAGAAGATCACATATGGTGTCATAACCGGCGTCTCATGTGCCTCAGGACAGAAAGGGACGCTATATACTCACCTGTTTGGGTTTATACAACTCACTAGCATTGGCCGATCTGCATACACAAAGCAGTATCGTGCCACAAACTCTAACAAATGAATTGTCTCATTTCTAACTTCTCCTCTCTATTAGACAGCAGAACTAGTCGCTACTAGTTCGATCCTGTATGGATGACCTCACACACTTGTGGAGTCACTCCACGTGCCATCATCCCTCATCGAACTGCAATATTGGGAAACGTAATGTACTGTCCAGCGAGAGAAGAGACCTAGACTAGTGATGTATCCCAACAAGTAGACCTCAGAGACAATTAATCGACGTGAGGAGAGCCTATCACTGTGTCTTCCTACCATACTGCTGTGATCATATGCGTAGGTCTTGGTGCAATCTCAACAGAGTACTGCAGATGCTCCAGCACACCCTATTGCCGTTGCAACAACGTAGCAACAACACCCGACGTTTAGCCCTATGTGATGTCAGTACTGTGGAATTTGTGAAGTGCTTCGAATATTTCTAACAATGTGATTTAGTGCCTCATTCTCAGCACAGTCGTGAACTTTGTGCAATGTGCACGCACTACTTGATGCCCCATGAACCTTTTTTTTTTCTTAAATTTCTTTCTCTAGTGTTGTTTTTGTAATGTATGTTATACCTTGTATGTGTTTGTGTTTTACACTGTAATTCTTATTACAAATTACTGTATTGTTGTCCACACCATGTTTTTTTTGTATTTTGTATTTATTGTTGTGTGTATGCAAACAGTGTGCCTGCAGTCCCCACAAACTGAAGCCGATACCACTACTGTCATTGTGAATGGACCATCAGTTCAGGGAACATTTTGTAAAGGTTATTCTTGCTGCAGGGAGACAGAATAAATCGGAGGTTGTGATTAGATTCTGAAAGCTCACAAAGAGATTGATAACTTAAATAGTATCATGTGTGAATGAGTTCAGGTTAGTTTAATGATTAAAATTGTTGTAACATCTTGGGCATTTAATTGTGGAGCACTCCAACTTTGATTGTACAGAATAAATTGCTCCATATTTGGCTCACATGCCCGGGCCATATTTAGAGAGTGAATGTCTGTGTGAATCGGTGTTTGGTAGGGGCTCCCTGGGTATGGATGTGTGATGTGAGTGTTAGTGTTCCATATTAAGAAGGTGAAGTTGGCTACATCATAAATAATCCTCCCTCTATGAGCTGCATTTTTCAGTTGCAGTGATTTTATTTATAGAGTGCGGCATGTGCAGCCAGTTTGCGAGATTGTTCTTGGGCGATTGACTCTCTACCTTGCTCCTAAGTGAGCCAACCGTTCACCAATTACAATCTAAAATGGCGTAGGCGCTATGAGAGGTTGCATGAGCCCCCTCTCATATTTCTATCTTACGATTTTCCTCTCTAATTGCATGCAGTGAAAGGTCGCTATTCCTTCACACGCGGACTTCCCACGCAGCGTCTCTCGTCACCCGGGTGGTCCGGTGACAGGCGGGCTCTGCTGATCTGGAAAGCGTTAAGCCGACGGGTGTGAGGAAGTCGAGTGAATGCTTTGCAGACGCCGACATTGTCAAAAGACACGCCCGGAGGGGTCTGAAGTAGCAGCTGGGCTAGAAGTTCCATTACTTCGCAGAAACTTAGCGAAAACACTTTCTGGCGGGCTACCAGCGAGGCGTGGAAATGACTTGTGTACCCAGGCAGTTGTGGCGGGAAAATTCCCGCGCTTTCTGCAAATAGTAACTGTGATTGGCTTGCTCAGGGCATAGCTCCGTGACGTAGCAAAATCAGCGCAGAAATTGGCGCCAAGAATCTCCGTTGGTGGAATGGTAGTGCTCCGGCAATAGAGTGGAATTTTCCGCCGGTTTTCGAGTTGCTGATTGGAACGTTTAACCACGGCCACTGTCGTGGGGGCGGGAATGTTGTGTGTTCGGCCTGTACGGGTGCTCTAGGTAGTCGGCTCTTGCCTTTCGGTCGAGGACGTCGAAGCAACCAGCCATCGCCTCCGGTACGCCAAATCGTGTTCTTGCAGTTAAGAAGACAGATTGGTAAGGTATGTCCGCAGTACCGGCAGACAGGGATTTTCCTAGGTGATAATCAGAGCTCAGCAAAGCGCGCCTGTTCGCCTTTTTCTGACTTTGTTCTGTCTTGGGTAGCAGCAATTAATGTTGGGTTGGCTATGTGTTTTCTCTTAAGATTTGAGTTGCAAGGAATTGGCTCCACATACCACTTCGTCATAATCCTCACAATCTAGTTTAGGGGCAACTTCACATTCACAGCGTTTGTTTGAGCATCCAATTTGAGCCAATTTGATGTATTGTAAATGTTTCATGTGTTTTTGTTTATTATTTTGTGTTTAGTCTTAATAAATCATATTATTATTTTGGACAGAACTTTCATTCTGTTAATCGGTAGAGCAACCCTATCATTCCTCACTATGTTAATGAAACCTTCGTTTATTTAACTTATTTATCAAATTAAATTATTGCAGGTGACAAACTCTCTTCTACTCCACTGGCAGGGTTGATTAGAGTCAGTTCGCGTTTTTTTTTTTTTAATCCTTGTGCAACAGCAAAAGTCTTAGTTAGAATAGGGGGGGCTTAGAGCATCATTTACATATGCAGATTCTAGAACAATTTAGTGTTAAATACACTGCTAGCCCCGGCACCTCGCAGTATTGTATTAAAACTATGTAAATGCATGCGTGAGAAAATTGTTGTCGAATATGGGATTTTGTGGCCTATGTCCGAGCGAGCTTGATTTTGTAAAAGTCAGCCAGGACGGGCGTTAAGTATAAAATTTATCAGTAATTTATTTCGTGGAAAGGAATCGTATTTTATTTCATAAAATTTTAATTACATAATTTCTAGTCTAAATTACCTGTGGTAATCTGATTGGCTGACATAAGAAACATCACGAGTATAGAAGCGCTCGAGATGATCTGATTGGTTGCTTAACATACTAGTCAATAGCAATTCAGCATTTCCCACGCGTTTGAGTAGGATTTGATGCCTCGGATCTGTGAGTCGATTTAGTAGCTCGTGAGCGGTCTTCTGGTAAATACGTATATTAAACCGCGCTGATCAAATTTGTGTGTCAAAATGTTTGATCGGTTCTCGTGTCGTTGACCAAAAGCGAATACAATATTGAGTATTTTGTGAAATATTGAGCTTTGTAAGTAGTTTATTTTGTGAGATATTCGCATGTGAACATTTCATGTAGTATATAAACTCCGAGTGGTGCGTTGCTAGCAGATAACGAAAAGCCTACTGAACAATTGAACGGGTTAACTCGCAAGTAGTCGTGGATCAACGACTGTTCAGGACGTTTAAAATATCGGGTCGGACTAAGTATCCTCGGGTCGCTTTCGGGTGTGAACTTCTAAGAGAGACAGTCAGTAACATTGCATTGCATAATAGAAGAGATAGAGAAGATCCAACGGAGAGCAGCGCGCTTCGTTACAGGATCATTTAGTAATCGCGAAAGCGTTACGGAGATGATAGATAAACTCCAGTGGAAGACTCTGCAGGAGAGACGCTCTGTAGCTCGGTACGGGCTTTTGTTAAAGTTTCGAGAACATACCTTCACCGAAGAGTCAAGCAGTATATTGCTCCCTCCTACGTATATCTCGCGAAGAGACCATGAGGATAAAATCAGAGAGATTAGAGCCCACAAAGAAGCATACCGACAATTCTTCTTTCCACGAACAATACGAGACTGGAATAGAAGGGAGAACCGATGGAGGTACTCAGGGTACCCTCCGTCACACACCGTCAGGTGGCTTGCGGAGTATGGATGTAGATGTAGATGTAGAAATGATATCGGAATATTAAATAGGGATTTGACACCTATTCTCTGTGTTTTAAAGACAATAAACCAACTTAAAGGAAATTTTAGACGTTTTTACACAGGATTCACGCAAGAATGCCGAACTATCGATAGTTTAACTGTCAGCTACTGGAGTTATGTAGCCTTTGCGTGGTACCTACACCAGTACCTACAATCGCAGGGTGAAGTGGCCGGCGATCTGAAACCTATCCTGGTAGATGGACTGATTGTTTAATTGATAGTGAGAGACCAACCCGCCTCGTCGCAGAGGTTTTTGTCAAATGATAGTAGATAAAGAGGCGCGTAATTTAGTTGCATGGTTAACATGATTCAACCTATATCAACCCAGTTACTGATGCAAATATGTCTCTTTAAAAGAAATGATATACTTTTTTAAAAGGCGTCCGAGAACTGTTAAAAATACGAATGCACTGAAAAAATATTTGCTATGTTGGCGTTGAAACTTTTCGCAGCAGTTTTAGAGAAATGAGCTACAATTGAAAGGAAAAGTGGCCGGAGTCGGCTATCGTGGCGCAATCCACCAAATGGGCTGTTATGCCACGTTCCATCGTCGTACGTAACAAGAAGAAGGACCTATGTTACTAAAAATAATGTACAGCGTTTCCTATTTGTTCTACTTTGTACGGCCTAAAGGGTGTTGTCTACAATCTGTTAATAATCAGCTCAATGACTTGCTTTAACTCAAAATTACATTCACTTCAATGTCAATATGAATACGTCATCGTAATGGGGAACATGAACACAGACTTGTTGAGAGACAATCCATCCACAACAAACCTAAGAAAATTGTTTAATTTCAACTAAATGAACATACTCCCATTACAACCTGCATACCACACAGCGCACAGGCACACTCTTACAGATGTTACTGCAAGTAAAGAGATTGAGAAAGTAAGAGGTATAGCTCAGACGAAGGCTCCAGACCTCTCAGCACGTGATGTAGTATTCCTGGTCCATTCCTCACAGCCCCCAAAGCTCATAATTACCACATGACATAACTTGTAGGAATGTTAAACATATGGATCGTGAAGCTCTAACAGCCGACTTCTCAGAAACCTCATAGCGTCAAATAATCGGACGGCCCATAATTGATGGTAAAATCCATGATTACTGGTAAACTCATTACTCTCCACGACAAACGCGCTCCTATACATACAACACGTGTAAGCGAAACTCCTTCTTCTTGGCTGACAACGAAATTAATTCAAATAATGAACAATATGAATGTTGTTCATACACATTTCAAGACAAATTCAAAACTCGAACATTATGAGGAATACAGAAAACAGCGAAGCAGAATAAAGCAATGCGTTCCCAATGTGAAAATCCCGAAACCGGGTAGATTAGCAGGTAACAGGACCCACTCCTCCTGAACTATCCTAATGGCCTACAGGTAATAGCCCCGAAACCTCCCAGAAGTTTCCGGGCTCATGTCTCAGTCTACGGCAAGTCATTTTAGAGTGAACATCCCCTCCAACGCACTTGCAGTTTCACTAAGTAGAATGGGAGGGAAAATGTTAGTTCTTCAGGTTTCAAAAATTATTGAAAAGTGGAGTAGCGCAATGGATGTGCAACATTAAGGATTGCAGAAGCTATTAAAACGGTTTAGATTGGGGATCTGCGTGTTGTGGAGATTGAAGAAGACCACAATTACGCGGAAATACCTGGTAACAAAATTCAGAGGGAAAAAAAATTGTAATCTGAGGAGACAAGTCACAGAAGATATTTGTGAGAGACCATCAAAGCTAATTTACAATCAGATAAAAGGAGACTATACGCAAGACGTAACAAAACTTCCATAAATCTATTTACACCAATATTTTCTTTCTTTATTGAACAACAAGAAAACTTAGTCGTATCAGTACGTCTTTTAAAGAGCTGTCGATAAATGTAATGATTTAGGTCTGAAATGTTCACCATGAACGATGTTTTCAGACTTCGAAGACAGCATAATGAACGCTGGAAGTGATGTCTGGACTGATATAAGAATCCAAGAATGTAAATTTCATTTAACCCTGAGCTGGTGGCAAAAAATACAAACACTGGGCCTGCACAAGACAGTTACGCAAGAAATGAAATCGGAAGATCTCTGTCTTATGTATTTGGTTTGCTGATCCCGAGATAGCTGATTACTGTTTTGTTGAGGATTTCATGTCAGCGATGCCTGCAGCGGAAAAATGGCAAACGTTCTGTTATTACTTAGTGTAAACTTACGTAGAAGAAAACGCACTCTTTCCTCCATCTATGTAGGCAGAACTAAGTTGTAATAGACAGAGAACCATCAATGCTTGTGAAAGTTTCCACAGCAAATATAATAGTCAGTTTTAATCCTGGAGTCCAGACATTTACAAACTTCTTGAGGTAATAAAGCACATTCATCTCGACTGGAAAATCGCAGTAGATCCGTCAGGAACTAAGAAAAGATTTCAATATGTAAAGTCGGCTTCTTAAAAATCAAATCAGGAAGTACACAGTTACAAAAAAGAAAAAAATTGTCATTTTTAGATGTACATATACAAATTAGGATATAAATGAAGAAATTTTGTAAATAATTTTAAAAATAAAAAAATTAAATATATAAGTATTTTTGGGGTGAGAATCAGTTCGCTTCCTCGTGATGCACCCTGGGTAACGCTAAACGAACTGCCATTCTGAACATGCATTTTCTTTAATGACATTTGTTTTTAACAACATTGAGCCCATTCTCAAGAGTTAGCTGCTTTCATTCAATTAATACTAAACAGAAATTCAATCTGCATTTGGATCACACTTTCATGACTCTTGTGCAGAAAGATGTATAGTGTTCTCTTGCATCCCTTTTTAGTAAGATACCACGAGATGTCAAAGATCTTAGCGGTAATCCTCGCACTTTCCAATCTAAACTGAAGAATATCCTCATGGCACACTCCTTTCATTGTGTCTATTAGTTCCTAGGAGAAATTTCAGCCAGTTGCTGTGTTTCATTGCTATTGTGCTAGTTTATATCCAGCCGTTTTACGGACTTATTACGGTCCAACGGAACTTGACGAATAAAAAATGAAATCTCCATGTCACATTTATATTCAGGATAAACGCGAAAAAGTGTTACAGCTTCTACTACAAGTACATATGCTAGAAAGCTTTGCTTGCCTGGAGTGTTCATAAAGTTTTGACTGAAGAGTGGGTCGGGATGAGCGCGTCTTCTGGGTAGAAAAATCCCGTGCGAGATCGCTAACGGTTCCGCCGGCTGGTCTCACACTCCGGCCTCTTCGCCAGATGCGCTGAAGGGCTGTCACCAGCTGCGAGATACGTCTGCCTGATTTAAACGGGAGGGATGGGTCCCTTCTTTTTCCCGACCCTTGGGGGCTCGAGAACGAAGGGTCCCATTTTTGTGACCGCGGGATGAATGAGTCCTGCTACCAAATCAGGCACTTTCGTTCCTTTATGTGCAGAGATACGGCACCTGCGACTCTGTAGAATAATCTCCGCAGCTTGGGAATCGCAAAGGCATCAGAAACTGCTTTATAGGTCTCAGATGTGAATGAATTTTTCTCACCGCCAGTCAACTCTCCAGCTACAAAGGACTGACGTCCACAAGAGAGACCGCAGACTACCAAACTGTCCACTATACTTTCCTCCTAAAACACGTAGCAATAAATACAACAAGGGAAACGGTAACGAGAATCTCTTCTGAAGAGACAGGCAACGACGGTACCATGATCAAAGATGTTGCCCAAAGCTTAGTACCTGCCTTAAGAGGTATTTTAAATTTTCCTCTCGTTGACGGAACGTATCCCACTCCACGGAAAAGGAGCACAGTCGGACTTCTCCTAAGATCAAAACCCCGCAGTCGCTTTGTGATTACCGAACAATCAGCAGGTTACCCGCTATATCCAACGCCCTGGAGTGTATTGCTCACGATCAAATTACTGAACGCTTACGCGAATTCAACTTATGTGACAGATATCACTCTGGCTCTTGTAAACACAATCGCACAAACACTGCGTTAATTACGGTAACTTATGACCTGAAATATACCGCGGACAATGACACTATTAGACTTCATCAAAGCTTCTGATACTGTTTCTTTGATATACTGCTGGAAAAAATGCGATAGCTAAAGTTTTCAGACGGTTCATCGAAGTGATCTCAAAGCTAATTGTAAAAGAAATAATAATGTATTATCTGTGAGATTAAAACTTCGTCATGGAAGCATGTTATGTCAAAGAGTACGGCAAGCTGATAAAGAGAGAGTTAGAGAGAAGTGATATATACTTGTATAATAGAAACCTTTTCCTTCAAAAACATTTCTCCCCTTCATTCCTCCTCTGTGTCACTGATCTCATTTGTACTAAGATTGCAGTGCACGTGAGGTGCCTATTTTCTTCCACCGCCCAGAGTGGCATACATAAGTTCTAATAAAAGTTCACCAACCTGCAGTCTTCTATAGTTGTTGTCCTCTGCACGGAAAACAGCACGTTGGTCATGAATCCGTAATCTTGAGGCTGTAAGAAACTTTTAGCGAGGAACTACTATTTTAGAAATAATTAAAATTCCAATCAGTTTGTTTATACGGGACGCCACTCGATTTTTATTAGCAGAACACGAGAAATTTCACAATTAATGAACTGCGTATTTTTGCAAGTACACTCACACTGTTTTCAGCTACACGTACATATAACCGTACTTGCTAATAAAGTCTTAACCTGACACCGACCGCGGCAGACAACGTGTCTGTCCTCCGAGACTGTCGAACCAGCTCTATTCACAAACTAGACATTGTAAATTAAGTCTTAACTGATACCGCAGCGGACAACATGTCCGTCCTCCGAGCCTGCCGAACCAGCTCTTATCTTACAGCCGAACCACTTCACCCGCCATCCAAGTTAGTCGCGATCCGAAGAGCACCGAATTGCTTCGTCTGCCTTTTTTTTCCGCAGCTGTTTATTATTCCGCTGGTTACTAATAATTGTTAATTAATGGAACGATTGCACGCTGCTGAAAGCTGCTTTAAATATGAAATGCAAGTAAATACGCTGTTTAGTTTTCCTAATATTAATAACAGAAAATTGTCATTTTGGCGTGCAACTACCGAACGCAGCAGCCAATCGTGGTGAAGGACCACAATTTAGGCGGTCTTTCTGAAGATACCCTTACCTAATAAGTCATCTGTCATAGGTACCTCACACCAAATTACGTCATCTTGCCACTTCTGCCTTCTCAACTGCTCTAAGAAGAGCTTCTTGTACCTGATAATGATGGCTGCAAAGCCAGAAATAATAAAAGAGCACCGCAAAAGTCTGGCAAGTACCCACTTTTATTTTCCTTGTGTGTCAATGACATTTCGTCGTTTCTGCCCTGAAAATATCATTTCTGCGCCGACGACATCCAAGTGCCACACCTGGAGCTATCAGTACTGTGGTCGTGTAAATGGGACTTAAATAGACTTCAAATAGGTCACAAGTAGTCTTAGTGGCGCATCATAAATTAATAAGTTCGGAATGCCCCGATCAGTTGTCTCGTATTCTGGTCGATAGTATTCCAATACCGTATGAGCATTTCAACAAGGCAGAAAATACTGCCTCCACCTGCAAGAAGACTACCACTTGTCCATAAGACCTGAAAAAGTTTCGGAACAGATTTCCAGAGGATGTGAAATGTAAACTCGTGTAATCACTTGTTCAACTGAACCTTCACTACTGTGATGTAATTCAGCATGGCACGAGTAGTGAAAACACTAGACGGTTCGAGCTAAACATGAATGGAGATTCGCTACATCTGCAACATTCGTCGATATGACCATGTCAGTGTTTCATAGGCCCAGTTAGGGTGGCTGTGGCAAGACAAGTTACACGACTACCACACGCAATGTTTACTTCATCAACTCTTCAGTGCGCAAGCACCTCAGTACTTCGCATCAGAGATTAAATACCTGTCGTCTCATCATAAACGAAACACGAGGTACTCGCAAAACGAAAAAAAAATTCGCAAATTCATTCTCTGTTACTGCTGTCCTCCTCTGGAGCAAGCCGAGCACAATTCAAAGCCCTGTTGCTTTTAAGATGTTCAAATGTGTGTGAATTCCTAAGGGACCAAACTGCTCAGATCATCGGTCGCTATACTTACACACTACTTAAACTAACTTATACTAAGAACAACACACACAACTATGCTCGAGGGAGGACTCGAACGTCTGGCGGGAGGGGCCGCGCAATCCGTGACATGGCGCCTCTAACCGCGCGGCCATCCGCGCGGCTTGCTTTTAAGAAGCAGTTGATGTACTTCCTTCCGTAACCCTCATAACGCTTCTACAAAAACGAGGCCAGTTCCCCCTTTGTCAAATAGAACGCCAGTGCTCCTGCCTGCTCTCAATTACGATTTTAACTCTTTTCGTTTCCCTGTCAGTCACGCCATTCCCTTTTCCTTATGTTCATAAAGTCTGAGTTGTCACATTCCTCTTTCTCTCGCTGTCCTATTCCTTTCTCTCGTGCTCATTGTCGGTAAAACTCATAGCTAAAACACACCTTTTTGTAATTTCTGTTTTTTGTTATACTTATCATGAAGTGTCTTTTTATCTGCACTATTATAATTTTTAATTTCGAAATGTAGTATAGCGTGCTTATTGTTATATATGTAACGTGGAATATGTAGTAACATCTTCAACTTTTTCAATCCTTCAGATGCGTGTAATATTACTGTATGTTCATAATTTTTACTGTTGGACCGTCTAATCACATCGAATGAAACACTATTTTCGTGCCATACGCGTTTCGCCTTTATTCTTTGCAATGTACCTTCAGTGGCATGTTCTGCGTATGTTGTTCTACTCTGAAGCGCCAAAGAAAATGGTATAGGTGAGCGTATTCAAAAACAGAGATATGTAAACAGGCAACATACGGAGCTGCGGTCGGCAACGCGTATATAAGACAACAAGTGTCTGGCGCGGTTGTCAGATCTGTTACTGCTACTACAATGGCAAGTGATCAAGATTTAAGTGAGATTGAACGTGGTGTTATAGTCAGCGCACTAGCGATGGGACACAGCATTTCCGAGGTAGCGATGAAGTGGAGATTTTCCCGTAAGACCATTTCACGAGTGTACCGTGAATATCAGGAATCCGGTTAAGATCCTGAAAGAAGGGGATCAACGACGACATGAATCCGTGGAACCTGCATGTCAGCAGGGGATTGTTCAAGCTGGTGGAGGCTCTGTAATGGAGTGGGGCGTGCGCTGTTGGACTGATATGGGACCCCTCATACGTCTAGATACGACTCTGACAGGTGACACGTACGTAAGTATGCTGTCTGATCACCTGCATCCGTTCATGTCCGTTGTGCATTCCGACGGACATGGGCATTCCAGCAGGACAATGCGAACACCCCACACATCCATAATTGCTACAGAGTGGCTCCAGGAACACTCTTCTGAGTTTAAACACTTCCTCTGGCCACCAAACTCTCCAGACATAAACATCCATATCTGGGATGCCTTGCAGCGAGTTGTTCAGAAAAGATCTACACCCCTTCGTACTCTTAAGGATTTATTGACAGTCCTGCAGGATTGATGGTGTCAGTTCCCTCCAGCACTACTTCAGACATTAGTCGAGCCCATGCGACGTCGTGTTGCGGCACTTCTGCGTGCTCGCGGGGGCCGTACGCGATATTACGCAGATGTATCAGCTTCTTTGGCTCTTCAGTGTACATACTGTGTGTTCATTCCATTTTTGGCGCTGTTCTTCGTCTTATAATTGGCATTTAAAATTTTGTTTTTCAGGCTTCACAGATTTAGGAACTGAACACTTGTTTTTATGCTATGTTTTGATTGATGTTGCCGACAGTGGACTGTGGACAGTCGGTAACACCAACCAAAACATAGCATCAAAACAAGTGTTCATTTCCTAATGTCGTGAAGTCTGAATACCGCTGGCTGGTGTGGCCGTGCGGTTCTAGGCGCTACAGTCTGGAACCGAGCGACCGCTACGGTCGCAGGTTCGAATCCTGCCTCGGGCATGGATGTGTGTGATGTCCTTAGGTTAGTTAGGTTTAATTAATTCTAAGTTCTAGGCGACTGATGACCTCAGAAGTTAAGTCGCATAGTGCTCAGAGCCATTTTTGAACCATTCTGAAAAACAAAATTTCAAATGGCAATTATAAAAAGAAGAACAGCGTCAAAAATGGAACAAAAATACAAAATGTAGAACAACGTCCACGGAACCTGACGCTTAAGATGTCTTGCAAAGAATAAAGACGAAGCGCGTAAGGAACGAATATTGTGCTCTATTCAGTTGCAATTAGACGTTCCAAAATAAAAATTATCAACATCGTAAAATATGTACAATGCCTGGTTACGTGTACGAGGGCATGATGAGGAGTAATGCCTTCGAATTTTGTACATGGAAAGGTTTAAAGCTTTTTAGATAAAAGAAACATTATTACATTCTACATCTTTATTCTTCAGGTCCACACATTTACTTCTAAACATATTCATCCCTGTGAAGAACACATTTCTCCCAACGAGCAGTCATTTAGAATGTTTGATTTTGTTGGCGGAGCTATAACTCACCTCTGCTTGCACCCCTTCATCACTATCAAAGTGAAGTCCTCGAAGGTGTTCTTTAAGTTTTGGAAACAGATGGAAACCGAATGGTGACAGTCGGAACTGTATGGTGGATGATCGATGACACTGAACCCAAGGTGTCGGATTGTTACAGAGGTCGCAGCCCTCTTGCTGTGGACAGCCATTGTTATGCTGAAAGAGAGCGCTCTTCATCAGTGGACGAGCTCTTCGAATTCGAAACTCGATTACAGCACGCTGTTTCTCACGCTCTGACACTTTTTAGTAGTTACATTGCACACCGCCATGTCGCACGCTACAATTCGGAGCCCTATAGTGGCAGAGGGCTGCAAATACAGTACGTAGACATGAGGAATAAAGGTGTAGAATGTTAATAACGTTTTTTGTATTTAAAAAGGTTTAAGTCTTCACATAAAAAAATTCGGAGGCACTACATTTCAGCACGCCCTCGCAAGAGGCGGCCTGATGGCGCTAATCTTGCAACGTTAAATAAATAAATAAATAGATATAAAGCTACCTATGATTGTTGTAAACTGAACTTTATGTTAACTTATAGCGTATCAAAAGGGGCCTAAGTAAACTATTTCAGATTTAATATCTTCAACGTTTGTTGTCCTGTTGTTTGTAATATTATGTTTATAATTGTCACGTTAGGTCTGTCTGTGTGCAACTGAATAAAAGCAGTTTTATCGTTCCATAGCATATTAAATGGTTTTATTCAGCTGTGTGTAGAAGTGACAATTACCAGCATAATATTTAAATTGTTTGTACTTACTTATGCGTATGTGTAAGGCTTTTGAGGAAACAAGTTAACAGTCGAAAGGACTGATACAATAGCCGAGCCTGGCATAAGATCCCCTGCTGGCGGCGATTACGCGCCAATGGCCGAATCCGGCCACATTACCTTTCAATTTTAGCATATTTCACCGCTACATTTTCCATTTCCAAAATCTGATACCTACGCTAACCAGCGTTATATTACCGTACTTTTATTTTCAAAAGCTTTCGAATGACGTTAAAAACGTACATTGGATCATTAAAAAGAAGCATACTTGCTCTCACGTGTTGGAATGTCCGGAACTGGTTTACTAAACATAATGTTCAAGTACAAACCCTCGTGTGCCCCCTCCCTCCATCACTCCTTTAAACCGAATATAATTAAACTTTTGTACGGTATCTTGGAGGACAAATTTCGCAGTCAGTTTCCTCTTCTCAATTAGTGTCTTTTTGAAGAAGTGGGAACATATTACTGTGACTGGTGTTAATGACTTATGTTTATCGGTTTACTGTGAGCACAAAAATTACATATGTGATATAGGTATATGAAATCAGATGAATCACTGTTAAAATGAGCTAAAGTGAACTTGTAAATTTGAATTTGCCTGTTAATTTACACGAGCTAATACAGTAACCAAAAGTGACTCATCTAGGACCTATACAGCATGTTTATTGGTAGTAATTCTATCAGTAAAGTAAGTCTACTTATTATCTCCTTATAAAATGTGTCCCTTACACTGCGGTTTTATCTTTCTCTATTTTACTCTCGCTCTCTTTTTTTAACTGCCCAATGCAATACCGCATGCTGTCTAATTCTGAACCTTCATTTTAATTAACCTAATGAACTCACATTCAAATAGCCTATGGGTTGCTGTAAAATCAGATTTAATACATACTGATTGTTTCACGCATCAGCTAGTATGATTGTTGGGTATGACAGACTTCAAAAAAATCTTCTACATATGGAGCAATACCACACTTTTTACACTGGCATGCACTTTCCTTCTTTTTCCTGTTGAGAAGCACATAACACACCTTTTCGTGACATTCTTTTTCTTCTGAGTTGAGGGTACGTGTACTGAGAAATGAGCCCATGGCGTTGCGTGAAGTCTCATAGCGGTGGTACTCCTCGATCGTCGCCTGCGAACAGAGCAATCAGATAACTGTGCATTCTCTAGCAAAATTGGTTCAAATGGCTCCAAGCACTATGAGACTTAACATCTGAGGTCATCAGTCCCCTAGACTTAGAACTACTTAAACCCAACTAACCTAAGGACATTACACACATCCATGCCCGAGGCAGGATTCGAACCTGCGACTGTAGCAGCATCGCGGTTCCGGACTGAAGCACCTAGAACCGCTCGGTCACATCGGCCGGCATTCTCTAGCAGTTGCTGTAAACTCTCCTCATCAGAACCACTAACTAATTTCTTGGTCATGCTTGTAAAGTAAACATACAGATATAGAAGAAGCAGTCTAGAGCTCACCCCTCAACTCCTATTTCGTCAGAGTATCACTGCCTACTGTATTCTCACGAATCTTCCAGTCTTCCATATATAACATTTGACTCCCCATGATTTACACGGAACGAAATTTGCTACCCCGGCCTGCGCCGCGTTTTAGAACACACTGAATAACCATCTTTTAGATATACACGTATACTGAAACACCCATTTGCAAACCGAGCTCGTCATACAAATGAAATGCCACACAACTTCATGTGACTACGTCTTCTCATTTGATGCTATTGGATTAAACCAGTTAAAAACCATGCTTAGACGTTTTAAGAATGAAGCACTAAAGATTAGAAATTATATGTAGAGGCGTAAAAGAGAACAAATTGTTAAAAAATATTTTTTCATTTCAGGTTGGATACAAGCCGTAATTCATACAGAAGGAGGGCCAATATCCTGCAAACAAAGACTTTTTTTTGTCAGATGTTCACATTATTACGGGTAGATGTACTTTCTCTATATTCGTGCAAAAATGCCAGATTTTCCCTTCCAATGCGCCAATTGTACATGACGTTTGTACAAACTTTGATTTGCTTCGTGAGGCCACAACACGCAGTCCCATGGTTTTCAGTGCGGTCGGCTTTCTGGGTGACAGGCTGCAGGTAGAGCCGTGAGGCCCCCCTGAACGTTGTTGTGACAACAGCAGCCACCTCACCGACAGTCCACATTCCGGTCCGAATATATGAACACTGCACCCAGTGGAATTTGCACCCAAACAGAAATATGTGTAATTCGTACCCGGTTTTCCTGGAAGCTACTGCCTGAAGTGCGGGCCTACCTGCACCTTGGAGTCCTCATCCACCGGAAATGCTCCCTGTAAGGCACGGTCTATGTGCACTCCGAAAGTCCTCGTCCACTCCAGTGGCTGACCGCTTGGACAGTCACTGACAGTATGACTAAGTTCCGTAGTGTTCACTTCGTGTGGTTTGTGTGTTTGCGTGCTTATAGTACGGATATGGAAACGTTAACGACCATATACAGGAAGCCATGTGGCCACTATGAAGGTTAATCGTATATTACAAAGAGAACCAAAGCAGATGGGACTGTGATTTGGCGCTGTTCAAAAGGTAGAACAATGTGTTATTGAGGAACGCTTAAGACCAAAGGCTGTAACGTGCTTAGTTCAAATCAGCATCAACGTGGAGCACCGGATGATGCTCGTTTAGGAGTACAAAAGACTATGAATCAGGCGAAGAAATCATTACGAGAGGAAGAGACTTCGATTTCTAAAATGTGTACCGAAGAGTTAGGTGACTTGTATAATCGAGAGTACAGTTTTGTTACTGAAATGCCAGAACAGCAAGTAACGAAAAGGACATTATGCAACCACCGGGCCAAATTACACGGAAATAAGAAAGAGCCAGTAACATTGCAAGAAGTTGTTCTTCAAGCAGGGATACTACCTATGAATGACGGTAGCAGTTTTCTCTTAAGTGGCGACAACTTGGAGACAGGATCATACTTTTGAGTGGAAAAGCAGGAAGAGAGGTTCTAAATACTGAACAAGACTGCTTTTTGAATGGGGCCCTCAAATCCTGTAGCAAGCTATTATACACTATTCACGCAGACTTTGGGAGTTCAAAGAATGAAACATACATCTATCCAGTGATCTTGGCATTAGTACCCAACAAAGGAAGAGAGATGTATATCTGTCTTTTCCGCAATGTTATGAATAACCTACCAGAATGGAACCCTAAAATTGTCACCATTGATTCCGAGTCAGCTGTGATTGCTGCGCTAAAAGTTGTGCTCCCATCGGTTGAAGTGCTTGACTGCCATTTCCATATGAACAAATCTCTCTGGGAGGAAGTGTAAGACTTGCGACTTATTTGCGAATACAGAGAAAATGAACAAGTAACGCTTCTTCGACTAGAAAATATCAGCGATGACTGGCTCAAGATACATTCACAAGCACCGCATATCGCCTAGCTTTCTCAGTTTTTCGACTATTCTCTGGCTAGATAGATGGAAAATGATTAAGTCCCGCCAGTCCCTGGAGCTGCTGTCCGCCGCTCGTGGTCTCGCGGTAGCGTTCTCGCTTCCCGAGCACGGGGTCCCGGGTTCGATTCTCGGCGGGGTCAGGGATTTTCACCTGCCTCGCGATGACTGGGTGTTTGTGTTGTCCTCATCATTTCATCATCATCCAGGAAAGTGGCGAAATTGGACTGAGCAAAGATTGGATAATTGTACGGGCGCTGATAACCACGCAGTTGAGCGCCCCACAAACCCAACATCATCATCATCATCATCTGGAGCTGCTACAGACGGCGCCATCATGCTACCAGCGCTGTAGGTGACTGGCACAGCAAAACTATTAATTTGCAGGGAAAATCGAATCCTAAAGTTGAAGACGTGATCGAGTATACGAAGACAGAAGCAGAGAACTCGGGGTGCGCATTAAGGAGGTCAGAGTTAAGTATGAAAGGCAAACGAAAGAAAACTTGATGAAAGGCTGGAAAAATAGTGAAACGTACTAAGAGGTCGGTGACATCCGGACGTGTTTGAAGGCAATTTGCTACCTCCAAATATGAAAAAAATGTACAAATGCAAATAGTAACATATTAGTTTAGAAAATAATAAAAATCAAATAAAACTAAAAACAAAGCAAAAATAATAATTTTGGCAATAAAATGTTGATATGCGCATAAGCTGATTTTAAAGACGCCTAAATGACAACTTACTCTGGCCATTTAGTCAGCCGGCCGCGGTGGCCGAGCGGTTCTAGGGGCTTCAGTCCGGAACCGCGCGACTGCTACGGTCGCAGGTTCGAATCGTGCCTCGGGCATGGATGTGTGTGATGTTCTTAGGTTAGTTAGGTTTAAGTAGTTCTAAGTTCTAGGAGATTGATAATCTCAGATGTTAAGTGCCATAGTGCTCAGAGCGATTTGAACCATTTAGTCAGTCCAAAGCCGGGATAAAGTGTGATGGGTGTCGGTTTATTACGAAAAATCCACAGACATAACATGATCACCTCCTGCAAAAAACGACATTTCATGTGTGGGGCACCATAACTGACTGTTTCGTAATTTTTTTTCTCTCTCCCTCTGACGCAATCACATAATTTATCCCTTATGACCTCTTTCGAACAACGTCAACCATCTCCAGAAACAATACCGGATACCAATAGAAGGTGATTTCATTTAACACACGACCGGTTTCGCGTTTGTGCCCATCGTCAGGTGGTTTTGCATTCAATTAAATGTTTCAGTGTTCAATGTTGGATATCACTGTTTAAATAAAAAAATAAACAATGTGCTGGTGACCAAAAAGACTCAATTGAAACAATTGTGAAGTTGCTAAGCGACGTGTGTTGTAAAAATATTACAGTACTTACATACAGCTGCCCTAGATAATATTCACTCTCTCCTGCTTGTCAAATGCATAATTTAAAATAAACGTAAAATAAAATATGGCTCATACCTGCGGATGGTATATGCAAGAACTTTGTCCATATAAGCGACTTATCATTTTGCGTTCCTTCCCTTCCCTGCCCCCTTTTTCCTGCGTACTCAGTCACCTGTGTACACATAAAAATTTGCACGAAGTCCTCCCTCTCAGGTTGGAGCCCCAAGTGGCAGCTTGTGTCGCTTGGGCCTTAAACCGGTAGTCAGTATATGTAATGTATAGTACATACTATGCCTTGTCGCATAATTTGCGTAGATGAAGAAGTGCTCGTAGCTCATAAGGTATGCGTTTTAGAGCCCATAATTACTGAGACATTTTTGGTTCTTGTATCACGTATTTTCAACGGTATGCGTTAATGCCAATAATTATGACACATCCTGCTTAGGAGGCGTGTCAGTGTAGCGCTGGGAGGGAGTAGAGAAGCTATGTACAGCTTACTTCACCTATACAGGGTGTTACAAAAAGGTACGGCCAAACTTTCAGGAAACATTCCTCACACACAAATAAAGAAAAGATGTTATGTGGACATGTGTCCGGAAACGCTTAATTTCCATGTTAGAGCTCATTTTAGTTTCGTCAGTATGTACTGTACAACCTTCCACCTACGCTCAATGGAGCACGTTATCATGATTTCATACGGGATACTCTACCTGTGCTGCTAAAACATGTGCCTTTACAAGTACGACACAACATGTGGTTCATGCACGATGGAGCTCCTGCACATTTCAGTCGAAGTGTTCGTACGCTTCTCAACAACAGATTCGGTGACCGATGGATTGGTAGAGGCGGACCAATTCCATGGCCTCCACGCTCTCCTGACCTCAACCCTCTTGACTTTCATTTATGGGGGCATTTGAAAGCTCTTGTCTAAGCAACCCCGGTACCAAATGTAGAGACTCTTCGTGCTTGTATTGTGGACGGCTGTGATACAATACGCCATTCTCCAGGGCTCCATCAGCGCATCAGGGATTCCATGCGACGGAGGATGGATGCATGTATCCTCCGTAACGGAGGAACATTTACTGTAACGAAGTGTTTGAAGTCACGCTGGTACGTTCTGTTGCTGTGTGTTTCCATTCCATGATTAATGTGTTTGGAAAAGAAGTAATAACATGGAAAGTAAGCGTTTCCGGACACATGTCCACACAACATATTTTCTTTCTTTGTGTGTGAGGAATGTTTCCTGAAAGTTTGGTCGTACCTTTTTGTAACACCCTGTATATGTGTGTGCTCTTGGGCTTCCAGTTAGTTAACAATGCATTTTATGTACATTGCGTGTACCATACGCTGTTCCACGGGTGTGGACCACGTTTTATTTAATTTTAATTTTAAAGTATGCCTTGTGAAGCAGAAGCGATTATATTTTTAATTTTTTTGTTTGTAATTTGGTTTTTATGTTAGGTACGACAACATTGCCGGCCACTGTTGCCTGGCAATGTTTGTGGCAAAACATTTCCGAGCCAGATGTGTTTACATGAGCCACGACATGGCCGCGTAGTGAACGAAAGCAAGAAATGGAAGTGAGTGCAGTTCTCCTGCATTTGTATTCCACATGGAAAAAATCATCAAGAACAAAAGAAATCGTGGATGTGTTGTGCATAATGCATATTTTTCTTAATAGTGGTGCTTTCATTATCCAACATGTGATCCACGATATTTTATATGCAATGCAGAAGTTCTCAATGGACTAGACTGTACGTCACGCTAATTTATTTATCGCTATCGCATTTTGACAGATGTTGATGCAAAGAATTCCATTATAAATTCTTATATAGGGTGTCCCATTTATCTTGCTCATCCAAAATAACTTTTTTCTGATGCGTAAAATGAAAAATTATTTCACTGGGTAATTGTTACTGAGGGTATACTTTTTATGTAGCCACACAGATGTAGGAGATACGGGGTAGGGGCTAATTTTTTTAACTGGAACCATGTACATTTTATTCAAGAATACACTTACCCTTTCAAATAGCTATTCAAAAATGTATCGCACTGTACCATTTTTGTCAATATAATGATAAAGAGTAGGCAGGTTGTGAAGAAACCGAGCTGTCTACTGCCTTGATTGTACACATTACGTACCCAAAGTAGTGTTGTAGTAGAGGTGTGGGTTTTGTTTATGATTTCCGACTCATGAAAACACAGGTACTCCTCTCTCCCCCGCGCACCACATTTGTTATTGCTTTAGCGTATAGTAAACTGTATACTAGTGTAGTCGTGCATTAGAGTAATTTAGTAACTGCATGGCCGTAGTACGCATTGTGAATACAATTTTTGCTGTATAAAGATGTTTGATGTACACGCATGGTGATAAGGTAAAAATGCTGCTGATCTACGGAGAAAGTACGTTAATAGGTAATAATTTAGTAACTTATATTTTTGTGTTCAGTACTGTTAAAGAACATTATGATTATTATGTTATTATTCTATCTTGTACTTTATTGTACATACTTGTACTGTAATTTGCTGTAGACAGGCGAAATCCTATTCAGGCACAACTACTGTACAGCAGACGATTCCCTGCCAAATCATCGCCTTCTTGCTGTATGTATACGTGAAACGGGAAGTTAAAATGCAAGACCTCGAAATAGTCGTAGAACGCGAACTGGCGAATCTGCTGAGGTCGCTGTGCTTGCTGCCGTAACCGTGAATCCTCAAGTCAGCACACGACGAATTCCATTAGAAGTTGGTGTCTCGGAAAGAAGTGCACATCGCATTCTGCATTGTCATAAATTCCATCATTGCCATGTTCATTTACACCAAGAACTTCATGGAAATGATTTCAACAATAGGATTCAATTTTGTCTGTGGGCTCGGCAACAACTTCTGACTAATCCTAATTTCTTGTCAGATGTTCTTTTTACCGATGAGACGTCATTCTCCAACAAAGGAACTGTCAATATTAGAAATATGCAGTATTAGTCCATCAACAATCCATGATGGCCCGACATCAGCGTCCATGGAATGTTCATGTGTGGTGCGGAATTATTGGACATACCATTACGGGACCTTTCTTTGAAAATGCCAGTTAAAATATCAGACAATATGCCCGATGTTTAACACACACTCTTCCTGTTTTCTTGGACGCCGTACCTCTAAATCAGAGGATGCTCATGTGGTATCAGCATGATAGATGCCCTGTACATAACGCATTACGAGCACAACGAATTCTGGACCGTAAATATTTGGCCTGCCCGATCTCCGGACCTTACACCACTGGATTTTTTTCTGTGGAGAGTAGTCAAGGATGCTGTCTACCAAAATGTTCCAACAACACCAGAGGACATGCAGCAACGCATTATTGAAGCTTGTACAGCCATCATAAAGCAAATAGTAGAATGATGTAGGGCGTTCTTCATCCACAGAGTGACCCTATGTATGAATGCCATTGGTCACCATTTTGAGAATGTGATGTAAACGCTCTGTTTTTCATGTAGTCGTAGTATTACAGTAAAAGTTACTACAAATGGGCATGTTACTTATGCATTGTCACAAGTACTGTGATACGGTACTAAACAATAACAAGATTCAATTACTGTACAGTGCAGTACTGTTGCATTCAATTTTTATTGGTAATTTGTAAAATGTTCAAACGCGCGGTTAAATGGCTCTGAGCACTATGGGACTTAACATCTATGGTCATCAGTCCCCTATAACTTAGAACTACTTAAACCTAACTAACCTAAGGACAGCACACAACACCCAGTCATCACGAGGCAGTGAAAATCCCTGACCCCGCCGGGAATCGAACCCGGGAACCCAGGCGCGGGAAGCGAGAACGCTACCGCACGACCACGAGCTGCGGACGCGCGGTTAAATGATTTAGGTAATGAAATGCGCTGAAGTGATATTTAAATTAGTGAAATTATGTATTAGTTATCATTTCAATAGTTACCAGTTTCGTGGATAAAATGTTACAGTGTGATACATTTCTGAATAGCTCTTGGAGAGTATGAGTGTATTCTTAAATAAAACGTACATGGTTCCATTAAAAAAAATTAACACCGTATCTCCTACATCTGTGTGGGTACATAAAACGTATACCCTCTGCAAGAACTACCCAGTGTTGTTAAAAAACATTGCTTGAAACAATTTTTCATTTAACGCATCAGAAAAAAGTTATTTTGGGTGAGCAGTATAAATGGGACGCCCTGTATAATCTCCGACTTATTCAGTTTACTTCCCGATTGTATTAATATCAATGACTATATTCGGTGTGAGACACAGTGTTCCACCGCATCATTTATAAGCTACATCTGTATCTACACATCTATTCTCTGCGAACCACTGTCAAGCGCATGGTAGAGGATACATCACACAGTGCCAGTTATTAGGGCTTTTTCCCGTTCCATTCACGTGTGCAGCTCGGGAAATATGATAGTTTAAGTGCCTCTGTGCGTGCTGCAATTAATCTGATCTTTTTCTCAGGATCTCTATGGGAGCGATATGTAGGATTTTGTAGAATATTCCTTGAGTCATCATTTAAAGCTGGTTCTTGAAACTTTGACAGTAGACTTCTCGTCATAGTTTCCGACTATCATCAAGAGTCTGCCAGTTCTGTGCTTCCAACATCTCAGTAACACCCTCCCATGGGCCAGACAAACCTGTGACCGCTCGTGTTGCCCTTCTCTATATGCATTCAATGTCCCATGCCATTCCTATCTGGTAGGGGTCCCACACACTTGAGTAATATTCCAGGATGGGACGCACCAGTGATTTTAAGCAATATTGTTGGTATACTGATAGCATTTCTCTAGAGTTTCCCAATAAACGGAAGTCTGCTACCTGGTTTACCCACGCTAATCCTATCTGATCGTTCCATTTCATGTCCCATCTAGTGTTACACCCAAGTATTTGTAGGAGTTCACAGATTCCAGCAGTGAATCACTAATATTATGTTCATAGGAATCTATGTTTCTTCGTTTGGTGAAATACACAATTTTACACGTCCTAACATTCAAAGCAAGCTGCCAGTCATTGCGCCATTTTGAAATCTTATCAAGATTTGACAGAATATTTGTACAGATTCGTTCAGAATGTACTTACTTCATTATAGATAACTGCATCATCTGCGAAAAGGTTACTATAATATTAGTCGGAAGATCATGTAAGTAGGCTGTTTAGGTTTTTATATTGGTAACGCCACGTAGCGCTCTGTATGAAAATCACTGGCTGTGCTGTGTGCAGTCTGTGGCTGGGTGGCGTTGTTGTAATATCCGCTATTGTAGTTTTAGGCTGTTGGCTGTTAACAGCGCGTAGCGTTGCGCAGTTGGAGGTGAGACGCCAGCGGTGGTGGATGTGGGGAAATGAGATGGCGGATTTTTGAGAGTGGATGATCTGGAGGTGTGTCCATCAGAAACAGTACATTAGTAAGAATGGATGTCATGAACTGCTATATATATTATGACTTTTGAACATTATTAAGGTAAATACATTGTTTGTTCTCTATCAAAATCTTTCATTTGCTAACTATGCCTATCAGTAGTCAGTGCCTTCAGTAGTTTGAATCTTTTATTTAGCTGGCAGTAGTGGCACTCGCTAAATTGCAGTAGTTCGAGTAATGAGGATTTTTGTGAGGTAAGTGATTTGTGAAAGCTATAGGTTAATGTTAGTCAGGGCCATTCTTTTGTAGAGATTTTTGAAAGTCAGATTGCGTTGCGCTAAAAATATTGTGTGTCAGTTTAGTGTTGATCAGAATAGGTAAAGAGCGAAATGTTCGAGTACGTTCAGTTCTGCTCAGCTGTTTGAAAATCAAATAACGTAAGGGATTTACCGGCACAGTAATTCAATAAATTTTCTAAGGGGACATGAACAGCAAGGTACCCAACATGCTTTCCTGGGGTACAAACGAAGTTAATTCTAAATCTGTCGATGACGAGAGCCCCTATATTGTAAGACGGTAAGAACTATGCCCCTTACATGAAGTCATTAAAGATAACCTAACTCACGCTGAGCGAAAAGTAGTGCTGAACAAGAATGACTGACAAGGAACAATGCATCTTGTAGAGGGTATAGTACGGACGTATTGAAATAATTAATGTCGGGTGATGGTTTTAAAGTAATTCACATGACATGAAAACTTTGTGGAAACGTGTCGATTTACTGGAGATTAGTTTATCCCAGGGAAGTACCCAGAATTGACGGTGGCCGCCAGGGGAGCGGCTAAGGGAAGCGACAATAGGCAGCTTAGGGCGGCTCAAGCTCTGAGAAAGCGGTAACGGGGTGCGGCCTCCAGCCGCCTTAAGATGAGTCGCAGTGAGTAGGTGGTTAACCCCATGCTGGCGTACCGGGAAGCAGACGGAGAACTTGTATGCCTGTTGATAAATGTCCATCGTCCCATTTTCTGTGAAACATGAGAGAAATCTGTGAAAAGCTATGATGCAGCGGTCAACAGAGGTCAAAATATGCGTGTTCGTGACTATAGCAACTTCATGCTGAATTCACGGTGCGCAGAGTCTGAAGTAACTCAGGTGAAGAGCGACAGAATGAAATACGCCGGCCTCCGATGGGAACGTAGGACCAAGGAATTTGAAGTACTCTCCTGGGAGTCAGAATTCCAGAAAAATTGGTTTTTTTGCAGACGCTAACCTTGATAGGTGGCCTGGGAGGAGCTAAATAGCAGAAGTTGAGAGGAAGGGAAATTTTGTGGGAATTTGTTCACTTCCCAGAGCAGGCACTGGTCAGCGCTGGGAAGCGACGCATAATTAACGCGACTTGCACTGCAATTGGCGTAAGTGATTTTGCTGGAGGGGAAACCGAGGCGAAGAGCAGACTGTGAGAAGTCACCGTACAGGTCTTCCGTTCCCAGCTTGCCTAGAGTGCGGACGTGGCGTTCTTTACTCAGCTTTCCTGAGAAAGAGTGAGCATCTCTGCAGTTTAGGACTTAGCAAATGGAACGATTGAGCTTGGAGGTAGAATGTTTTGGTTCAGCTATGTATTGAGTAAGATAGCTAGGAGTGAATAGACGAGCACAACCTTGCAGCACCATGAGGTCAGCCGACGTCCACACAACGACGCCGCTCCGCCACGCTGTATTCGGTGATATTGCGCCCCCTCCGGCCACTGATTAATTTGTTGGATCACGTCGGCAAAGTTTCCACGAGGGTCTCATGGGCCGTGTATTGTAGAATTCTTCTCGCACTTCGCATTACGCCTGGATCAGTCAATAGGAATTACTTTTGAGTTATCGCACTTTACTCCATGCAAACACAATTTATTACTGCTGCCTGATAGGAGAGTCTTGTAATGTGATGATTGAAGGTCGGGAGTTAAAATAAATTTGTGCTAATCGACTGCATCTGTTTTTAAACAAGTAGTTGAAATCCCAAGTCACTTTCTTAATTAATTTTATGTTCAACATTTGCATCTGGTGTTCAATAGCTGAATATAACATCAATGTGCACCCCTTTTTAATTGAAAGTGATCAATTCTGAATAAATTAGTGTCAACACTGCCACTGCAGTTCAATCAGGAGTCACAGGGCCATATTACTTTTTGGCGTTATCCGATATTGCGGCAGTTTTGCACTCTCTGTTGATCTGTTAGTCAATTAGTTGGGGTGAACACACGCCAGAAGCAGATAAGTGATCGGTGGGGTGTTACAATATTACTCCTAATACTCCAGATGATCGTATTTTTGATATTAAGTATAGTTGTGGTACTGAGTGAAATACTTTTCGAAAATCGAAAAATACTACATCCGTCTGACTGCCTCGATCTATGGTTTTCAGGATGTCATGTGAAAAAAGTGCGTGTTGAGTTTCGCTTGTTCTGTGATTTCGAAATCCATGCTAGTTGGAGTGTGCGTGGAAGATGTCGGTCTGTTTGAGATTCCTCATTGCGTTTGAGCTCAGAACATGTTCTAAGACCCTACAACAAATGGATATCGAGGATATTGGACGGTAGTTTTGTGGATCACTTCTGCTACCCATCTTGTAGACAGGAATGATCTCTGCTTTCTTCCACCTACTGGGCACAGTTTTTTGTTAGAGGCATCTACGATAGATTATAGTTAACAGAAGGGGTAACTTAGCTGCGAATTGGGTGCAGAATCTGAAAGGGATTCCATCGGGCAATGGGGCTTTCTTCTTGTTTAACGGTTTCAGCTGTTTCTCAACAACACTGACACTAATATCTACTTCACTCATCTTTTTGGTGGTACGAGACTCAAATTCGGAAAATACTCCTGTCGATTTCAGGTTTTAACCAGCTTCCTGTGCCTAATATTACAAGAGCTTCAGTGCTTCTTAGGATTGCTTAAAATTCCGGCACTTTGTTGCGAATGCTTCAGCAGTTAATCACTAAGACTTTGATACTCTCAAATGCGGGAGGCATTTCTTTGGATCTCACAGTGATACTTCTTGGTTTTCCACAGCTGTCATTATCTGGATTACTTGTTGATTCGCAGTTATATAATAAACATTTCATTTCGTTTTCAACACTGTTCGAGAGCGGGCATATTGTTTCATTCGTATTTCAGTGGAACATACGTACGACAGCACTGTTATGGTGTTATTCTCGTATTTGGTGAGTGATTAAGGTAGGATGGAGTGCAATTCATATGCTGCTTAAGTTGCACTCCAGTGTTTCTATAATTAGTTTGTAGTCTCGTATTTGATGGTTAATGAAGGGTTGAATGTCCTTCATATTCTGATTAAGGTGATACGGAAAACTTCTATAATTTTTTTACTGCGTAATTCTGTTTGTTCAACATTTGCTGAAGGTGCTTATCTGTGTGTATGTAGATTTGTATTTCTTCTAAAATGTCCGTTAACTGGTGTTTCGAGACATACGTAAAATAGTGAAGTTTGGTGTTTTCAGAGGAGTGTTTATTCTCACTTAGGTGCATGCCGAAAGCTGAAACCTTATTTTCGCGTGCGTTTATGTGTTCCCCATATCTCGTTTCAAACGTCTACCTGTCTTTCCAATGTACGTTTTATTACATTTGCTGCATTCGATTTTGTAAAAGCGAGAATGGTTATATCGTTGTGTTTTGTCTGTTTTATAAATGATGTTGTCGCCTAGTGTATTGCTGTCAAAATTGAGATAATACCTACGATAAATAAGGCAGTGTGACACACGTGTGATCCACTGAGAACAACTTCTCCATTGTATATAAAATACCGTTGTCACGTGGAATACAGCATGCCGGATGTTGTTGTTGTTGTGATCTTCAGTCCTGAGACTGGTTTGATGCAAAAAAAAAAAAAAAAAAAGGCTCTGAGCACTATGGGACTTAACATCTGAGGTCATCAGTCCCCTAGAACTTAGAACTACTGAAACCTAACGAACCTAAGGTCATCACACACATCCATGCCCGAGGCAGGATTCGAACCTGCGATCCTAGCGGTCGCGCGGTTCCAGACTGTAGCGCCTAGAACCGCTCGGACACCACGGCCGGCGATCCTGTGCAAGCAAGGGAGGAAGGTTTATCTGTTTAGCAAGAGTAATAGAAGGCAGATTTCAGACTACCTAACAGATCAAAACGAAAATTTCTGTTCCGACACTGACAATGTTGAGTGTTTATGGAAAAAGTTCAAGGCTATCTTAAAATGCGTTTTAGACAGGTATGTGCCGAGTAAAACTGTGAGGGACGGCAAAAACCCACCGTGGTACAACAACAAAGTTAGGAAACCACTGCGAAAACAAAGAGCGCTTCACTCCAAGTTTAAACGCAGCCAAAACCTCTCAGACAAACAGAAGCTAAACGATGTCAAAGTTAGCGTAAGGAGGGCTATGCGTGAAGCGTTCAGTGAATTCGAAAGTAAAATTCTATGTACCGACTTGACAGAAAATCCTAGGAAGTTCTGGTCTTACGTTAAATCAGTAAGTGGCTTGAAACAGCATATCCAGACACTCCGGGATGATGAAGGCATTGATGACACGCGTAAAGCTGAAATACTAAACACCTTTTTCCAAAGCTGTTTCACAGAGGAAGACCGCACTGCAGTTCCTTCTCTAAATCCTCGCACAAACGAAAAAATGGCTGACATCGAAATAAGTGTCCAAGGAATAGAAAAGCAACTGGAATCACTCAACAGAGGAAATTCCACTGGACCTGACGGGATGCCAATTCGATTCTACACAGAGTACGCGAAAGAACTTGCCCCCCTTCTAACAGCCGTGTACCGCAAGTCTCTAGAGGAGCGGAAGGTTCCAAATGATTGGAAAAGAGCACAGGTAGTCCCAGTCTTCAAGAAGGGTCGTCGAGCAGATGCGCAAAACTATAGACCTATATCTCTGACGTCGATCTGTTGTAGAATTTTAGAACATGTTTTTTGCTCGAGTATCATGTCGTTTTTGGAAACCCAGAATCTACTATGTAGGAATCAACATGGATTCCGGAAACAGCGATCGTGTGAGACCCAACTCGCTTTATTTGTTCATGAGACCCAGAAAATATTAGATACAGGCTCCCAGGTAGATGCTATTTTTCTTGACTTCCGGAAGGTTCAAAAATGGTTCAAATGGCTCTGAGCACTATGGGACTTAACATCTATGGTCATCAGTCCCCTAGAACTTAGAACTACTTAAACCTAACTAACCGAAGGACATCACACAACACCCAGCCATCACGAGGCAGAGAAAATCCCTGACCCCGCCGGGAATCGAACCCGGGAACCCGGGCGTGGGAAGCGAGAACGCTATCGCACGACCACGAGATGCGGGCACTTCCGGAAGGCGTTCGATACAGTTCCGCACTGTCGCCTGATAAACAAAGTAACAGCCTACGGAATATCAGACCAGCTGTGTGGCTGGATTGAAGAGTTTTTAGCAAACAGAACACAGCATGTTGTTATCAATGGAGAGACGTCTACAGACGTCAAAGTAACCTCTGGCGTGCCACAGGGGAGTGTTACGGGACCATTGCTTTTCACAATATATATAAATGACCTAGTAGATAGTGTCGGAAGTTCCATGCGGCTTTTCGCGGATGATGCTGTAGTATACGGAGAAGTTGCAGCATTAGAAAATTGCAGCGAAGTGCAGGAAGATCTGCAGCGGATAGGCATTTGGTGCAGGGAGTGGCAACTGACCCTTAACATAGACAAATGTAATGTATTGCGAATACATAGAAAGAAGGATCCTTTATTGTATGATTATATGATAGCGGAAGAAACACTGGTAGCAGTTACTTCTGTAAAATACCTGGGAGTATGCGTGCGGAACGATTTGAAGTGGAAGGATCATATAAAATTAATTGTTGGTAAGGCGGGTACCAGGTTGAGATTCATTGGGAGAGTCCTTAGAAAATGTAGTCCATCAACAAAGAAGGTGGCTTACAAAACACTCGTTCGACCTATACTTGAGTATTGCTCATCAGTGTGGGATCCGTACCAGATCGGGTTGACGGAGGAGATAGAGAAGATCCAAAGAAGAGCGGCGCGATTCGTCACAGGGTTATTTGGTAACCGTGATAGCGTTACGGAGATGTTTAACAAACTCAAGTGGCAGACTCTGCAAGATAGGCGCTCTGCATCGCGGTGTAGCTTGCTCGCCAGGTTTCGAGAGGGTGCGTTTTGGATGGGGTATCGAATATATTGCTTCCCCCTACTTATACCTCCCGAGGAGATCACGAATGTAAAATTAGAGAGATTAGAGCGCGCACGGAGGCTTTCAGACAGTCGTTCTTCCCGCGAACCATACGCGACTGGAACAGGAAAGGGAGGTAATGACAGTGGCACGTAAAGTGCCCTCCGCCACACACCATTGGGTGGCTTGCGGAGTGTAAATGTAGATGTAGATGAAGATGTAGATGTAGAATCTGCTTTGTGTATTCATCTCTTGGTGTCCCTCTACGATTTTTACCCTCCACGCTGCCCTCCTATGCTAAATTTGTGATCCCTTGATGCCTCAGAACATGTCCTATTAACCGGTCCCTTCTTTTTGTCAAGTTGTGCCACACACTCCTCTTCTCCCCAATTCTATTCAATACTTCATCATTAGTTATGTGATCTACCCATCTAATCTTCAGCATTCTTCTGTAGCACCACATTTCGAAAGCTTCTATTCTCTTCTTGTCCAAACTATTTATCGTCCATGTTTCACTTCCATACATGGCTACACTCCATACAAATACTTTCAGAAACGACTTCCTGACACTTAAATCCATACTCGATGTTAACAAATTTCTCTTCTTCAGAAACGCTTTCCTTGCCATTGCCAGTCTACATTTTATATCTTCTCTACTTCGACCATCATTAGTTATTTTGCTCCCCAAATAGCAAAACTCCTTTACTACTTTAAGTGTCTCATTTCCTAATCTAATTCCCTCAGCATCACCCGACTTAATTCGACTACATTCCATTATCCTCGTTTTGCTTTTGTTGATGTTCATCTTATATCCTCCATTCAAGACACTGTCCATTCCGTTCAATGCTCTTCCAAGTCCTTTGCTGTCTGTGATAGAATTACAATGTCACCGGCGAACCTCAAAGTTTTTATTTCTTCTCCATGGATTTTAATACCAACTCCGAATTTTTCTTTTGTTTCTTTTACTGCTTGCTCAATATACAGATTGAATAACATCGGGGAGAGACTACAACCCTGTCTCAGCCTTTCGCTCCCTGTATTTTACCCCTGCCACCTTTAGAATTTGAAAGAGAGTATTCCAGTCAATATTGTCAAAAGCTTTCTCTAACACTACAAATGCTAGAAATGTAGGTTTGCCTTTTCTTAATCTTTCTTCTAAGATTAGTCGTAAGGTCAGTATTGCCTCACGTGATCCAATATTTCTACGGAATCCAAACTGATTTTTTTATTTTTATTTACATGTCAAATTCCGTAGGACCAAATTGAGGAGCAAATCTCCAAGGTCATGGAACGTGTCAGTACATGAACTTACAACATAAAAGTAATAACAGATAAAAATAAATGTTCATAAACCTGAAAAAAATCAGTCCATAAGTTTAAGCATACGATATCTGTGGTGTCACCGCCAGACACCACACTTGCTAGGTGGTAGCCTTTAAATTGGCCGCGGTCCGCTAGTATACGACGGACCCGCGTGTCGCCACTGTCAGAATTGCAGACCGTGCGCCGCCACATGGCAGGTCTAGAGACACGTCCTAGCACTCGCCCCAGTTGTACAGCCGACTTTGCAAGGAACGGTTCACTGACACCTACGCTCTCATTTGCCGAGACGATAGTTAGCATAGCCTTCAGCTACTTTTGCTACGACCTAGCAAGGCGCCGTATTCAATTGATATTGAGATTCTATTAATGTATCATCAAGAGCGATGTTCTACAAATGTGGATTAAAGTTAAGTATTCCAGCAGCTACGTACTTTTCTTTATAGCATTCATTACTTATCCTGTTTCAGACCTCACGCCAGCCTGCGTGAGTTTAAGCGCGTGCCTTTCGGCTTCCTCTCATTGTGTCTAGGCTGCCTTGTCTAGACACAACATATTTGGCGACGAGGATCAAAAATGATCTTGTTCTTTATACTTGCTTTGCCCTAATTTACTTGTGTCATGGCTTCGCCACATTCTCCAGATGTACTGTTCGAATTTTATCGCTTGCAGAATCAGCAGACGCAGGCCTTATTGGATGCCCTTGGACAGCTCGTCCAGGGTCAACATGCACTGTAACATATCCCTGTGTTAGGACAGTGCAGCCTTCTTGCAACATACAAGGGACAAACAAAACTTGTGTCATTTTACGTTCTTCGTTCTTCTTCTGCGGTGAACTTGTTTGGTTTAGATTTATTTCAGTTGTTTCACTTGTCTATAGTCAATCAGGTCCTATCAGTGAACCAGACTGTGCCTTCAGCCAGTGTTTCTCGTCTATGTGAAGAATTTGCGGACATTTTTGCACCGGGCCTTGGTTGCGCTAAGAACTATGAATCACATTTGGAACTGAAAGTCAACGCGCAACCGAAATTTTTCAGAGCGCGCAATGTTCCCCACGCATTGCGTGATGAGGTCGCAAGAACATTAAATGAATTAGAATCACACCGTGTAATTGAACATGTGCAGGCTTCTCTCTGGGCCTCACCCTTAGTAATTTTGCAAAAACCTTCCGGAAAATTGAGACTTTGCGTGGACTTCAAGGCAACAGTGAATCCACAATTAGTGACTGCAACTTTTCCTTTACCCAGCCCGGAAGATCTTTTTGACAAACTGTGCCCGGGTAAATATTTTTCGAAGTTGGACCTAGCAGATGCGTACTTGCAAATACCGGTGGACGAAGAATCCCAGCGCGTATTGGTGGTTAACATGCATCTTGGTTTGTATCGATTCAAAAGACTGCCATTCGGGTGTGCATCCGCCCCTGCATTGTTTCAGCAATATTTACAAACTGTTTGTGCGTCGGTCCCTACTGCCGCAAACTATCTGGACGATATTGTGATCTCCGGAAAGACAGACGAAGAACATTTAGCCAACCTCCGAACATTATTTCAGGTCTTGCGACAAAATGGTCTTCGCTTGCGGAAGGACAAATGTGTGTTTTTTGCTCGTAATTTGCCATATCTGGGACATGTACTCAATGCCCAAGGCATACGTCCCAGTCCAGAGCACCATCGTGCCATACAAGACTTGCCTTCGCCGCAGAATTTGAAGCAGCTACAGAGTGTGCTGGGAAAAATTAATTATTACAACAAATATATCCCCCATGCCTCTTCCATTTCAGCTCCGCTTCATCGCTTACGCCGTAAAGGTGTTCCGTTCGTCTGGACGACGGAATGCGAACGCGCCTATCGCCAGTTGAAATCGGCGTTGCTTTCTAATACTTGCCTTACGCCATTCGATCCCCAGAAACCCCTTTTGTTGATGGTTGATGCATCGGATTTCGGGATCGGTGCTGTGCTTGCGCACAAAGATGGCTCGCATGATCGCCCTATTGCCTTTGCGTCCAAATTGCTCTCGTCAGCGCAAAGAGATTAATCACAGATCGAGAAAGAAGCTTTGGCTCTCGTATTTGGTGTTACCAAGTTTCATGATTTCTTGTATGGTCGTCACTTTACCATCATCACAGACCACAAACCTTTGACGTCGCTTTTTCATCCGAACAAGCCTGTACCTCCACGTACAGCGCAAAAATTCATTCGCTGGTCTATTTTCCTCTTGCAGTACCGCTACGATATCTTGTATCGGTCCACTGCTAAGCACGGAAACGCCGATGCGTTGTCCCGTTTGCCTGTTGCTGAGGATAGAGCATTCGATTCTTCCGAACTTGCTTGCATGTTCATTGATGCGGAAACCGATGACGTGGTAGAATCGTTTTCAATTGATTTTCGTCGTGTAGCTACAGCCACAGCTGCTGACCCTGTCCTTGCTACCGTTTTGCGTTTTGTTGCTACGCAATGGCCCTTGTCAAAGTCACGGATCGAGGATCCGTTGGTTCGCCGATTTTTTGCTCACAAGGAGAGACTTTTTGTTCGACGTGGTGTTTTGCTGTTGCGTTCTGATAATGATCAGTCCAGGGTCGTGGTCCCACGTTCGTTACAGTCCTCTGTCTTAAAGCTTCTCCACCAAGGACATTGGGGTATAGTGCGAACGAAACAGCTTGCTCGTCAGCACTGTACTTGGTTCGGAATCGATGCTGCGATTACGCATATGTGCTCTTCTTGCACGGAGTGTGCCGAACAACAATCCGCACCACCGCGGAAATTCTTTGCATGGCCAAAAGCCACTTCCCCTTGGCAACGCTTACACGTCGATTTTTCTGGTCCATTCTGGAATGCTCGATGGTTGGTTGTGGTCGATTCCTTCAGTAATTTTCCTTTTGTTGTCCGGATGTCTTCCACGACGTCTTCTGCCACAATCCAAGCGTTGTCCGCTATCTTTTGCATTGAAGGTCTTCCACAGACTATTGTTTCCGACAATGGCCCACAATTCATGTCTGCAGAATTTCATTCATTCTGCAAGGCCAATGGTATTCAACATCTGACATCCGCGCCGTTTTCGCCTCAGTCAAACGGTGCCGCTGAACGTTTGGTCCGGACTTTCAAGTCACAGATGTTGAAATTGAAAGAGTCGCATTCTCGGGAGGACGTGTTATTGCTCTTTTTGTCTTCGTACCGCTCTCAGCCCCGAGATGGTCACTCGCCGGCTGAGTTGCTTCATGGTCGCCCTCATCGAACCTTGATGTCTTTGCTACATCCGCCGCATCAGGTTCCTGTGCAGCGGCAGACACCTGCTTTTGCTCCAGGCGACGTTGTATACTATCGCAACTTTCGAGGTTAACGGCGTTGGCTCGCAGGGCGCATTCTTCGCTGCCTCGGCCGCGCGATGTATCTGGTTTTGGGGGCCTCTGGTGAGGTGCGTCGGCATCTCAATCAGCTGCGCCTCTGTCATCGCACGGGTTCTGCCGCTCCCCGTCTGCTTTCAGCGACGGTGCCGTCCGGTCAGCGCCCTGGGGACCCATCTACTGGCTCGCATCATCCCCAGGTGTTACCGACCCTGCCTTCCATTTTGCCCATGGCGACGCGCCGCCGCCGCCGCCTGTTCTTCCGCCGGCGACGCCCGCAGTGGACGCGTCGCTGCAGCCGCCGGACGCCTCCCTGGGTCACGCGCCGCCGATCGCTTCCCGTGACCAGTTGTCCTCCGCCATGGAACTCTTGCCCGCTCCGGACCGTCTGTCGTCTTCGCCCGTCGGGTGCTCCGACTCGATGGATGTCGACCCTTCGGCCCCTCCTGACTATCTACGGGCGCATACACCGCATGTTGGCGTGCACCCTGGACTAGGTTTTCAGGCGTTTCCTAGCTCCCCTCGGACCGAATGGCCGGGTGCGGGTGGCACAGCCTCGCCTGTTGTTAGGCTCCCCACCTCGTCGCATACGTCAACATGGGGTCCTCCCCACGGCGGGCGGAAGCCTTATAACACAACCGTTCGCCGATTTGCGGGGGAGGAATGTGGTGTCACCGCCAGACACCACACTTGCTAGGTGGTAGCCTTTAAATCGGCCGCGGTCCGCTAGTATACGACGGACCCGCGTGTCGCCACTGTCAGGATTGCAGACCGAGCACCGCCACATGGCAGGTCTAGAGACACGTCCTAGCACTCGCCCCAGTTGTACAGCCGACTTTGCAAGGAACGGTTCACTGACACCTACGCTCTCATTTGCCGAGACGATAGTTAGCATAGCCTTCAGCTACTTTTGCTACGACCTAGCAAGGCGCCGTATTCAATTGATATTGAGATTCTATTAATGTATCATCAAGAGCGATGTTCTACAAATGTGGATTAAAGTTAAGTATTCCAGAAGCTACGTACTTTTCTTTATAGCATTCATTACGTATCCTGTTTCAGACCTCACGCCAGCCTGCGTGAGTTTAAGCGCGTGCCTTTCGGCTTCCTCTCATTGTATCTAGGCTGTCTTGTCTAGACACAACAAAATCAGCAATACAATGAGAATCAGCTTTATTTTTCAAGGAACTCCTCGACAGAATAGGAGGACCCATCAGGAAACTCTTCAGTTTCGATTTGAAAGCGCGTGGATTACTGCTAAGATTTTTGAATTCGAGTGGCAGCTTATTGAAAATGGATGCAGCAGTATACTGCACACCTTTTTGCACAAGAGTTAAGGAAGTCCGATCCAAATGGAGGTTTGATTTCTGCCGAGTATTAACCGAGTGAAAGCTGCTTATTGTTGGAAATAAACTAATATTGGTAACAAGAAACGACAATAAGGAATATACATATTGAGAGGCCAATGTCAAAATACCCAGACTCGTGAACCGAGGTCGACAAGAGGTTCGTGAACTCACACCATTTATTGCCGAACCGCCCGTTTCTGAGCCAAAAATATCCTTCTAGAATGGGAAGAGTTACCCCAAAACATAATACCATACGACATAAGTGAATGAAAATAAGCAAAGTAGACTAATTTACGTGTCGAAGTATCACTCACTTTCGATACCGTTCGAATAGTGAAAATGGCAGTATTAAGTCTTTGAACAAGATCCTGAACGTGGGCGTTCCACGACAGCTTACTATCTATCTGAACACCTAGGAATTTGAACTGTTCAGTTTCACTAACCATATGCCCGTTCTGTGAGATTAAAACGTCAGGTTTCGTTGAATTGTGTGTTAGAAAGTGTAAAAACTGAATCATACTGTGATTTAACGTTAGTTTATTTTCTACAAGCCATGAACTGCGGTCATGTACTGCACTACTTGAAACCGAGTCAATGTTGCACACAACATCCTTTACTACCAAGCTAGTGTCATCAGCAAATAGAAATATTTTAGAGTTACCCATAATACTAGAGGGCATATCATTTATATAAATAAGGAACAGGAGTGGCCCGAACACTGATCCCTGGGGCACCTCCCCCTCCCCCCCCCCCCCCACTTGACAGTACCCCACTCAGATCCCACATCACAGCTGTTATCAACATTGTGAATAATGACCTTTTGCTGCCTGCTGCTAAAGTAAGAGGTGATCCAATTGTGAGCTACTCCCATAATTCCATTCGTCTGTAAAGAATTCGTGCTAGTATTTTGCAGCTGTGACTTATTAAACTGATAGTTCGGTAATTTTCACATCTGTCAACACCTGCTTTCTTTGGGATTGGAATTATTATATTCTTCTTGAAGTCTGGAGGTATTTCGCCTGTCTCATACATCTTGCTCACCAGATGGAAGTGTTTTGTCAGGACTGGCTCTCCCAAGGCCGTCAGTAGTTCTAATGGAATGTTGTCTACTCCTGGGGCCTTGTTTCGACTCAGGTCTTTCAGTGCTTTGTCAAATTCTTCACGCAGTATCATAACCCCCTTCTCATCTTCATCTACGTCCTCTTCCATTTCCATAATATTGTCCTCAAGTACATGCCGGAGAATGAAGAGAAATATTTATTATGAACATAGATTAACATAATACACAGGGCAGCTCACGGCTGCAGACAGATGCTGCGGCAATATGTAAACATTTTATTTTCCCTTGTATCAGGCGGTACACGTATCTGTCGTCTCGCATATGTAAATTCTCTAAGAATTGAGTGTTAAAAACACTGCTAGCCCCGGCACCTCGCAAGCCGGCCGGACTGGCCGAGCGGTTCTAGGCGCTACAGTCTGGAACCGCGCGACCGCTACGTTCGCAGGTTCGAATCTTGCCTCGGGCGTGGATGTATGTGATGTCCTCAGGTAAGTCAGGTTTAAGTAGTTCTAAGTTCTAGGGGACTGAAGACCTCAGATGTTAAATCCCATAGTGCTCAGAGTCATTTGAACCATTTTTTTTTTCGTCTCGCTCGCATCGAATTGCGCTCACTCGGCGGTTTGGTCGCTCTGCTTTGCTGAGGACGCAGCCCCGTTGCCAGTGGTCCAGTTGTGGCAGCCACGGCGAGGCACGCTACCCGAGCAGCGAACTCTTCGATGACGGCCGCTCACCGGCCTCCGGTGGCAAGTGGCACTCGCGCCACGCAGACCAGCTCCCTGCGACGGCAGACGGCTGATGCTGATGGGTGGATGTTGCCTGCAGCAGCGGGGATGTGATCCCCTGTTCCGGGCAGGAGGCGACCGTGCTGCTGGAAGCCAGGTCAGACCCACTGCTGGCTGCTCCGAGTCCCTTGCGAACTCAGAGGGTCGAACCTGTAGTCCTCCGTCGGAAGCTTCGTGTGGCACCATCGTCCAAGAGAGTTGCGACACTAAAAACACTGGTATTGCCGACTATTTATGCTCGGCAATGTGCATATGTTTTGCGGTCACGCCTCTTCAAGTCATGTACTTACATTCATTAGGTTAGCGCCAGCGCGCTGGTTTCGATGGCAGCTTGCGGCTAGAGTTAATTGCAATCCTGCCGTGCACGCCGTTTCGGCAACTCTTGCATCCATGTCTGCCCGACATGCTTTGCCACTTCGCACTGCGCAAAGTTATTATCAACGAGCCCGCGTCTCACTTAGGGGTACTGCTGCAATCCACTGCTGCAAATTCACTCTAAAACTACCCTATGCGGTGACGCCGCTATATTATTTTCCCGCAGGGAAGACTCGGTCCCCGGATCGACCTCTAACTGCCTTTACATACCCCTTAGTTTCATGGGTTTCTTTTAAGCACAATCTAATTTTTCACACATCTTTTACGAGCGTTCATAATCAATATGTTATTTCGTGCTACTCAAGGCGTTTTGCCTCACCCACACTCGCATGAATCCCACGGTTACACTGTTACTTAAGCACTAGGCACCAAGAATCCTGGAGTTTCCTTCTCCTCTCATGCCCTTGGTATCCATTCCACTGGACTTGTACCACTGATGGTTCATTTCGTTTGCTGCCTTTCCGCATTATAAGAATAAAAGCAAAGCATGAAGGGCCAGGGCCACTATGACGCTCGGTACGGTGGCGCTCAGAGGGACTGTTACCCATTGCTGTCCTCTGTAACGCGTGACATGCTGCATCAGCTACTGCGAAGCGCCCCTCTTGCTCGGCATGAACTGATTCAAGGACTGTATCAGACCCAGCCCCAAAGTCTGACTCAGAAGGGTTATATTCCGTTCGGGCAAAAATCGTAATGTTGTCTCTGGCCGTACAGCTGTGGATGTGTGATGTTCAATTGTGTGATCCTGGTAGACGCTGGCAGATGAAAAGTTGGTCCACTATGTTGCATGCAGTCACATTAATCATCATTCCACATCCTGCAAGTGCTATGCGTCTAGCTGCCGTGATCTGCCTTGCTCTAGCAGCTTAGTGCTATCACCAGACTTTCGTAGATGGAGTAAACACAATGCAACCCGACTCGCTATAGACTCAGGTTGGGTTTCACTATATCCCTCGGGCAGTATTTTTCCTCCTGCTTGGCTAGACACAATTGCATCGCACATGCATTCGGATCGATGTGTGTCACCCTGGATGGATACACAGTTACCCCTCTTCTATGGCAATTTTTAAATTCTTCCCTTTAAATTTCGGGGTACCTGCCTCTATCTGCCGAGATTAGCAACATCAATCCTCAATTCCACGAACCTCCCCAAATTACCCCATTTTTCTGGGTATGGACGGATGGAGTAGCAATGGAATTTCTAATGCTTCCCCATTACTGGAAATCGGAACAGAACGTATACGCGTGATTGGTCAGTCTTTACTTTCGCCGATGCCTCAAGATAGTAATACGGTAGGTTTTGCTTGCTAGGTTCCATTAACTAAACTTAAACCTGGAGACAGTTCTTTCTATGCTTTACGTAATCCCAGCAAGTACTGGCCCGGTGGTAACATATTAGTACTAAGCTCCCCTCGTAAGGCATAATACCTTCCTGCAGGATCGTCACTACTCCCTGTACATCCCACACATTGTCAGCTACTTCTTGCAAAAGGCTCGTTAGTACAATCGTGGTATCCAGCATTACCAAGTATCCCTGTAAGGCTCCTAGATTTTGGTTCATGGCGTCACCCGATGTTTTAGCATACTTCACCACCTTTTACTCCAGCTTACGAAGTACCCGCATGTTGTTCATGACTTCTCATCCCAAACTCTCCACCGAGCGAGATGGTGCAGTGGCTAGCACACTGGACTCGCATTCGGGAGGACGACGGTTCAATCCCGCGTCCGACCATCCTGATTTACCTTCTCCGTGATTTCCCTAAATCGCTCCAGGCAAATGCCGGGATGGTTCCTTTGAAAGGGCATGGCCGACTTCCTTCCCCGTTCTTCCCTAATCCGATGAGACCAATGTCCTCGCTGTCTAGTCTCCTCCCCCACACAACCCAACCCAACCCAACCCCCCCCCCCCCCCCTCTCACACCAAAACTCTCTATCTGCATCGCGTGCCGCACCTTCGTTGGTTTACTCTCTTCTGCCAGTTTCTTTACAGTTTCCGTAGCGCTGTTCAGTTCCCTAACACCGCTTCCACCTGCCGTTCCAATCGCTGTCTTCAAAATTTTCCCATCTGCGTTCAACCATCTCCTCTTTCGCTTAGCATGCGGTATAGCTTCCATCATCTGTCCCAGAAGTTTCTGTAGCATTCAATACCTCTACTACTTCCCCAAGCACTCCTTTGCTTTCTGCACCTCGTTTAAGCTCATCAAATGTCCCCTCCAATCTCCTCACGTCAGTCCACATTTATCATGTGTGTAATACTATCCTTAACGCCCACTTGTGACTCGTCACCACCACATCCTCCTGCCTCGAGTACAGTACTCCTCCGTCAAAGTGCTGCAGCTGCATATTGTCCACACCGATGAGGATGACGAGATGCACCACTGCCATGATCCCCATTTCAGTAACCTGGGACAGGGACCATCGTCACCCTTTCTTCCTTTTCAAAAGACTGCAGCCCCTGTCAGGTTCTATAACACTCATAAAATCCAACAACATAAATAAATTACAACAAAATGGAATGGTCATTCGCTACCAACTAACAGCAAAAACTGCACATATATCCAGCTACTTTCTAGATCACAACGCCTATGGTACCACATCCCCTGACCCAATCACACATTTCTGTTTCTCCCTTCGCTATACTTTTTTCTTCTTCCCTTTTTTCGCTTGCGAATTATCCGGAATTACATCTGGACAACCCTTAAACGGCCGTAGACGCGCAATGTGGACAATTGTCGTTTTGGTAGGCAATTGAAAATTAACGTTGAAAGGTGAGGTGGTTTCTATTACCCGATATGGCCCTTGATACCTGATGATCAATTTCTTGGTCTTCCCTTTCGTCGTGTATGGACTGGACAGCACACCCATTGCCTCACTCTGTATTGTTGTAAACTCGCTGTTCATCTCACTGACTCCTCCTGCTTTTCTAAAGCTTTTGTATTTGCCTTTTACACTCTTTTCCACACTTCCCAAACCGTTCTCGCGAACTCGCGCACTGATTCTTCATTTCTTCCCCGTTCCTACCTTTATCAAGTCAAATTGAGATGGTATTTTCCGTCCGTATACTACCTTATATGGAAATAACACGGTATTTGTGTGGATTTTTGAGTTGTAAGCACGGAAATCCCAGTCCTGATGCTGAGAGTTTACATAGTGTCTTACCAGTTCGACGACAAGGCCCCTTTTCACACAGCTCGCAATGTCCAGCACTGGTTTTGTAAGCACGGGGATGAATTGGGCATATTCCCTGCCCATCACATTCAGCATATTTCAATATCATTGAGCCTCTCTGGTCTACCTTGGAGAGAAGGGTGCGTGATCGCTATCGACGTCCATAATCGTTACATGAACATGGCACTATTTTGAGGGAAGAATAGCATAAGATTCCCTTGAAATCCATACAGAACCTCTATTTATCCATTCAGAGACGATTGGAAGCTTTATTAAATGCCGATGGATTTCCTACACCGTATTACGCGTGATCATGTGATGTTTTTGTGGTTTTTCCATACTTTTGTCTACCATCTGCACTTCCGCAACTACCTTAAATATTGCGACTGTCCTATTGTGGTGTAGTGGTTCTGTGGTCTGGGAATATTCAGATGCACGTGGCGCCATCGAGATCTCGAGCAACGTTTGCAGAAGCAATAGACCAATTGCTTTTCGCCACTTAGTCCACGTACACTGTTCTGCACGTTTTGCATTTTAGGAGACCTTCACGATGCACAGGAACAGCTGCTCATCTGAGAACAGTAAGTTCTTTCAGTAACGAGAAAAAACTCTTTCCACTTCCTTTACATTCGTAACGACGGTAACATGTGGCCGACCTAAAGCTTGGAGATGTGGATTCGTAGCCATAAACACTCACGTAAAACGCACTAGCCATTGTCTAAGAGTATTATGAACTGTACACATCATTACCGAGCTACCAACGTTTGCAAACGCCTTTGATGTCTCAGCGTGTCCAGGCTTATTCGCTCTCTGCGGGGTATTTTTCCACGTCGTTATGTGTACCCCTAGCCAGGGCCATCTAACTACAAGTACCTTCATGTAGCCAGCAGGCGACTAGCCACCTTCAGTAATAAATACTGGCCAGGTCTGACAAGGGGAAGGCCTCAGACAAGGCCAACCGATTCGGCTCAGACTTGGCAGGTCGCTTGTGTACAACCTAAAACGAAGGAATCTAAGATATTTTTGGTCAACACCCCCGCGTTTTTGAGAAAATCACCCCTAAAGGTTATGATGAGCAACCGACGCAAAAATGGCGGGATCGATATATAATTGTAAATAGAGCATGTTTCATCATCAAGTATGGGGTCCAAAAACGCATAATTTTCCAGAAATCGAGGTAAGAAACCTTTACAACTGCCGCTTCTGTACCCACATGGTAAACGCTTATTCGCCGGCAGCAACGATAGCGAATCGGAGAACCCGGGTTGAAATTTCGACGAAATCTACAGGGTGTTTTTCTTTTCGTTTGTATTTTTCCATATCTCAATTGATAGGGATGGGAGGGTCAATAAGGTAAGTAAATCAATAAGGAATGATAATAATAAGGTAGGCAAATAAATTTCTCAAACCTCTTGGGATAGTAAACAACTAAAATGATACTCCAGGTCACTTTCCAATGGCTCTTCCAGTCACCGCTACGTGTCCTCACTTTTCTTCGAACAACTAGATGGAAGGTACTTGTCATATAAACATTCGAAACAAATATACTCACGGCACCAAGAACATCTAATGAATGCAATCTTTCGACAACTACACTGTTCCTTCCGAAAAGTAGGCGGAAAACAAACTTGGTTTACATTTAAAAATATGTCTTTTTCGGGAGTTAATTTTGATGCGTACCACGCATACGATATCATTGCCTGAAAAATCGGTGCTGAAAGTTGGTTATGAATTATGTTATGAATAGTTATTGCATCCGTGCGATTGTGCAATTCCCGCTGTGTTTCCAGAAGCACATTGCAATTCTGAAGCCCGGAAACAAAGTTTTTAACCTGACGATAGAAATAAACATCACACGGTTGGCATACAGGTGTGCTGTTTGGCGGTATTGCTTTTACTGTGCACGTCGGCTGACCCTCGCCATCTATAAACATTGTGTCATATATTGTAGTATTAATTTGTCCACTCCAGGAGTCCAATATTAGACAAAACTTGGTATCAGGAACGTATGGTTTTAAAATATTCTCAAGAATGTTCTGTAAATCGCATTCGTCAGTTTCCCGGATTTGGAGCAGATAATGTAAACATTTCTGAACGAGTTAAATGATTGACCTCTTCTATAACCCGAGGACCAAATGTAGCATTCGTTTCTTGTAAACACAGGAAAACCTTAGACAAAACTTTTCCAGAGGCTGTAATGGCATATTGCGCCGTGTACGAATGTGTTAGTTTGTTTTGACTACCAACTGCGACAAGGGTTCGTTTTTCTCCCTTATGCGATAAAGTGCGTCGAATGTTTAGCCGATACTCGCATCCTGTTTGATCGGTGTTGATCACGTAATCACGATTGAAACCGGTCATAAGTGACGCCGTTTGCGTGCTGAAAAGAGCCGCCACTTTCTGTATATCTATTATATTTTGTACCTCTTTATGAGAGACGTATTTAGTGACATGCCGTTGACGAATTTTATTCTCCGATTTGAAATTTCTTGCCCAAGAGAATGATGCAGCAAACGTAAAATCCTTGTTGGCCGTATATTAAAGCGCTGCACCTGCAGCCCACTCCTGAAGTATTCTCGTTGTTACATTCTCGTTACGACAAGGTGATTCGACAAATCTGTCGTATGTCCACTTATTTATCGCCTGGTATTTGTCGTATCTTGTCCCTCCTTTAACAATATCACTTTCCCACAATTTCAAGTCCTTCTTCCTTTTCAGGACTGTTGTTGATCCATTTTTTGCAGTGTTTGTAAGTTCCAATTTGGATGATTCCTGGCTAGCGCTATCGCCTTTACTTTTACTTCAAGGGGTATAGTGCCGTAGTTCAATCGTTTAGTAACCGGTTCGTAATACTCATCGGGAACAGATGAAGCACATATTCCCAGTGACGTGGAGATTTCCAAAGTGTTATGACCAATTTGCGATTCACTAGTCGGGATATCTTCCACTGAATCACCTTCTGCTTCGTCTTCATGGTACAGTACTTCAGTATCAACAAAAGTCATTTCGTTCATCAGCTCCAAAAATCGCTCGACGATAGCCGCTCCTATCAATCTGGAACGCCGAGAAACAGAACTGCCTGCTTCCGGTAGTGCATTGATAATGCATCTGTTCAAATGGTTCAAATGGCTCTGAGCACTATGGGACTCAACTGCTGAGGTCATTAGTCCCCTAGAACTTAGAACTAGTTAAACCTAACTAACATAAGGACATCACAAACATCCATGCCCGAGGCAGGATTCGAACCTGCGACCGTAGCGGTCTTGCGGTACCAGACTGCAGCGCCTTTAACCGCACGGCCACCTCGGCCGGCAATGCATCTGTCTTGCAGCACTTTTACAAACCAAAACACAGCGTCGGTAACTTCCCGCTTGCCTTCGTCTGTGACAGGCTCCAAACTATATATTACAGCGCTAGTCGAAGGGTGTACATCCTCCATTATTCAGATTATGCACCTGAAAGATATGACACAACAAACAATAACTAGTTACTAGCCGGCCGAAGTGGCCGTGCGGTTAAAGGCGCTGCAGTCTGGAACCGCAAGACCGCTACGGTCGCAGGTTCGAATCCTGCCTCGGGCACGGATGTTTGTGATGTCCTTAGGTTAGTTAGGTTTAACTAGTTCTAAGTTCTAGGGGACTAATGACCTCAGCAGTTGAGTCCCATAGTGCTCAGAGCCATTTGAACCATTTTTGAACTAGTTACTACGGCATAAACAGACGATCTAATTACTACAAACTACATACAGTACTCGTCATATGATACTTACGGAAGAACACTGTATTCATTCACAAAACGAATTTCATTCGACGCATTAACGATGGAAAAATCACTACATGTATCCACAAGGTTCGCTGCAGCCTAGTGACGGAAAACAACTCCTTCCGGTTGACTTCTATAAGGCTCGTGCTGGACACCTTCACTCTTCCAGGTTCACAACTATGATGCGATGAGGAGGCAACTGGGACAACATAACTCTCCCCGCGTTCATTCCGCCCCGTGCACTCCGTCCCGTGCCTCATTGTAAACAAGCTTCGCTAGCACACTGAACTGGCATTCGGGAGGACGACGGTTCAATCCCGCGTCCGGCCATCCTGATTTAGGTTTTCCGTGATTTCCCTAAATCACTCGAAGCAAATGCCGGGATGGTTCCTTTGAAAGGGCACGGCCACCTTCCTTCCCGTCCTTCCCTAACCCGATGAGACCGATGACCGCGCTGTCTGGTCTCCTCCCCCACAACAACCAACCAAACAAGCGTCGCGCGGTTGGCTATCTGTGATCCCTCGTGAGGAATTCGCAGCACTCTTACTCGGAGTTGTTTTCATGTGACAAGGCTTTAAAGTTTAATACTTTACTAACACACGGTGTTTGGGAAATTAGTTTGTCTACCTTATTATTATCATCATTCCTTATTGAGTTACTTACCTTAATAACACTCCCATCCCTATCAATTGAGATATGGAAAAATACAAACGAAAAGAATAACATCGGCGAGGTATCTTCGAGATTCGAACACGGGTTTTCCGATTCCCAGCCAGTTACCTTGGCCGTTGCGCTATCGCAGCTGTCGGCGAAAAGCGTTTACCATGAGGGCACAGAAGTGGCAGTTGTAAAAGTTTCTTTCCTCGATTTCTGGAAAGTTTGCGTTTGCGGGCCCCATACCTGATGATGAAAAATGCTCTATTTACAATTATCCATCGATCCCTCCAATTTTGAGTCGATTGCTCGTCATAACCTTTAGGGGTGATTTTCTCAAAATTTCGGGGGTGTTGACCCAAAATACCTTAGATTCCTTCGTTTTAGGTTGTACACAAGCGACCTACAAAATTTGAGCCGAATCGGTTGGCCGTGTCTGAGGCCTTCCCTTGTGAGTAGCTCTCGCACGTTGAGGGTTCCGTAGAAACCCTGTTATGTGTATAGGCAGGTCATGCATCCGGGGTATCGAGGATCTCGACGATTTGTGCCTGTTATCGATGTCGATAATGACAAGTTATCGGTCACGGGAATTCCAATATTTTCGAGATTGTTTTAATTTTACGTCTAAAGTTAAGTGACAAAAGAAATGTTTTCTTTTCGTGCTTTATAATTACAATTTAACAACTTTTCTCATTTGTTTGGGTTCCGTACCTCAATCGGTAAAAAAGAACAGAAGGGAAAAAATTTGGTCAGTGCGTCTGAGTGCCATGCAGATTCACAATTACATGCGTTCGAGTCCGGATATCGCCTGGGATTTGCTGTATTTAGCTTCTTCATGACAGCTGAGGAGCTAATTGTACGAAAAGTAGTGGCTTCACTATCTGGAAAAACGATGGTGGCTGGGAGAGCGGTGTGCTGACCCAATTCCATCCGAATGGCGCCATAGGGCATAGGGTGACATGGTCGGCACTGCACGGTCTTCTGGGCCTGATTGTGATTTTTTTCATTTAAATATCTTTCTCGTTCAAAGGTGTAACAGGACTTATATAACTTTTCATTTTTCATCAAACGAGGTTAATCAGGGCACCAAAGCGTGACACGAGTACAGTAGTCTCGTTTTCCAGCTAACAAGGGGACTACCAGACTTGTTGAGCTCAGATTTTGATGAAACTTAAGAATGTTGTAGAGGAACCTGTGATGAGTACCTAGGCAGCGGCTTTTCATGCGACAGTCCCTAATTTCCGAGAAAAAGAAACGTTCAAGTTTCATACGTACATACCGTACCCATAATACTCTTTAAAGCTTCGGCTAAGCTAGCGTAGCGCAGTAGTTGAGGTTAATGGGTACCACGCTGGCGGTAGGGGCTAAAATCCTGCCTCTGGAACGTTGTTTTCAATTTCATTGTACAGAATATCGTTAAATAGTATACGTCATGCAAAGTTATTCGACAGAAGTCATTGCCGCCGTAGTAATTTCATTAATAAATCAATCAT